>NC_141140.1:70378253-71041587 GCF_053477565.2 Lygodium microphyllum
CAAAACTCAAACCCTAAATGCAAAACTCAAAACTCAAACACAAACAGAAGAAGGTAGAGAGAGAACACAACTCTGAAGTGAATGAATGTTGTAAACGAATATAAGAGTGTACAGTGTGCTCAAGGGCAGAGCAATGTCGAAGTGTGACGTCCACCGAAGACGGATCCCAAGTCTATGACCACTAGTTAGAGTGTAGGAGTGTTGAATAGTAAATGACACTAGCTGGTCATCAAAACGAAGCAGTGTACCACTAATCGGAGGCTGGAAACTGTGCACAATCTGCTGTAAACAGCGGCTGAAACAATGTCTGAGAGTGTCAAGGCCTGCAATGCTCAAAATTCAGGCTAGCTAACCCTGGAGATAATATACAGCAAGTTCAACAACAGTCTAGGACAATCTGGAGCAGTCACCAGCAGCTGAGAGCTGTCGCCTACAGCAATGGACAGGCTGAAGATAATGTGGCTACAGTAGATGATAACTGGACAACAAATGGAGGTGGGTTGCAAGCCGGAAACTGGGCGCCAATAGCAGCAGAGGGTGTGTGGACTGGTATAACCTGCAAACAAGGATGATCGCTGAATGGGGGCAGCCTGTCTATTTATAGATATGGAAGGGCGCCCCAAAAATTAGGGTTCCCACTAAACTTTCTCGAACCGCTCCTCGTTTTAGGGTTTTACTCTAATAGAGCATTTTTAGTGTGTTTTGGGGCTGTTTAAGAGGCTAATCAGCAAGTAATGCATATTTTAGCTCAGCAGCAACAGCACCTATGGGAATCTAGTATCTACACAGAGAAGGAAGTGAAACGCAGCCCTCCATGCAGGGGCTATCAAAGTAATCACTGGAAGGTGAAGGACAACTATTGAGGGAGCAAACCGCATTCCTCTGATACTTTTGGAGATGTGGAAGATGATCACCAACTGTCAAGGGAGTGAACCACAACCCTTTGATGCCGAGGAGACCCTAGGCAACAATACGTAAATCCCAGAGTATCAAAGCTGTCAAATGCAGGGAGAGCAGCCCAGATGCTAACACAAGGTGGATAATGATGATGCCAGATGATGGAGGATGAGCCGGTACGCTGCAAAAATGCAAGCCCCAACAACCTCTATGACAAACGAGTGACGACCCTAAATGAAGTGTGTAAACTGAAGAAGTGGTTTCTCAACAGCCACTACATAGATGAATACAGAAAGAGGTTAGCAAAGGAGAAAAAGAACTCTGGCTTGGCTGTCCAAGAAACAATAGCCACTCAGCCTTCAGATGGAGATGGTTTAGCCAACTTTGTTGGGGAGGATTATGCATTTCTCACTTGCAGTTATGATATTTCTATGGCTGATTCAATATTTAATGCTATTGAAACACAACATAAATGGTATTTCGACAGTATGGCATCCAAGCATATCACTTCTCAAAAGTGTTTGTCCACATCCATATAGTCAACCCCTGCGAGAAGAGAGTGTCTTGTGCAAACAGCTCTAGTTATGATGTTTGTGGTATTGGTACAATTGTAATCATTGCTACACATGGATTAAATTTTCAGCTTATGGATGTATTATATGTCCCTGGCATTACTAAAATTCTTCTTTCAATTTCGACTTTTAATAAGCAAGGGTTTCAAGTCATCTTTGAGGATGACAAATGTATTGTCAGAGATAGAGAGCTTGACTACGCTCTT
Source organism: Lygodium microphyllum (assembly GCF_053477565.2). NCBI lineage: Eukaryota > Viridiplantae > Streptophyta > Polypodiopsida > Schizaeales > Lygodiaceae > Lygodium > Lygodium microphyllum. The sequence goes on from NC_141140.1 coordinate 70,379,929, forward strand.
CATTTGTCAAGTACTTTGTACAAAGGTCTATTCTTGTTGGATACTAATGCGAGGAGATCTCATCATGCTCTGGCAGTCACTACACTTACTCCTGCTATGCAAAATGCAGAGCTTTGGCATGCTCGATATGGTCATATGAGCTTTGATAGTCTGATGACACTTCAATATTCTCACATGGTGGATGCTTTGCCTCTAGTTGATACTCCACCTTCCCATGCATGTGAGTGGTGTATACTTTTAAAAACGCATCGCTTTGCCTCTAAGAAGGATAGTGCATTTGCGTGGTATCCAAAAAATGCAGCTAATACACTCTAATGTGAGTGGTCCTATGCAGACTAGGGCTCTTAATTGTCATTTGCCTTTCCACCTTCATAGATGACTACTCTCGTTACACATGGGTGCATGGCCTAAAGGCAATGTCAAATGTATTTATGCACTTCAAACATTTGGTTGCAAAATTGGAAGCAAAAACAAGTTTGAAGGTGCAAACGCTATGCACGGATCAAGGGGGGAAGTACACTTCTCGTGCATTTGAGACATTTTTACTTGAGCATGGCATTACACATCAGACCATTGTGAGGATGACACCTCAACAAAATGGAGTGGCTGAAAGGAAAAATCACACCCTCTAAAAATGGCCAGATGTATGTTGAAATGCAAACGGTTGCCACACATGTTTTGGCTTGAGGCCTTTCAGTGTGCAAATCATATACTTAATCAGGCTCCGACTAAAGCACTCAAGACGATCACTCCTTATGAGGCATGGCATGATAGACAACCAAAGGTTGATTACTTTCATGTGTTTGCTCATGTGCCTAAAGAGCTTTGTGAGAGGCTAGATGATAAGGCACTTAAATGTATTTCTGTTGGATACAATTCAGATAGAACAGCTACTGTTTGTACAATCCTCATATAGAAAGATTTTTGTCAGCAAAGATGTTATTTCTACTAAAATACAGCCTATTCTCAAGATCAGTTTGAGATGCCAGCCAGCTGTGAGTCTGGTGATGTCTTTAAGGGTCTTTTGCCAATTGCATTGGGATCCAAGCCTACTATAAATCCAGGAACAGATGTATTACAGCAAGCTGTTGATGCTGCATCTACCCCAGATCAGCCCTTAGCTGATCATATTTTGCCTCTAACAATGGACCAAGCAATTGATCAAGAAAGAGCTGCTGTAAATGCAACAAAAACAGTCCCAAGATGGCTTTTCCAAACTCTCCAAGAGAGTAAAGATTGATGCTCCTCTACCTCAACATACTAAAGGGGGGCTACACAAGCTACTCAAAATGCAAGGGGAGGCACATTTTGTGGAAATTTTGGAAGTAGACTCTCTTCTTAATGAGCATGCATTCATGAGCTAATTGTGAATGAAGATGATCCTACTTCATTTGATGACACACAACAAGATGTACATTGGTTGTAGGCCATGCAAGAGTTGGACTCCATTGCTATTAATGGTACTTGGGATCTTGTTGAGTTGCCACTTGGCAAGAAGGCTATTAGCACTAAATGGGGTTTTAACCTCATGCAAGGCTGATAATTCAACTAACAGGTACAAGGTGTTGACAGATAGACATGTGAACCCTATGTGTGCAAGGGTGGGTAAGGGTAGATGGAAGTGAATGAACTAGAGGGCAAGAGAAACCCTAACCCTAGCCATCCAAAGGCTATTTAAACAGCCTAGAGGTCACTCTCGTTGGCAGAGAGAGAGTGTACCAATTGTACTCCATAAGCAACTAAATAAGCAAGATTTTCTTATTGTACTTCTTAAGCTCTCTTCTCCCTGTTATGCACATCTCTTGTCATGCTACAAACTCTAATTTCCAATACCCATCTACCCTTATCCACCCTCGCATACATAGGGTTCACATGCCTCTCTCTCGACACAAGACACACTTGGTTACCAAAGGCTATGCTCAGAAAAAGAGCATAGATTATGAGAAAACTTTTGCTCTCACATCCCACATAAGTACAATTAGATGTGTTACTGCTATGATTGCCCATCATGGATGGAAAGTATATCAGTTGGACATTAAGAAAACATTTCTTAACGGTGACCTTCATGAGGATGTCTATATATCACAACCTCCACGGTTTGTGGTTAAAGGCAAAGAGCGCTTGGTTTGCAATTTAATCAAGGCTTTGTATGGCTCGAAACAAGCTCCTTATGCATGGTATTCAAAGATAGATGCTTATCAGAACAGCAAGGATTCAAGAATAATCCAATTGCTTCTACTCTATACATTAAGAATGAAGGGAAAACTTGTTGGTCATCATTCTTTATGAGGATGATATACTGCTCACCGAACCTAAAGAGGACATAATTGCATATTTTAAAGCTGACTTGAAAAATACATTTGCTACATCAACTATGGGCCTTTTACATTACTCTTTGAGGATTCAGTTCACCCAAAACTAGTATGGTATCATCATGTCACAATCACAATATGTGGAAAAAACTTCTACATAGGCTTAACAAGCAAGATTGTAAACCTATGAGTACTCCAATGGTGCCATGGCTGAAGCTTTCTATGCATAAAGATAGTGAGATGATTGATGTTGCAATTTAGAGCCACACAATTGGATTCCTTATTTATCTTTACGACACACACCCTAACATATAGTTTGCACTATCTCAAGTGAGCAGGTTTATGCACTACCCACATATAGTTTATTGGCAAGCTGTTAAGCGGATCTTTAGTTACTTGTAAGGTACTTAGACATATTTCCCACAGGGTAGACTTGCAACTACAAGCTTACAATGATTCAAATTGGGCTAAAGTCTTAGATACTCACCAATCTACTAGAGGATAACCTTTTTTTTTGGGCCATTCATGCATTTCATGGCTTAGCAAGAAACAACCTACAAGGGCTACCTCATCTTATGAAGCTAAGTATAAGGTGTAAAGAAAAATACCCTAACACAGAAACATAAACAGAAACCGTACGACAAAGCACAGACTGATAAAAAGAACACAATTAGGGTTAGGGTTAGAGTAACTCAAAGAACAGTGAATGAATACTGAACCTCGAACTCCTATATCTCTAGGATCGGGGCAAGGGTAATGAGCTAAAGAGTGTGTTGTACTCCGAACGGATCCCGAATCGCAACAAGGTAGCCTCTGAATATCGAACACCAACAAATGCAGCAGTGAGAAGCTAGATCTGATATAGACAGCAATGAGTCGAGAGAAAGACTAAAAATGAAGCCTGCGGGAGAGAGAAAGACTAAAATCGGAGCCTACAGGAGAGAGAAAGACTGAAAACGCAGGCACGACAGCCTACAAGAGAGAGAAAGACTGCAACGATTGCAAATAGGAGAGAGAAAACTGTCAGGGTGGCAGCTGGAGCCCGCAAACGCAGCAGTTTGTTGGCATGGCAGTCTGTATGACAGCAATGCAGATGAACAGCAATCAGTTGCCAAGCAGAAACAGTAGCAATCAGCCTGGGGAGGGCTGGAAGCAGGCGCCAGACTGTAGGGAACAGTGATGGACAGCAAGGGCTGAGATATCCTCCATGACCGGGGTGTGGGCAGCAAGCTGGTAACACTTGAAACCTGCAAAAAAGAGATTGTGAGAGAGTGGAGGGCTGGCTGCCAATTTGTAAAAAAATTAGGGTTCTAGATCCTCTCCCACTTAACTTTCTCGATCAACTCCCCGTTTTAGGGTTTTGACTAAAATAAGCCTAAAATAAGCATGTTTTTGGGCTATTTAAGTGGCTAAGTGCATTTCTTAGCACAACTCCCCCTCTCAAGACCAAAATAGGGCGAGAAAAGTAGGCTAGCCTAAATTTTGATTTACCCCAAGGCATCCCACCCCAAAGCAGCCAAGGCATTGGACAAAAGGTGCATGTCGACTGCCTAGTGGCCTACCAAGACTACAGAGGCGATGGATATCTTACCAAGGGAGCCCAAGTGATCACCCTAGAGAGGTCAGGACATCAGACCAAGGGTGCTCGTCGGCTGCCCAAGGGCCTACCAAGGCCTGCAAAGGCGAATGGAATCAACAATGGACTTGTTTTTTTTTCTTTCTTTTTTTTCTCTTTTTTTTTAAAGTGTTTTGAAAATACATAAGTAATATAGGGGCAACAGCCGATTAAGTGACAGATAGGAAAAGATAAAGAGAGTTTTAAACCCAAGTTATTCACAAAACTAGCAAGCCAATCCCTCGCACTGACGAGGATAAGTGTCTAAGGACGATAAAAGTGAGTGTATGTACCAAACATGTGTTGAATATGTGAGAGACAAAAAAAACGGTGGGCTTCGCAAGACAAGCAAAGCAAGCAAGGGTAGGGAAACTGCCTTTAGGAGAATTGCCATGTGTTATGCTACGAATATGGTGGATCCTAGAGTCAACAACTCCAAAAGACCGAAAAGGAATAAATGCACATAGATGCATGTTGACATGAACAGAATGCCAATGCAAAGGGAGATACAAGATGTCATGCTCATGCAATATGCTATGCAACGGTGCCACTGGGACAGTGCCCTCGCAGGGAAAGTGTTCACTTGGCCCAATGCCCTTTTACAATCAAGTCATCCTGATAGTGCGGATGAAGTTACAAATGCCCATAATACAATACAAAAGAATAAGTGAATGTAATGTCTAAAAAACTGTAAGCATCATCATTGTCACGATCAAGAGTAGGAGCCGCCCCCTCTCAAATTGGAAGGGAAAGCAAGAGGGAAGCACACTCTCCTCGTCAAGCTGAAGAAGTAGGGGAGGATGTACCCAAGCCGATCCTGGGTAGCATGTACTAAAGAACCGGCCGGTTGACCGCTTTGGTCAAGATATCTGCAAAATTATCTGATGAAGGCACAAACTCTAGGCAAAAAGTGCCTAGCTCAACCTACTCTCTGGAAAAGTGAAAGTGGACTCCCACATACCGTGTCCGTGGTGTGATGATCGGATTGCCCGCAAGGGCAATGGCACTCTAGTTGTCACAGTAGACAACTGTGGGAAAGTCCCATGGAAAATGAAGCGCCGCCAGTAAACTCCTCAGATAGATGGCCTCAGTGGTGCCATCGAAGAGAGCCCAGTACTCAACCTTGGTCGTGGAAGCCGCCATCGTCTCTTACTTACGGCTGGACCAAGAAATGGGAGCTGTGCCCAAGATAAAGAGGTAGCCGCCATGGGAACGTCGGGTGTCAAGATCTCCTACCCAATCAGAATCAGTGTACCCCTGCAAACATAAACCAGAACCATATGTCAAGCCATAAGAAAAAGTACACCGCAAATAACGCAACACACGAAGATATGCAAACCAATGTATATCCTAGGTGCTGTGAAATATTGACTCAATATGCTAACTGAGTAAGCTAAATCTGGCCTAGTGTGAATTAATCAAAGAAGTTTTCCTACAACAGAACGATAGATGTGTGTATCGAAGGGCTATCCTAGGGTATCCTTCGACAAGTGGACAGTAGGATCAAGAGCCGTGGCCACTGGCCGTATCTAATCCGAAGTGGTAAGCTTACCTATCTTATCATCAAGCGTGTGTATGTACGCATGACACCCGAAGACTCTAAAATGGGAAATAATAGGCCGAGAGCCAAAAAATGCTACATACGGGGTCTTTTGAGAAAGAGCCGTAGTCGCGCACTGGTTGAGGATATACACCGAAGTGTTGATAGCCTCAACCCAAAGGTGCTCAGGAAGCTTTGTTGCGAACAGCATAGAGCATGCCATTTCCATGACTGTGCGGTTCCTACGCTCTACAACTCCATTCTAAGAGGGGGAATTGGTAGAGGTGAGCTGGCGAGAAATGCCGTGCTTCTATAGAAACTCGGAAAACTCATGAGAGATAAACTCACCACCGCTATTACTCCTCATGCACCCAACACGACGACCAGTCTGGTTATGAACCAGCAGCACCCAAGCAGAAAAATATGTGAAAGCATCTGACTTATGCTTGAGAAAGTACACCCACATGTATCGAGAATGATCATCCACTATCAAAAAGAAGTACAGTGCACCGTTCAAAGCGGCAATGGATGTCGCCCCGTAAAGATCAACGTGAATCAATCTAAGAGACTCCTCAGCTCTATGTATAGACTGCTGAGAAAATGGGGTACGGTGCTGCTTCTCGAGCTGACAGGCTTTACAGACATCTCGAGCTAGCTTCAGGCGTGAAAGGCCCTCAACCAGCTCACGGCGTGACAACTCATAAAGTGAGTCATAACCAAGATGCCCTAAGCGAAAATGCCAAAGACGCTCATTGTGCGTAGGCTCCCAAGATGTGGCTAAGGCCTAGAAGCTATGGAACACGGAGCCGTCGGCGATCGGCTTGGTCAGAAAGTGTGTCATATAGCATAGGCCATTAGGCTGTGCCTCACCGCGAGTAATCACTAAACCAATCAGAGAGTCAAGGACCTCAATTATAATCGCTATAAAGAAAACTGCTTGCCCCAACCGGCAAAGTTATCGAACAAATAACGAGTTTACCCCAAGCTGAGAAACATGATATACATTGTTCAGCGAAGCCAGATCCGGACCCTTATCAATGGCAAAACTAACGCAACCTTGAGCCTGAAACTTGACCAAGGAGTTGTTTCCTACACGGACCCGTCCGGCTGCAGGGGCTCGGGTACGAAAAATGTCCTCTATAGAAGTCATGTAATATATAGCTCCACTCTCCACAATCCAAACTGGAGCTGAACTGCTTGGCTGTAACGAGTAGACCTCTGCAGTAACCTCGTCGAGAGACAACTCACAGATGTGGACGAGACTCGCATCTAATGTCTCTATGGAGACGATATGGATCTCTGCAGACCAGTCAGACAAGCCCTCTGGAGTTGAGAATGTTGTCGACTGAGATGACTATGCAGTGGCAATGTGAGTCTGACCTTTAAACTGCCCCTTGCCATCACCCTGCCTCCCCTGTTGGGGGTTGCCTGACTGAGGGGCGGGATCTGAGACTTAGGTTTTGGTGCTGTGCCTAGTGCTTTTGATCAACACTCATCGTCAAAATGGCCAGCCTTTTGACAATGTTGACAATACCTATTCTTTTTAGGTATATTCTGCCACCCAGGTTTGAGTTGTGACTGGGAGTTTCTTAGAGAATCCCCAGATTGATTTAGCTTTTGAGTTTGATTTTGATTTTGAGTGGAGGTTTGGTTTGGTTTGCCCTTCCCTTGTTGCCCTTTCTAAGAATGAGTAAGAAAAGCTCCCTCTGAAGAGGAATTCATATGAAACTGATCGAACAACCATGCGTAACACAACAGCTGACACTCAAATTCATAGAATGTAGGCATGGTAGGCTTTGAAACTATTCCTTCCACAAAATTGAAGTGTTTCTTGGGGAGTTTATTTAGGAACAATGTGACCTGATCGTCAGAGGACTTGGGACTCCCTGTAGTGGAGAATTCAGCGAGAAGACGCCGATACTCAGCCAACTTGACTTTCAAGTCATCTTGGTCAATGATTTTGAAAAGTTGAAGCTCATCGTCAAGATTAATACGACGGATCCTATCTCGAGCCGCATAGCAGTCAATCAAGTGTGCCCATCGCTCTGACGCTAAGTCAAAATGCTGAAGCTGAGAATGAAACTCTAGCAATAAGCCATGCATCAGCTCGACAATAGCTGAGGCATTCCTAGCCTTCCATGAGCGGACGACCCCATATGGAACAAATGCGGGATCGGGTTGGGATTCCAATCCCTGCATTAGATCCCATAGGTTCTGTGAATCAATGACATGTCTTATCAAATTTGACCAAGTAGTAAAGTTTAACCCGTTAAAACGAGTCTTATCATTAAATGCATTCTTGGCAGAAGATGAGCTAGAACCATGAGGTGTCGGGTGGGTGGAGTAAGATGATAGTGGCAAAGATGGTGGAGGTAAGAGTGTCTGATAAGAGTAAGAAGGAGGGGGAAGAGGTGGGTAGACAGAAGTAGGCTATGAGCGTCCAATGAGTGCCAATTGATACGGAGGCACTGGAACATGAATGTTTCCATAAGGTGTCAGTATAGGTGGAGGCATTGGAACACAGTAGCCTTGTCCAAAGTAAGGCTAGGACACAACATTATGACCAGAAGGTCCACTAGGCAATGCCATGGAGGCAAACTGTGGAGACAACTGATCCACACTCGCGAGAGACTTAGTGGAATACCCAAGCTGCAATGATCCCGAAAGTGTGTATGAGGTAGGTGGAACACCACCCGGCTGAGGGAAGGATGAGGTCCTAAAGGATGTGCCTATGTTTCCATAACCCCCCGGTGTGATGTACGGTGCGACATGAGGTATCTGAAATGGAAATATAAATGGTGTAAATGGAAGTGGTGAAGCAACGGAAGAATGTGGTGGGATAGGTGGGTTTTGAAAGTGAGGTGTATGAGGTGGAGATTCTTTTTGTTCATTTTTATCATTTAAAGACTGAAAATGAAACTCTGAAGATGATGATACACCATGTAATGAAGTGAAAGGAACACCAAATTCATTTTGATTATGTGAAGTAGACGGAAAAGAAGGAAGGACAGAAGAAGAGTCACCTGGCTTTTTCTTATAATCCCTGCGACATGTGTTAATATACAAGAATTGGTCCTCTAGAGAATCTTTTTCGTAGTCAACAGACTGGACTCTTTCCTCCACATGATCTCTACCAGTATATTGCAAAACAGAAGAGGTAAAAGAAGAAGGCACAAAAGACGAATCAAAAGTACCTTGCACAGGAGAGAACGGAAGAGTCTGAAAAAATGGAACATACTCTGGATCTTGCTCTCTAAGAGGGGGGCCCATCCCTGATGGAGGTCTCGACGGCCCTCCAACATCATCAGACTTACGCGCAATATCTGAAGAGTGAAATCCATACATACCTTCGTTTAGAAGCTTTTCTTGAAGGGCAATCCTTCGATCAAGATCCTCAATCTTCTTTTGTCAATAGCTATGATCAGTTTATATTCCTCAGAGGTCAGCTTGCCTATCTTTTCTTCCATGTACTCAGATGTTTCTCCCACCATGTCAGAACTTTGTGGAGCAAGCTGATCAGCCCACTCTCGCTTGGTTCTCAGCATAGACTAATCTGGAGACCGAATTGGTATTGTTGTGTTCGAAGTCATTTGAACCTACTGTTGTTCTTGCTTCTTGCGAAGAGCTTTCAGATCAAAGGCCTAGGCTTCTCAAAGAGTACCAAGCTCTAATACCATGTAAAGAAAAATACCCTAACACAGAAACATAAACAGAAACCATACGACAAAGCATAGACTAATAAAAAGAACACAGTTAGGGTTAGGGTTAGAGTAACTCAGAGACAATGAACACAGTGAATAAATGAAATGATATGACTACTAATAATACGATGCTCATGCAATAAACACACTATGCAGTGAATGAATGCTAAACCTCAAACTCTTGTATCTCTAGGATCAAGGCAGGGATAATGAGTTGGAGAGTGAGTCGTACTCCGAACGGATCCCGAATCCTAGCAAGGCAACCTTTGGATGTCGAACACCAGCAAACGCGGCAGTGAGAAGCTGGATCTGATGCAGACAGTAGTGAGGAGAGAGAAAGACTAAAAACAGAGCCTACAGGAGAGAGAAAGACTAAAAACAGAGCTTTGCAGGAGAGTGAAAGACTAAAAACGGAGCCTGCAAGAGAGAAAGACTGAAAACGCAAGCAGGACAACCTATGGAGAGAGAAAGACTAAAAACGGAGCCTACAGGAGAGAAAAACTGAAAACGCATACAGGACAGCCTGCAGGAGAGAGAAAGACTGCATCGATTGGAGACAGGAGAGAGAAAATTGTCAGGGCGGTAGCTGAAGCCCGCAAACGCAGCAGTTTGCTGGCGTGTCAGACTGTACGACAACAGTGCAAATGAATAGCAGTCAGTCGCCAGGCAGAAACAACAGCAATCAGGGTGTGGAGGACTGGAAACAGGTGCCAGACTGTAGGGAACATAGACAGCAACGGCTGAGATGTCCTCCATGACCGGGGTGTGGGCAACAAGCTGGTAACACCTGAAACCTAGAAAAACGAGATTGTGAAAGAATGAAGGGCTGGTTGCCAATTTATAGAAAATTAGGGTTCTAGATCCTCTCCCACTTAACTTTCTCAATCCGCTTACCGTTTTAGGGTTTTGGCTAAAATAAGCCTAAAATAAGCATGTTTTGGGACTGTTTAAGTGGTTAAGTGCATTTCTTAGCACAACACAAGGCAGCCTTCACAGCAACGATAGAATGTAGATGGCTACACAGATTATTAGCTGATCTACAGATTTTATTAGAAGGTCCTACACCCATTCCCTCAAATAGTCAAAATGCTATTGGAGTAGCACAAAATCCTACATTCCATGCTTGCATGGAACATACTGAGATTCATTACCATCATGTCAGAGAGAGATCTTATACAGGAGAGATTAGCTTGATCCTTATCCAAATGGATAGTGGGATCAAGAGACGTAGACACTAACCATGTCTGATCAGTTTAATGTTATTCCACTAGTTGTAGGGTGTATTTCTACTACGACAAAAAGATACTTTCCTTGGATCAAACTATCTCCATTCCCAAGAACTAAGACAACAAAACCTAAGCCGATCATCTCAAATGTAGCACAAAGCTTTGTCTTGATTTTTGCTATAGCTGCAAAATCTAAGTCAATGAGAAGTATATCGTGCTAAGCTAAAAATGCATTAGCTTCACTTAAACAGTCCGAAAACATACTTAATTAAGAAAGAAACCTTGTTTATTTAAAAAGAAATGTGTTCCTAAAGAGTGTCTGTATCCCATAAACACAAACCCACTTGAAATGGCCCGAACTTTCTATAAATAAGTATGATGCCTTCCATTCAGTCTTAATCTCGTTTTTGCAGATTTCAAGTATTTCAGCTTGCTGCCCACACCCCGGACGTGGAGGACATCTCGGTCCAAGCTGGCCATTGTTGTCTATAGCAGTCTAGCGCCTATATTCAACCTACCACACACTATTCGGAGCTGATTTCAGCATGCTAACAACTACTGCTGGTTTTTCTTGCGTTTTTAGTCTCTCTCTCTCCTGCAACCTACGTTTGTTGTTTTCTCTCCTGTAGCTAGTGTTTTTAGTCTCTCTCTCTCCTCACCTGCGTTCTCTCTCTCTCTTTTTTTTTTTCGTAAAAGGTAATTGTATTAATTACGAAAAAAGTACAAGATTACATGATTACACGAGTACAAGAGGCACGAGGGCCGTAGGCCAACATGTGGGAAATCCCCGGACTAGGGTACTAAAAAGTTACACCAATCATGGCAAGGACCCAGAGGCAATTGCCAAATGCCAGGAATACAAATCCTCCCGAGGGAGCAAGTCAGAGTGCCTGATGAGATCAAGCTGCCAATGCAAGAGCCCTTTAAGCCTTGCAATATGTCGCGGTACATTAGAAGCCGAATCAAAGAGAAAAGCATTTCGGGTGGTCCAAATGTGCCAGCATCCCCAGTATCTGAAAAAATGGAATAAGATCTTCATATGTAACGGTGGCGGTGTGGGATACTTCGGGCGCACAAAAACCCAATCGAAAGGAGTCAGTGAGGACCCCACCACCGCGTGCCAGATTTGTGACAAGAGTGACCAGATATTCTTGGCGAGCGGGTAAGAAAGAAAACGATGTCGGGCCGATTCCGCCGAAGTGGTGCAGAAGAAGCAAGTGCCATTCGAGATTCGACGCTTGGAAAGGGCCGAGGCAAGAGGAAGACCACCAATCATTACCCGCCACAGAAAGACCTTGCATTTGAAAGGTGTCTTATTCTGCCATCCCTCCATCAGCGTTGCCTGCCACCATGACAGTGATTTCCGCAGGCCCCAAACAGTATTAACTTTCACACCCAACCATTGGTGATCTTTAATGAGAAGATGATACACCTGATTAGTACAGGCCTTTTCCAGACTCAACCGGCCTGCAAGGTCCCAGTCCTGCCAAGGGCGATCCATAGCCAGGGCAGGAAAGGGTTGCCTACCCTGAAGTTCCAAGGAAAGCTTCCCCCATAAATCACGGTATCCGCGCGGGATCCTGAAAAGTCTCCTAGCAGTCCGAAATGATGCAAGGACATTGCGAGTAGCAAGGGTAGCATCCGCAATCGAAGTCACACCCAAACGGGCCATGCGGTTAAAGTTCTCTCTCTCTCTCTCTCTCTCTCTCTCTCTCTCTCTCTCTCTCTCTCTCTCTCTCTCTCTCTCTCTCTCTCTCTCTCTCTCTCTCTCTCTCTCTCAACTGCCATCTACATCACATCCAGCTTTCCTTGGCTGCGTTTGCTGGTGTTCGACATCGAGAGGCTACCTTACTGCGGTTCAGGATCCATTTAGGGTACAACACACTCTCTAGCTCATTATCCATGCCTGATCCTTGAGATATAGGACTTTGAGGTACAGTAATCATTCATTGCATAGTATGTTTGCTACATGAGCATTGTATATTCAATAGTCATATCATTTCATTCATTCTATGTATTCATTATTGTCTCTGAGTTACCCTAACCCTAACTGTGTTCTTCTATCAATCTATGCTTTTGTCGTACAATGTTATGTGTCTCTGTGTTAGGGTATTTCTTCACATGGTATCAAAGCCAAGTTCTCTGAGAGAAACCTAGGCCTTGATCTAAAAGCTCTACACAAGAAGCATAAACAACAAAAGGATGTTAGATATGATCAATGCCCCACCCTCATTAGGTGCTACCAATGATCCATGGTGCTCAAAGTTGTAAGGTCCCCATTATGAGGAGAAGCCAAATAAGAGCCCGGACATTGGTTGAGTCCTGACTTGTATATCAGATGAGGTCTATGTGACCGGATGGCAAAAAGGTGACCATTGTGGGTCTAATCTTTGGGTTAGACAGAGTGGTTAAGCTGGTAGCAACTCGAGGCGCATTGCATCGAGTTGCAGTGTAAGGGAGTTAAAAGGGGCCCCTATTGTGGGGTCCGGGGGCCGCGGAAGCGGCCCCTAGCTGGGGGGTCCCAGGGGCAGCGCCTCCGGCCCGATGGTAAAGGGAATATTCCTTGGAATATTCCCTGTCCGACTAGTGGAGGCTCATATGGTAGGTCGGTCAGCAGGCCGACCTAACGACCTTCGCGGGCTATAAAAGCTAAACCCCTTCGCAGCCATCTCTCACTCATCTTTCACTCAGTCAGAATTGTTGTTCCAGCTAGCCTTAAGCTCTTCACCTATCTTCTGTCTAGATCGCCATCTAAGCTTCACACAGTGGAAGCGCACGGGTGGACAGAGCCATCTTTGTATCAGTTGTTTGGAGTTAAAAAATTTACTGATTCTCCTCTTATCTGCTGTGTACTCTCTATCTCTTTCTCAGATTCTGTTCGCAATGCCATGTAATATTTTACAAAGGACAGCTGACTTCGAACACTACACTTCTCACATCCGAGCTAAATCCATCGAGAAAGGAGTCAGAGTGGGCCTCATAGCTTGCTTCACAAGCTCCCGACATGACCGGTTGGACTACCATGGAGTTCCACGAGATCACTGCAGCTGAGTACGATCTCATTTTGATGCATAGAGCCCAGCACCAAATAGAAGGTAAGTCTGAATTTCGCCCTTTAGATTTAGTGTACCGATCTATTGACCATGCAAGAAGGGCGGAATCTCCACTTAGGACTAGCCATTCACAAGTGAAAACTGGCATAAAGTACACTCCATTGCCTTCATACTTATTCTGTCTAGTGCCAGGTTATGTCTTACCATTTCAGATTCTCTTAATGATGATTCCCCTTCTCCAATTAATATGGATGATTTTCATAATGAATGACGTATGCAAAACAAATTTTGGTTTATGAGTAATGAGGAAGACAAATATTTCTTTATGAATTGAAGAATAGGTAAGCAGTTGAAACAAGAAAATATGAGTGCTCCTTTCTCTTCTTTTCCTTTAAACAATTTTGTTTTCAAATGTCAAAATGAAATAGTTGCATCTTCATCATCATTACTTCAATTTAATACATTTAATGGGCAAAAGGAATCCACATTATGTTCCATCCTCTTATTCCACTACCACATCCTTTCAACCTCCATTAAGTGCACTGTATGTTGCCTCTCATATAGGATCACATGTGTTTTCATTCACCACACCGAGAGGTTCTTCAAATTAGGCACAGCCATGAGAACCTCATCTCTTCCTCAGTCGAGTGGTATTCCACCTTATCCTCACACACTTTCGGAATCATTGCAACCTAGGTATTTCCCCCATAATCTCCCAAGTGTGAATCAGTTGGTGCCACAGTTTGCCTCCATGGCATTACCTAGTGGACCCTCTGGTCATTTGTTGTGTCCTAGCCAACATTTGGATAGGGCTTACGTGTCCCAATGCCTCTACCTCCATCGGCACCTTATGGAAACATTCATGTTCCAGTGCCTCCACATCAATGGACACTCGTTGGATACTCACAACCTATTTCTTCCTATTCGGCTCTTCCCCCTCCTCCTCCTTATCAGATACTTCCAGCACCACCACCACCACCATCTTATCCTCCATATCCATCTTACCCCACATTCTCTACACCTCATGATTCTACCTCACCTTCCACCAAGCATGCATTCAATGACAAGACTTGTTTTAATGGATCAATCTTTACAACTTGGTCGAACTTGATGAGACATATCCTTGACTCACAAAACCTGTGAGATCTTGTGCAGGGATTGGAACCCCAATCCAATCCCGCACTTATTCTATACGAGGTCATCCGCTCATGGAAGGCTAGGAATGCCTCCACTATTGTCGAGCTGATGCAAGGCTTATTGCATAAGTTCCATTCTCAGCTTCGGCATTTTGACTTAGCATTAGAGCGTCGGTACACTTGATTGACCGCTATGCAGGTTGGGATAGGACCCGTCGAATAAATCTTCATCATGAGCTTCAAAACTTCAAAATCTCTCGCCAGGATGACTTAAAAGTCAAGTTGGCTGAGTCTCAACGTCTCCTTGCCGAATTCTCCACTACAGGCGCTCCTAAGTCCTCAGACGGTTAGGTCACATTGTTTCTTAACAAGCTGCCATGTAAATACTTCAATTTTGTGCATTAAGTGGTTTCTCTATCCAATTTACCCATTTTCTATAAATTTCAATGTCAGTTATTGCGTTATCCACAGTCATTCAATTAGTTTCATATTAAATTTCCCTCAACGGGGGCTCTTGTTGCTCATTCTTAGAAGGGGCAACAAGGGAAGGATAAACCAAATCAAGCTTCAAATCAAAATCAAAAACAAGTAGCGGAATCACAAGGAAACTCCCAATCTCAACTCGAACCCAGGTGGCAAAATGTACATAAGAAGAATAGGTATTGTCAACATTGTCAAAAGATTGGCCATTTTGACGATGAGTGTAGATCAAAGGCGAGAGACACAGCATCAAAACCCAAGTAACAGACCCCCACCCCTCAATCGATTAAACCCCTCAGGGGAGATAGGGTAATGGCAAGGGGCAGTGGAAAGGTCAGACCTACACTACCACCGGTCAACCATCTCAATCAACAACGTTCTCAACTCCAAAGGGCTTGTCTGGCTGGTCTGTAGAGGCCCACATCGTCTCCGTATAGACATCTGATGCGAGTCTCATCCACATCTGTGAGTTGCCTCCCGACGGTTACCGCAGAGGCCCACTCATCACCGTCGAACACATAAGCACATGTTTGGATTGTGGACAATGGAGCTACACATCACATGACTCCTATAGAGGACATCTTCCGTATCCAAGCCCCTACAGCCGACCAAGTGCGTGTAGGAAACAACTCCTCAGTCAAGATCCAAGCTCAAGGTTGCATCAATTTTGCCACACTAACAAGCGTTCGGATCTGGCTTCGCAAGACAATGTATACTATGTCCCTCAGCTTGGGGTGAACTTGTTATCTATTCAACAACTTTGCCGGTTGAGGCGAGCAATTTTCTTCACGGGGACCACAGTCGAGGTCCTTGACTCTCAAACTGGTTTAGTGATTGCTCACGATGAGGCATAGTGGCCTATACCATGACCCATTTTCTTACCGGGCCGATAGCCGAGGGCTCCGTGTTCCATAGCTTCCAGGCATTAGCCGCATCTCGGGAGCCTACAAATAATAAGCGTCTTTGGCATTTCCACCTAGAGCAGCTTAGCTATGAATCTCTTTATGAGTTGTCTTGCTGTAAGATGGTTGAGGGCCTGCCTCACCTGAAGCTAGCTTGAGATATCTGTAGAGCATGTCAACTCACGAAGCAACACCATACCCATTTCTTCAGCAATCTTCACATAAAGTTGAACACCTCTTAGATTGATTCATGTTGATCTTTGTGGACCCACATCCACTGCTACCTTGAACGGCGCATTGTACTTCTTTTTTATAGTAGATGATCATTCGAGATACATGTGGATGTACTTCCTCAAGCATAAGTCCAATGCTTTCACATATTTCTCTGCTTGGATGCTACTGATTCATGACCAAACAGACTGTCATGTTGGTTGTATCAAGGAGTGATAGAATGTTGGTTGCATCAAGGAGTGATAGAGGTGGTGAGTTTATCTCCCATGAGTTTTCCAAGTTTCTACAATAGCATGGCATCTCTCGCCAGCTCACCTCTACCAACTCCCCCTCTCAAAATGGAGTCGTAGAGCATCAAAACCGAACAATCATGGAAATGGCACGCTCTATACTATTCATGGCAAAGCTCCCTAAGCGCCTTTGGGTTGAGGCTGCTAACACTGCAGTGTACATTCTCAACCGGTGCCCAACTGTAACTCTTTCTCAGAAGACCTCATACGAGGCATTCTTTGGCACTCAGCTTGTCATATCCCACTTCAAAGTCGTCTTCGGGTGTCATGAATACATACATACGCCTAACGATAAAATAGGAAAGCTCACTCCCTGAGCTGATCTCCTTATCTTTGTCGGATATTCCTCCGAAGCGAAAGTCTACCATTTGCTTGATCCTTGAACAAACAAGGAGGGATGTTATCTTTGACGAGAGGGATATCATGTAATCCTCTACACCGGATTCCGATCGGATTCCTCCTTCCATATCATCGGAGATCGTGTCTCCTGAGCCTGATCGACTACCCGCTCCTAACCTACTTGCAAATTCTTCAGCTTCCAAGCCCCCTCCGCGAGACCTGTCACCTCGCTGGTACTAGCAAACCATGCGTAATTCGCGGATCTTACCACCGGATTCCACTCCGGAAGGACCTAGAAGATTTGTCTAACTTACACCTTAGGCATCATTTACATCGCTTTTTACAGTTGATTACATAGCACATTTTGAGCCGGATACATAGCAAGAGGCTCTTCAACACCCTCAATGGCAAGTTGCCATGGAGGAGCTAGAGAGTATCGACCGAAATGAGACTTGGACATTGGCGGATCATCCGAGCCACAAAAAAGTCATCGAAACGAAGTGGATTTTTAGGACCAAGCTAAAGGCTGATAGGACTTTAGACAAGTACAAGGCTCACCTTGTCGTGCAAGGGTTTCGACAAAAGCATGGTATTGATTATGAAGAGACCTTCACACCTATTGTGCAGTTGATATCTTTTCGGTTATTACTTGTGCTAGCCACCCACCACAGTTGGCCGATACATCAAATGGATGTCAAGAGTGCCTTCCTGAATGGTTATCTAGAGGAGGAAGTCTATGTGGAGCAACCACCAAGATTTCGTTTTGCGAACCCAAGGGATAAGGTCTTTCACTTGCAAAAAGCTCTTTATGGACTAAAGCAAGCACCGTTATCTTGGTTCCATGGGATGGACAAGTTCTTAGAAACTCACGATACCATTCTACCCCTTATGACCTGAACTTGTATGTTCAATCTACTACTGAGAGGATCAGCTACATCCTACTGTACGTCGATGACTTAAGCTCAAATTCTGCTGCCATAGCAGAAATCAAGGCAAAGCTTAGTGCTAGAGGTGACAAACCTCGGTTTGTTATCTTGCTTCTTGGAGATAGAGGTAGTTCGATCTGGGGATTGTATTTATGTGTCACAACAAAAGTGCACACTTTTGCTCATGGAACAGTTCACTACAAACCAAACACGGCCAGTGTGGCCACGCCTCTCGATCCTACTCTCCACTTGTAGGTCTGTTGTAGAGAAACTTCTTTGGTTAATTCATACTAGGCCAAACTTAGCTTACTCAATCAGTATTTCACACACCTAAAATGTCACATTGAATTGCGTGTCTTTGTGTGTTGCGTTATTTACGTTGTACTTATTCTTGACCTCACTTATGGTTCTGATTTATGTTTGCAGGGGTATACTGATTCTGATTGGGTAGATCCTGACACCCGACGTTCCCATGGCGGCTACCTTTTCACCTTGGGCACGGTTCCCATTTCTTGGTCCAACCATAAGCGAGAGACGATGGCGACTTCCATGGCCGAGACCGAGTATAGGACTCTCTTCAATCGCACCACCAAGACCATCTACCTGAGAATCTTACTGGTGGCACTTCACTTCCCTTGTGACTCTCCCACCATTGTCTACTGCGACAACCATGGTGCCATTGCCCTTGCGGGCAATCCGATCATCACACCACGGACGCAACATGTGGAGATCCACTTCCACTTTTCCAAAGAGTAGGTTGAGCTAGATACTATCCGCCTAGAGTTTGTGCCTTCATCAGACAATTTTGCAGACATTTTGACCAAAGTGGTCAATCCGACGATTCTTCAGTGCCGTTTACCCAAGATCTTGGCTTGGGTACACCCTCCCCTACTTCTTAAGATTGACGAGAAAAGGGTGCTTTTCTCTTGCTTTCCCTTCCAATTTGAGGGGAGGCGGCTACTTTTCTTGATAGTGATAGTGATTATGCTTAAGTTTTTTGACATTATTCATTCATTTATTCTTTTATATTGTACTTATCGACATCTATAACTTCATCCGCACTATTAGAATGACATGATTGTAAAAGGGCACTTGGACAAGTGAACAATTCCCTTGCGAGGGCACTGTCTAAGTGGCACCATTGCATTGCATTTTGCATGAGCATGACATCTTCCATCTCCCTTTGCATTATCCCATGTATTGGCATTCTTTTCATGTAAACATACATCTGTGCGTATTTATCCCTTTTAAGTCTTTTGGAGTCATCGACTCTAGATCCACCATATTCGTAGCATTACACATGGCAATCTCCAAGGCAGTTCTCCCTAACTTGCTTGCTTGTCTTGCTTGCTTTACATCTTTGCTATATTTGTGTCACCCATACCTTAGCCATTTTCCTTTTTCATCAACACCTAGTAATGGTAAGAATAGTCTGGTTGTTTTTTGAAGGTCCTAGGTGTGACCATCCCTTTATTACTCTCGCATTTGGGACACAAATACTCAATATGACAATAACTAATTTAAAACCCTCACTTCATGTTAAATCTATCAAAACTACAAAGCCCTTCAAATATATATATCTAGATATAATATATATATATATATATATATATATATATATATATATATATTATATCTATAGAGAGAGAGAGAGAGAGAGTTGATTCCATCCGCCTTTGCAGGACTTGGTAGCATAGAAACAAGGAACGGTCGTTCCAGCCTGTAGGAACAGCTTAATGCGTTCCAAACCCTCCGAGGAGGTGAAACAGCCAAGGAACATTCCCCGCCATTCCCAAGGCCGTTCCTTGCCGTTCCCCCTATCGTTCCCTATTTGAAACGGCCGTTTCAGGCCTATTGACCAAAAAATGACGTTTTTTTTTTCTTTTTCTTTTTAATTGTATCACACTCCTACCACATGTTCACCCATCTCCATTGCCCAATGTGCACACACACACACTGTCTCTCCCTCCCTCCTCTCTCTCGGCAGACTTGTCGTGAGCAAGAATGTACCTGGCATGAGGCAGACCTGTCATTAGCACTATAGTGTTGCAGAGATGTACTGAATGCATTGATGCAGGCATATTGTATGCAGTAATGTACTGACACAAACCCAGATGCCAATGTACTAAGATTGCAGACGTAATCAAATTGATATGACACGAATGTACTCAAAATGACATGAATGCAGACTTGGGTGAATGTATTGATGCACTAGCTTGTGGACTAGGCAATGATGCATTGACTTTGATTTTGATCATGTCCTGGAGTATGCAGTAATGCACTGATTGGGGCTACAATCTGTATTTTTGCAATGACTGTAAATAATATGATGGCATTTGGGCTCGTAAAAGATTAATGGGCTTACAAAAATTTAGTGAGGGATTAGGGAAACCCTGAAAATTTGCACGAATCACAGAAATTGCTATGATTTGACAATACAAAGTACAAGTCAAGTAGCTTTGCACACTATGTGTGAGAGATAGATAATGTAGACAAATGCAAGCATCAAACCGTGGAAAATGAATATCTGGGAGACAAATCTGATCAAGAACTAACACAACCGTCCATGGAAGCAATGTTCAACACCCCTTCTAAGAACACACGGTACAAGACGTATGGCCATAGGGTTCGTGATTGGGCTGTCTCCCCAGCATCTGACATGCATGGAAAGGCCTCACCCACCATGAATGAAAAGAAATACAAAGAAATTCATCTCATGATTCGCTTTGAACTACGAATTATGAGACGAGAATTGGAGAAAGAAATACGAGAGCAGATCAAAGCCGAACTTATGGTAACTCAAAGGGCAGAAATGCAAGACATGCAAATAAAGATTAAGAATGACTTACAAGCACAAATGTTGTCCAAAATGCAGACGCTGTAAACTGAAATGCTGAAAGTTGTAGATGCCTACAAATCTGAAATCTTAGAACTAAGGGAAGAATTGAATACATTTAAGAAAAAAGAAATGAACGAGCAAGAAGAATTACAAAAAGAGAAAGAGGCTTTGAAGGCATGTGAAAGGGAGGTTCACTCATGGGCAAAAGTGGCAAAGACAACACAGAAGCGGATAGAAGAAGCCAACCCATGGATTGAGGTAGTAAAAAGAATAAGAAAACATCAGTGAACAAAACTGAAGTAATGAATGCTACCTTGGAAGAAGAGGCTAGGAGATGGGCTAGGATTTTACATGTAAGAGTAGTAGGATGGGAGGAGAAGAGCAACCCACAGGAAGATGCTAAGACACTTGCTGACAAAATTCGGGCTTCAGACGTACCTATCGTCAGTGCTTGGAGAGTGGGGAAAGAGGACTCTTAAGTCCAAGGCTCTAATTCTTCGCTTTGGAGACATAGAGAAAAAAAAGGCCTTCCTCTCCAAGAGGAGAGCCCTCAAGGGTGAGAAGATTTATTTGGATGAGGACCTTACCCCAACACAAATAGCGCATTGCAAAGAACACATGCCCAAGGTATTGGAGGCTCGCAAAGAGGAAAAGTGGGTTGTTTATAGGGATGAACAAGTCATCATCACTGACAAAAGGACTTCATGACGGTACAAGGCCTACGAGACACTTCGGAGGTCAATATGAAATTGTAATGGAGCCCTACACTTGGATGCTAGTTACTTTGAATATAGCTTCCAAAACATAGATATAGCAATGTACACAGAAACACACCAATGTAAAGGCAGTCGACTACCAGACATGCGGGGATACAGGTGGGAAAGTGCATTTCGTCCAGCAGCCAGAAAACCAGGAAGCACTAGGGGTTCTGGAGGTGTGGCCATTCTATACCGAGAAGACCTCAAAGGGATAGTGCAAGTAATGAAAAGAGATAATGATGCACAATATTTATGGATTAGGATACATGCACGAAGACCACGGGATATATTCATCACAATATGCTACTTTCCTCCTGCAAATTCTACCTATGCCACACGAGATGGATCTCCCTTTGATGTACTTTATGAGGATATCATGAGATATGCTAGCATTGGGGACATATTATCTGTAGGAGATTTCAATGCACGCACTAGAGATAGACAAAGTGACTTTTATAGGCATGATAATGCCATGTTCAAAGAGATCGACATAGATGAAATAGGCCTACGCAAGAGAGCCCAGGATAAAGAAGTGAGTACCTATGGGACACACCTATTGACTTTGGAAAGTGCACATGGACTAGCCATCTTTAATGGTCTGCCACAATAACCAAGATCTGACAATTTGACATGTTGGAATCACAAAGGAGGGGCAAGTACTGTGGACTACTTGATAGGCTCACCAGCATCGATACCAGACATCCAAAACTTTTAAGATATCTAAGAGACCAATTGGCATAGCAACAGATCATGCTATTTTGACACTCATGTTTTCTTGTGTATATATGAAACATGAAACACCATGCCTCCCTAAACATCCCAAATACTACTTTACAGAAGACACCTCACACATCTAGAGTGGTTCTCTGCAAACCAATTTACATACATTGGACTTCAGTAGATCGTTGGAAGAATTTACAAGGGATTTAGCGGAGGCCATACATGGATCAACCATGTATGCATTCCCACACACCTTGCCCCGATGTAGACCCCCACGATCTACTGCTCCCCAAAATAGCTAGTATGATGATGAGTGTAGAGTCACCCAAGCTCGCTTACAGAGGGAAGTGAAGCTAGGCACTCATGAAAGGTGAGAAGGATCGAAGCTTGCACGCGAGCTATGGCGGGAGAGCAAGAGCAAGAAAGAGAGAGACAAGAAATGGGAACTCCAACAGTCACAATGTGTGACAGGGCCTTCCTTTATTCAAACTGTCACTAAAAGAATAAAGAATAAAGTGACGTGACGGGCGGGCAATAAAGTGACGTGACGGGCGCCCGCCACCTGCAGTGTGCAGTGGCGGGTACTGTCAGTGTAGTAATACACGGGTCCTTGGGCACATGGCAGAATGCCTCACATCCAAA
Source organism: Lygodium microphyllum (assembly GCF_053477565.2). Taxonomy (NCBI): domain Eukaryota; kingdom Viridiplantae; phylum Streptophyta; class Polypodiopsida; order Schizaeales; family Lygodiaceae; genus Lygodium; species Lygodium microphyllum. The sequence continues at coordinate 70,402,639 of NC_141140.1, forward strand.
GACACGGAGATGCGCATAAGAGGGTGGCTTACCAGCCCAAACTTCCTCTGCAACCTGGAAATCCAATCCACTGGAAGGCGATCGGTTTATGACATGCACTGCCGTACTAACTGCCTCAGCCCAAAAAGGGGTAGGCCTGCATGGCTAAGCATAGAGCGCACACGCTCCTGAATAGTCCTGTTCATGCGCTCAGCCAAACCATTCTGGGGTGGGGTGTAAGGGGCGGTCAACTGACGCTTAATACCCCTGTCATCACAAAACTTCTCAAAAGCATGCGAGACATATTCTCCCCCATTGTCAGTCCTACGGCATTTCAGCCTATACCCAGTCTGGTTCTCAACAAGAGCAAGCCATCGCTGAAAGACTGCCAAGACATCGGACTTTTGCTTTATGGGATAAGCCCACACTTTCCTAGAAAAATCATCAATGAAGGTAACAAAGTACTTCGCACCACCCATAGACATGCAAGGCATAAGTCCACAAACATCGGAATGCACCAATGCCAAGGGCTCACTCATGCGTGGCCTACCCGATTTCTTATGCGTAGACCTATTCTGCTTACCATAAAGACAATGATCACACGAGTCAAAACGTGCATAGTCCAAAGGCGGAAGATACTGCAAACCAGATAACATTTTCATTCCCTTCAAAGACATGTGCCCTAAACGAGCATGCCAAAGTGATACATGTGGGATAGAACCCACTGCCAAAACATGGTCAACTGAGGACCCAGATACAACAAGAGGATAGAGGCTGCCAGCCTTGGCGCCTCTAGCAAACACAAGTCTGCCACGAGTAATCTTCCAGGCAGAATCCCCAAAACATACATGAAATCCTACATCATCCAGCTGTCCTGCAGACATAAGACTGCGCGTAAGCGCAGGTACATGACGTACATCCCTAAGTAAAAATGAACTGCAAGTGGAAAACTGCAACTGAATATCACCCATGCCCACAATGTCAAGAGACCTGTCATCTCCAAGTCTGACTGAACCAGATATAGTGCGGTAAGAGTGGAACCACTCACGGTAAGGCGTCACATGGAAGGATGCTCCGGAATCCAATAACCAGCACTGTGCATACATACTAGATGTCTCAGTCAAGTGTGAAGCATCAGAAGAACTAGCTGCAAGTATAAACTCATCACCACCATCGGACTCCTCAGTCTGCGTGACATTAATTTCCTCAATCTTGACGCTGGACTTCGCAGGTACTATGTTGCGATCAGAGGACTTCTCCTGCACTTTATCTTTCCCCTTATCCTTGCGCTTCTCATTGCGCAACTCATGACACTGTGGTCTAATATGGCCCTTTTTCCCACAATGATGACAAGTGACATTTGCATTGCGCCCACGCGACTTACTACGCGACTTGCCACGAGATTTAGACCGACCCTTCTGCGAGTCACGGCCACAATTATTACCACGATCAGTCCTGTCATTCCTGCCTCTAACTGTCAAAGCATGACTACCACGAGAGGCATCCAAGTTTTTGCGATTCACCTCTTCCTGAAGAAGAGCACTCTCAACATCTGCCAATTTTAGAGTAGCACTAGAGGCACATAGGGCAGTGCGGAATACATCCCATGACTCATTCAGAGTCCCAAGTAAGAAAAGAGGAGTTACTTCCTCTCCAAAGGTGATATCCTGCGAAGTCAAGTTCTTCAGTACAGCATGGAACTGGCTCAAGTGAGCAGACATAGTCGCATTATCCTTCATGCGCAGATCCATAAGCTGCTTCAACCAGTACATCTGACTCGCCGGACTTTTCTTATCATAAAGATTCTTGATCTTATTCCATAGATCCCATGCACTCTGTGCTTCCTCAAATACATTATAATGTACCTGTTCAGTGAGAGACAATACAATCGTGGACTTGCATAGCTTATCAAGTTCAAGCCAGTCGTCATTGTCCATAGTTTCAAGCTGCTCCCCACTCAACCGAAGTGGCTTAATCTGAGATTTCTGCACCAAAACCTGCCATATTTGACTCTTCCAGTAAGAGTAGTTGGTACCATCCAACTTTGTAATGTTAAAGATGGCACTATCATGCGAAGATGACGCCATTATGCAGGCTGGAAATGCCCAAACAGTCCAAAACTGCTTGCTGTTTTACTGCAGAAACTGCCCAAAAATGACCAAAATGGGGTCCAAAGGGCGAGCAAAGTGTGCCAAAAGTTGCTGCCCACTTAGTACTAGGTGCGGTACACCAAATCAAGATATTTCAGCATGAAAAGTACACCTCAGTCCACCAATAACTGCTTGCTGTAATAAATTGCAAGTATGCAGTCTAGAGAGCAAACTGTCCCAAAATAGGATCCAATGTCAAGCAAACAATGCTAGGTCCAAAGCCGGCATGAAACGGACATAAGCAAGGCCAATGACAGTGAAAAGAACATGAGCTCAACACCGAAGCATGTCAAAATAACATCTGCCAGTGAAAGGCACACCCCCAGACACTCTAGGCAAAGTGTTCCTGTAACTGCCAAAACCTGACACAAATAGGTGTCTGCTCAAAGAGAAAGATCCAAATATGAGACTCAGCTCATAAGCATCCTGTGAACCAAGAGTACATCAATGCATATCCATAAAGATCGGAGTATGATCCCAAAGTCTCAATGCGTATGTAGCTGCTCAAGACATAAACTGCTCCAAATACATGTAAGTGCTCCAATAGCATGCAACTGTCAAAGGTCAAGCAAGCATGTAAAATGCTCCCACTGGCACAAAAGGCGTACAAAGCGAGCTCAGAAGCTCAAACAACCCAAGAGAAAGCACCAGTGATAAGTGACCCTGTCAATGCATCAAGCGCATCCAAGAGAGCATGACATACATGAAGCACCGGTCGTATTAACCATGAAGCAATACATAAGCCCAAATAAGCTCTCGGTCAACTCAATGACATCCAAATAGCAACCAAGATCAGTGATCAAGTAAGCCGGGAATGCTCAAATACATCCAAATCCAAGCTCCAAATGTCGGTATGGCATACACGAACCAAATAGCATATGTCACGAACCAAAGCATGTAATGCAAAAGCCTAACTGTCAAGCAGAGACATGAGGCATAGACGGTCCACGAGCATGCCAAGTCAGTCCAAATGCCAGTGAAGACGGAGCTAATGCGAAGCTCAAAAGCATCCCATAATCTCATACATATGCTCAAAGTAGTCCCCAAATGTCAGAGACATCATGCCAAAGCTCAAAGCATACATCCGGTATCGGTAGGTAAGTGCCAAAGGATATAAAGTACCTTCAGCCCACTGTTATTCCAGCATGTATTTACTGTTCTAAACAGTAGATTTTAGCCCCGAATTCAAGCCAAAATCATGGTCAAACCAAATGCATACATCCCCAATCCATCCGGGTAGGAAGTAGACCGCATACGGGCATCAAATAGCTCCAATGGAATGAGGCATAAGCAACAAATGTCAGTGTCAGGGGTGCTGCCCTGTTTCCAGCACTGTATAATAGTAAATAACAGTCCCAAATCAGCCAATATTTCAAGCCAAAATCATGGCATAATCATGTGCATACATTCCCAAGGCACTAGGCATCATGTAGACCGCATACGGGCATCAAATAGCACAACCGGAATGGAGTATAAGCAACAAATGCTAATGCCAATGGTGCTGCCCTGTTTTCAGCCTGTTATGACAGTTTATGACAGTCCCAAATCTGAAGAAATCAGCCCCGAATGATCAAGACCAATGCCCAAAGCTTGAATGACATCAAACATGAAGTCTATAGCCCTCTTGATCAAGGTAGAGAGCAAGAAGCAATGGCCAAGTGTGGAGCTGAAGTAGATGAGTGCTCACAGCCTGGAAAAAAATGATGCAATCTGCCCTGTTGGTGCTGAACTTGCTGCTGCTCCACATGGGCTGAAAAGGGGGTAATGGGGGACTCAAGAAGGGCCTATCAAAGGCCTATGACAAGCCTCTTTGAGCCTTGATAGGTGTAAGGCACAATATGAGGGGAATAAGCTTCAAGGGTTTGAAGCCATGGCTGCCCTTGCTGTTTGCAACCTGTAGACTGAAATAAAACCCTGAAAGAATGATCAAATACCTCAGTATCAATGCCTTGAAGGTGCCTCAATAGGCTGGGAAGGTGCTCGGGAAGCCGGAGAGTGACGGGAGCTCGGGGAGATCGGATATGGCTACCGGGATGGAGATCCAATGCGTGAAGCGAGTCGATGCGAAGGTCGGGAAGCACCGAGTCGAGCTTGAGCAAGAGAATGCCAAGCTCTGATACCAATTGAAAGGTGAGAAGGATCGAAGCTTGCACGCGAGCTATGGCGGGAGAGCAAGAGCAAGAAAGAGAGAGACAAGAAATGGGAACTCCAACAGTCACAATGTGTGACCGGGCCTTCCTTTATTCAAACTGTCACTAAAAGAATAAAGAATAAAGTGACGTGACGGGCGGGCAATAAAGTGGCGTGACGGGCGCCCGCCACCTGCAGTGTGCAGTGGCAGGTACTGTCAGTGTAGTAATACACGGGGCGGCACGGCGGAGGCGCCTTTACCCCCAACAACTCAGACACATCGCCAAGCAAAGGCGTTTTTCAAACACCTTGTGCGGAAGAAGAAACGAGACAACTTAGCGAAAGCAGAAGAAAAGATATATTAGCTATTTTTGGGGCGGGATAGCAAAAGCGCATGGAAGATGTTTCATGAAAGACAGTCCACCCATACAAATTACATCACCAAATGCTTGGCTTAACTATGGGAGACAGTTGTATGACTTGCCAGGACAGCCACCTATGCAATCCCCCACAAGCTTGTAGGCCAACACAGTGGTCATTCTTTACGTGGAAAATGGCTAGGGATGCAATTTGTAGATTACAAAATGGGAGGGCACAGGATGAAGATGGACCAGTAGCGGAACATTTCTCACATGCTTGTGACACTTTAGCACCCATATTAGCACATATGTTCAATAGAGCAGTATATGAAGGTTTTCCTATGAGTTGGTTGGACAATACTATAATTCCGCTATTTAAAAGTGGTGATCCCCTGATTCCTAGCAACTACAAGACTATCATGATCGATCATACTTTGACCAAGATATATGGATCTATATTGAAACATGAACTCAGTGAGTGGGCTGAAATGCAAGGCAAGAGAGCACAAGGACAGACAGGTTTCAGACGAGGATATACCATGCTGGACCATATTCTCACACTTAGAGCCATTATTAAGGAGGGTCGAACCCGAGACAAGAGGATCTATTGTTGCTTTGTAGACTTTCGCAAAGCTTTGATATAGTGCCTCGTACACGCATCATGCAGAGATTGCAGGACATTGGAGTACCAGAGGGTATACGATGGGGTGTCTATGCATTATATGAGGCAATGACAGGTCATGTATGAGCACCTGGGGGGCTATTAGAGAGGATTGACAGTACCATAGGAGTGAAACAAGGATGTCCACTTTCACCCACATTGTTTGGTCTATACATAGATGAAGTGTCTGATTACATAGACCCAGGAGGAGGAGGAGCTGGAGTCAGCCTGGTAGGGGTGTTGTACCGATATTACTATATGCAAATGATACTATTCTCATTTCAAATTCACCGGAGGGATTGCAGTGCCATCTAGATGCTTTGCACATCTTCTATAGAGATAAAGACCTCACAATGAACCTTGGGAAGACCAAGACCATGGTTTTCAATACTTCAGCAGCATGGGTGACTAGATCTATGTACCAGTTAACATTTGGGGAAGACATACTGGAGCATGTGAGGTAATATGTCTATTTGGGAGTCACCTTCTCTGGCCCATGTTTTTCGTTGAGGGGCATCAAAGGCACGCCTGGCACATGGATACGCAGCACTAGGGGCACTCGAGAGTCAATGTGCTCACATAAAGTTCCAAGAGCCCCGCACCAAACTCTTGTTTGACACCCTAGTCATTACTATATGGAGCAGAGGTATGGGGTTGTAGCTTGTACCATAGGCATCTTAGCCCACTCACTGATCAGATTGGAGTAGAGAGGGATTATTATGATGGTTGGGATAGCAAGGAAAGGCCACTAATCGTGATGATAGTATGTATGATTAGGAGTAAGCCCTCCATCCCACATCCCATTGTCAGAGTAGAGCTAGGGGCAACACCTATAGTTACGAAGGCACTCTTCAAGGCAGTGACCTTTTGGCACAGACTATGGGAACTTACACGCCATAGATACTCTAGATTGGCACTAACCTCATCTAGACAACTAGCAGCAAGAGGCGAGAAGAACTATTGGTTTTCACATATGACTATTTGGATTAGCCTACATGGTTTGGATATTGACTGTCTTCCACCTTTGGATTATAGCCTTGACTACCCTACACTTTCTCTCAGCCAATCGGAGTTGAACCAGGTGATCAGAGCTGATATCTTGAGGATTGAGACAGCAAGGACATGAATCCATCCACCACTCCCTTTAGGATAGAGGATGGAGTTCTATAGGAGTCATTTCTTGTCTCTCTTATGATGGCTTCACTATTCGGCCAGCATATATGGACACCCATCTCTCCCATAGTGTACGGGTTGCTATCGGACAAATTTGCACCTCCTCACATAGGCTTCAAATGGAGACAAGAAGATGGACAAATACCCTAGCAAAGGATAGGACTTGCCAGCTTTGTGGTCGAGAGCCTCAAACGGAGGAGCACTACATATGCAGATGCACAATATACTATGACATACGAGGACAGTACCACTGCCTCTTCCGTGATGGATTTAGACCCCTTCATCGCATCATGGAGTACGAGGACCAGAGATGCCTGTGTCTTTTCCTCCTGGAGCTCGAGAGGCGTCAATCTGCACTACTGCGAGACAGGAGGCCATCTCACCCAAAGGGACACACACAGATGAGTGATAGACTTCTTTTGCAAAGCCGACCTTACTGACACTACCAACCTAGCAAAGATATAGCCACCCTACCAGACACCTTACAAGCTACACCGTGGAGTCACATTGGATAGAGCCATTTCCCTTCGTCGAGCACAACCCCCCCGTCTACCAGGACCACGTCTGAGGAGGCCACACCACAGTCGGATTAGAGCCATTATCACAAGACACCGCAAACTCACCACCAGGCATATCAATAAAGCAGCTAGGAACCGAATCATAGCTGAGATCATATGCAGATCTTGAGATCAACTATAGCCCATAGTCCCCACCACACTTTTGTACATGGTTCTATCAGATCTAGTTCTCCTTTCCTTTCCTTTTCTTTTCTATCAATGCTACACATGGTTCAACCCTTGTATAGTCCCATCATATAGTTATTTTTAGTATTGTTTCATAGGCCACCTACTTATTTGTAATGTTATCTTTACCTTACTGATGAGATGATATTAGACATGGATGTACTCTAGATTTTGTCTCATAGGCCACATTAGCCTTATGTAGACGTTAATATATCTTTCTTTCTTTCTTCTCTCTCTCTCGTTGAAGATTCAAAGTGTCAAGACAGCCCACAAGCCAATCAAGAGTCCATGCAAAGTTCAAATTTGATGCATTATCAGCTCTTACAAATCACAATCAAATTCCAGCCTATCCTCAATTCCAAGGTAATGATCCATTTATATTGTCTGATTTCAAGGAAATTTGGGATAATTGGGGCAATTCAAGGCAATTTGGAACTATGGGGTTAATCAAGTCAATTTTGGGACATTTGGGACAATTTGGAGCATTGAAGGGTATTATGGCAATTAAAGAGACATTCTTTGGGGCAATTTGGGTCATGTGGAGCATATTTGGGGCATTTAAGACGTGTCATTTCCCCCATTTCCGTTCCCTGACCTTGGGCGTTCCCCCCGTTCCGAGGGTCCTGTTCCCATTCCCCGTTCCAAGTAAATATGCTTGGTAGGCCACTGGGCAGCCGACGTGCACCCTTTGTCTGATGCCCTGGTCTCTAGGGTGATCACTTGAGTTCCCTTGGTAAGATAACCATCATCTCTATAGTCTTAGTAGGCCACTCAACAGTCAACGCGCAGCCAAGTAAGAAACCTTATTTATTTAAAAAGAAATGTGTTTCTAGAGTATCTGTATCCCATAAGCACAAACCCACTTGGGAGGGCCCAAACTTTCTATAAATAGGTACATTGCCCTTTCAGCCTTAATCTCATTTTTGCAGATTTCAGATATTTCAGCTTGTTGTCCACACCCCGAACGCGGAGGACATCGCTATCGAAGTTGGCCATTGCTGTCTACAACAATCTTGCGCATGTTTCCAGTCTACCATATGCTGCTTGGAGCTGATTTCAGCATGCTATCTACTGTTGCTGATTTTTCCTACACTTTTAGTCTTTCTCTCTCCTACAACTTGTGTTTATTGTTTTCTCTCTTCTACAACCATCGTTTTGTCTTTCTCTCTCCTCACCTACGTTTTTTGTTTTTCTCTCTCCTACACTGCCGTCTACATCATATCTAGCCTTCCTTGGCTGTGTTTACTGATATTCGACATCCAGAGACTGCCTTGCTACGATTCGGGAATCGTTCGAAGTACAACACTCTCTCTAGCTCAATACCCTTACCCTAATCCTTGAGATACAAGAGTTCAAGATATAGTATTCATTCATTGCATAGTGTATTTGCTGCATGAGCATTGTATATTCAATAGTCATATCATTTCATTCATCCTCTGTGTTCATTGTCTCTGAGTTACCCTAACCCTAATTGTGTTCTATCAATCTGTGCTTTGTCCTGCAGTATTATTTGTGTCTCTGTGTTAGGGTATTTCTTCACATATCGTCTATGTACAACAAGATAAAGCTTACGTCCATGCTATGGCAATCCAATGGTTCTCGCTCATATCAAATCCAGCAGTAGCAAGTTGGAAGGCCTATTCCTAATCGTTTCTATCCGTGTTTTGCTATGAAGACTGGAGCAGTAGTGTGAGTGCATTCGAAATCATCTGATCCTTCTATTATTTCTACTTCTGCAAATGAACTTTCCTATCAAAGACCAAGGTTTCTCAAAGAGTACATAGCTCTGATACCATGTGAAAAAATGCTCTAAACGATAAAACACAAAACCGAATGTATGACAAAGCACAAACTAATAAACACAGAACACAGTTAGGGTTAGGGTAGCTTAGAGACAGTGAACACAATGAATAATGAAGTAAATAACTATTGAATATACAATGTTCCTGCAACAAACACACTATGCAAAGAATACCGAGCCTCAAACTCTCGTATCTCAGGGATCAAGGCACTAGTTATGAGCTAGAGAGTATGTCGTACTCTAAAATGGATCCTAAAATGCCACAAGGCAACCTCTGTGTATCAAATACGAGCAAACGCAGCTAGAGAGGATAGATCTGATGTAGACATACAATGAGGAGAGAGAAATACCAAATATACAAGTACTTGAGCAGAGAGAAAAACTGGACAACAACTGGAAACAATAGACAACTATGCAAAAAGTATAGGCGACACTTGGAGGAGAGAGAACTCAGCAAATGCAAGGTTTTAAATAATGGTGACAGTGTCTAAATGATGGCGATAGCTCTAGATGATGACGTCAGCAACAAACGCAATGTTCTCAGTGCATGCGGCAGCTCCAAGATACTAGACAACAACTCCTAGATGTAGGCAATAGCTCACAAGTAAAAACAAAGGTTAAAATCAAAAGCTAGATGATAGCATACAACAAGGAGAAGATCTGACCAGAATGTCCTCCACAAACGAGATGTAGGTACCAAAGATACACCTCTTAAAACCTACAAAAACGAGATTGAGAATGTTAGCCTGCATGTCTATTTATAGAAAGTTTGGGACACCCAAAATAGGGTTTGACATGTGGGATACAATAACTCCCTAGGATCGCTTTTTTTTCTTTAATAATAAGTTTTTTTATCAATTAAGCATAATTTGGGATGTTTAAGTCAAGCTAATGCGATTTTAGCTCAACACTCCGTAGCCAATTCCAACAAGGAATCCCCCTCCCGCATAATGTACCGTTGTCCTCAATTACTCAAACGCATGAATACCCATCTAGTGTTAGTCGCCTTCTTCTTTGAAGAAAACAAGGAGTAGAAAGGAATCACCTCCATATTTAGAACCAGTTCTGTCTTCCTTGATTGACCCTAAACACGAGCCACGTTCTGATGCCAATGGTCAATCTTCTTCTTTAGAGGAAAAAGGAACTAGTATACTCACACCCTCACAAAGACCCTCATGGCACTTCTTACCTAAAAAGAATAGGTTTTGTATATTTTGCCAAAAATCAGTTCATGTAGATGTCAAAGTGCAAGAATGTGAAAGCCTGTGACCGAACTCAAAGAAAATGAACATGGAGGGAAAAGAAAGAGAGAAAGAGACAATAGCACACAGAAATCTACAATGAATGAACGCTGAAATGAAGAAGGCAGATATGTACAAGGGTTGTTGATTGTATCTCTACTAGATGTTTTATCTCTCCACCAAGAAAATAGAAGTCGACTAGTTCAAAATTGGCTGACTACTGTATAAATCAAATCGCAGCAATAAAATAATAATCATAAATGTTGCGCAAACAATGCACATGCCATGTGACATCCTATGTAGCCTGCCTAGCTTGCTCAACTACTCGGAGATGCTAGAAACACATGGAACTATCCAACTTGTATCCAAGAAATACGTAACTATGTCTAAGAGTACTAATGACTGTACAAAAATATACTGCTTGTGCTCATTCAAGGGATGACTATATCTCTAATAGTGGACAATTATTGCACAAAGGCCAAGGGTCTTATTCCCATTCCTTAATCTGCCTCAACCCCTTCTAGCAAATGGTAGTACCACTCCAAGGAGGTTGAGGAGGTCTTTCCAATAGGGATCTAGAGCACTTTCTCCACCCCCTAATATCCGTGGATCATTAGTGGTTGGCCACTAATGTGGTGGATCCTAAATCTTCCCCTCAATCAATGCCTTATAGTATCTCTAATTGGGTTGGTCCTAACCTTTCCCAAGGCTAGTCTCTTAGGAATCTTAGGTTAGTCTTAGGCACCTTAGGCTAGTCAGGCTACATTTTCTTTAGACTTAGCCATATTTTTTCAAGTCTTCCGCTGCAATCTACACTCGAACTTTCTTTTAGCACAACATCCAAAGCAACTCAATATGAAACATCTAGTATGTAGATTTCTTTCTTGATTCTTTCATATTGAGTTTTGTATTTCCATTTAGGACTAACATTGCAAATTCTATATGGATTGAATGTTTTTTTTTTTTTTGAAACCAACCTTTTGTATATTAATTGTTACCAAGATAATTGCCTCAATGGTTCAAATTAATTTTATGCTCATTTATTTTGAAAGGCAATTTATTTTATTTAAGTGTTTCAAAATATGGTTAAATGTTCATATTTCTATTCAAGGGTGGTCAATTATCAAAATGCCTTAGAGTTATACTTGGGTCGTCATTGACAAGATGCCCAAGAGAAATTACAAGTTTAGTTGGGCAGTCAAATTAACCAAAAAGCCTAGATCACTAAGAATTTTTCACCTAGATAGTCATATTGACTAGAAGCCCATATAATAAGTGGCTTTAGAAAGTCAAACCAGATGCTCATGATCAAAGAAACAAACCATGAACCAATGAACCTATACAATTAAACTCTCCAAAATCTAAATCTGGCAACTACTAAGATTTAGAAGGTTACTATTTTTAAAAGTTACTCAAATGGGAATTATGTTCGTGTCAACAGCCGCAATAAATTTCCATGAAATGATATTTACTAAATTACTGTTATATTTGTTAGCAACATGTGTGCCATGCATGGTCATCTCCTCCTTGTGATAACTAAATCAAACAAGGACATTAGGAGCTCTGACAATGTATTTGTCCACTAGCTCATTTGTCTCACCTTCCTTGCATTTGTCACCTAGCAACCTGTTTGCCCATTCCTAGACAAGCATATTTTGCCATGGGTAGGGTGGATTTAATTGGGCAAACACGTAGCATTTAGTATGTCGTGTCTAGCTTTTACAGCATTTTATGTTGGTCCAATCTGCATTAAATGCAAGTTGGCCAGTTTCAACATTTTGTCTTCTTTTTTGTTCAAAGAAGAGAACAAATTCTATTAATAAGACTCCTCAGAACAAAGTATTCCAAGGCAAAAGGCAACCTACAAAAGCAGCCTTGTTAGGGACTTCCATAATGAACCGTGGTTTCTTTTTCTTTTTAGCATGTGTGTATGTTATCTACACCAAAGAACTATGAGTACAGAAACACATGAGCAAAGCCTATAAAAAATTGCACAACCTTGTTTTATCCTTGTGCCATCCAAGTATCTGTTAAACTATCATAGACATAAGATAATGTAACCCACGCAATACATACCATAGAGAGGATGTCCTGCAATCAACATCAAGGGGTGTTTGTATGCTTAGGAGCAATTCCAGTTCTCCAAAAGCCTTCAAATCACCACAATACAGTGCTCTTATACTCCCATTGTTATTGAAGCATCCAAGGTCCAACAGTGACGCACTCCACCATCCATCTTCACTAGAGGTTGACATCTGGAAAGCCTCCATGGGCATAGGCTTCTGGCACAAAGTATGCACAACCAAAAATATTCGATCACTTTGAGCCACAAAAGTAGGGCCATCCAACAACCAACATCCTGCATAAAATGAGAAAATTAACATTTTTTTGTAATGTCAAATTCGTTGCTCAATTATTTCAAATAAGCTGTTTTTGTTCAGGACTTGACCTTCGAATGCCCATGGTGTGATGGTGCTTTCGTCTAGATCTTTTATGGGTAACTCTACCTCAACCAAAGTTTCAAAGGCAGATGTGGTGATATCAAAGCATCCAACCAATAGCATAGACCCTACTCTGGCAACCACATGCGGTTGAGACCTGCGTAATATGTCAAGAAACATGGCCTTCAATCAGACAAAGGTTGTGCACGCTTGCCAAACCAAGCATTTTCAGGAAATGTAGGTACAGATGCTTGTCCCAATGGCGTCTTTCTTACATAAAGAAGAGGACATAGCTCTAAATAGAGGACAGTCAGACATCAATTGCGTGTAGAGAATGACATACTCTCCGAAAATGTTATTTTCTATAGCGCTTGCCACAAGAAGCTCCAAGTCACCTGCTGTGGCCAAAACCATAAAGTAAGAAGGAGCGTTAGCGCAGAATTAAAAGGATGTTGTATATGCCATTTTCGCACCTGAAAGTGGTAACTCTGAGTGCAATGGAGGACTGTAATGCTGCGAGTGCTGGTTCCAGGAAGACGAAATGACAGTGATTGGGAGTGTAGCCTGCTGTTGATGGACAATGACCACTGAGGAAGCACACGAGAAGCAGAAGAACTTGGATGCGGACGCCATAGCTTGCTGCATAAAGTTTCGAAGTGAAACGTGCACAGAATTATGGAGTCTCCAGAAGCTGGAATGTTCCAACTTTCACACCATTGTCCGGACCGGCGTCTCTTCCCATTTTCCAAAGGCGATCTTTTTAGAGTTCAAATGTTTAAATCGTTGTTTGTTTATCTGTCATGTTTCAAAAGACACGAACCGAACTTCAATCTCCAAACATCAAAGAGACTGTCGAGCTGACGTGGCAACCTCTAAAAATCCCTTTTAAAAAAAACGCAAAAAATACTGCCTGAAAAACATACGCAAAAAAAGTTATTTGTGCTGCTAAATTTTTGCTGAAATTTACTGTTTGATGGCAATCAATTAGTAAGAAGTTGATGCTAATCAATAAATGAACAAAAGAAAGGCACCGAATCTTGTGAAGTTTTGCTATCCATGCCCTTTTCCTTTTTGACCGCTCTTGCCTTCAAAGCGTGAGTCAAGTCACATACAACCATGCCCTTATCACTGTAGTGATTACAAAGTGTCCTTAACATACCACTAGCGTTCCGCGCGCACAGAACGCTAGGTCGCTTCGTGGCAACTTCGAAGCACCAAGCGAAGTTCGCTCAACAATCCATTTCTCATCTCTCTCCTCTTTTTCCTCTCTCTCTCTCTCTCCCCCCCCCCCAAAATTCCCTATGTCTAATTCTCTCTCTCTCTCTCTCTCTCTCTCTCTCTCTCTCTCTTTCCTTTTATTCTCCCCCCTCTCTCCTCTCTTTTCCTTCTCTCTCCCTCTCCTCTTTTTTCCTTTTTTTTCTTCTTCTCTCTCTCTCTCTCCATTCTCTTTTTAAATTTTTTATTTTCTCTCTCTCTCTCTCTCTTTTCCTTCTCTCTTTCTCCTCTATTTTTTATTCTCTCTGTCTTTTTAAATTTGATATATTCTCTCTCTATAATTCTCTCTACATGTTCTCTCTCTCTTCTTCTTCTTCTTTCACTTTCTCCCCACCCCCTCAGTCTCTCTTAAAGTATGTAAATTTTATCTTTTCCTTATATATAATTCTCTCTTTATGTTCTCTCTCTCTCTCTCTCTCTCTCTCTCTCCTTTTCTTCTTCTCCCCTTTCTCCTAATTTTCATTTTTTTCTTCTCTCCCTCTCTCTTTTAAATTTTATATTCTCTCTCTCTCTCTCTCTCTCTCTCTCTCTCTCTCTCTCTCTCTCTCTCAAAAAATATTTAAATTTTAAAAAGAAATTTCTCTTTTCTCTTTTTTTCCATCTCTCTTCCTTTTTTCCTCTCTCTTCTTCTCTCTCTCTCTCTCTCTCCCCCTCTCCTCTCCTTTCCTCTCCTTTCCTTCTCTCTCCTCTTTTTTCTTTTTTTTCTTCTCTCTTTAATTTTTTCTTCTCTTTCTTTTAAATTTTATATTTTCTCTCTCTATAATTCTCTCTGTGTTCAAACTCTCTCTCTTCTTATTATTATTTTCTCTCTCATTTTCTTCTCTCTGTCTCTGTCCCCCCTCTCCTCTCTTTTTCTTTTTTCTTTTTCTCTCTCTCTCTTAAATTTTATATTTCCTTTCTCTATAATTCTCTTTCTCTCTGTTCCCTTCCTCTCCTCTTCTTTCTTTTTTGCTCTCTCTCTCTCTCTCTCTCTCTCTCTCTCTCTCTCTCTCTCTCTCTCAATTAAAAAGAATGTTTCTTTTATTTCTTTTTCTTTTTATTTGCTCTTTCTTTTAAATTTTATCTTTACTTTCTCTATAATTCTCTCTTCGTGTTCAAATTCTTTCTCTTCTTCTTATTATTTTCTCTCTCGTTTTCTTCTCTCTGTCTCTCTCCTCTCTTTTCCTTTTTTCTTTTCCTCTCTCTCTCTCTTAAATTTCATATTTTCTCTCTCTAAAATTCTCCATCTTTCTTTCAAATTTTATCTTTCCTCTCTCTATAATTATCTCACTGTGTTCAAATCCTTTCTCTTCTTATTTTCTCTCTCTCATTTTCTTCTCTCTGTCTCTGTCCCCCATCTCTCCTCTCTTTTCCTTTTTTATTTTTCTCTCTCTCTCTCTCTCTTAAATTTGATATTCCCTCTCTCTATAATTCTCTTTCTCTCTATTCCCCCTCCCTCTCTCTCCCTCCCTCTCCTCCCTTCTTTTTTTTTTGCTCTTTATATATATATATATATATATATATATATATATATATATATATATATATATATATATATATATATATATATATATATATATCTCTCTCTCTCTCTCTCTCTCTCTCTCTCTCTCTCTCAAATTAAACTTTTTATTTAATTAAGAGAGTGAGAGAGAGAGAGAAAACTTAGGCCCTATGCATGAGAGAGAGGCAGGAGGGGGAGAAGAAAAATGTTTAATTTAAAAAATACTATTCTCTTTCCTCTTTCTCCCCCTTCTCTCTCCGTCTTCTTCTTTTTATCCTTCTTTTTCTTCTTATCTCTCTCTCTTTTATTCTATCTCTTTCTCAAAGTGTGTGAAAAACTATGTTCGAAAAATTTTAAATTAAAAAAAGCTTTTAAAATGTTCAATTAAAAAAAGTTTAATCTAATTCTGAGAGAGAGAGAAACTTTTGGTTTAAAAAGAAGTTTGATTTAATTAAAGGAGAGAGAGAGAGAGAGAAACCTAGGCCCTACACATGAGAGAGAGGGGGGGAGGGGGGAAGAAATTAATTAAAAAGGGAAGGGGGTTTTAATTTAAAAAAGGGAGGTGAGGAGGGGAGTCTTTAATGAAAAAAGGGAAGGGGAAGAGAAAATGAGATATTACACGTGAGAAAGAGAGGAGGGGAGGGGGTTTTGATTAAAGAAATGAGGTTTGGAAAAGGAGGTAGGTTCGGGAAGCCCTCTTAAGGTTTGGGGCTTTCCGAACTTATAGCTAAAATAATATAGTAGTAAGATGAAGAATTGACTTCCCATGCTTGAGTTGTTTCCAATTAGAATGAATCAAAACCAAATCTTGTTTTTCCTCATGAAACCTTAGAGTCACCAATAGTTCTCCATAAGTCTCATAAAAAAGGACACGATGATTAGTTGAGCCATGTAACAAAAGCTTTTGAAAAACCCTTAGAAAAATCTTAACCTTGCCACCAATTTAGATGGACAAGTCTCTTTTGCATGGAATACCACAATTTATTTAAAATTCACATTACTTAATGCAAGTCTGTGGTAAGATCAAAGATATTCTACACTTCCTATAGTAGGAAGGAGACCTATTTGGCTTTTTCGTGATAAGAAAATACTACTTGAAAAATTGATGTATCATTGCTTGAAAAGAAATAGACCCTTAGAACTTGCATATAACCATTATAGTCAAAAATCTTGACTTGCCGCTTCAAGTATCACTATGGTGGTGATATGAACCAAATTCATTGATGCTTCTTCCATAGGCTGTGAATCCTTATTTAAGTCATCATAGTTAGGTTAAACAAGTCTTTACAGCCTAAAACCATTGACTGCCAACATAACAACATCACCTTACAATGTAGCTAAGACAAAAATATATTGACCAATCCTTAACTATTTCATGGGGGCCTATATATTGAAGCTTTTACTTGCCTAGATGTTTTTCAAGTGAGTCCAACTTAGCATCTCGGTCCTTACGATTGTCACTCTCAATCTTTTTTAAAATATGTAACAAGATTTTGCTCTCAGCTTGTCTATTAGCTTGAGGATAATACAATGTAGACTTCTTATGCAACATTATATGTTAAAAATTCAACTCCCTTATGTCCTCATTCAAAAAATGCTTACCTCTATCACTAATAAACTCAATTGGACAATCAAATCTTGTCATGATATTAGAATAAAGGAATTGAGCCGCACTTGCTACTTTATAGTCCCTTAAAGCCTTTACTTCATCCCATTTAGTACAATAGTCTATGCACACTTGACTAGCAGCTAGTTTGATGGTTCTCACAAAATCTACCCCCATTTTTGAAATGGCTCTAGGGGTAGAATAAGATGATCTTGCATCCTATCCCTAGGCTATATATAGTTGACCTCTCTGCATATAGATAATACATTCTTTTGCATATTGATAAGTATCCTTAAGCATTGTAGACTACCCTAAACCTACCCGGAGGATCTTCTCGCAAGTAATCTCACCAAAAAAATGTCCTCTCGACAATCTCACATGAGCTTCATTCAATACAATAGATCGTTCATCAACTAAAACACATCTTCTTAGAACTTGATCAATTCCTCTCCTATAGAGTACTCCCATAATAACTTGGAAATGCCTACTTTGTAATGCCAATCTTCTTCATTGAACTATAGATAAGTCTATTAGCACTACTCCATCAAGTAAGAAGTTCAACATTTGATCATAATAAGAGTCAAATTGGTGGAGTTGGACACCAAACAGTTCACCATTAGGCATCTGATCATTAATACCTTCCACATGATCTACTAATTCAATACTACTCAAAAAGTCTCCTAACTACATATTCCTTACATGGTATGAATGATTTTACAATCAAATTCCTATAGAAGAAGCATCCATCGGGCTAACCTTCTTGTCAATGTGGTTTGTTAATCAAATACAACAAAGCTTGATGATGAACATGGAACACTATTGGATTCCCCAACAAATAGTGATGAAACTTTTGTAAGGCAAAAATCATACACAAAGTCTCTCTTTTCGTAATAATATAATTATTTTCTACTTCAATCAACCTCTTGCTTGCATAGTACATAGGTCTAAACCAACCTATAGTTTTTTCTTACATCAGATTTGCCCTGAACACAATGTCTGAAGCCAAGACTCTTTATCTCTATATTGACTTTCCTTCTTAGAATTAGTCATTATTTGCTTCAAACTGCTACTCTCTTGCATCAAGTTATCACTTTCTTGCAATAGGATTGAGGTTTCTTACAGGTAGCGGAACTACACTTTCCCATAGTAGGAATTCCTATTTCCCGGAGTGGACTTCATGTTTCCCATATTGAAATTCCTATTTCCCACAACAAAATTACTATTTCAAGTAGTGGCTTTCTTGGTAATTGTATTTTGATTAAATCCACTCCACATTAGCCTCAAATATTAGAACAATATTAGGATTAGCTTGCAAAAACAACTCCTCTTCATCATCTCTTATTTCAAGTGCCACACTTATAGTTTGAGCTACTAATGGTTGAAATTTAGGTTTCAAAACCACTCGATTAACCATAAAAAGCTTTATCTCTTTAAGCATGTCTCGGATGATGACTATGTATGTGTCCCAATCTTGCTTCAATTTTGAAATTTTGAACCATGGCCTTCCCAATTACATGTGATAAGAATCTTCCAATCCTTCCATTCTAAGGACAACAAAACTAACCTTGAATTTCTATCTTGCCACTTTGATAATCTAATTCTTCTAAATTCTCGGCGTAGTCTCCTTTGGTCAGTCATTTTGACTTGAAAGGGTAGTGGTACTAAATCTTGAAGCTTTTGAGCCAAATACAACTTTTTAGGGATTATGTTTACCCCTAGTTCCTTCCAATAAGACATCATAAAATTTATTGCCTAAATATTACACTTGGATAATGGGTACCTTACAATCCACCACCTCTTGTTGAGTAGGTATTATGGAGGTATTATGGCTTGACAACTTGTTGTACCATCTAAGTGGCTTACACACTGTCTCGCTTTGCTTTAGGTCTAATAGGCTTGTTGACCCACGTTTGTCCATCTTATGTATGATGGATTTATCTGGATATATTGAGAATCTGGTAGTTGGTGCCATCATCTCTTGTGTCTTTATCTAATTTGCAGCATGTTCTCTATGATTTTCTTCTTATTCTCTGATTCGTAGTGGTGAAGTTAGTGTTTCTATATCTCTATGTGGTTAGTTATGAGTTTCTATTGTTAGAATATCATGCTCCCATTACTCTTCAGTTAGTCTATCTTTATGTGTGTGACCGACATTAGCTGGATACAGCTGTACACGTGTGTGACATTCAATAAGTTGGTGTAGCCAGTGACTTAACCACAGTTAGTCTTGGTTAGTCATACCTGTGTGTGTAAGTCTCTTTCAGTTATAGTATGATGGAAGGATAATAGAAGAAGAACAACAATGAGCTAAGGCTCACCTTCTGCTCCACTATGTCTCTCTCCCTCTCTTCCAACATGGTATCAGAGCTTGAACACCTAAAGCCTGAAGGCTTGGTAGTGGCCATTTGACATCAAGGCATCAAATCTGAAGAAAATATCATCAAAGGAGACTATGCTTGCAGCCCATTTTTTTGTAGAAGCTATATCTTGCTACAAAAATGGTTTTTGAAGAACAACTTGTGATTCCTAACTATTTCGAGGTGGTCTACAATTTTGCATCGATTTTGAGATATTCAACAAAGACTTGTGCAGACCAGCTGTTTACTGCAATAAACATCAGGTGATAGCATCAGTGCTTGACTGAGAGCTCATTTGGAAGCTTGAAGAACTGATTACAAATCTGAAATAATAGTGGTCTGTTGTATATACACAACATGTATCTTGTATGCACCTTTGACATGAGGTTGGAGCTCTTAAACTTGTTCAGGAGTACCATTGAAGCATAGGCATATGCTGGGAAGTCATATGGACTTGATGCCATGCGCTGGAGCTGGGATTTTATGCTGAAAAATATTCAGATCTATAAATTTTTAATGGCTGAAAACTGTCATTGAATGTAGGCAACAAGCATTGTCTCTTACTGAAGCACTACATGCCATTTTGGAGCTCCTATCATTTGTATGACATGACATATGTATGTTGAATGCTTGGAAGACTAAAGAGAGCGTTGGATGCAATTGAGAATTGAAATCTGGAGATGAAAAAAATGCATTGACATCTACTTGGCTGGTCATATACAGTAAAAGCAGTGTATGGCATTGCCTCTCTACACTCCTGATCAGATAGCTTGAAACAGACATCGTAAATATTCAGAACACGAATACACAGCAATAGAACTAGATATGAGCAACCAAAAATATGGTGCTGTCCTCTGAAGAAAATAGCATTATTTATCACTCATGATCTCAAAGGAGTTAATTTCCTGAATGTCAGGTTGCCGATTTAGACCCATATTCTCTTCATTGCAGTAAGAATACATGAGACAGAGATATAGTGCTTGCAGAGTCTATGTATTGACTAAAATACCTACGGGTTATCCCACATGCTTGTGGATGTTTTTGAGGTTGTAAAGGGATGAAATACCATGTTTCTTTGGTGCAGAAAATTATTGCAGAAAACTGTCCTGAATTGCAAGAAACTGTCCTGAATTGTAGGAAACTATCCTGAATTGCAGATAGGAAACTATCCTGAATTGCATGAAACTGTCATGAATTGCAAGAAACTATCCTGATCTGCAGGAAACTATCTTGAGTTGTAGAAAATTGTCCTGAATAGCAGGAAACTAGTCTTGAATTGTAGCAAAGTGAGTCAAATAATTACATGTTGTATACATCACTGAATACCTAAGCTGCAACTATGGAAAATGCTCAAGGCATTGACAATATCACTCAAATTGTGGGAGAAAAGCTGGACAACAAAATTTTTGCTTTATGGAAGTTTCGTATGAAGAATTTTTTGGTTAGCAGAGGTTATTGGGACTTATGTACAAGAGATGAGGCTGAACCTGAAATGCTTGAAAGGAATCCGACAAATGATCAGAAAAGGGCTCATAACCTATGGACTGAGAGAGCATGCAAGGTGTTACATTGGTTTTCCTTATGTATATTAGATGCTATGGTTATACAGATTACTGGATGTAATTCCCGAAAGGATGCATGGGACATACTCATGAATAATTATGGAAATGTAACACATGCAAGAAAGATTCAGCTGAAGCAATAGTTCAATAACATGTCTAGGAATGGCAAAAGCATTCAAGCCTACACTACAGAGATTAAGAACATAGCGGATCAGCTTGCCACCATTGGATCTTCAGTGTCTGAGGATGATATGATTGCAGTGATATTGAATGGACTTGGCAAAGAGTATAAAGCCTTTGATACATCTATTTCTGTGAGAGCCGAATCCCGTGATTGGGATGAGCTGATTGCTTTGCTAATGCATGAGGAAGTTAAGCTTGGGCTGAATATAGGCTCTAGTACATCTCAAAGTAGAGACACCGTTCTTTACTCTAGCCAGCGTGGCAGAGGCGACAAAGGTCGTGGCTCTTTTTGAGGTTGAGGAGACACTCGAAACACTTATGGACAACAATAGCAGAATGCATGGCATGGCACGAATACACATGGCTGGCATGGATCTAGCGGTTTTTGAGGCAGGGGGAGATTCCCTAGAGGCAGAGGAGGATCCTGGCAGTCAAATGATCAGTCCAACAAGGACAAGGACTGTCATTATTGCTGTAGATATGGGCATATAGCCAAATGTTGTCATAAGAAGAAGGATGACATGAAAGCCAAGGGTAGACAGCATGGAAATTATGCTTCATCTAGCGGAGTTCCTGATGATCAGGGTGACAGGTTGTTTGCCATGCAGCATGTGTCTAAGAATGAATCTAGGCAGAACAGAGATGAGAGATGGTACATTGATTTAGGGGCTTCAAATCATATGACACCCCATGGAGAATGGTTTGATAAGATGGTTGCAAGTTCGCATGGATGTGTTTTTATTGGGGATGACACCCAGCATACTATTCAGCATAAAGAAGTTGTATCTTTGTTGATGCTTGATGGCAAGAAAAAGAGCATGCATGATGTACTACATGTACCTACAATAACCAATAATCTTTTGTCAATTGGACAGATGGTAGAATAGAATCTGCAGGTGAGATTTAATAGAGATGGATGCTTTGTTGAAGAATATGGTAATGGTTGCAAATTGATTGCTGGAGGCTGAAGAGATGGTAGAATGTTTACTCTTGATGCGTCAATTCCAGAATTGAAAGCAACCATGTTTGTACATAATGGTGATGCTATATGGGATATTGAGATATGGCATAAGTGGATTGGCCATATGAATGTACAAAAGCTAAAATCTATGTAGCAGAAGGAGATTGTGCTTGGACTGCCTAAGTTCAAGTATCATGACTTTGGACATGTATGTGATGCATGTCAGTTTGGAAAGCAGGCACGGTTTCCATTTATGAGATATGTACGGAATAGCTCATGACCCTTGCAGTTGGTACATTCAAATGTATGCGGTCCATCTCATAATGCTTCGTTTGGTGGTGCTCATTACTATGTATCCTTCATTGATGATTTCAGCAAGTACACGGCTTTACATACTGAAACATAAGGATGATGTGTTTGATGCATTCAAGGACTTCAAGAAGTATGCCAAAAATGAGTTGAGCTACAAAATTTCATGTCTTAGATCAGATCGAGGTGGAGAATATGTCTCTAATTACTTAGACAGGTACCTTGCTAAATATGGGATCAAAAGACAGTTAACTTGCAGCTATACACCACAGCAAAATGGTGTAGCAGAAAGGAAAAATAGGGTACTAATGGAATCGGCAAGAGCTATGCTAAATGAGAAGAGTTTGCCAGATGGTTATTGGATTGAAGTAGTAGTGACTGTTGTTTATGTGCTGAATAGAATTCTTACAGCAAGGATTCATGATGTAACTACATATAAGAGGTTGTATGGTCATAAGCCTGACATTTCACACTTGAAGATATTTGGAAGCATTGCATATGTGCATGTTCCTAATGAAAAGAGGAAGAAATTGGATCCTAAAGTTGTCAAGAGTGTGTTCCTTGGTTATGCACAAGACCGAAAAGCTTACAAGTGTTATGTACCGTCTACATATGAGATATTGATTAGGAGAGATGTTGTTTTTGATGAGTTGGCATCATGGTATGGTAATCCTGTTGCAATGGCTGTTGATGGATCAACCAATACTAGTAATGCTGAAAATACACCTACAGTGAGTACATCTATGAGTGGTCCTACAGGTGATGGGTCACATACAGTAAGTCCTTGGTCAAGATCCTTGCGGAGTCATACTCCTACGTCCACTGACACGGATATGTCAGCGAGGGGGAGATTGGATAAAGGAAAAGAAAAAATGCTTGAGGATGTGACACGTCCACTTATAGCAAGATATGAGTCATCCAATAGTGACAGTTTGGATAGTGAGTTGGGCATTTCGTCTATTATGACAGCTGGAGCAAGGCAGAGTCATTATGTACCGCCTCATGAGAGGCAAGCTCACAGTGAGCCACAGTTACGGAGATATGAGAGAGTCAGAAAACCAGTTGACAGGTTTACATACATTGGTTATCCAACCCGCCATTATGTATATATGGCTAGTATGACAAGTTACAAAGAACCTACAAAGTTTGATGATGCAGTTATAGATGATAATTGGTGTGCTGCCATGGATGAGGAGTATGCATCCTTGGCTAAAAATGAGACATGAGAATTGGTTGAGTTGCCTAAAGGCTAAGTCCCCACCACTGGCTACAAATGGGTGTACAAGGTTAAGTGCAAGTCAGATGGTTCATTAGGACACCATAAGACCAGGCTGGTTGCAAAAGGGTATGCGCAGCAGTATGGCCTTCACTATGAGGACACTTTTAGTCCTATGACTAAAATGGTAATAGTCAGAATTGTCATTGCTTTGGCAGCATACAAAGGTTAGAAACTATGGCAAATGGACATCAAGGATGCTTTCTTGAATGATGATTTGGTTGATGAAGTATATATGGAGTAGCTTGAAGGCTATGTTCACTCGGACTTTCCTACACATGTATGTAAGCTGAAAAAGGCTTTATATGGGCTGAAATAGGCACCTAGAATATGGAATGCTCGGATCAACCGTTATTTACATCGATATGGATTTAGATTGGGTGATGCAGATCACAGTATGTTCACGAAGAAGACTGATCATGGATATGTGTTTCTAGTGGTTTATGTAGATGATCTTATCATCATTGGAGATGATCTTTTCATCATTGGAGATGATGAAGAGGGCATTGCTAAAATTAAATCATGTTTACAGGCTAAATTTAGAGTGAAAGACCTTAGTGAGTTGAGGTATTTTCTTGGGATTGAGGTAGTCTCTATGCCTTAAGGTATATGGCTACTATAGAAGCAGTATGTTCATGACATGTTATAGAAGTATAGTGTGGTTGAATGCAAGCCTATGTAGACACCTCTTGATCAAAATGTCAAGCTGCAGATTGATGTTGGGAATAACATAGCGAATGTCACTATGTATCGACAGATGGTGGGTAGCTTGATATACTTGACTATTACCTGTCGTCCTGACTTATGTTATGCAGTGGGATTGATTAGTCAGTTCATGCAAAAGCCTCACAAACCACATTTAGATGTAGTCAAGAGGATCATGAGATATGTAAAGGGTACTACAGATTATGGGCTGTTTTATGCATATAGAAAATCCCTTGACTTGACACGGTTTACTGATGCTAATTGGGCTGGTTGTGCCTATGATAGGAGGTCAACTAGTGGTTATGCATTTGGATTGGGCAACAGTATGATCAGTTGGTAGAGTAAGAAACAGCCTACTGTTGCATTGTCTAGTAAAGAAGCTGAGTACAGAGAAGCTGCCTTAGCGGCTTGCGAAGTAGTTTGGTTGATGAAATTGTTGAAAGACTTGGGAATACAGCTGGAAAGCAGAGTGAGATTGCATTGTGATAACCTCAACAATGTTATATTGGCTAGCAATCCTGTCTACCATGCTAGGTCCAAACATACTGAGGTTCACTACCATTTCATTAGAGAAATGGTTCTTATAGGGCAAATTGACTTGATTCATGTGAAGACTGAAGACCAAGTAGTAGATATATTTACCAAGTCTCTTGGCAAAGAAAAGTTCATATACTTCAGACAGCTACTTGAAGTTTATCAAATGGTTTGAGCTTGAGGGGGAGTGTTAGAATATCAAGCTCTTGTTACTCTTCAATTAGTCTATCTTTATGTGTGTGACTGACATTAGCTGGATACTGCTGTACGCACATGTGTGACATTCAATAAGTCGGTGTAGTCAGTGACTTAACCACAGTTAGTCTTGGTTAGTCATACAATGTAAGTCTCTTTTAGTTAGTATGAGGAAAGGATAATGGAAGAAGAACAACAATGAACTTAGGCTCATCTTTTGCTCCACTCTGTCTCTCTCCCTCTCTTCCAACATTTATGAGTTTTGGTTATGAGATTTGGGATTTATCCCATGAAGCATTCTCTGTCGTGTTATGTATTCTGCATACATAGGGCAACAACACTTTGGCAACCCTGCCAGATCTTGCCATGCTTTTCTGAATCTTTCGTGTGGAAGTTTAATAGCAAAAGATTTCTGTTGATGCCATAAATTTGAAGCTCTATAAAAAACGACCCTGTTTTGGGGAAGGAAACCTAAATTCTTGTATACAATTTGAAAGATTTTCTAGGTGTAGAATTTTGCAAAGACTTGAAGTAGTAACAACTGAGATTTATGAAAAATGACTTTGTTTTATGGATGAAAAATGAATTTGTTGTATGGAGTTCGAAGGGTTTTCTGTTTGTATATCCTACCATTGCTTTCCTATTTCTCTGTGTTCAAACACCATTAAAAATGTCAAAGATTGAGGCTAGAAAATTGAATTTTGTTGTATGGAGCAAGATCCCTATATGGAGCACAATTTTTGCATGAAGTGAATTTTTTGTTTGAAGCAAAGTTCCTGCACAAAGCAGTAATTCCCGCATGGAGCAGAATTTCTGCATGAAGCAGTTTCCTCCATGAAAGTAGTTTTCTGCATGAGGCAGAGTTTCTGTATGAAGCAAAATGTCCTAAATATAAAATTTTTGTCAAGACCTGAAGTAGTGATAATTGCTTGAAGTAGTGACAATTACCTGAAGTAATGGGTAAATAAAAGGAGAAGAAAAAGCAGTGCAAAGTTTGCTTTGAATTTGGACATACTTCAAAGCATTGTTCTTAAGTTCATGGGTTTTGTGAAGAAGAAAAATCCTACAAGTATTTTTACATGTTTGATTTATGTAATGAGTTTGGTGGTATCCGCAAGAGGTTTTTATCAATAGTAAGTCTTCAAGTTCAAAGATGGATAAAGCATGGGAGAAGTTGGATTATTTTGAGGATATTCTTCATGATGCTTATGAATGGCATGACGATCATGAAGGCAAGAAAGTCAAGTCTTGTTCAAGCATTAAGCATTTTGGGAGATTGCTTACAATAGTTGAGAAGCTCAAGGAAAGATATGAAGATGTTTTGGATTTTGATTCAAATTCTTATTCAAGTTCAAGTGATGATGATTGGTGCTCTTTACCCATGATCTTGCCAAATATTGAGATAAAGGGAGCGAGAGAGGACAAGAGCCAAAGAAGCTAAGAATCCTTGAGTGCCCCAAACCCCATAGAGAAACTTGCCAATGGGAGAGTGGATCATCACACACTTTGCATCAATAATCTCAAGGTATTTTCCATATTTTGGTATTTTGCAAATTGTCATAATCAATCTCCAGTCAGCTTTAATCAAGAAGAAAGCAATCCAGCAATTATGAACAATGATTATGATTGGATTGGTGATCAAGAAGATCAGTTATGTATTCTAGAAAATGATGCTGTTATGGATGATAAGTTTGAGGATTATGGTTATTGCAATGAGGATGTCATTGTGCATGATTTTCTTGGTTCTCTTATCGATGCTAAGGAAGATAATGCAGACTAAGTTGAATTTCAATGAAGGAAATTTTCCCTAGAACTTGAAGAAGTGCCACAACTTGTAGTGCAAAATGCAACATCTTTGGATGTATTTGTTCAGGATACCGATGTTTCCAACATGCAAGATAATATTTCAAGTCATTGCATTGCTTAATTTGAAGAACAAGTTAGTGTTCTACTCCTAGAATTGCGGAATTGCAAGATTAGCACTGTAATCCCTTTGTAGGAAGAGCAAGATTGCAAGATTTGCACTACATTTCCTTTGCAAGAGTTGGTTGAATATGAAGCATTGCACAATGCAGTCAGTTTGCATGGTTTTTCTGAAGTTCCCCATGAGGTACACTCTATGGTTCAATATCCAACTGGGATGATTCATTGGTTTTCTGTTGAGCTTGAAAAGGAGAGAAATGCAACCAATGTTGCAACAATTGAAGATTTGTCTGTTATTAATCTACTTCAAGAGAAGAAAGCATTACTACATCAAGAGGTTTCTCAACTAAGGAATGTAATGGATTTCCAAGTTTCTCATTGTTTTGAAGTCATTAATGCTCTTGAGGAAGTTCTTCTGCAGTAGAAGGATAATGAAATTGATTATTTGCATATACAGTTGGTATTTTCTCTTGATTCAAGTCAAGATGTTATTCTTGAGGATCTCTATGCATTGAATGATCATGTTGTTGATGTTTCAATTCAAACTGCTATTTTTGAAGTCCTTGAGGACTCTGATTAGTCTGTCCTCACTAAAGTTGAAGTATCTGCAAGTATGCAAGTACCTACAGTGGATATCTATGCAGTTCATATTGCAGCAGGAATGGTTGATGTTATTCATGTTGATTGGTTTTTTAGCATGAAAGTACCGATGTTGTAAGAGGTGGATGCTTGTAGCAAGTGTATGTTATAGTTTTTTGTATTATATGTAAGAACCTAAATTTCAGGAATTCTTACTACTAAACTTTGAATTCCTGCAATAGTTACTTGATTTCATATAGCAACAACCAAATTTCATGCAACAGCAAGTTGACTTTCTGCAGTACCTACACTTGCACTTCCTTACAATAGCAAAATGTGCTAAAACAAGCTAAAATACCGTTAGAAGTGCTACAACAACCTCAAAAACAACAAATACGACAATCACATAATGATTACTAGTTCCAAATACTTGAAAATCAGCAGTTACAAGTTGTTGTGGATTATCTTACATATTTCTTTCAAGATGAAATGTCTTATTCAAGATCCAAATTGGGTGGTACATTGCCATACATTTATTATGATGAAAATGCTAGAGCATCATTGATATCTTTTCAAGTCAATGCAATTATTCTTTGCATTTGGAGCAGTAATCTACTTATTCTGTTATGGTTCTATATTTTCATTCTCTATGATATACTATGGATGTTGTCGTATATGATGAGTTCTTAGCCCTGGCATATTTCATTGAAATGGTTGTATTATAGAACTATGGCTCATTACTTGTCAACATTTGCATATACTTTTATTCTGGTTATAATGAAAGGGGACATTGTTCAAGTTGATTATGATGAGCCACAAAAGGATTCGCAGGTTCGGAATCCATTTTATGCAAGCCATTGTTGCTGTAGTGTCTCACGTAGCGGTAGTGCAGAATTCTTTGGGGATATTATGGTTATTTGTCAGTTTTATGATATAAATAGTTCTCAAACTTTGACAATATCTCAATATACTTATGCTGGTGATATTTTAGTGCTGGCAGTAGTATTTGTTTATCTTGAATGGACAAAACAAATGCCATTAATGTTACAGGAAACTAAAATCTTGATGAAGTTGATTGCAACCTTATTGCGAGAGATAGGGTTATTGCAATAAGAAACAAGGTGATTACAACCTTCCTGTGAGAGATAGGGCTATTGTAGCAAGAAACAAGGTTATTGCAGCAAAAAATAAGGTTACTACTGCAGGCAATAGGGTTACTACTCCAAGCAGCAGATTTACCATTGTTAGTAAATAGTAACCCCATGCACCAACACAGTTATCCCATGGAGCAAAAGAATGACTCTATAGAGCAGAGCAGTGATTTCATACAACAGAATAGTACTTTGGTTGTGGAAAGTAATGTTACTCCTATGAGGAGAGTAAAGAACCTGATTTGGAAACCCTTAAAGAGCAAAAGAAGCCTTTATCAAAATAGAGGAGGATTTTGATAGAGTAAGTCAACAAGCTATTATTGATGCGGAGTTGAAATATGAACACA
The DNA here is from genome assembly GCF_053477565.2 of Lygodium microphyllum. Lineage (NCBI taxonomy): Eukaryota > Viridiplantae > Streptophyta > Polypodiopsida > Schizaeales > Lygodiaceae > Lygodium > Lygodium microphyllum. The sequence continues at coordinate 70,431,763 of NC_141140.1, forward strand.
CTATGAGTTAGTCAGTTAGAGTGTTTGAAGATGATGTTTAGGTAGTGTATTTGGATGCCGAGTCCCATTCTAAATCGATAAAGTCAAGAAGACATGTATGGGTAAACAGACACATCAAGAAAAAGATAATTAAAGAGGGAGATCTTGTTATGGTGTATAATTCAAGGCTTGGAAAGCATTCGAGAAACTTGAAGTTGTGGTATACTAGTCCTTTTGAGGTTGTAAAAGATGTGGGTCAAGGTACTTATGTGTTGGCTACTTTGAAGGGTGAAATAATTAAGCTAGCAGTAAATGGGTTTAGATTAAGGAGGTTGGTACAACTAGATTATAATGATTTACCTCCTGAAATTCAAAAGAAATCCATGGTTGCCATTAAGTTGGTTTAACTTTCTGCAGTTTTGCCTCATAGAGCAGGTGATGGAGTTTTGCCTCATAGAGCAGTTTATGATTTTCTTACCTTTCTCAACCTTATGCAGTGTTGGAGCAGTCCTTTGTATTTGAGAATATGGAAGCATTGATACATGAGAAAGACATATTGCAAGAGAAGTTTGATGGTCTATAGGCTGAGTATCATAGACTTGTGGATTGCAACATGCTAAGTAGCTTCACAATGCTGAAAATCGGCCTGCACATGTTGATGATGTGGTTAGGGCTGATATTAGTGATGTTTTGCATGATCTTAACTAGCAAGTTAAGACTAGGGATCTCACAGTTGACAAGATTCATGACATGGATGTTTTACCTCTTGGATTACATGAGCAGCATGACCAGGAGCAGTCTATTACGGACTGCCATGATGCTCATGAGCCTCCTAGCTCATGAGTTACTTTGATGTACCACTGTCAGATCTATTTATTTGTTTGTCCATCATATTTATTTCATACTTGATATGTATGCCTATATGTGATGCCTTTATGTTTTGTTTTGACTGTCTCTTGAGGGGATTATGCAACCATTCAGAAGGCTATAAGTATCCTATTGGAGAGGCTCTACTTATGGTTTTTATTTGCGGCTTACTTCATGGTGCAAGGCTATGGGTAAGGCATAATTTTTCTCATTAGATATGTCATATTTTGGATAAGGCATTTTGACTTTGGGGATCATGCAAGGGTTTGTGTCATGTCTGTGCCAGCCATCCACCGGGCTGTGCTAGGTGTTAGCCATGGTCATGGTCTCATACTTTATGGATCATGTATTATACCCTTAGCATGGTTGGACCTTATTTATGTTAGTCTTATGTGTGAGGAAATTTCTATTTGTCTTATGAAGTTTAGTGCCTCATGAAGTACAGTGTTGAGGTAGTTAGAAAACGTGACTTGATGGGGCATTTTTATGTGTCATTTTCATGGATCTGATCATCCTGGATGTGTTCTACCCATCACTTCAATTATTGCCAAAGTGCAGAGTTTTGCCTAAGCATTTCTCCCAATGACAATGTCACAAGAGTTGTTATTAGTGAGGTTAGCAATTTTCCATCAATCTTTCCCTCCTCAACTCCATGGGCTGGCTGCCAATGCTCATGAGCTATTTGTGTATCCATGGCCCCCTCATCATTGTGCCCATGCAGCTATTCATGTGGTGGCGTTGTCTCTCCTACCTTGAGATATGTGGGAGAGGTTGGTGGGCTCAAGGTTGAGAGTTTGTTAGCACATCCTCAATGATAGGTTCGGCATCTTGAAGATAAGCTTGTGCTTCTTTTATCCACTCCTTGACCTTATCCGTAGTCCTCAGCTATTTGTTGGGTTTAGGATACTCTCTAATCTTAGTTCTTCCCTTCTCTCTCACCCTAGGAGTAGATGTTTCTACTTTGGCATCCATGACCTATTTTCCCTTGGTTAATGTGGTCTCACTCTTGGTCTTGAGCTTTATTTTTGCCTCAGTTCTCCTTTTCCTCCATCATCAACTCCTCTTCCCTCTATAGAGGATGCATCCAAGTTGCTAGTTCCAGGTAATGAAATATTGATCTGCTTTGTTTGAGCTCATGTCATGACGTTTAGGATAATAGGTGTGGCATCATTGTCAGGTGACAAAAAGTGGCACACAAATGGCACGATTGCCAAGCTAGTGGAGGGTTTCTGTCTAGGGCAATCTGCCAATAGATGTGTGACCCCACATTCGGGGCACCTCAAGTCAACCTTCTATCTATTTGCTTGCTCCTTTTTAGGGTGATGGGACAAAATATGCCCTAGATGCCAACATGCTATGGGTTCCTAGTTCTGAGCTCCTCCTAGGCCTCTACCTCTTCCTCTGCCTAAGGCCATGTCCAACACACGCCTATAGTCCATCAATATGGGATTGCCCTCTTCGTCATAAGACACATAAGGATTCAAGTAAGAATAATCCTCTAGTGGTTCCTCCACCATGTGCATTGGAGCTTTGCTTGGTGGATGGGTCATGATAGGTGCTGGAGGTCTAGGGATTCCCGTCAGGTTGATGTCTATCCTCGAGCAATTGGCTTTGAATCATTAGGTGCAAGGAGAGCCAAAGGGGCTCCCCTTCCAAAATATGGTTGTCTAACTCCTGGATAGTATGACTGAGTGTAAGGCTGCAGATAAAGCAATCGTCTTGGCAATCGATAGTTTTCAACCATTTTAGGAGTAATCAAAACCCCTTCCAAAAGCATTAAGAATAGGAAACTACTTGATGCAGTTGACTCCATCAAAGGTCACACTCGATAGTGTAGGCATTTAAGCACATGTGAAAGTTGGAAATCTTGATTTTGCATAGCACACATCGAGACACGCTAATGGTGTATAAGTGTTGCACGTTTGTGTGGGTTAGCAAGGAACACACTAAAGGGGATTGAGCTAAAAACAAACCCACTAGTAGGAGTACAACCCTAAGAATTGGACAAGGGACCCAAAAATCTAGGAACAAAGACATAGAGGGGACCAAACCATCACATTGTCAAGAGAAGAAAAGGCTCATCCAGATTAGGAATACATCTCTAGCCAGCTTAGTTGACCTCATAGATGCACTAGTGGGCTAGAAGACAACTACTATGGCAGGCACTAGCTCAAATGAGAACAATCTAGCCTCACATATTCTTTGGATGCCCATTACGTGCATTCACTCTAAGGGGATCCTTTACTTGTCACAAAAGGAGTACACCTAGTCGGGCATCCAGCCAAGTGAGTCAATTTGGATCTCTACTTAAGTAGTGGCCAATTGTTGAACCTTTCAATCCCCCATGGACTGCTAGGTTAGGTTCTCTCTCTCTTTCTTTTTTTGGCGTAGACAGTCTTATGGTTTCATTTACTAATTTGGACTTTAGCCTTTGGCTACTGGTCAATTGTGGAAGTAGGCCCTACAAGTCCCTAAAGGTCAAAAATCAGTAAAATTTGGGTTTTTGGACAACTAGTCCAAGTCCCAAACTCGGTCATTTGAGTCATGGATTCATGGCCATCTGAGTGGACCTTTTAAAGGATTCGATCATCCAAGTGGTTAGACTTGGACTCGGATGAGGGGTCCTTGTCCAAGCATCTGAGTGGCCGTTTAAGGCCCCAATTTTGGCTGTTCGAGGCGACCAAGTGGGCAAGTCCATCCAAGCCAAGGTCATGACTCAATCGTCTAAGGCTTGTGGTCACCATCCGAGTGGTGCCTAAAATCCCACTGAATGGCACAAATATGATTTTTTATAACTTAATGTGCACCATTTAATGTAGCTAGGATTCCATTACAATGCAACAATTAACAATAGGGATTCTGAGCAAACTTGGAAGAACTAGAAGTGTCAAAGGCAAGAATCATTGTATTGATGCCCTATCTATGCAGAATACATAACATGACAGAGAATGTTTCATGCAATAAATCCCAAATCTCATAACCAAAACTCATAGAAACTCAGAACTAACCACATAGAGATATAGAAACACTAACTTCAACACTACGAATCAGAGAATAAGAAGTAAATCACTGAGAACATGCTCCAAATAAGTTAAAGACACAATAGATGATAGTGCCAACTACCAAATTCTCAATATATCCAGATAAATCCATCATACATCAAGCTGTTGTGACACACATACCAAGCCTAACACTAAATGCAATACCTAAGTCCCCATAAGTAACTTCCTTTTAAGAGGGCACTGAGATGCATGTAGTCTTACCTGTAGTTGCCTTAGGGGATGCTACACAAAAGGGGATAGTGTACATGGGAGAGCAGGGGTTAGTGTACTTAGTCACCCATACTTGTAAGCTTGGGGAAAGACACCGGTAGAGACTGCAAGGTTCATTGCCACTCTAGCAAATGGGATGAAGGTTAGACCCTTCACAGTTTACAGAGATTGAATATGACTTGTGAGATCCTATATAGGCCTTGGAAAAATATTGAATTACTTTAAAACATCTATAACCTAGTAGGAAGTACCCCAAAATGGGTCCTAAATCACTATTTGACTTAAATACCCTATGTATCACCTATAATTAACATGGAATAACTGGTAGCACCTATAGATGGCTAAATATAAATCCCAATCACTATCCAAGTGCCTTGTTACTCTTGTGTACACATGTACCTTGCTAATGAAGGGTGAAATAGGCTGAAGTACCCTTTAGTAAACCTGTAATAGACGTATTTAATCTCTATATCTAATCAATGAGGCCTTGATAAACGATCTTTAGTTAAAATCTTCAAGTCTTCAATAATGCCACTTGTGGTATCTGTGGTGAGTGATATAACAACATGACAGGTTTTGAATCACTAGGAGGTGGGCAAAGTTTCCCTTCGGTCGGTTGGTTGCATCCCTCTTTAATAGTGGGGGATGCTCACCTCTCTATTGTCCCATTATCTCCCTCGGCATCCACCTTTTTCCTAGGTGGAAATATCAATATGGTAAGAGCATTCTATTTAAGCAAACAAGGATGAAATGGATAACTGAAAATTTCTTTTAGCCTTTAATGATATGCAAGAATCGATGAAAAAAATGAAACCAAGAAATGGAGATCACTAAGGATCTAAGAGCATTCTATTTAAGCAAACAAGGATGGAATACATAATTGAAAAATTCTTTTACCCTTCAATGATACGCAAGATTTGATCGATGAAAAAAAGAATAGAATCAAGAAATGGAGATTAAGTGAGGGTCTTCCCACTATAATTCAATGACTCACTGATTGCAAGTACTTACCCTTTGCAATATTTCTTTCTTGGGTACAAGAGATCACACAATCAAATCAAGATTATGCATCAAGTCATTGTAAATGGTAATTATCATGAAAGAGGATTAAAATAAATATTGAAATTTAAATCGATACACTCTGATTAATGAAGAAAAGTACTAATCTCTGATCTATTGATCAATTTAGAGGCTTAATTGATCAAGAGTCTCCTGTCAACAAGTGGAAAAGCTTAAAACAAGTGGATGTTGAGAGATTTTAGAGATTAAGCAAGTGAAATACCTCTACTGAGCTTGAAGAAGATGATTGATTCACTTAAAATCAAACTTATTCTATTAGTTGAAAAGATTACCCAATCTCACTTCAAGAGGTTCATGCTTCCAAGAATCTAATTAATCCAGCTTGCACATGCTTGAAGACCATTAAATCCTTGAAGAATCAATGCCTTGAGTACTCTTGAACACTTAAATACCAAAGATTTAAGATCTTTGATCCAAAGTCCCAAAAAATGACTCCATTATGCACTCTAAGAAGCTTAATATGCTAAAATATTTCCAATATCTTCATTATGGAAGCCAATATTGCATGCAAATGGTAGTAAGGAAGCCTCAAAAGTTGGAAAGAGCCAAATATTGAAGAAATTGAACCTTTCAGACTTGTGGCTATGGTTGCCTTGTTGGTTTGTAGGGTTTTTTGGGATAAGAATGGAGATCAAAGACTCAAAAAAGGTCTATCCCTACTATACTAAGAATGTTATAACACTTGTCCAAGGAGTATGCAAGTAATAGAAAAGGTGTGAATGGTTGTCATAAACTAGAGAGAGAGAGAGAGAGTTGAAAATCAACACAAAATTTGATGCAAATTTCAAGCTTATTTTTTATGCCTACTGAGTGTCATGCTTCAATATTGGTGGTTGGAATGATTAGTGGAAGATGAAGAATCATTATCCCATGCTTTTAGTGAGAGATAAAGAAGCTACCGATCAAGAGAAGAAGATCTTTGCTATCCACCATGAAAGCTTCTCTAAAAGCTTGAAACAAAGAGGAAAGAGAAAGCTTGTTTTGAAAAGTAACTAGACTTCTAACCTTGACTAATTTCTTCATTCTTAAACCATTTTACCTCCAGAATGGACTATTTCTTGTCCATGATATGCCATTTTATCTATGATTTCTCCAACTTGGCCTTTATATACTATAGTTAGCTTTGACCAGGTTGTCCACTTCCAAGCTAGCACCTTGTCCATAAGTAACTAGAATGTAACTAGTCTATGAAGGAAATCTAAGAATAGATTTAACCAAATGGATCAAAGACCAATGCTATGATACCATTTGTCAAGAAGAGGTTGAGAGGTGAGAGCAAGGTGAGTAGAATAGAGAGAAAACAAGAGAGACAATGAGTGACGATGTCACAGCGCGTAGGGTTAAAGGTCACCATAGGGGTTTGGCAAGAGAAGAATGTATGGGGGTTCAAGAGCTTAGACTTTGGAGATGGTAAAGATAAGAGAAGGGTTGAAGGTTTCAAGCCAAGTTCTTGAAGATAAGAGATAGCAGGGTGTAGGTAGATTCAAGGAGAGGAGTAGACGGAAGAGAAGGGTTTGAAGAGATTGAAGATGTAGAAGAATACTCACAAAAAGAATTAGAAAATATAGAAGAATACTAACAGAGATGAAGCCTGCCAGTTTCTTTCAGCATTATGAGAAAATATAACTCTAATAGATAAAAACGTGTACAAAATAATACCTTCCTCTATGCTGCTCAGATCGCCAATTTGATGCTTCCAATGGCTCCGAAAGGGGGGGGGGGGGTAAATACCAGGTTGCCTGGCCAGAATCCTGCCAGATCACTCCTTCATCTCCCACTTTCAGAGTGCTGTTCATTGCCTGAAAACAGTGATCGTGTGTCGGGCGATTTCGCTAATCTCCTTTTTTACATAAAATCCTCTCAAATTGGCTAAAAGCTACATGCTTTCTTTTACATGTCCTCCTAATCTAGAAGTTATCTATAGTTTTATGGATTTTTACAAGAGATAATATCTAGAATATCACAAATTGACTAAAAATTTGTTCAAAAACATCTAATATTTTGAACCATGGACACTAATACTAATGTCTAAAGTGGCATTGGCTCTCTAAATCTAAAAGGAAGCCACACTCTAGATTTTTTTACACGGTGTGCACGTATCGGCACGACATTCACCCCCTCCTAACCTGCACATCCTCTGGCATGTGCCAAAGTCTTATGGATTTGCAGTGTCAGAAGAAGTATCTTTTGCCATGTCAATGTCTTCATCTTCTACCTCTTCTTCTTCCTCTATGTCTTGATGCTCTTGAATTATATTCAAGTCTTCTAGCTTATATGTTGAACTTTCTCTTCGTTTGAAGAGCTTGATTCTTTTTCCAGCTATAGGTATCTTCATGCTTGTTCCATCCAATTTAGCCAATGAATATGTGGCATTGTCATGAACGACCTTTACCACATATGGGCCAAACCAGCGCTTTACCATCTTCCTAGAAGCACTGTATTGATTGTCTAGGCTGTTGTCATAGACAAGCACCCAGTCATTTTCTTGAATTGCTCTTGGCCGAAGTCGATGTCGCTTATCAAATCTTCTTTTGTTCTTTAGTTTTGCTGTGTTTAGCTTCTCAATAGCTGCTTAAACCCATAATAATAATTGGTTGTTGTCCATGCATAATTGGTTACAAGATCAATAACCCATCTATTATGTATAGACAAAGGATAAGCTGGTTGTAACCCATCTCGATGCTTGACCATAGAATACATTTGACACACATAACAGGTTTCAAAAAAATGTGCTATGTCCTGATACATGTTTTGCCACCAATATTTTTCTTTGACTTTACTAAAGGTTCCCCATATGCCTCTATGGCCAGCCCACAGGCTTTCATGAAATTCCTTCATTACCTATTGTTGCAATCTTTTGTTACCTAAAATTCGATCAGGTGCTCCTTTCTTCTTCTTTGCGTGCTTCCATAGATGTCATTCTTTAAGAAAAAAGCCATAAGCTTTCCTCTTGATATGTTTGAACTCCTCATCAGTCCAAGTCTCCTTCTTCTTCATTGTGCTCAAATATTGGCCAATCTTCTTCATAATCTTCTTCAAGGAAATAAACTAGAACTTGAGCAATGTAATGAGCATGCTGGCCTTTAGTTGACCATCCTGTTGTTTTTAGCTTTGGACCAGTAAATGCAGTAACTGAAAAGGTATTTTCAACAGCCATGGAATGAAATTCAGCAAGTATAGATTCTTCAACTTCATCTTCTTCCATCAGCTCTTCTTCATTGTCATATCTTGTACGTGATAGCATGTCAGCAACTGTATTCGCCTTTCCTGCAATATGCTTTAATTCGGGGTTGAGTGACTTAATATATGCAATCCATCTTAGCATAGCAATGTCGGGTGTAGAGCAGTTGGCAATCATGCCCAAGAGTGAAAGAAAATTAGTTTCTACCACTACGGAAGCACCTATAAAGTATTCAAGATCACATTTTAATGCTGTTACAACTCCCCACAATTCCCTTTTTACTTGTGCATACCTTCTTTGACGTTCATTGAGAACTTTTGCTCCAAAACAAATTGCATACCTGTTACCTTCGAGATCCTCTTGGCCAATAGCCCATCCTATCCCAATGGGACTTGTATCCACAGTAAGGATGATGGGTTGACCATTTGAATAGTCAGCCCTTTTGAGAGTGGGGGCTGAAATTAATAGCTTCTTTAATTTATGCATAGTGAGAGTATGCTCTTTATTCCAAGAGAATCTTTGGCCTTTTCTTAATAATTGATAAAGATTTTCGACTATATGAGAAAAATGTGGTATCCATATGAGATAGAATACACATGCGCAAAGAAATCTTCTCACCTTTGAAACATTTTTGCATTTTTCTTGCATTCTGCTGATGGCATCTATCTTGATTGGAGAAGGTTTGCGTCCATAGGGGCCACATAGATGACCGATCACTAGGACTTCTTCTATTCCAAAAATCGACTTAGCTCCAGAAAGGGTAAGATGTACCTCTTCTAGCTTTGTCAAAATCCTGTCACAATTTTGAATATGGTTAACTACAAATGTCCTGCAACCATCTTTGTCAAGCTCCTCATTCTTTTCATTGACTTCACATCCCTTGATAGGTACATCATCAAGAAATGGAAGAGTAAGTTGTGGAATAAAATCCCTTAAGACTTTGTGCATGGCATTCATCATATGGGCTATGGAGTTTGTTGCACCTTGTGGTAGAGTGCACATGCGGACCAATCCAAGAGGTGTCTTCACTGTAGTAATGTCTCGGATTTCTAATGAAAGCTAAAATTGGTCATATCCTGAATATAGGTCTCCCATAGAATAAATTGCTCTACATGCAAAAGCTTCAACAAACTCATCAACAATTGGACTTGAACCAACATTTCGGATTGTGACACGATTGACAGGCTGTAGATCTTGAATGAATCGTAAAGATCCATTTTTCTTAGGCACAGTAAACCATCAGTTTGAGTAAGGTGTTGAAGAAGGTTCTAAAATCTTCATTCTGATCTTCTCATTTAAAAGTTCCAATAATTTGGGCAGATGCGCCCTTGGAACGGGAATGGGCTTGAGGTTCCAAAGCACATGTGGGACCGTAAAAATGACCATAGGAACCACAATATTTGGATCCACACAACCTATTTCACTTGATTGAAAAGCAAAAGCTTTTCCATGTTTCATTAGCATTTATATAAAAGAGTGTTTTTTAGCTGGCGAAAGGAAAGAATTTTCACCTATTTTGAGCTCTTATATACTTTCAGATGTGAACTTGTGACCAATGTTGGAAGGATCATGAAGACTTGACTGATTTGCTGCCCTTTTAGTGAGCCCTTCACTTTCAGGAGGCAGTGGGACTGACTTTCTTATCTACTGTCTTGCACTCGTGCTTCAGCCTTGTTGAGTAAACCATTGTCTTCCTATTCAACAAATTCTTGAATTGTTCAATAAAAATCAAATGTACATACTTCTATGGACTGATTTTTAGCCTGATTTTCTGCATGAGAAGTTGCATATATTTCAACCAATGTGTCAGTAGTAATCAATCCAAAAAAAACCTGAAATATCTTCATTTTCAGCCATCATGTCATAAGTTTTCAGCTCCCTTTTTACATGACATAAATATTTTCTTTCAGCCTTAGACATGGCCAGAAGAGACTTATAATAGCCCATATTATTGGATGTACATACATATAAATTTGCTAGAGACACAGTTTCTGTTGCATGAGGAGGTTCAATCTTTTTACATGACACACTACCATAGCCTCCCTTTATAGTAGTGCAGTCCGAAAACCCTTGAATTCTTGGGCATTAGGAGGCACAGGATAATCATGCGGTCGATCTCTGTTTCGATGATGGTTAACACAGACAGTAAGAAATTGGACAGCTCGTTCATTATCCTTGCTTCAGATTCGAGCCTAGGAAGGACCATCATCAAGAGCTTTTGTTTCCAAGCGGGCTTCAGAAATGTAAGGTTTCCCAAGAATGATAGGGTAACTACAAGAGTCTTGAACAAAGAAGTAAAATTTCTTTTATGTCTCCAATAGTTACCTGCACATTAGGACATGCAGCATATAACTCTCCAGAAGAGTTGTTTGCACCTCTCATTCGCCAACCTAGATCAACATCTATGGGCCAACCGCCACTTTCATAGAGACTCCTTGCCATGAGGTTTATCTCCGAGCCATGGTCTAAGAGTGCAATACATGGTGTTTCTCTTTCTCCAATTTTGACAACTGTCTCCGTTGTTGCTCTTGCCCAATGCGTACGGGAGTAGTGTCTGCTTGGAATGAACCGAGCCTCTTCTTCCTCATGCGTGTGATGTAGACGGCCTTCTTTTTGAGAGGTGGGCTGCCCAACTGGTTTGGACCAACTGACCATTACATTTTCAGCTTTCACTTCTTTAATTTTTGCGTAAATTGCTGCAATTAATTCTTTAAGTGCTTCAAGTTGAATTCCTTATGAAGTCAGCTTCTCTTCATCCTGCACAAAAACTCGAAGAACTTGCAAAAAAGCATGCACTGTTTCTTCATCACCAACATATTGTCTTTTTCTTTTGATTACATTAATAATTACATCATGGAATTCACGTTTGGCAATTCCAAGAATTTCGCCTAAGGTGAATTCAATTTTGCTTCCTCGCTTGCCTTTTTTCTTTTCTTCAGTCTTATTTGTTTGTGGTGCATCTTCCATCTCCTGATCTGGGGTTATATTTTCAGCAATCTTTGGTTGTTCATGTGTTCTTCTAGCTACTCGTTTTGGAGGGCCAGAAGAGGAAGGCCCTGGTTTATCTTCTCTTCTTCTCTTTTCTTCAATCAAGACTTCTTTATGATTGACGTCAACCAAATGTGCAAAGACAGAAAAAGAATCTACTGGTTCTTTCCAACCAATTATTCCTCAAACACACTGACTGGCATTAGCCAAATCTTCTTTGGCTGCTTTACCACGTTCCATTTGATCTAGTGCCTGCATCCATACTTTAGATTGCACATTAGCTTTACGTGCTTTCAAACTTGATTTAATTGGCTCAATTTGCAGCCCATAGGTAGCTGCATCAATTGCTGCATAGGCATTCTTTACAGTTAAATCTTCTAATCTTTTCTTCATTCCACCATTGCCAAAATTTAGCTCCAGTGGAAGACCAATTTTAGCCACATGAATTTTTCCGTCTTTAGAAAGACCAGTTTTAGTCGCATGAATTTTTTCGTCTTTCCAAAAGACGAGCTTCTGTGCTTCAGCCTCACGGAAGGCAGAACACTCCCTCTTGTCATGTTGTTGGCTGTCACACCAAATACAGCGCCTCTTAAAGCCTTCTCTCATGGGTCTTTGAGTTGATGCTCGTCCTCGCTCTTAGACTTTGACATCCAACTTCTCTACTTTGAACTAATTTTTGTAAGATTCAGATGAAGGTCACACATGCTTTCAACGAGTTCATCCATTACATCATTTTTAGAAGGAACAGAAGAAGAAAGAGTTGGTTGATTAGTCAAAGGAATAGGGGATTTTGAAGGTGGAACAAGCTCCATCAATGGAGTTGTTGAAGTTGAAGTAGAGCCCAATCTTAGTCTCATCCGCTCTCTTCGAGCAATCATGTTAACCACATCAGTAGCATTTGTCCATGCAGTTTTGACTCCTAATTCGGAGGCAACATCTTCTAGATGATCAACAAGCTTCTCTTGTAGAATGGGATCTGCAGCCTTAAGGAATAATTCAATCTTCTGACCTTCCATACTTTGTTGGTCTTCAACATCAAGTTGTCCAAATTTACTTTCAAACTCATAGTATGGAGGTGTTGCAGCTAAACCTTTGTTGGGTTTTTCAACCCATTCAGTGAAACTTTTCTTCGTCACTAGGCCAGAGTTTTCTAAGAAGAATTCTTCGCGTAGGGCTTTTTTGAATGAAACCCAATCCGCATCTTGTTGAAAAAGACCATGGATTCTTTCTTGAAGACCATGCTTGGCTAGTCTGGCAAAATAAGGCTCTATGCATGTTGTGATACACCAAAGAAAAACATTTTTTCAACATATAAGCGAATAAAAATATAAACATTTTGACCATTAAATTGTTTTAATTCACGCCCAACTTCCTGGGCCTTGATAGCTGTGGAATCAATCTTCTCTTTGTCTTGCCTTTGTTGTTGTTGTAACATTTGGATTTGTTGTTGCTGAGTCTACTGCAGTATGCGTACCAATTGTTGTAGAGTATCTCCTGAAGAATCCCCCATCTTGGAGTTCTCTTACACCGACCTTCACGTTGGGTTTACCAATGTCACAGCGCGTAGGGTTGAAGGTCACCATAGGGGTTTGGCAAGAGAAGAATGTATGGGGGTTCAAGAGCTTAGAGTTCAGAGATGGTAGAGATAAGAGAATGGTTGAAGGTTTCAAGCTAAGTTCTTGAAGATAAGAGACAGCAGGGTGTAGGTAGATTCAAGGAGAGGAGTGCACAGAAGAGAAGGGGTTCGAAGAGATTGAAGATGTAGAAGAATACTCACAAAAAGAATTAGAAAATATAGAAGAATACTAACAGAGATGAAGTCTGTCAGTTTCTCTCAACATTAAGAGAAAATATAACTCTAATAGATAAAAATGTGTACAAAATAATTCCTTCCTCTATGCTGCTCAGATCGCCAATCTGATGCTTCCAATGGCTTCGAAAGGGGGGTTAAATACCAGGACACTTGACCAAAATCTTGCCAGATCATTCCTTCTTCATCTCCCACTTTCGGAGTGCTGTTCACTGCGTGAAAATAGCGATCGCGCGTCGCACGATTTCGCTAATCTCTTTTTTTTTTACATAAAATCCTCTCAAATTGGCTGAAAGCTACATGCTTTCTTTTACATGTCTATAGTTTTATGGATTTTTACAAGAGATAATATCTAGAATATAAAAAATTGACTAAAAATTTGTCCAAAAAAATCTAATATTTTTAACCATGGACACTAATACTAATGTCTAAAGTGGCATTGGCTCTCTAAATCTAAAAGGAAGCCACACTCTAGATTTTTTTACACGATGTGCGCGTAGTGGCACAACAACGAGGAGAGAGAATGACTAGAAAGATAGGAAAGAAGAGAGACAAGTCATGAAAGTTGTGATCAAGGAGGTGAGATGAGCGATAGTAATTGTATTATTGCAAAATATGTTAAAAATTACATGTCTCACACCTTTTATACCTATGCTAGTATGACAATATATTATCAATAATCTATGACTAAAACATATGTCTTTCTAGCTTCTTACAGTGTTATGCTTTAGTGAAGACACAAAATGAATCTCGTATAGAGGTTAATTAAGGAAGCTATTTTTAACTGTTGAATAGTATAGTAGCATGACTTGTTTAGATAACTAAACCAAATAATGTTTCAATTAGGAAGTGGACGATTGTCTATCCTCAACAGAAGCGATAGATGTGGCTGGGTGGACTCAACAAGTTAAGTGCTTTCCTAAAAATGAATAATTAGAATAAGAGACAAATCATTGAATTTTTGTAGGGTTTGGACCATGTGTCATTTTAAGGGAACGGATATGAGATTTTGCCTCACAAGAAGAGGGGTCGGGTCCAACTCCCCCTCATCTCTCACTCAGTATAGGGACCAAGTGTGTCGACTTGTCTACCCTTGGCTTCGATTGATTGCTTAAGTGATTGTTGAGGTCGAGTGCTAGAATGCTGTTAGAGACTATTAGGTCTTAAAGAACCTTAGGTCGATCCTTATGGGTGAGGGAGAGTGCTTATTTCTGAGGTAGACCTAGGGCTACTTAGTTTGATTATGCCAGTGGAGTACATATAACATCAACTGGGAATAGGCCCTCGATGACTACCAAAAAATGTCACCCCTTGAATCAAGCGACGGGTGCATTATAGTCTACAATGTCCTTTATGGCTCCCTATACCTCAAGGCTAGCATCTACTACATGTATGTGGATACTCCTATGGGTCATGAGATTGCCCTTGATTTTGTCCATAACAGCCACCACTGCAGCCTCTACCACCACTATCTCTACCTCTACTTGTGCTAGAGTAGAGCTCTATTTTGAACTGTTCTTGCTTTGTCACAAAGATGCAGCAAGAACCAAGTTTTTCTCTTCTAGTATTAACATAGACATTAGATCTACAAAATTAAGGATGGCATCTCTTATGTTGATGGAGGTTTGAAACTACTTGTACTCCTTGCGTAATCCATCCAAACATGTAGCCACTATATCCACTATATCATCATCATTAACCTACACTTTAATAGATATTCAACAATGCTCTTAATCTTCAATGCATAGTCATTTTAGTAGATAGTTTGTCATGCCTAACATTGTTTAACTCAGACTTCAACTATAACTTTCTAGCTTTGGTATTTGTACCAAATAGCTTGACCTAGTTATTCTATGCTTCCGACTATCTACATCATTTATATGCCTAATCATATTATGTAAAACATTGATGGAAAGCCAATAACTTTTTGAGCACCCTGATTCCATTTCTTAAATACATTGGCCTACTTAGGCGTAACAATTTCCTCTAGTAACTTTAGAGCCTTAGTATTATCTCCTTCAATGTAGTCCCAATAACCTTTGTCCTTGGTCAATCTGAGCTTTCAAGCATGGAAATTATGCTTATCAAGCTTATAACTGAAAAATCTGATTAAATCCCTCAAATGTTGTATAGCAAAACCCAAAAAACTACTTTTATCAATGACTTACTAATTCAAGTAAATTGCCACTTATACTAAACTCAATACATAAGCATACCTTGAGAAAGACCTATAATGTCTAATAGTATCCAAATACTATTTGCCACACCCAACACTTGCAACTTGTTTGTGAAATGATGAGATTTATAGAGTTTGTGCACCTTATAATTTGCATATGAATAACCTTTAACTCTTGAAGGGATGTCAAAACATGCATGGAATACGAATCCGATGTTAGGGATCTATTACATTCCCTCAAGTACTCTAAGCTTGCGAATATGGCTCATCAATCATACATTATATGAGAGAGATCTCCACAAGTGTACTCCATAGTAGGATTCTTTGTAGACTCTTGTGCTGGTGGCTCATAGATTCTTGCTTGAATGCCACTTTGATACTGTGAAAAGATGAGGGAGAGAGAGGGAGCTTGAGCTCTTGAAAGATACATAATACACATAAAATGCAAACAAGATAGGAAGCCAAAAACCTTAATCTTTCTTCTTCTTCTTTTTCTCCACTATAATAGTCTACCAAGAATAAGAGAGAGTACAACATACATAATATACAAGTGGTCCATAGTGTGAACATGCTTACTAGAAGGATGACTAGATAGATATCCCATAACTCAAGTAGGTGGACTAATTGATATCTAGTTGTACACTATCTCTGGAATGATATACCAATGTAGGTACCAACCATGTAAGTGATATGAATATGGAAACAATCATCCAAATACGCATGTGTCAACTCATGTTGATCTTGATATCTCAACAAAATCCATATTTGAGACTTGCATTAGATAGTATACTATGAACCCTCTCTTAAATAGTTTCATTCATTTTCTTTGCCACCCCATTTTGAGTGAAGTTTTCATGAGTTGTTAATTGTGTTTTAATGCCACAAATATCACACAAATCTCAAAAAGCTTGTGAAGTATACTCTCTCCTATTATCACTCTCCAAGCATTTCAATAGCTTCTTTTCTTGAGTGATTATTCTCAACATAAGCCTAGTGCTTTTGAAAGATATCCAAGACATCACTCTTCTTATGAACAGGAACCACCCATACCTTTCTAGTGGCATCATAACTAAGAATGACAAAATCAAAAGCTTCACCCATAAATATAATGGGCATAGATCGACATGAATTATTATGGACCAAATCCAACATTCTGATCTTACATTATCAACATCCCTATGCAAAGCTTTGGTTTATTTTACCAAATATACAATGCTCACAAACTAAAAGATCATAAAATTAAAAGACAATAAGTAGTGCAAATAGAAAAGATGTCTCATTCTAATAACTTACATTGGTCTAAAGGGTGATGCTAACTTGATATAGATATGATGGAAGAGAGTGGGTAGGGGCATATAAAAGGGGCAAATGACATATGTACATGATATCATCACTTTTTTTTTACAATAATACAACTTTGTCCTTCTTCTCTCTAGCTTCTCATGTCCTTCATGGCTTTCAACCATCTCTCTCCCTAGACTTTATCTCTCCTTTGTACGCTTCAATTCTCTTTCTTGTAGTCTTCTCTCTCCTCTTTCTCTCTCCTTTTAGGTCCCTTCATGACAAGTGGTATCAGAGGTGACAGGATCTTTGGTACCCAAGCAAAGAATTCAAAGGTAAATTTACTCATGCAATTTTACAAACTAGATATAAAAGATAGTGCCTCCCTGGTCATACACATTAACAAGTTCAAGAGCTTAAAAACCTAGCTTGCAACTCTTAAGAAGAATATTGATGAAGATGAAGCAATAGCTATACTACTTGCATGTTGAGATGACAAGCTCAACACATGCGGACATTAATGATGGACCACCTGGTTAGATGGGTCCACACGTCTACACTTAGCACATTGGTGGTCATTATGACTCTTACATGGCCACTGACTCATTACTTATTATATTTAGGTTGCTACACCTACTTACAGCAGCTGGCATAGTTATAGTGTCAGTCGACTAGTGTAGTCGATTATGCATTGTTTGACTTAGTAGGCCACTTTCCTTTATGTTGTATCTTATCTATACTTTGTGTACACTGTAAAGTATGTGGAAGAAGAAGAAGAAACTAGCAAGAAAATGTTTTGGCCTCCATCTCTCTTCTTGTCTCTTGAGTGAGCTTCTCCTTATGCATTCTGTGTGTGTTCGCGCAGCATCTTGAGCAAGTCCCCCCACCACGTGATTCTTGATATGGTATCAGAGCCGCACCATTGAGAGAGGTTGATTTCAAAGGCTGAAGTAAAGGAGAAGAAGCAAGGTTCAAGCAAGCAAGCCACGGGTAAGAAGCTCTCCCATTCTTCCACTCTTTCTCTTGGATAGTGCCTGTGAAGGCACCAGAAGCAGGGCAGAGCAAAAATCTCAAATTGCAGTGAGATTTGGTGTGCATGAAGAGCACTATCTATTTTGCAGATGATTTCTTTAGGGCTATTTCGCAGCTATTTTGGCCATCTGAGGTCATTTCGGGCCCCGTTTTAGACTCGCAAGGTTGCGGATAGCAGTTCGAGGTATCCTGCAATTTCAGTTGTGTCTGCCGTATACAGGTGCACAGCTTATAGATTTCAGATCTGTAAGTTCAAAGGTGTTTATCAGCGAATAAACACAAGGTTTATCTGCAAACTGGTTGTAGATTGCATGTATTATTGAGCAGACAATGAAAAATGTTGTCTGGTGTATTGCTGTACATTATAGGTCGAGGGTTGGAGAAGATTTGCTTATTGTTTGGTATTAGTTTTGTGATAATGACAGAGAACCGTGGAAACCCCATCATTGAGAAGCTCAACAAGAATAACTACCCTTCATGGAAGTTCCGTGGAAACCCCATCATTGAGAAGCTCGACAAGAACAACTATCCTTCATGAAAGTTCCGTGTCACGAACTTCCTTATTGAAAAAGGCCTCTACAAGTTTGTTTCAGGTGAAGAAAAGGAGCCAGAAGTGAGTGATCCTCCAACTGCAGAACAGACAAAGGCATGGAAGGAATGGAATGCAAAAGACAAAAAGGTCATGTATTGGCTGTCTGCAGTAATTGACAATAATATGCTGGGACATATTAGAAATGTAAAGAATTCATATGCAGCTTGGACCATACTTGAAAGTACGTTTTTCGTAAATATAAAGGCACGAAAGATTCAACTCAAGCAAGAGTTGAATACATTGAAGAAAGGAAAGATGTCTATCAATGAGTATGCATTGAAGATAAGGAGCATTGCAGATGCCTTGGCAGTGATTGATGCAATGCCCGATGATGATGATTTAGTGTTGTCTACCTTAGGTGGACTTAACAATGAAAAGGCTTGGAAGTCTTTTGTAACTTCCGCATATATCAGAAAGCCGTTTTCAGATTTCGATGAGTTGGTCTCCCTTATAATTACTTAAGAGATCAACATGCAAAGTGAGACATCTAAAAAAAGTGGTGAATAGGTCCAAGCTTTCTACTCCAGTTCAAGAAGGGGATGTGGTAGCTCCTCTTCAAGAGGCCGTAGTACAAGACGTGGTAGTGCAACCAGTAAAATAGATTGAATTTTAGCAATATGCAGGTTTCAGGAGGTCATGGTAACTTTAGAGGCAGGGGGAGCTTTAGAGGAAGAGGTGGATGGCAGAACAGAGGTTCTAACAACTCTGGTATTGTGTGTCACTACTGTGGCAAAACAGGTCATATTGCAGTCCAATGTTATGCTAAGAAAGATGATATTTGCAGTGGTAAGTTGCAACAAGGAAACTATGCATCGTCTTCACGACAGAATGAAGATAAAAATGAACGTCTGTTTGTTATGCAGCATATGCTGAATGCTGTTACAGGAAAGGGAACACATGATTATGTTTGATATGCTGATTCAAGTACATCCAATCATATGACCGGCCATGCAGAATGGTTTGGAGAGATGCAGGATTTACAAAATACAGGTTATGTGCAGACGGGTGATGATTCATGCCACCCAATTTCACACATTGGAAAAGTTCCCTTGTCCTTGCATGATAGTAAGACAAAGAGTCTTTCAGATGTATTACATGTGCCATCTATTACAAAGAACTTGGTGTCAGTCGGTCAAATGGTAGAGCAAGGGCTGCAAGTCAGATTTAATGCAAAGGGTTGCTTTGTAGAATACTTCAATGACAAGTGCAGGTTGGTTGCAAAGGAAAGTAGAGTTGGACGTATGCTTACTCTGGATGCTGGAATTCCTACTATGAATGCTGCTATGTATGCTAAAGGAAAAGGCGTTGTTGCAGATATTGAAATTTGGCACAAATGCATTGGACATGCAAATGTACAAAGGCTGAAGTTAATGTAGTCCGAAGGGTTGGTTACAGGTTTGCCTACATTTAGAGTTGCAGAATTTAGAGTTGCAGTCCAAAGGGCTGGTTACAAGTTAATGCAGTCCAAAGGGTTGGTTACAAGTTTGCCTACATTTAGAGTTGCAAAATTTCATAAGGTATGCGAAGCATGTCAGCTTGGTAAGCAGACAAGACAACCCTTTTCACATGACAGAGATGTAAGCAGAAATATCCTTGATGTTGTGCATACAGATATTTGGGGGCCTACACAAAATGTATCTCTTGGAGGTAGTTCATACTTTGTTACATTCATTGTTTAAGTATTTTAGAACTTTCAAGGCTGCAGTTGAAAGAGAAACAAGCTTGAAAGTAAAGTGCTTGAGGTCAGATGGAGGGGGAGAGTACATCTCGAATGAGTTCAGTGATTTTCTAAGGTCTCATGGGATAAAGAGACAGTTCACATGTAGGTATACCCCATAGCAAAATGGGGTTGCAGAAAGGAAAAACATGCATATTGCAGAAGTTGCACTCGCCTTGATGGCTAAAAAGAATATGCCTAAGTATTTTTGGTTTGAGGCTATTCATACTGTTGCTTATATTATGAACAGAACTCCCACAGCTGCACTTCATGGTATGACCCCCGAAGAATGTTCACACTCTTTAGAGCAAAAAGGGTATCGTTGTTATAACCCTTTCATATGTAAGTTCAGAGTGAGCAGGGATGTCATCTTTGATGAAATGAGCAGTTGGTATGCATCTAGTGGTGATGCATTGGATGTTGATGATGATCATGACACTCATGTGCAGGCTGAAAAGCAAGAATCACGAACTCTTAGTGGACCAGAGACACCATCTAGTAGTCCATGGTCTGGGAGACTAAGGAGTAGCTGTACATCTTCAAGTGCATCTAGTAGCACTACAGGTAAAGACAAAGAAAATAATAAAGTGTCAGATGACATTGATGCAGTTCTTGATGGAGACTCCAATGTCTCAGAGAGCTTGGATGATGAGCTTGGTATTCCTTTTGTTAGGACACCAGGTGTACAGAGAGCTCATAGTAATGTAAAGGCTCCATTGAGTAATCCGGTGGTACGTAGATCTAGCAAGGTCAGATACCCTGTTAAAAGGTTTGGTTTTGAAGGTTATGCAGCTCACCATTATGCTTATATGGTGAAACTAGTTGAGGATGTTGAGCCCACTTGCTTTGAGGATGCTGTAGGTCATACTCATTGGGATGCAGCAATGGATGAGGAGATGGCTACATTAGAGGCCAATAAGACTTGGGATCTAGTATCATTGCCAAAGGGCAAGAAAGCTATTGGATGTAAGTGGGTTTATAAGATTAAGCACAATGCAGATGGTTCTATTAGTAGGTACAAAGATAGGCTGGTTGCAAAAGGCTATGGCCAGACATATGGCATAGATTATGAAGAAACCTTCAGTCCAGTTGCTAGGATGGCAACTATCAGATATGTGATTGCTTTGGCAGCAACCAAAGGTTGGAGATTGTAGCAAATGGATGTGAAGAATGCCTTCTTGCATGGTGATTTGGAGGAAGAAGTGTATATGGATCAGCCAACAGGTTATGAAGATTTAGAGCATCCCACGTATGTGTGCATGTTGAAGAAGGCGCTCTATGGGCTCAAGCAAGCACCTAGAGCATGGTCTGACAAGATCAAAGAGTATCGTGTCAATATTGGCTTTTATATTTCTGATGCTGATCACTCACTTTATGTGAGAAAGGGAGATGCAGGTTTGGTCATCATAGTCATCTATGTGGATGACTTGATTATTACAGGTGATAGTGATAGTGGGATTGCTAAAGTCAAGGACTTTTTGAAGAAAAAGTTTGAGATGAAGGATTTAGGTGAGCTAAGGTACTTCCTTGGCATTGAGGTGATCAAATGTGATGATGGTATATGGCTGTCCCAAAGACAGTATGGCTTGGATATGTTGTCCAAGTATGGTATGACACCATGCAAACCACTTTCAGTCCCGTTGGAATAGAATGTAAAGTTGAGTGCTGATGTTGGGGATGAGATAGAAGACCCTACTATGTTCAGGAGGATAGTGGGGAGTTTGATCTACATGACCATTACAAGGCCAGACTTAAGCTACGCTGTTGGTCTTGTGAGTCAGTTTATGCAAGTACCTAGAAAGCCACATTTGGATGCAGTCAGAACGCATATTGAGATATGTGAAGTTCACATTACATTATGGACTTTTCTATGAGGCAAATACAGATGTATAGGTGTTTGGATACACAGATGCAAATTGGGCTGGTATTATGTCTGATAGAAGATCTACCAGTATATACATGTTTTCTCTTGGTAGTGCAGCAATTACTTGGAGCAGCAAAAAGCAATCTACAGTTGCTTTGTCGAGTACAGAGGCTGAGTATAGAGGTGCTGCTGTTGCATCATGTGAGGTAGTATGGCTAAAAAAGTTATTGGCTGATTTAGATGTGCAGGTGGAAGGTCCAGTTGTCATTTATTGTGACAACATGAGCGGTATACAATTGGCTAGGAACCTTGTGTTCCATGCTAGGACAAAACATATTGAGGTACACTACCACTTTGTGAGAGAGAAGGTACTAGCAGGTGAGATTGACTTGGTGTATGTCAGCACACAGGATCAGATAGCTAACATCTTCATGAAGGCATTGGGTACAGAGAAGCTTCAAAAGTTTCGAAGCTTACTTGGAGTTGCAGAGATGTAGTTGAGCTTGAGGGGGAGTGTTGAGATGACAAGCTCAACACATACGGACATTAATGATGGACCGCCTGGTTAGATGGGTCCACACATCTACACTTAGCACGTCAGTGGTCATTATGACTCTTACATGGACATTGACTCATTATTTATTATATTCAGGTTGTTACACCTACTTACAGCTGGCATAGTTATAGCACCAGTCGCCTAGTGTACTCGGTTATGCATTGTTTGACTTAGTAAGCCACTTTCCTTTATGTTGTATCTTATCTATACTTTGTGTACATTGTAAAGTGTGTGGAAGAAGAAGAAGAAACTAGCAAGAAAATGTTTTGGCCTCCATCTCTCTTCTTGCCTCTTGAGTGAGCTTCTCCTTGTGCATTCTGTGTGTGTTTAGCAGCATCTTGAGCAAGTCCCCCCACCACGCAATACTTGACATTGCAAGTGTAAATAAGGATCCATATGAGAATCTTGTGTCCACCCTAAGTAATGTTCTAAGTCTCTCACTTAAAGATATTGAGCACTCACTAGTTGATGGAGAAAGCAAAGTGAAAAGCAAGGATACAAAGGAACACACCACCAACAACAGTCTCTTGTACACCAAGGGCACTTATGGAGCAAGAGGCCGTGGTCGAGGACTTAGCACCAACAACAACAAGGATTGGATTACATGTCATTATTGTGGCAAGATTGGCCATATAGCTAGTGGATGTTTTCATAAGAAAAGAGCACAGAAAATGCAGAATGATTACCACCGGAACCAATTCATGAATGAAGAAGAAGAAGAAGATGCTTCTACTACCATCAACAACTTTGACAGATTGTTCTAAAGAATTTTCATTGTATCTTTCATATGTTTTTCCCATAGCGGATCTCTATTTTTTCCTTAGTGGATTTGCTTTGTAAAAACCCTTGCCAAAGATGTAAAGTTTCAAGCTTTAACTTGACTAGGTTGCCTATGAGCTAGTTTCCCAGGCCATGTCATCATGTAGGGAGGGCAAAAGTCAACAAGTGTAGGAACTCATCATTTGAGGGGGGGTGTTGAGAAATGACAAGTGATGTATGCTCCATGAAGAGCTATCTTGAATCCCATATGCACAGTGAGAAGAGTGTAACACCCCATAGTGTCACTTGCAACCCCATAAGTGCTTTTGATTCCTCCAACAGACAATATTTCCAATATGCAATCCAAGCATTGGACTTGTTGCCTACCTCCCTAGGTACGCCTTTTCATCAACCAATCCATGTTGATGTCATCAACTAGACAAGGCTTATCTTCATCGACAAACCTTGAGTGATGTGAGCTTTCATCCTAATCGGATGGGGATGTGAGTATGGACTACCCTATGCATTCATCAACATAGTGTGAGATAGAGGGTGGGGTGAGTGACTAGTCCTTGCTCTTTATATTCAATAGAGAGGTGAGATGTGTGAATGGAGCATTGCACATATTAGATGGGCCTCTCAATGCACAAAGCACAAAGTTGTTCCTACGCACGACACTATAAGGCTCCTTGGCATTCCTTCTCACACCGTACGCCGACAAAGGGTGGGATGCACAATTGCACCATCAATTGCACACAAGGCATGCACAAGTGACAGTGAGGATCAAATCAATGGGTTTAAGAAATGGGTTGCCCTCCTGTATTTATCAACAGAGCGTGAGACAAAGATGGGGTTGCGTGTGACTGATGTTTCCTCAAACAATTATTGAGAGGTGCGGATTGAGGGACATTATGACATTTGGCATCAGGTATGTTCTCGTTTCCCTATGCACATACGGGATGGGTTTCGCCATCACCATAGGACACGTCACCCTATTTTGTACACTGCACTACGAGGCTCCTTGGCCTTCCTTCTTGCACCTATGCCAGACATGGTTGGATGCACTAATGCACCATCAATTGTGCGCATTGGTTTACTCCCTTTGAACCATCTCCCTTGTTGATTTCTAAGCGAGGTGTGAGATTGGGTTTCCATCATTATTCAATCAAGTGATGTCTGTTGTGGGGCAAGTGACTATTCTCTCATTCCATTTTAGTGACGATGAGCTAAGTGCTACATCCTTTGCCATCGGTAGTTTATTGCGACTTCATCATCAATGTTGCTTCAATGGGAACTAATGCGTGGTCCCTACCACATTGGACGTGTACCGTGTGTGAAGACACTTGGGTACCTCCTGCACAACCAACTATGACACAACACATGACATCGACAACCAACTTCGATTCTCGGCAACATGGGCCAAGTTTTTCTAATCCTACACCTTCTGTTTCTCAATGACGGTCATGTTTTAAGGGTGGGAACATCAGCGATTGGTTTGATGTGTAGTTCTAGGTCCTTGTTGCTCAGTTCACCATTCCCGTTAAGGTCTTAAGTATGGGGACGTGTCCCTACGCGTCTATGTTGCATACTCTTATGCATCTACCATGATCTGATCATACATGTATGCCATATCCTAATTTTTACATTGATAGGGTCCCTTTCCCACCTCCTTCACTCCCTTCCTGAGGACGTTCTTTCTTCTGTTCCCTTTATTCCTTATTTTGATGTTTTTTTATGTGAATGCATTCTCGATTCATCGAAATCCACATCCAACCTTATACCCCTATTCTTCCCTTTGATCTGGCCACTTTTCTTTTTTACAAACCCCTATTCTGAGCCACGGATCATGAGTTATTAATTTTTGATGAATTTTCTATCCGTTTCACATGTTTCCATGTGAAAGCATATTTTTCACATCGGAACCATGATTTGATGTGACATCCTTGCCCTACACCTTTTCCTTGACATTTTTCCTTTTTACTGCATATCATTTTGATGTAAGATTTGTCTGTTATTATTTTTTCTATAATTTCGGGTATTTTTGTGTGTGTTTTTGACTTTTTTCCATGTGAACCTACCTTGCATGATTTTTCTTTTTTTTTTCCATCCTGTTCCAACCTATGAATTTTATTATATTAAAATTTTAGTGTATTTTTATATTCTTTTTTCTTATTTTTTCGATGTGAACGCCCCTTAACACCATTAAAATTGTGTTTTGACCAAACGAACTTGTTCCAATCACTTCCCTTGACATTTTTCCTTTTTTCTTGCGCTTCATTCCGATGCACGAATTTCTTCGTATTAAGTTTTGAATTTATTTTTATTTGTGTTTTTGCCATTTTTTCCATGCGAACGTGCCTTACCATCCCCAGAATGGCATTTACCCTTACCCATCCTATCCGACCTATTCTTTCGAAAATTTTCCATGTTCACTTTGTTGGGTTTCGACCGCGGATCTTTTCGTATTAATTTTTATGTCCCATTTCGGGTATGTTTTTATGGTTTTTTCAACATGAATGGGTCCTATCTTTGTCAAAATGGCATTCTTTCATTGGCCTGTTTGCCACATTGTCATGCCTACTTTTCATTCTTTTCGCACTTCATTCTGGAAGATGGATTTTCCAGAATTAATTTTTGTTTAATTTTGCTTCTCGACGTCGCGTTGGTTTGCACGTGAACGTCCCCATTTCTGTCTTTCGACACCCGTGTCGCATCCGTCATGGTGTCCTCCATCCCTACGCATGCCCGCACCCTCCCTTATTCTTGACAACACAATTATTTTTACCCCCCACCCGTGCACGTGCGCGGGATGGGGGGACATTTGTCTTTCTTATATTAAAATAAATAAATAAAAATAAACAATCAAACTCCCCCCCACTCTAACTACCCCTCCTGAATCCCCTCACCCCCCATTTTTCTCATCTCTCTCCTCTCTCTCTTTCTTTCCCTCTCTCCTTTTCTTTCTCTCTCCTCGACCCCTCTCTCTCTCGCCTCCTCCTTCCCCACTCTCCTTCTCCACATGCCCCTGGTTCCTCCTTCTCCTCCTCCCTCCCTTCTCCTCCCTTCTAGCTCTCCTCCTCCTCCTCCTCCTCCTCCTGTTCCTCCCTCCCCATCGGCGATGCCTTGTTGATTCCCCGCCTTGTTGTGGAATGCTGTCACCCTCTCCTCCTCCTCCTCCTCCTCCCTCCCCGTCGGCGATGCCTTGTTGATGCCCCGCCTTGTTGTGGAATGCCGTCGCCCTCTAGCCGTTGCCACCTGCCTCGCCTTTTACTGTGGATGTTGGCTGCCACATGCTGCGTCCACACCGTTCGTCGCTACTGCCTCCCTTGTGGACATCACCACCCACCTTGCCGTTGGCTACTGCGCCTGCGGTGGTCGTCACCGCTGCCTCCCCTGTGGACGCCCTACACCACCTCCTCCATGAGCCGCCCCCTCCATGACCTCCTCCACCACCTACATCACCTCCTCCCCCACCTACTCCACTCCCTCCACCACCTCCACCTCCTCCACCTCCTCCCACCCCTCCCGACCCCCCATAGAGACACCCCCTTCCCACACCCCCCACGCCTTTTTTTTCTCCTCTTAGGCCCTCTTCACCCCCGTCTCCGTGTGTCCCCCTCCCTTTGGCCATTTGGGACTTGGATCCGCATGAGCTACCCCCTCCCTGAATCCAACTATTCGCGCGCGGGTGCCTCTTCAAATTTTCTGCTTGTTAGCACCTGTTTGCGTGCAACACGTGCGTGGTTGATTCCGTTTGCGTGTACATGTAACATTCAAGCCCCCGTTCATGTGTGAGGATGCATGTCTGGTTTTGCCTGTGTTATAGAGATACCGTTTGCACGTAGTTCTGTCACGTACCTCGCTGTCCTGACTTTGATTATTTTAATCCCATAAATAAGAAAACCTGCAAAATTCATTAAAAAAATTGGCAAAATGTGAAAATTTTAATTAAAAAATCATTAAATTATAAAAATAAAAATGATAATTTAAAGAATTCTAGAAAGTTCTTGAAATATAAACACAATTTCCTTCACATTTTTGACAATTCTAAACATATGGAAAATTTAAAAATAAAAATAAATGATATTTTTTCTAAAAAAATAGTTGAAAAATCTTGAAAATGTTTTGAAAAATTGTTATAATTTCCAATGGCTGATAATGCCACTAAAAAAATGGAAAAACATAAACAAATATCATCAAACTATAAAATTTCACAAAATCCTAAAAAGTAGCAAAAAATCTCGAGAAATTTCCATAAATTCTAGAAAATTCCCTCCATTATGGTCAGTTGACATGAGTTGAAACCTTTGAAACACATTGAAAGCCTATTATTTGCATAAGAAATTAACTCTTAAATGAGTCCATTAAAAAATAAATCTTTTAACAATCCGAACAATAGCTAGAAAATTCTATAAAATAATGGAAAATCAAGTGGATATTTTGGTTTAATTGTAACCACACTTTTGCTAATTCAAATGAACAAAAACTTCCAACTTCTATATATATATATTCCAAACCTTAAAATAAATAAACAAACCAGACATACAAAAAACAAACTCAAATCTAAGCCTACACATTCTATATCACATCCATGGATCTGTCCGTTGAAAATCTAATCACCACATTAAAAGCATGTTGATAATTTTTATATGGCGTTTCATTTATTCGCTCATGTCCTCAAATTTTTAGCTAGTCTGCATGCTTGTTGGATTTCATTGTGGTTGCATTTAGTCAGTGCTTGCATCACATCAGTGGACAAGTGCACCAAGTTTTTAGTTGCATACACACCCCTCCCAGGTATTTCTTTCATTTCCTTTTATTTTTGCTATCCCAAAACCACGATTAATTATTAAAAGGGACTTCAATCCACACACGTTTTCACATGTGTCCATGCTAAATACAAATATTTTTAAAATTAAAATCAATTCACCATTCACTTAGCACGTACTTCTTGCACTACAGACACATATAATTTTATTTAAAAATAAACCTATCGTCACAAGTGCACACACTAAACAAAAAGTGCTACACACACAATTAATTTTTAATAAACGAATTTACATTTAGAGACTCCCAATCAAGGTCCGAAATTTGGATTACGATAAAAAGCATAGTTTCAAACTTAATAATGTTTAAATAAAGGATAAGAAAGAACCGTCATTTTCTTTTAAAGTTTTATAACCTAATAAATTTCACCCATTATTAGTAATTTTATTAAAATGAATCCTTCATGATATTTATTTCCCCTACCATTGCACATTTTCTTTTTAATGAATCCTTCATGATATTTATTTCCCCTACAACTGCACATTTTCTTTTTAATGAACATGCTTCGTGGAAATGGGAACGGTGGAGTCTTGTCTAGTCCCTTTTTTCGATGGTGGTAAAAACAATTTGAGTGACATGTCGGTCTGACCAGTTCTTATGAGAGTCTCTATTTTTGTTTTGCTCATGTTGACGAGTCAAGGTACAGTATGTCTTTTTCTTTTTCTTTTCTACTTGATACGGGGATTCAGGTTGTCTGATTATGTTACATTGCATGAAGCTTTTGGTCGCACATGTGTAGAGGTTATGCCAGATTT
The DNA here is from genome assembly GCF_053477565.2 of Lygodium microphyllum. Lineage (NCBI taxonomy): Eukaryota > Viridiplantae > Streptophyta > Polypodiopsida > Schizaeales > Lygodiaceae > Lygodium > Lygodium microphyllum. The sequence continues at coordinate 70,460,499 of NC_141140.1, forward strand.
TTTCTAGGATGTGGCCTGCTTGGGGTGGTTAGTTAGTCGGTTGAGTCCATGTAAGTTTATTTAGATCAATATCTTATTCCTATCCTATTGTTTTGTAGGCATTCGTTGTGATTGTTTGTGTGTGTATAGTCCATCTGAATGGCGCTTCGTACTCCTCCCCCAGTTCACTATGTTCAGTTGATATGTCATCTACTCTTTATTACTAGATTCAGATCTTATCAACAAGGTAGGCTTAGCCAAGTTCCTAGCACTTTCATTGTTGCTTATCTCGGAGGATATTGATATCTATGATTAGTTTCTCGCCTCTTATAGTAAGAGGTCTGGTTTTGTAAGAGGAACAGTTATCCAACTGATGCCTAAAATCTTGGACAAGGCTCTATCTTTACCCTATCGAGGAGACTCTTTCCCTACTACTTGACAATTGTTCTCAAACAAGGATATCATTGAGTTGTTGCAAAAGTAGACACAGGATGTGTTGGATCCTAAGAAGGCTATTACTACCTCAGGCATCAGTGTCTCCATGATCTCTAATCCTGTTTGGAAGTAGTTATGCCAATTTCTTCAGGATAGGTTTATGCCTGCCAAGACACCCTTTAACTACCTTTCAAAGGAGTTGTTTATAGCTTCCAAAAGGGTGTTGAAAGGCATTACTATTGATTGGAGTTCCTATCTTTTGTCAAAGATGGATCAACACTTTGTCAAAGTCACAAGGGGTAATGTAACTAATGTTACATTTGGTTCTTACCTTTCTGTCTTCTTGGCATATGCTGCCTCTCTGAAGGAAGTTCCTACCTTGCCAGTTGATCCACTAGAAGCTCCTCCTTCTACTACTAAAAGAATTGATGTTTTCATTGAGGATCTTAATCTTATCCCTCTTGTGGTAATTCAGAGAAAACACCTTAAACGAGTGGATGAATCAGCTCCACTTCCTCCTCTAGTCTTTATTCCTATTCAATCTAGCAATCAATTGCCAGCTTTCCTCACAATGCCAAATCTTTTTAGAGCACATTGTGATGGTACTCTAGAGATTTCCATTCCTTCTGTAAAATGCTTGGTAACAGGAGATGCAATTCCTTTCTTATGCAAAGACATCCAAAGTTCTTTTGAGATCTCAGTGAGTGCCTATATCCAACAGCTCTATTCTTCTTGTTAATGAAGAAGTTCAACACGAGCTCAATGATGAGCTAGCTTTTGCTCAAGAAAGGTTTTCTGATATTTGTACCTACATGGAGTAGCAGAATAAGATTATTGATGCTTAGAAAGTGGAAATTTCTGGTTTGCAAACTCAGTTGGTTGACACTAAATTCCAAGTGGTTAATGTGACTAAGGAGAGGGATGATTGTTGAAGGAATCTCAAGAGCTTGAAGTTTTGATAGCTGCCCAAATAGAGGAGCTTAAATTAGCTAATACCACCCTTGAACAGAGCAACATTCAAATTCAACAACTTAACGATTAGTTGGTTTAGTCACGTTCTCTTCACAGAGTCCTACTGTGCAGCCAGTTCCTTCTTTGTCCCCTACGGACTTGGTAGTTCTTCAAAGACAATCCACATTGTGCCCTTTGTTCCAGGCTAAAGTGGAAAGGCTTCAGTCTAGAATGGAATTATTATGGTCTTCATTCGAGCAATTCCACGAGTATGTTCCTCTAGATCACTCATTTTTTGTGCACTATCAGCAACAGAAGTTGGCGTTCTATATTAAGCTCTCAACGATGGATCTACCTCTTCCAGACGATGGATGGAGTGGGGCATGGTCTTCTAACTTGTTGATTGAAGTAGTTCGAATGGTATTTGAAAATTTTGTGACTTCAGACAATACCGATGTCTTATATGTATTTGAGAGGTGATTTGTTGATTCCAGATGATGAAGATCTAGCTTGGTATGTTGTTCTGGTTGGATGGTTTCATAAAGATACTAAAGAAAATCAAGTTGAGATCTTTGATTAGAATCACCTATGAATGTCCGCGTTGCCACCTTTACCGACATTGAAGATGAAGATAAGGAAGAAGTAGCATCGGCTTACCTGCGCGTAACTGTTACTGCCTAGCAGACCCATACCTTCGATGCTTTGATTGATGAGAGAGATGACTTCAACATCTTGACCCATGAACATTGGACTCTCATCAAAATGCAAAACTCAGCCCATTTGGAGGTAAATCATATGCACTCTTGGAAAAGTGCAAAGTGGAAGTCTCTATCGAGTTTGCAAGCATGCCCATCATTTTCTATGTATTGCCAAACACAAAAGATGCAAGTAAGGAATCCCTTCTAGGATGCACCTTTAAGAAGTAGGCCCATTGCAATGTGGACTATGAGTCATAGTGCATTCACCTCACCATTGGCAACATATGCATAATAACAACTTGCAGGAAGGGCTGCATGGCTCAACCCAAGACCTCTAAGCCACCGATAAAGAAACCCATTGTCAAGATTGTGGGAGAGAAGGAAGGAGTCTCACTTGTAGCTTTCTTGCTTGCACAATGGGGGAATACACACACAGTGGAGGCTAAAAACAGTTTTTCTCTTCTTAGTTGTGTAGGCCAAAAATAACTCAAGTACATAGAAATGAAAGAACCCTATATATGGGTCTCAAACCAAACTCAACTAACTAAGGTGGCATGCTAGCTGAGCCACGAACTAGAGTAGATAAGGATAGCTATCATCTAGCTATTATTCATGGGCGGTGTACCAACCGCATCTGCAAACAACTGACAAGTCGGTGACATAAATGCACAACAGTCGCCCTGGCATATCATGAGTGGAGCTCGATATCTCAACACTCCCCCTCGAGCTCAATCCCAATTCTTGCACACCAAGCAGGTCTCTGAACTTGCGCAGCTTCACTGCGCCCAATGCCTTCGTGAATATGTCAGCTACCTGATCCTCTGTGCTGACATAAACTAGATCAATAAGACCTAGTAAAACCCTCTCCCGCACATAGTGATAATGCACCTCAATGTGCTTTGTTCTAGCATGATAGACTGGGTTATTTGCCAAGTGTATACTGCTCATGTTGTCACAATAAATGACAACTGGCCCATCTGTAGGCTGATGCATATCATAAATTAGCTTATGCAACCAAGCTACCTCACATGCAGCCATTGCTGCACCCCTGTACTCAGCCTCTGTGCTGGACAAGGCAACTGTAGGCTGTTTCTTGCTGCTCCAAGTGATTGTAGCACTCCCAAAAGAGAACACATCCACTGGTAGATCGTCTATCAGAAATACTACCAGCCCAATCAGCATCAGTGTATCCATGCAACTGTATCTGAACCCCAGTCTCATAAAGTAGTCCATACTGCAATGTGGACTTCACATACCTGAGTATGCATCTAGCCGCATCCAAATGCATTTTTCCTTGGAGCCTGCATAAACTGACTTACCAATCCAACAGCATAGCTCAAATCTGGCCTGGTAATAGTCATATAAATCAAACTTCCTACTATGCGTCTGTACATAGTAGGGTTTTCCAGAAGCTCACCTGCATCTGCACTCAGCTTCACATTCTGCTCCAATGGAACTGAAATAGGCTTACAGCCTATCATCCCATATTTGGATAGCATGTCCAATCCATACTGCCTCTGCAAGAGCCGTATTTCACTTAGTGATTTTATCACCTCAATGCCCAAGAAATAACGCAGCTCTCCCAAATCCTTCATCTCAAACTTCAACTTCAATAGCATTTTCACATGAAGGATATCTTCATCACTGTCACCTGTGATAATCAAATCATCAACATAAATGACAAGCATCATAATACCTTTCTTTGTTTTTCTCACATAAAGTGAGAAATTTGCCTTGGAAATCTAAAAGCCAATAGTGACAAGATACTGTCCTATCTTATCAGACCATGCTCTAGGTGCTTGCTTCAAGCCATACAATGCTTTCTTCAACCTGTAAATAAACCCAGGATGAACATCATGCACATAACCTAGTGGCTGCTCCATATATACCTCTTCTTGCAAATCACCATGCAAGAAGGGATTCTTTACATCCATCTGATGTAAAGACCATTCCTTTCATGCAGCCATAGCAATGACTGCTCTTATGGTTGCCATCCTTGCAACCGGACTGAATGTTTCTTCATAATCAATGCCATATGTTTGTCCATACCCCTTGATTACTAATCTTGCCTTGTATCTGTTCACAGAACCGTCTGCATTGTGCTTCACCTTATAAACCCACTTACAACAAATTGCATTCTTATCTTTAGGCAAAGGTACCAATTCCCATGTAGCATTTGCTGTAAATAAAAATAAACAATATAGGCATAGTTCCTGTATCACTTTGACCATATAGGCATAGTGAATGGCTGTAAATCCATCATATTTCAGCCTATCCACAGGATACCTAGCTCTGATAGACCTGCGCAAAGTAGGTTCACTCCCAGATGCTCTCAAAACATCCATGGTCTTCCTTACTCCAGGTGTAACAATAGAAGGAATACCCAACCCATCATCAATGCTCTGTTCTGAGCCACTGGATTCACCATCCACATAAGAGTGACCTGCATTCACATCAAACATGGGCTGATCTACCTTCTCTTTTCCTTTTCGTGATACCTGCATACCAGTATCTGCATTGCTTTGAGAAGATTCTCCTGATCTCAATCTGCCTGTCCATGGCGAAGAGTGTGAACCACTGCTAGAGGACACTCCTGGTCCACTAATATCTTGTGACTGCTGCTGTGAATTCTGTGCAGCATTACCATTTTGTGCATCTACATTATCAATCACATTTACTGGTTTATACCAGCTACTCATCTCATCAAAAACAACATCTCTGCTCACTGTAAACTTACGAATAGAATGGTTATAGCATCTATACCCTTTTTGTTGCAGAGAGTAACCAATAAAGATGCACTTCTCAACTTTTGGATCCAACTTGGATCTCAACTCATCTGGCACATGAACATAGGCAATGCAACCAAAAATTTTCAAATGAGAAATATTTGGTTTCCTACCAATATACCTCTCCTCTGGAGTCATGCCATGTATTGCTGCAGTGGGAGTCCTGTTCATTATGTAGATTGTTGTAGCAACTGCCTCAGCCCAGTAAAAATCAGGCAGGTCTTTTTCATTGAGCATGGCACGAGATACCTCTCCAATATGCCTGTTTTTTCTTTCTGCAATTCCATTTTGTTGTGGAGTATGACTACATGAATATTGCTGCTTTATGCCATGCTCCTGCAAGAACCTTGCAAACTCATTTGAGAGGTACTCTCCCCCTCCATCTGACCTTAGGCATGCTATTTGCAGGCCTGTTTCTTTTTCAACCATAACTTTAAAAGTTTTGAAATGCCCAAAGACTTCACTTTTCTTTTTCATAAAATACACCCAAACTTTTCTGCTATAGTCATCAATAAAAGTGACAAAATAATGACAGCCTCCAATAGATGCAGCTTTAGTAGTCCACACATCAAAGTGGATTAATTCCAATGGCTTCTTACTCTCTTGAACATGTCTAGGAAATGGTTTCCTTGCCTGTTTTCCAAATTGACAGGCTTCACATACCTTATACATTTCTGCAACCTTAAATTTAGGCAATCCTGCAATAATATTTTGGGCCTGCATTGATTTAAGTCGCTGTACATTAACATGACCAATGCGTTTATGCCAGATATCAATATCTGCAACTACATTGGTCCCATGTGCAAATATTGCTGCACTCAATTCAGGCATGTCTGCATCCAACGTAAACATTCTGCCCTTCTTCTTTCCTTTTGCTATCAAGCGACCTTTATTTTTCATATCCTCAACAAAGCATCCATGAGGATTAAATCTGACCTGCAAGCCCTGCTCAACCATTTGACCAACAGAAACCAGATTCTTGGTGATATTCGGGACATGAAATACATCGGATAGGTATTTCTTTTTCCCATCCTGCATAGACAAAGGAATTTTTCTAATCTGCACAATAGGATGTGCAGTATCATCACCAGTCTCCACAAATCCTGGTTTTTTCATTTTCCTTGCATCCTCCATCCATTCTGCATGACCTGTCATGTGGTTTGATACACCTGAGTCAACATACCATACATCGTTGCTTTCTTCTGCACTTGTCACAGAATTGTTCATGTGCTGCACCATAAACAAATGCTCATTTCTGTCATCACCTTGTCTACTAGAAGATGCATAATTCCCTTGTTGCAATTTTCCATTCATGTTGTCATTCTGCTTTTTATAGCAGTCTTTAGCCATATGACCCATTTTACCACATTAGTAGCATCCAACATTACTGTTTGCATTTTGGCCTCTTTGCCATCCACCACGACCTCTTTGGCTCCCCCTGCCTCTAGAGTTACCACGTCCTCCTCCATAGGACTGGTTTTCTTGAGTTTGCTGCATATTCTGATTTCTATCACGGCCTCCTCTACCTCTGTCTCTACCTCTTCCAGCATCTGTGTAGAAGATAACTTCTTTTGAAGTTCCTCCTGAAGAAGATGCACCACCATTTCTCTGCTTCTCAGAAATTAGAAGAGCAATCAACTCCTCAAAATCAAGAAATCTTTCAAGGACAGAAATGGATGTTCGGAATTGTGCATAATCCTTTCCTAGACCATTCAAGGTCACAGAAACTAAATCATCATCTTTCGCTAGCGACCCAATGGAAGCAAGTGCATCTGCAATCTTCTTCACCTTCATGTGGTAGTCATTGATGCTCATACTTTCTCTTTGCACATTGTGCAACTCTTGCTTGAGCTGCATTTTCCTAGCTTGCGTATTTGTGCTATACATTTTTGACAAAGTATCCCATGCCTCCTTTGGCGTACTTGCATCTTGAATATGCACAATCATAGAGTCTGAAATGCTGATAGACAGCCAGTACACATAACTTTTCTGGCTCTCTCATGCTATGCTTTAAATGCCTGCATTTGCTGTTGATTGGGAACATAAGAAAGAACTGGTTCTTCTTCATTTCCTGCAACGAATTCCCAATATCCTTTTCCCATAAGGAAATTTTTCATTCTAAACTTCCATGCTTGGAAGTTGTTCTTATCAAGCTTTTCAGTGACAATCTGTGAAAGAGAATCAGACGCCATTCCAGAAAACACTGCAAGAAATTTTGTCACTGCAAAGAACATAGCTTCAGCCTCACAAGGGCAAATTTGCAAAACTGACGAAAGTGGTATTTGACCACACAGTCACTTCCTAGTGACGATTTTGCATCAACAGGCAACAAGGATGATTCTGTAACCCCCAATGTCTCTGCGCACAGGCATATGATGCAATTTCTACAGTAACTTTTCACCGACCTGTAGAACAGTGGTCGCACATCATAAAATTGAGCCTTTTCCTGAGTGCGTGCAGAAAACTTCCGCCTCCAAAACAAGCCCCGAAATGGCCTCAAATAAAAAAAACAGAGCAACCAAGGGCTAAAGCCTTTATCCGCAGCATATACTGCCCTCTTGCTATACCACGAAGGGCGTCTCAATCTAAGACAATGCACTCTTGCACTTTCCGGCTGTGCTACCTACAGAGACTTGCTCCCAAAATAGTAAAATGAAAGCAACACTGGTCCTCTTACCAAAACACCGCGAACTTGGTTTGCTTTCTTGAGCTCCTTACCACGAACAAGGCTTTGATACCATGTCAAGATTGTGGGAGAGAAGGAAGGAGTCTCACTTGTAGCTTTCTTGCTTGCACAATGGGGGAATACACACATAGGTGGAGGTTGAAAACAATTTTCCTCTTCTTAGTTGTGTAAGCCAAAAAGAACTCAAGTACATAGAAATAGAAGAACCCTATATATGGGTCTCAAACCAAACTCAACTAACTAAGGTGGCATATTACCTGAGCTACGAACTAGAATAGATAAGGATAGCTGTCATCTAGCTATTATTCATGGGCAGTGTACCAATCGCATCTCAACTGACAAGTCGGTGACATAAATGCACAACGGTCACCCTGGCATATCACGAGTGGAGCTCGATATCTCAACACCCATGACCATGCCTTAGGAGGGGGGTCGTGATTTCACCCCACTCAGACAAGAAAGCAACAACCCACCAAGAATACAAAAAAGTCCAAAGAGCCTACCCGGGTGCCTAAGCACAAAGGCCCACATCCTAGAAGCAGGAACACACAACCTTGCAACGCTAGAAACTCACACCCAAGAGCTCGGAGGCCGTAGAATAGGCGATACAAGTGAAAACAAGATACGATGGGTTCCCAAAAACTTGTTGCAAGCGCAGGGCTATTACAAGGGCAATGCATGGATATGGGTGCCTAAAGCCAAAATTGTCAAAAGGAGGGCACTACTCAAGTGCCACCCTTAAACCCATCTATGCAAGATCAAATAGTAGTTAAGGAAGCAAGGCCCTAAGAGACCTTCATGCCCAAGCCTGTAGAGTTGAGAGCTACTAAACCCATAGAGCCCAAGATCACTAAGCCATTGGCACTATAGCAAGTCCATCGACCAAAACTGCAACCGATTCCCTTTGACTTGACCACCCCCAAGGAGCCTAGTGATCTAGCTACTTCTCAAGCTGAGTGTAGCACATCCTAGAGCTACAAGCCCAACCCATGGTCCCTAAGGATGCCATTAATCCTAAGGATCCACTTGAGGATCGACCACTAGAAGCTCCCTTGTCTAGCTCATTTCGACCCTACTCGTCGACAGCATGTCTTAAGCCATCCTAGAAATGATGATCAATCCTCACGTTGACTAAAGATCTAGTTGAAAAAATAGGAGACGACTTGGTCACCTACATCAAGCACTTAGATGCCATTTTTGCCCTGCTTGCTAAGAGCTATGAGCGTTTAGACCTAGGTCTACTTGATGCATCCTTAGAGTTGGATGTCCACTCCTTGCCATGCACGTGGGAGGAATATGAATTCGTGATAGTAAAAACCCCCATGGTCACGAAGGAATTGATTGTCAATCCCGAGATATCTTGAGACCAAGCCCTTAAAAAACAGTTGATCACCTCCTATAGCAAGAGTAGAGTCACTGCCAACGAGCCAAAAGTTAGAAGAACTTCACAAGCTAGCCGATAACGACTGATCCTTCTTACGCAAGTGGTATGCTCTCCAAATACTAGTGGGAATAAGAAGGATGCCAAATCATGACCAATGTTGAGCAGTGACACACCATTAAGACCTCCAAGTATGATCCCACTTACGTAGGTTCTACCTCTTTTAGGGTATTGGCCATCACTCGCAATCGATCATTGGAATATCATGTCATGAGCCACCCTTACCTAGATTGAGTCCTTACTGAAGAAGAGCTACAAATTGCTAGCAGGATTGACTCTGGTGATCTTATTACTGATATCCTCACCTATAACACACACATAGGCATTAGACCTTATGATATGGACCGCCATGCTCAGTTGGAATATAACCCACAATTCCATGCTTGGCTTTTGCAAGGTAATGTCCCACCCACGCGCACTTAAACGTCCTTAACCCACAATTCAAATCATTCCCGGGGGAGGGAGGGGGGCAAATAGAAAGGAAACAAACATGCCTTAAACATCAGTCAATGTTTAAACGACAAAACTCAGAATGTGGAAAAAATTGTCACGGATATTTTTGAATTGTGTGGATTGTTTGAAGTAGGAATTTTACTCTATGCTTAAGCATTTCACATTCTTCAGAGCTTTCATGTATGTTTATCTATCTCCTTGTGGAAGTTGACTCAAAAAAACTAATGGTGAGCTATGATATATGACATGAACCTAAAATGGCAGGGCAAGATAAAGGTGGCAAACTCCTGTTCATAGAGGAAGAGCAAGCAAAGTACGACTTGATAGTAGAAATGAGGGGTTTCAGCCAGTTCACATTCAAGCATTACCTTAAACCTAGAAGATGCCATCACGGAAGAGCCAATCGTTGATGGGACAAAAAATGGGATGGCACTAGCGGACCTCATGCACATAATAGAAAACTCCACCACCACACGGCCTCGTGGACCAGGAGCGTCGGTAATAACTAAATGCACACTAGATACATCTAATATTGTGTTTGTAGCTGGATAAGAGTCCAATGTCACCTTCCCCAAAACCCCTCAAAGGGGGTATCCCACACATATTGGCAATAAGTGCCATGTATCACAGACACAGGAGTCACCCCATTTGATTGCCATGACCCCACTGCAGCTCTCCTACATCTTGGGGATTGGCCCCTTGATACGCTGCTTTTATATATAAACACATTCGCACAAGATTCCCATCTTTGTCAGCGAGATCCAAGAGATACCATGTTTCCTCACCAATAATTTTCCCCAAGAAACGAACGGCTGACCTACGGCAAGGGAAATCTCACCCTCTCAAGCGTGGGTCAACTATAATTCAAACAATTGCTATGCATTTCCAAGAGTTGATACCATATGTATGATCAATGCAATAGTGGATGTCTCATCGTGCACAAATAGTTATATTTCGAAATTAGCCTATGTGCTAGTACACAAACAATCTTTTCATGAATTTCAACTAATACGCATATGCTTCGTTGTAAGGATCTAGTACCAAGGCGAACCTTGTGCTACTAGATCCCTTATTTCCAAATAGGCCATTTCCTAAATGCTATTCATAGAAAAAAACAATCAAAATTTGTATTATTTCAGCCCTCAAATCGTTTCCTAAATTCTATGCATAGAAAAAAAAATCAGAATTTGTATTATTTCAACCCTCAAACTGTTGCACAAAATCATCCTCCCCCTCCCCCTCACCGTTTAAGTTTTGCTTTGTTGCAGAGGTGTATAGAGGTTGTTTTACCATAGTTTAATGTATAAAAAGCAATAAATCATAGATTGTGACAAAAAGATAAGGCACACTGAGGCCAAACCTCATGCTTTGCCACTACCATATATCCACAACCACTTATTATATTTTTTTGTATTTTTTAAAGGTATATTCCTATTTTTTCTTATTTTTCTCCATTTTTCTCTAAATTTTAATAAAAATATTGATATATTTTCAGAGCTATGGTTCTTGATTCTTAGAACAACAAAAATATAGATTTTATTGGCATTTTATCCCATGTGTATTGATTTATCCCACTCGAAAACACCAAAAATCCCATTTTTCTCATAAAAATCGTGTTTTACGGGTTTCTAAAAATTATTTCCAGCATTTTTACTTTAATTTTTCTAAAATTTTCACTCTGCAAGCATAGAACAAATAGTAAACAGCATGCCTACCAATTTTCACTCCATAAAAACAACATTGGCTCAATCAAATATTTAAAAAAAGCAAATTTTCTTTGTAAAATAGAGTTACCAGTTTTTTCCTTCTTTGCAGGTTTTAAAATCTAATGCGGGACTACAGATCAGCCCTCATTGAAGGCTCAGCCCACCTCCGGCCAGCCAACTCTAGCCCTCCATTGATTCGGGAGTGATCTGGTACGATGCCGGGCGTTCATCACTCGATTCTCTTCTTGATTCTTCCCACATGAATTGCCTCTTGGAAGAGAGAGAGGGAGGAGAGAGAAATACTGTTTTTTAATCTTCATCTTCAGGCAGCCATCTCACGTGCGGAGAATGGCGATTGGAAGCATAGAGAAGAGGGAAATCATGTACGTAATCTATTTGGGGGGGGGGGGGGGGATGCTTTGAAGCTCTACAACCCCCCATCAACAAATAGTTGCCTCCTCCATCCATGACGGCTGCTTTTTTGCATGTGCCAAAAAAATCGCCCCCCCTCTCCCCTCCCCCTACCCCCCCACAAAATCGATTTTAGTTAGGGGCCCCCAAAGGGATCCCCCAAAGGTCACACCCTTTGGGCTAAAGTCTTTTCCACTTGACATCCTTTGGGTCTTGGCCTCCCGGGCATCCCCATTTCCACGTCCGGCATTCAAATTACGATTTGAGAATTCCCGGGCGTTTGTCTCAAAGTCTCACACTGTTGAGCATCTCCAGAAGTTCCATCTGACATGCCAAAAAATTATGAAAATTCCCCGACCGCCGCTCAGTGGGTCTTTAAAGCACTTTTGCGGCATTGTTGCTTAAAATCGTACTGATTGCAGCTGCCGCCTTTAACGAAGTCTATTTTTCCCCTGAAATTTGGATTTTTTATCTATTTTTAAGCACTTCTTGGCGTCAAAAATCATTTGTCATTTCCGACCAGGATAGGGCGACTCAGCCCGTCGAATCCCACGAACAAATCTGCACAAAAACAAGCAAAGGAAGCATCAAGCTGATACAAAATAGATACGCATCAAAACACATCACAGCTCTCACCTACCCCTTGACAAAACCAAGGCATGAAATTCACAAGGAGTAGGCCTAGCATAATTTGATAAGAGCCTAAAGCTAGTCACTAAATTGCTTCCCCAACACAGCCAAGATAAAAAGAACTATCAAAGAGGTCATCCTAAGTGGTGGTTTGAACTACCTACCTAAGGATAACTCAACTAGGAGCTCCCACTAGGTGAGGATTCCTATAGCTTGATCAACAAATATTATCTTTTAGCACATTGGTCCTTTGGCCTCTTATTTGCCATACTCGGGCGTGTAAAAAGGAGGGAGCTGAGCATAGTGATCCAAGGAGAACAAGGCATCGGCCTCAAGTCCTATCTTGGTACCCAAGAACCTACCAAGTCCTCGCAAGGCGACACTTAATCCTTTTCTAACACTTACTTTTATTTTTGCTCCAACCTTTTTTTATTTAGTGTGCTTTTTAGCTAGTTGCCACCCCTAGGAAGACAAGGCATCGGCCGTGTGTCTAACTTGTCCCCAGGAACCTACCAATCCTTTGCAAGACGATGTACAACTGCTCAATGATTTTTCTTTCTTCCCTTTTCTATTTTTTTAATAGGGGTTAGAACCCCTTTTTACACACCTCCGTATACGTAGTTTTAGCTAGACTCAGAACTTGTTCTTCTCTTGATATTTAAGTGCAAGCTTCTCTAAGTGCCTCACAACTAACAGAAGCTCCTAGAATGGCCGCCTAACAGCTTAGCAAAACAGGGTCACTAGAACTCCCTTTGAAAACAGGACTTTCAGTGCTTGACAATACCTTTACAAGAGGCAATGACTACTCAGACCTCCCATAGACAAACATAACCTAAACCTGGGACTTCATGCCTCGATTGCCGGTCCCCAAAAAACAAAAAGAAAGTACTCCCTTACACATGTATTGTTATTTGGCTAAAGGAAAAAACTCGGGAAGGGGGCAAAACCACCTGGAATGGCCACAAGAAGCTCCTTTGCAGCAAAGGCTCCCACCATTGACTTCATCAACCTGTATGATGCAATCACTAAAACAACAAAAAATTAATCGTACCTACACCAAACAGACATAGGGCCCTCTTGACCTAAAGAAATAGCAAATTTGTACTGCAAACTAACTGGCCCTCTTGGCCTAAAGAAATCAAACATTAAAACCTTAAGACAACTGGCCCTCTTGACCTAAAGAAATCAAACAAACCAGCTCATATAGATCCCTCCTTGGAAGAAGGAAGATATACAAAAATACCAAAAATAGGGCTCTCATCCCTAAAATAAATGCATCAAGTTGTGACCCATACCTCCTGCATATATAGCAAGAGGCGTATGCATAACATGTCATCTGACCAACCTATGGGTCCAGGATAATAGTGGTAGACGGGTCTCGGCTACTCTTCGCATTACCCATATCAACCATCGCTTGCCATATAACGTGTGATCTGATAACATTCCCCACAAATGACCAGGTCCTTTCTCATTATTAAGAGCAACATCTGGACTAGGACCACAGTTGAAGAAGAGGTCCTCTTCATAAGCAAAATTGGCTAGTGAATCCGCAAACTGATTCCAAGAATGTGGAATTAGCTGAAGAGATACACTCTCAAATCCATCAAGTAGGGTTATAGCAATTCAATGATACATATGAAGGATAGGATTCCAGACTGTATATGTCTCACTGAGTTGATTTAAGATCAGCTGGGAATCCCTTTTTACTACTAACAACTACCGAATACCACCTTTCTTGGCAATATTCAATCCCACAATCAAGGCTTTATACTCTGCCATGTTGTTAGTGAATCCTACCCTGAAATAAGCAGCTAATTTCATGGTAACTCTACGTTGGGGATCTCGGATAACTACTCCAACACTCCCTTTTTTATTAGGGCCCTTGGACACCCCAGTCCACAATGGGTTTACACAGCCAGCCATCCAGACCTCCCCTATTTGTAATTATGATAGTCAAAATTCAACATATTGAGAGGATGAACTGATGGCTCCATCCCACCTTCATCATTAAAGACTATAGGGACTCTCGTCAAAATCTGCAAACAATGATGACAGGAGACCTTAATCTCCCAAAGGAATGTCTCGTCGTCTTTCTCAGTCACTTTATAGCCTCTACTCCACCAGATGAGCTTTCCCTGATGATATCATTGCTCTAAGTATGGGTGCTCCAAATAAGGGAGCAATCGACCCATCAATCTCTATTGCTATTTCCTTGCAGATATTTGATCAATCGTGCATAGACCTGCAAGGAACTTACGTCATTAGCGCAGTAAAAAATAATAAGGTTTAATCTTATTAAGATTAACCTTATTCTTAAAATCCACACCCTCAACATTTGCCAATAATGTTGTGGATTTATTCTTTCCCATCCTGACAATCCTATAAGGACCATCCCATTTGGGCTCCATCTTTCTTGGAAATAATTCTCTACGTGCATCATAGTACAACACTAACTGTCCTTTCTTAAAAGTGTATTTTTTTTACTTTTAGGTCATAGAGCTGCTTCATTCGATGCTTGGTCACCTCCTAATGTAGGAAGCTCCGCAATTTAATCTCATCGAGGTGTGCCAGAGTTGTAAAGCGCTCTAAGAGGGCATCCCCATCACCCAAAGAATGATTGATCACGAATATTATCATCGGCAACTCGATCTCTAAAGGTAGGATGCACTTCTCTCCATATACTAACTTGAATGGGGTGTGACCAATAGCTCATTTGAACGTTGTATTGTATGCCCACACTGCCACACACAAATTTTTGTCCCAATCTCGTTTCTTTTCCGATACTACCTTAGACAGAATGCCCACAAACTGCTTGTTGGTACTCTCGACCTGCCCATTGGCTTGTGGGTTATAGGGGGTTGTTTTATTGTGCTTGATGTGCCAAGCCTCAGTAAGACTTTTTATCACTTTGTTCAGAAAATGCATCCCCCGATCTGATACTATTTCTTTTGGCGGACCAAATCGACATACTATTTCTCTAATAGGAAATTGGCAGTTTCCTTTGCATCGTCTTTCTGTGTTGCATGTGCTTCCAACCACTTAGTAAAATAATCAATCGCTACGATAATATATCTCTTTTGTGCAGTGGATGACGAAGTAATAGGGTCCACAAAGTCAATCCCCCACTTCTCGACGAAAGGATCGCCATAATAGGAGTGAGTGGTCGCTTCCTATTCTCTCGACTATCATGTCGTTGACAGATGTCGCATCTTTTAACGTACTCGAATGCATCCTGGAAGATGGCCAGCCACCAATATCCTGCCCTCAAGGCTTCTTGCGCAGTTAGCCACCCACCAAAATGACATTCGTAAGCAAAGTCATGACACTCTTCTAAGATGAAAGGGACCTCGTCAGGCATTACACATCGGCGGTAAATAATCGTCTACCCCTTGCCGATACAACGTGCCAGCGATTACTGTGAATTTTAAAGCCTGCTGCTTGAGCTTTTACTTTTTTGACTTCAATAGACTGGCTCCAGTCTCTCTCGTCGATAAATAATTGTTGAGATATTGAGCTCCACTCGTGATACGCCAGGGTGACCGTTGTGTATTTATGTCATCGACTTGTCAGTTGCAGATGCGGTTGGTACACCGCCCATGAATAATAGCTAGATGACAGCTATCCTTATCTACTCTAGTTTGTGGCCCAGTTAGTATGCCACCTTAGTTAGTTGAGTTTGGTTTGAGACCCATATATAGGGTTCTTCTATTTCTATGTACGAGAGTTCTTTATGGCTTACACAACTAAAAAGAGGAAAATTGTTTTCAGCCTCCATCTCTGTGTGTATTCCCCCATTGTGCAAGCAAGAAAGCTTCAAGTGAGACTCCTTCCTTCTCTCCCACAATCTTGACATGGTATCAGAGCCTTGTTCGTGGTAAGGAGCTCAAGAAAGCAAGCCAAGCTCGCGGTGTTTTGGTAAGAGAAGCAGTGTTGCTTTCATTTTCTATTTTGGGAGCAGATCTCTACAGGCAACACAGCCGAAAATTGCAAGAGTGCATTGTCTTAGGTTGAGACGCTCTTCGCGGTGAAGCAAGAGGGCAATATATGCTGCGGGAGAGGGCTTTAGCCCATGGCGACCCAGTTTTTTTGATTTGAGGCCATTTCGGGGCCTGTTTTGGAGGCGGAAGTTTTCTGCACGCACTCAGGAAAAAGCCATGTTTTATGTTGTGCGACCACTGTTCTACAGGTCGGTGAAAAGTTACCATAGATATTGCATCGTATGCTCGTGTGCAGAGACATTGGGAGTTACAAAATCATCCTTGGTTCCTATATATGCAAAATCGTCACTAGGAAGTGACTGTGTGGTCAAATACCACTTTCACCAGTTTTGCAGATTTGCCCTTGTGAGGCTGAAGCTGACAGAATTTTTTGCAGTGTTCTGTAATGGCGTCTGATTCTCTTTCACAGATTGTCACTGAAAAGCTTGACAAGAACAACTTCCAAGCATGGAAGTTTAGAATGACAAATTTCCTTATGGGAAAAGGATATTGGGAATTTGTTGTCGGAAATGAAGACGAACCAGTTCTTCCTGATGTTCCCAATCAACAACAAATGCAGGCATTTAAAGCATGGCATGAGAGAGCCAGGAAAGTTATGTACTGGCTGTCTATCAGCATTTCAGACTCTATGATTGTGCATATTCAAGATGCAAGTACGCCAAAGGAGGCATGGGATACTTTGTCAAAAATGTATAGCACAAATACGCAAGCCAAGAAAATGCAGCTCAAGCAAGAGTTGCACAATGTGCAAAGAGAAAATATGAGCATCAACGACTACCACATGAAGGTGAAGAAGATTGCAGATGCACTTGCTTCCATTGGGTCGCCAGTGGAAGATGATGATTTAGTTTCTGTGACCTTGAATGGTCTAGGAAAGGATTATGCACAGTTTCGAACATCCATTTCCGTCCGTGAAAGATTTCTTGATTTTGAGGAGTTGATTGCTCTTCTAATTTCTGAGGAGCAGAGAAATGGTGGTGCATCTTCTTCAGGAGGAACTTCAAAAGAAGCTGTCTTCTACTCAAATGCTGGAAGAGGTAGAGGCAGAGGTAGAGGAGGCTGATTTGGAGGCCGTGGTAGAAATCAGAATATGCAGCAAACTCAAGAAAACCAGTCCTATGGAGGAGGACGTGGTAACTCTAGAGGCAGGGGGAGCCAAATAGGTCGTGGTGGATGGCAAAGAGGCCAAAATGCAAACAGCAATGTTGAATGCTACTACTGTGGTAAAATGGGTCATATGGCTAAAGACTGCTATAAAAAGCAGAATGACATCATGAATGGAAAATTGCAACAAGGGAATTATGCATCTTCTAGTAGATAGGGTGGTGATGACAGAAATGAGCATTTGTTTATGGTGTAGCACATGAACAATTCTGTGACAAGTGCAGAAGAAAGCAACGATGTATGGTATGTTGACTCAGGTGCATCAAACCACATGACAGGTCATGCAGAATGGATGGAGGATGCAAGGAAAATGAAAAAACCAGGATTTGTGGAGACTGGTGATGATACTGCACATCCTATTGTGCAGATTGGAAAAATTCATTTGTCTATGCAGGATGGGAAAAAGAAATACATGTCCGATGTATTTCATGTCCCGAATATCACCAAGAATCTGGTTTTTGTTGGTCAAATGGTTGAGCAGGGCTTGCAGGTCAGATTTAATCCTCATGGATGCTTTGTTGAGGATATGAAAAATAAAGGTCGCTTGATAGCAAAAGGAAAGAAGAAGGGCAGAATGTTTACGTTGGATGCAGACATGCCTGAATTGAGTGCAGCAATGTTTGCACATGGGACCGGTGTAGTTGCAGATATTGATATCTGGCATAAACGCATTGGTCATGTTAATGTACAACGACTTAAATCAATGCAGGCCCAAAATATTGTTGCAGGATTGCCTAAATTCAAGGTTGCAGAAATGCATAAGGTATGTGAAGCCTGTCAATTTGGAAAACAGGCAAGGAAACCATTTCCTAGACATGTTTAAGAGAGTAAGAAGCCATTGGAATTAATCCACTCTGATGTGTGGACTACTAAAGCTCATCTCTTGGAGGCTGTCATTATTTTGTCACTTTTATTGATGACTATAGCAGAAAAGTTTGGGTGTATTTTATGAAAAAGAAAAGTGAAGTTTTTGGGCATTTCAAAACTCTTAAAGCTATGGCTGAAAAGGAAACAGGTCTGCAAATAAAATGCCTAAGGTCAGATGGAGGGGGAGAGTACCTCTCAAATGAGTTTGCAAGGATCCTGCAGGAGCATGGCATAAAGCAGCAATATTCATGTAGTCATACCCCACAACAAAATGGAATTGCAGAAAGGAAAAACAGGCATATTGGAGAGGTATCTCGTGCCATGCTCAATGAAAAAGACATGCCAGATTTTTATTGGGCTGAAGCAGTTGCTACAGTAGTCTACATAATGAACAGGACTCCCACTGCAGCAATACATGGGATGACTCCAGAGGAGAGGTATACTGGTAGGAAACCAGATATTTCTCATTTGAAAATTTTTGATTGCATTGGCTATGTACATGTGCCAGATGAGTTGAGATCCAAGTTGGATCCAAAAGCTGAGAAGTGCATCTTTATTGGTTACTCTCTGCAGCAAAAAGGGTATAGATACTATAACCCTTCTACTCGTAAGTTTACAGTGAGCAGAGATGTTGTTTTTGATGAGATGAGTAGCTAGTATAAACCAGTAAATGTGATTGATGATGTAGATGCACAAAATGGTAATGCTGCACAGAATTCACAGCAGCAGTCACAAAATATTAGTGGACCTGGAGCGTCCTCTAGCAGTGGTTCACATTCTTCGCCATGGACAGGCAGATTGAGATCAGGAGAATCTTCTCAAAGCAATGCAGATAGTGGTATGCAGGTATCACGAAAAGGAAAAGAGAAGGTTGATCAGCCCATGTTTGATGTGAATGCAGGTCACTCTTATGTGGATGGTGAATCCAGTGGCTCAGAACAGAGCATTGATGATGAGTTGGGTATTCCTTCTATTGTTACACCTGGAGTAAGGAAGACCAGGGATGTTTTGAGAGCTCTTGGGAGTGAACCTATTTTGCGCAGGTCTACAAGAGCTAGGTATCCTTTGGATAGGCTGAAATATGATGGACTTATAGCCATTCACTATGCCTATATGGTCAAAGTGATAGAAGAACCAGAATCCACTTCTTTTGAGCAAGCCATGGGAAAAGAAAAATGGGAGACAGCCATGGATGAAGAAATGGATGCCTTGGAAGCAAATGCTACATGGGAATTGGTACCTTTGTCTAAAGATAAGAATGCAATTGGTTGTAAGTGGGTTTATAAGGTGAAGCACAATGAAGATGGCTCTGTGAACAGATACAAGGCAAGATTAGTAGTCAAGGGGTATGCACAAACATATGGCATTGATTATGAAGAAACATTCAGTCCCGTTGCAAGGATGGCAACCGTAAGAGCAGTCATTGCTATGGTTGCATCAAAGGAATGGTCTTTACATCAGATGGATGTAAAGAATGACTTCTTGCGTGGTGATTTGCAAGAAGAGGTATATATGGAGCAGCCACCAGGTTATGTGCATGCTGTTCATCCTGAGTTTGTTTGCAGGTTGAAGAAAGCCTTGTATGGCTTGAAGCAAGCACCTAGAGCATGGTCTGACAAGATAGGACAGTATCTTGTCACTATTGGCTTTCAGATTTCCAAGGCAGATTTCTCACTTTATGTGAGAAAAACATAGAAAGGTATTATGCTACTTGTCATTTATGTTGATGATTTGATTATGACAGGTGATAGTGATGAAGATATCCTTCATGTGAAAATGCTATTGAAGCAGAAGTTTGAGATGAACGATTTGGGAGAGCTGCGTTATTTCTTGGGCATTGAGGTGATTAGATCACCAAGTGGGATATGGCTCTTGCAGAGGCAGTATGGATTGGACATGCTGTCCAAAAATGGGATGACAGGCTGTAAGGCTATTTGAGTTCCTTTGGAGTAGAATGTGAAGCTGAGCGTAGATGCAGGTGAGCTTCTGGAAGACCCTACTATATACAGACGGATATTAGGAAGCTTGATTTGTATGACTATTACCAGGCCAGATGTGAGCTATGTTGTTGGATTGGTAAGTCAGTTTATGCAGGCTTCAAGGAAACCGCATTTGGATGCGGCTAGACGCATACTCAGGTATGTGAAGTCTACATTGCAGTATGGACTATTTTATGAGACTGGGGTTCAGATACAGTTGCATGGATACACTGATGCTGATTGGGCTGGTAGCATTTTTGATAGACGATCTACCAGTGGATATGTGTTCTCTTTTGGGAGTGCTGCAGTCACTTGGAGCAGCAAGAAACAGCCTACAGTTGCCTTGTCCAGCACAGAGGCTGAGTACAGGGGTGCAGCAATGGCTGCATGTGAGGTAGCTTGTTTGCATAAGCTACTTTATGATATGCATCAGCCTATAGATGGGCCAGTTGTCATTTATTGTGACAACATGAGTAGTATACACTTGGCAAATAACCCAGTCTATCATGCTAGAACAAAGCACATTGAGGTGCATTATCACTATGTGCGGGAGAGGGTTTTACTAGGTCTTATTGATCTAGTTTATGTTAGCACAGAGGATCAGGTAGCTGACATATTCACGAAGGCATTGGGCGCAGAGAAGTTGTGCAAGTTCAGAGACCTGCTTGGTGTGCAGGAATTGGGATTGAGCTCGAGGGGGAGTGTTGAGATATCGAGCTCCACTCGTGATACGCCAGGGTGACCGTTGTGTATTTATGTCACCAACTTGTCAGTGCAGATGCGGTTGGTACACCGCCCATGAATAATAGCTAGATGACAGCTATCCTTATCTACTCTAGTTCGTGGTCCACTTAGTATGCCACCTTAGTTAGTTGAGTTTGGTTTGAGACCCATATATAGGGTTCTTCTATTTCTATGTACGAGAGTTCATTTTGGCTTACACAACTAAGAAGAGGAAAACTGTTTTCAGCCTCCATCTCTGTGTGTATTCCCCCATTGTGCAAGCAAGAAAGCTTCAAGTGAGACTCCTTCCTTCTCTTCCACAATCTTGACAATAATGAGTTATTGCCACATACTAGGAGGGAATAGATGCTGTGTCAATCTTGAACAATGAGTCCTAATCATTGCCTTCAGCCAGAGCTTCCTTTGGCTCCCCAAAGTCCACAAGGCACTCTACAATACCCTGCAACCTGGGTGGCTTGCTCTTAACCTCATAGTCAAACTCTTGCAAAGTAATTAACCACTTTGCCAAATGGTTGGGCGGTTGTAGCTTATTCATGAGTAGTCGTAGCCGTTCCGCCTTCGTATAAAGGACAACCTTCTCATAAAGGATGTAGTGCCTAAACTTTTTAGTTGCAAAGACCATCGCAAGGCACAACTTTTCCATATAAGTATAATTAATTTCGGATACACCTAGCTTCCGACTGGAATAAGCAATCGGGTGATACCACTTCTCTTCCGACATCTACTGTAAACAGCAACTAATGCTATGCATGGTAGCTGCTTTAAAGATAAAAAACAATTTTCCCTCTTCTATGCTTTCAGCACAGGTGCTCTTGCGAGTTCCTACTTTACATCCTCGAAAGCCACCTTTCAAGGGTCACTCCAAATAAACAGTTGAAGGATAACAGTTTTGTCAATGGTAACGTTCTTTCTACCAAAGCGTTTATGAACCGTTAATAATATCCAATTGATGACAGAAAGCTATGGACTTCTTTGGGGGTGCGTGGTGGACTCATGGAAACTATAGCTTTGATTTTTTTAGGATCCATCGCAATCCCAACAGAGCTAACTATATCGCCCAACAGGAGCCCATAAGTTACGCCAAAAACGCACTTTCTCGGATTGAGAGCTATGCAAAATTGTCTGCATTGCTCACAAGATTTTCGTAAAATAATCAATTGCCTTTTTCTCATAGTGGATCATCAATAAATACCTTCAGCTCCTCAGGGGAAATGTCACCAAAGGTCTTATCGACAGTTCGTTGTTGCCAAAAATGCAGCACATTGCATGGACCAAATGCCATCACATGATACACAAAGGTCCCAAAGACTGTTATGATTGTCGTTTTGAGCTTATCCTCTTCTCCGATCGCCATTTGATTATAGCCTGCAAAAGAGTCAATGAATGAATATATCTCCCTACACGCCAATTGATCCAAAATCTGGTCGATAAAGGGCAGTGGGTAGTAATCCTTAACTATTTGCTTGTTCAACCCTCGAAAGTCGTCGAATTTGATTATTTTTCTTCTTCGTGATCACAATTGGTGAACACCATTCAGTTTGTTGCACAGGGAAGATCAAACCCGCTTTTCGTAATTTTTGTAACTCCTCGAACAACCCATCCCGCAACTCAAACAGCATATTGCTGACTTTTTGTCGCATAGGACGACTTCTTTCCTTCAATGGAATTGTATGGAAAACGAGGATGGAGGAATGCTCCTAAGTTCATCGTAAGTCCAAGCAAAAATATGGTGGAACTCTTGGATCATAGTGACATAATCCTCTCATTCGTCCGCACTAAGCATGGACCCTAGATTTATTGGCCGCTCATCGTCTGGCATACCAAGGTCTAGCTCGATAACATCTGCATCCCTTTTTCTACCTTGAGCTTCTAATGGCTCGTTCAATGTTACTTGATAGACGACTTCTGTGGTCGATCCCTCTTTGGATTCGTCAGTCGACGACGTCTCACTTTGCAGACACATCTTCCATTGTCTCTAACTCTGTAGAAGATAGGGGAGCTCGCTCACTTTGAGGTGATTCAGGATATGCATCAACTACCACACATCTAGCACCTCTGCCAAATATCAATCTACTAACGGGTATATCTACTTGACAGTTTACTTGCAAAATCCAAGGTTGAACAAGCAATACTTGGTAAATCGGATGCTGGAAACCACCACTTTGAGGCGGCTCTCGGCAAACACACCACTGATGGGACCAAAAATGGGCTGGCACTAGCTATGGCACTAGCTGGACCGCATGCACACAACAGATAACTCCACCACCACACGACGTCGCGGGCCAGGAGCATCTGTAATAACTAAATGCATACTAGATACATCTAATATTGTGTTTGTAGTTGGATAAGAGTACAACGACACCTTTCCCAAAACCCCTCAAAGGGGATATCCCACACATATTGGCAATAAGTGCCACGTATCACAAACACAGGAGGCATCCCATTGGCTGATTATCGTGACCCCACTGCAACTCTCCTACATCTTGGGGATTGGCCCCTTGATGCACTTCTTTTACATATAAACACATTCACACAAGACTCCTCTCTTTGTCAACGAGATCCAGGAGATACCATGTTTCGTCACCAATAATTTCCCCCAAGAAACAAACGATTGACCTACGACAAGGGGAATCTCACCCTCTTAAGCATGGGTAAACTATAATTCAAACAATTGCTATGCATTTCCAGGAGTTGATACCATATGTATGATCAATGCAATAGTGGATGTCTCATTGTGCACAAATAGTCATGTTTCGAAATCAGTCTATGTGCTAGTACGCAAACAATCTTTTCATGAATTCCAATGAATACGTATATGCTTTGTTGTAAGAATCTAGTACCAAGGCGAACCTTGTGCTACTAGATCCCTTATTTCCAAATAGGCTGTTTTCTAAATGCTATGCATAGAAAAAACAATTAGAATTTGCATTATTTCAGCCCTCAAACTGTTGCACAAAATCATCCTCCCCCTCTCTGTTTAAGTTTTGCTTCGTTACAGAGGTGTATAGAGGTTGTTTTGCCATAGTTTCAAGTATAAAAAGCAATAAATCACAGATTGACAAAAAGAAAGGGAAAATTGAGGCCAAACCTCATGCTTTGCCACTACCATACATCCATAACCACTTATTATATTTTTCCATATTTTTCTAAGGCGTAAATAGCATGTCCATCAATTTTCACTCCATAAGAACAACATTGGCTCAATCAAATAAAAAAAACAAGTAATTTTCCTTTGTAAAATAGAGTTACCAATTTTTTCCTTCTTTGCGAGTTTTAAAATCTAATGCAAGATTGCAGATCAGCCCTCATTCAAGGCTCAGCCCACCAATTCTAGCCCTCCATTGATTCGGGAGTGATCCGGTATCATGCCAAACAAGCGTTCACCACCCGATTCTCTTCTTGATTCTTCTCACATGAATTGCCTCTTGGAAGAGAGAGAGGGAGGATAGAGAAATACTATTTTTTTATCTTCATCTTCAGGCAGCCATCTCATGTGTGAAGACTGGCGATTAAAAGTTTAGAGAAGAGGGAAATCATGTATGCAATCTATTAGGGGGGGTGCTTTGAAGCTCTACAACCCCCCATCAACAAATCGTCACCTCCTCCATTCATGATGGCCGTTTTCTTGCAATAAACTCTAGGTATATCTTTAATAACTTGATTAACATGCTCTATCTAACCATCGGTTGGATGGTAAGCAGTACTAAAGCAAAGCTGGGTTCCTAGAATTCAAACAAAATTTTCCAAAGGTTTGATTTGAAGAGAGAATGAGGGTCACTAATGATTCTGTGAGGTAATCCATGTAATCTAAAAATTTCCTTAATGAAAAGTTTGGTGATATCAGAAGCCTTGTATTTGGTTTTTACAGGAATAAGGTCTGTAACATTTGTTAGCATATCAATGAGTACCGTAATTAAGTTATATCCTCCTTGTATTGGGCATAATCCAACAATGAGGTCTGTGCTAGTATATTCCCATTTCATTTGAGAGATGTCAAGTGGCTGGAGCTTGCATGGAAACTTGACTCATTCAGCTTTAATTTGTTGGTAGTTTAGGCATTTGGTAACATACTTAAGTATGCCACCCTTGAGTCTCTCTCTAATAGAAACTTTTTTTTATTGCATTAAGAGTCTTAGCTAATCCAAGATGTCCCAAAAATGGAGAATCGTGATCTTCCCAGAGTATTTTCTTCTCGAGTTCCTGACTCGCAGGAATGAGTAATCTTGTCTTGAAATAGATAGGCTCCTCATTTATGGAAAAATACTAATACTTAGACTTGAGCTTTGGATTTGTATCCTTACTGGGGATTTCTCTTAGCATTCTTTGGTAGCGTGGACCCTTGAGTGTTATATGATAGGGATACTGGAAATTCAAATCATTGTGGCAAGAGTTCCTGCCCTAGAGGGTTTCTCTAGGATTAGACTATTAATAAATGATTTATAGATTAAGGCATCCATAACCACATTCTCTTTGCGTGGTCTATATTTGATTTCAAAATCAAATTCTTGCAAAATCTCAATTCATCAGTGTTGGCTCATGTTGAGCTCTAGCTAAGCGAAAATCCTTTTTAGGCTTTTGTGATCATTGACTAAGGAAAATTTGCAACCAAGTAGAAGACGTCTTCATAATTTGAGGGTGTGAATGATAGCAAGTAAATCTAGATTATGCGTGGCATAGTTTCTTTCATGGATCTTTGATTTCCTTAAAGCATAGGCTATTGGATGTCCTTCTTGCTTGAGCATGCATCCCAATGCAAGAGAGCTTGCATCAATTATATGACTTCAAACTTCTTGCTTAGTTCAGGTAGCTTGCCTACCAAACTATGCTTAAGCTTTTCAAAGGTGGATTTTTTGATAGATGTCCATATAATGCTGACTTGTTTCTTGAGTAAGTCAATGAGAGGTGGAGTGGTAGAGGCATAGTCTTTAATGAAGTCTCTATACCAACCCATTAGCCCTAGAAAGCTTTGCACTTCTTTGACCACTGTTGGGAGGGGGCAATCTTGTACATCTGACCTTGGCTAGATCCACTGAAATGCCATCTACCGACACTATGAACCCTAAATATTCAACCTAGTTTTTGAAAAAAACACATTTCTTCTTTTTAGCATATAGCTTGTGAGTTATCATTGTTTCAAGAACTATTCATAGTTGTGATTCAAAAGACAAGGACAAAATCATTAAGATAAGGTGGTCTGAAAATGTCTTGCATCAACCTGTGCAGAGAATTCGTTAATCCAAATGACATCACAATAAATTCATAATGGCGGTAGTTTTGTGTTAAAGGCAGTTTTGGGGATATCTTCCTCCTTAATTCTTATTTGATAGCAGCCCGATTTGAGGTTGATATTTGAAAAGATCTTTGCTCCCTAGAGTCAATCAATCAACTTATCTATCTTGGGGCTTGTATATTTATTTTTCATTGTCACCTAGTTCAATCCACGATAATCAACACAAAGGTAGAGTGTTCCATCTTTCTTTTTCTAGTATAGTGCCAGGGCTCACCATGGTGAATTACTTAGCCAAACGTATCCTTGGTCCAATAGCTCTTTGAGTTGATCTTTTAGCTCAATGGCTTTAGGAATTGACATCTAGTAGGGTCACTTGGCTATAGGAGTAGTGCCTGGAATGAGTTGGATCTCATGATCTGCCTCTCTTGTTGTCGATGCAGATCTTCCTAAAAAACATATGCATAATCTTTTAGCCAAAATGGTTGGTCCTTGTCTTCACTGTCTTTCTTGGCTTTGTTGAGTTTAATTAGATAGATGGGTAATCCTTTCTTCAGTCCTTTCACTATTCATGAAGCTTTATCCGGATGAATTTTAGGTTTTCCTACTTCTCCCTGAGTGGTTACTTGTTCTCCTTCTAAGTTTTGAAATGTAATTTGGCCCTTTTTGCAATGAATATGGGAATTGTTTGGAATTAACCAATTCATACCCAACAAGCATTCATAAGCCCCATCCGAAAACTCATTTGGGAAGAATTACCACCTAGACTAAATTCTACCCTGTTAGTCTGTTGTGTTTAAAGAACTTCTTTACCATTTGCTAACTCCACAAGCACTCTAGGTGTAGGAATAGTGTTTATGCCTAGGCTTTTCACACATCTTGGTGATATGAAAGAATGGGTACTCCCACAGTTAATTGGTTTACCTTGATAATTTGCTGGTGTTTGGATCACTGAGAATTTGTGATTTGGACCCTTCTTGTTGAGAGTGGCATGTACTCTTGCTCTTTCCATATTAGTTTCCATCATGGGATCTTTATCATCACTGATCTCTTTCAGGGTTATTCTAGTAACTTTACCCCTGGAAGCTTGGTTTTGCTCTCGAAACTATCCTTGGTGGTAGTTTGGACCAAACTTTGGGAAGTGTTTTGGTTCCATACAATAAAACACCCTTGAGTGTCATTGTCTTTTCCTATAGTGGGTATAAAGTTTCCCACCGCATTTGACTTGGCTCTCTTTGCCCTTGTTTGGCTGATACTACCCTTGGGCTCTTTTTGCATACCCTTTGGAGTTGCCCTTATTCTGACAGTTTCTGTTTCAAACTTTAGCATTTCTTGGCCTTTGTTCCATCTCTTGAACTATTAAGGCTACTTGAATCAATGCATCTTGTAAATCTGACAGTTCCAGTAACTCAAGATGTGTATTAGGGGAAAATTTAGACCATTGCAAAAGTTGGATACTTGTTGTAAAATATCCATCGTTGGTGTATATTTTAGAAGTATTACAAATTTGGAGTAGTAAGCTTCTAGGCTTAGGCTTAACTATTTCAAGTTGAAAAATTCATTCATCTTCTGGGCCTGATCTGTGGGTGGAAGGTATCTCCCATGCACAGCATCCTTAAGCTTGTCTTAGGTGATAGTGGTTTCCGACACTCGGTCCTTGCATCATTGTTTTCACCAAAGATGGGCATCTCCTGTTAGTTTTAGTTTTGCGATCATTGCTTAATTTGATGGTGCAGTCCGTGTAGCAATGAAATAATCTTCCACAGATTCTATCCATGTTTCCACCCTCGGTTGGAGTACCCTTTCCCTTACCATCAAATTTTAGTGGCTTGTACTACTTGAGAAGAAATTTCTTCTCTTGAGCTTTTGAGATATTGAGGTTTGAAGTAACATCTTGGTAATTTAAACAAATTTCATGATTAATTTTTTTCTTTGGTAATAATATTCAAGGAAGATGTTAACTTGCTTAATTAATCTCGTTAATTTAGGAAGGGAAGTATGTACTATTTGATTTTCCTAATAATGATCAAGATTTGTACATTAAACATAGAGTTTTAATTTTAGCTAGAAAATTGTTTCTATCTTTTGACTTACTCATGGGTCTCAGATAACTCAAAAGTCTTATCGGCACTGGAGTTGCAGCATGTACATCCATATTTTGGTATTTAGTGGGAATATCTAGATATCCTTCTTTGTAATCATTATGACGAGAGTTACTCCCTAGAATAACAATTCTATTGATCGGGACCAAACTTAGTTGGTTCTTCACATACGTAATGATTTCGGCAATCTAGTCGGTCATTAATATGAAGAATGGGATTCTGTTCAAGGTCATTAAAGAAATAGTTCAACAAGCTTTGAGCTCTCCATCCATTGGATTCACCTAAGGTCGATCTTGATATAGTCGAGATGATAAGCCTCAATGTAACAATCTGTCCCATATTTTCCCTAGTGCCATTTTGGCTGGAGGGACAAGGATCATACATTCTCTCTAAGATAGTCATGGAATGGTTTTGCCATTCATAATCCAACGAATGCATGGTAGATATACACATGGCTTGGAATGCAAGGAACTTCTTTCTAGCTTGTTACCTTGAATAAATTGCTATTAGTTTGTAATAACCCTATTCCCAAGGGGGTTTGACAAATCTAAACTTCTTAAAAATTTTCAAAAATTTGCAACAAAATGGATAATATTTTCCCATTATTCTTAGTTACTAAGATGACAACCAGTTTTGATTATAGTAGATGGACAAAAGTAATTTCTTACATCAACATGAAGAGAATACATTATTTGAGTAGCTCAAAGGCTTATATTATTCTTGGAAAAGTTTCCTATTACAATCTAGGCATGACACTATGATATATCCATTAAATAATAATTAGGGCTCTGAAAATGGATATCCAAAAACCTATATTTTAGGAAAAGATTAGGTAATCCGTGTTTTTTGTAGTTGCAGTGTGACTTGAACGACCTACAACCATCACTCGGTCAGCTGGTATAACATTTGTGTCCTCCTTGTAGATGTATCAGTTTAATTTGACTTGAGGTCCTCCAATGAACATGTTTGAGTTTAGTCTGGCCTTGTAGAATAGATAAATCTTGGCAACCTTAAGTGTTTCCATCCATTTTAGCATCTTTAAATTATTTTGGAGGTAAGTGAGACAGTTTACGTCAATGTAACAATACCCTCCACTTAATGTCCATCGTCTTTCACAATACGAGGGTGAAAGATTGTATATTTGGTCTAATATTTGCATCATTTGGTTTCTCTAGTTGAAACTAGATGAGTGCATGACTGACGCAAACATGACTTGGAAAATCAAGAATTGTTTCCAAGGTTTGTCCTTCTGCTAGAAATCAAGAACATATATTAACAAAAGAAGAATTTGCAACTTAAGGAAAATATATCTTATGTTGTAGTTACAAATCTTTACTGGTTTCTTTTATACTTGTGTTGTATCCTATATTAACATAGGCTTTGATACCAACTGCGACGTGCTCACCCGAGCCGCTTTCTCATTGGCATGTTCTTAGTAGCCCATCAAGAGGTATCCTAGACAACGATATCCAGGACTCGTGGAATACCTCGGAGTTTGCTATATAGACTCGCTTAAGTCTACATCGCAATGGAAGTTCTCATTGTTCCCATGGGGATTGACTTGAGTTTTTGATTCCTAATATTGATTAAGTCACCTATATCACTTAGCTATTAGCGTCAGTATTTTGAGTTCTCACTTCTCACATGATTACTCAAACTGAAGTGGACTTGCATTGCACTTAGCTCAAAGAGAATGGGAGATGAAGGGTGTAATACATTGACCCTTCCGCCTATAAGGCAAAATCCCATTTCGGCCCCCTAAAACGATGCAAGTTGGGTTTTTTCTAATATCAGGTGGCCATTCATTGCCTGTTCACTAACATAATTGAGAAAAGCTCTTGATTAACCAAGGCCATACAACCGTAGGTCTGGATGCGTCGGAGATACATCCATCTACTTCCCTTGATATAATATTTTTAATTACCTAATTACCTATCACTTTAGGTTCGACATATAAAAACACCTTCTTGATTATCTCTTGATACAGATTCATTACACCTCTTTATTTCATGACAAAACAATGTAAAGCATTTCTTTCTCAATAGTTCCTTTAAGAAAAATATATTTTTACAAAGTTTCCTATCCTGATGACTAGACATAATATCAAACTAAAGGTATTATTCCCACCAAGTTCAGCCCCTAGACTAGCATCAGGACTTCCAGAATCCTATTTGGGTTTGAAGGGTATTTGATAGTTTGTAAGAGTCTAAGAAATTTGTGACCAGAGCCCCCACGTATCCTCATCTCCTCCAGCCGACTAGAATTCCCTACAATAGGACCTCTCACATCATGGTTGGTCCATACTCATTGACTGAAAACAAAAAGCCCTTGGAGTAGGTTTTATTCATATTGACCTTGGGGAGGTTTAGCGCCATCATGAAAAACTACCTCAGTTGGCGTCTATGCCCATCAAAATACTGCCTCAGTCGATCTCTGATGCCAGGAGGCATATTTCATGATGGATTCCGTGAGGTTTTGCGGTGGATTCTGTAAAATTATATTTATTTGGAGGGGCTTATACACAAGGTGGATTCCTTGTGCAAAAAGTCGATGGGGACGCCTGTCCTTTTTAGGCGTCTCATTAATTTAATGTGCAAGTGGGTGATTCCATAGTGGGTGATACCGCAAAATACATATTTAAATTAATGGACATTTATGAGATTAGAGTGCACACTCGTATTAAATTAAGGTTAGGACAAAGTTCCAACCTATTTATTTGGGACCTTCCGGTGCTTGCTACGTATGCATACGGTATTTGATTTATGCAGCAGTGGTATCAGAGCGAAGCTGAGATTGAGACCATCTCGCACGAAGACGAAGCTCGTAGAACAAATGGGCTCTACAGTCAGTCTCGCGACAATCCGTCAATACCAGTGCATTCCTGGCGGTGAAGAACCCCCTGCTATGTAGTTGGATCGCAAAGGACCAGGCTCTACATGCAGAGGACCACCCAGGAAGTTCCATTGCTAAGTCTACTTCTTCTCAGAAAGAATTCAAGTTTACTGTTTAATTAAGCTTAATACTTAAGCTTTTAAAAAAAGCTTAAGACTTGGAGTTTTACAAATGGCGGCAGCACAATGTGCTGAACGACGCCGAATTTAGCGCCGAAGTCCTCTCGTCCCCGTTTTGATTCAAGAAAAAAAATATTTCATATAAAACTTAAAAAGATAAAGCTTAAAGCTTTCTAAGCTTCTAAGCTTAAATTCTCCAAAGCTCCAACCTCTCCCATAACATGCATTCACACTTGTCTTATTCCGAACTGGTTTTCGGCTTCCCTGCAAGCCCCTGTTTGCACCTGTGCTGTGACAGAGATGAATTTCTGTATCCGCTTGGAAGAAGGCCGACATCAATTTCTGTAACCGTGAAGAACAAATATCATAAAAAGCTACTAAAAAAAGAAGAAGCAAGTCCTATAAGCCTGACCTTGAGCTACGCTTATCCCGTAACAGGATTTTGAGTGTGTGAGGTTGTTTGAAATTTTGCAGGATGACGGATCAAAATATGGAAGATTTTATGGCCGAGGGTGATCTATTGGAACCAACGATGGAACAAAAACTAGACCTAATTATGATGCAGCTTCAAGAGGAATGAAGAGCACGTCAAACTTTGCAAGCTCAATTGGCCAATCTACAATGATCTACTACCGATCAAGATGAACCGCAATATGAATATATTATACGACGTACGATCGATGCGACACTTGAAGCGCAATCTATTCGGAAAGAAACCAATATAAGTAAAAGAAATTTCAAATTTCGTACTTTCAATGGGTTATGCGATGGAAAGACTGTACTTCCTTTTATAAGTCAGTTTGATGATTATTTCCATGAAGAATATTATGCCGAAAAAGACAAAATTAAGTGTGTCACTAATCATTTAGTGGACAGAGCATCCTTATGGTGAACTGTTGTTTGCAAAAGCATTGATTGTCCTACTACTTGGGAGACTTTCCACCAAAATAAATTTTTGCAGAATTTTCTTCCACTCCAATTCCACGAAAAAGCAATCAAATAGTGGGATCTTCTGTAACAAAGAGATCGGAGCCTATTTCCCAATATACTGAGCATTTTTGGAATGCTTTATTGCAACTTCGAATGCTCGAAGATGTACCTGAGGCGACCCATAAGGGAAAGTTTATGTCTGGTTTACTTGGCCACTTCTATGCGGAAGTGAACATATTCAAGCCAATGATGAAGATGCAATTTCCTTGGCCCATGATGCTAAAGACAAAATTTGAGGACGAGAGAAGCGACCACAACAATTCTCAAACAATGGTAACTTCGGTACAAAACAATTCAATTCTAATTTTCGAAGATTTAATCAAAATCACTTTTTTCCATCTTCATTTCGTAAATCTTGGACACGACCCCCTGCTTTACCATCAAACACAAATCTAAATCCTAAGCCCTCTCTTCAGCCAAGTCCCAACATTCCTAAACTTCCCGCTATTACCAATAACGTTTCTAAAGCCAAATCCATAGTCTGTTATAAATGCCATCAACCTGGACATCTAGCAGCGAATTGTCAATCCAAAAAGCCAACTGTTCACATCAACTATTTGGGAGTGACTGAAGATGAAGACCATGAAGAAATGCTAGATTTCACGGAAGACGATGACAATAATGGCACTACTTCAGATACTTTACCAGGTATACCAAATCCCCATTCTTTATTAACGATGAAATGTCTTGTGCATGGTAAAGAAAAGACTGTTTTACATGATGATGGGAGTACACATGATTTTATTTCTGCAAAATTGGTCAAAGAATTGAATTTACATACTGTTTCTACTCATTATCGCATCAAGGTTGCATTCTTAGGCACTAGATACAATGGAACACAAGAAGTGCATGACTTAGAAATTAAAATTGGTGACTATGTTGAGCGTAGAAATTTCTTAGTTGCACCTCTGTAATCTAGTGACATTATTTTAGGAATGCCTTGGCGTCATCAGTATAATCCTGATATAGATTTTTCCACTCATTCAATGAAGATTCATTCTCATGGGAAACAAATCACATTGCATGGTATGCACACTTTTGATAATTTTCCATTGCTTAGTCATACACAGGCTAAACGTGCATTAAGAAAAGGTAGCAAATCCTATTTAATATGGGTGAATGAAATTGAAGTTAAGAAAAATAAGATGCATCTTAGGCACGCACAATTTCTTTCACAATTTAAAGATTGTTTTGTTGCTGACTTACCACCTGGTTTACCAACCCACACGTCTTGAAGATCATAAAATAGACTTAATTCCAGGTTCTCAACCACCATATAAAGCACCTTATCGACATAATCAAATTGAACAGAAAGAAAATTCAAACTCAAGTTGAATAATTGTTAACTCGAGGACTTATTAGGCCCAGTAGTTCTCCATTTGGTGCACTTGTCCTATTAGTTTAAAAAAAAAATACTTATAGGATGTGCATTGATTATCGTGCCCTAAATAAAATCACTGTAAAAAATAGATATCCAATCCCTAGAGTAGAAGACCTTACGGACAAACTATAAGGGGCTGCCATATTTAGCAAAATAGATCTTAAATCTGGATACCATCAAGTACGACTGGACACATTTGACATTTTCAAAACTGCATTTAGAACTCAATTTGGACATTATGAATTCCTTGTTATGCCTTTTGGATTAACTAATGCACTAGCCACATTTAGTCGTATGATGAATCTCATATTTTTGAAGCATTAGCATTGTGTCATTGTTTTCTTTGATGACATATTGGTTTTCAGTAAGAATGAGAACGAGCATTATGAACATTCATATTTGGTTTTTAAATTATTGAAAGAGAATCAATTATATGCTAATCCTAAAAAGAGTGAATTTTTCCAAACACAAATTGAATACTTAGGACATATTGTTTCATTTGAATGTATTAAATTTGATCCTAAAAAGATAGAAGCAATTTTGAATTGGTCGATACCTAAAAATGTGCATGAATTACGTTCTTTCTTAGGTCTTGCTAGCTTTTACAAAAAAATTGTGAGAAATTTTTCATTGCTTGCATTACCTTTGACAAAATTATTAAAGAAAGGTATTGTATATCATTGGTTTGAAAATCAGCAAAAGTTTTTTGATTTACTGAAATATGCTTTAACTCATGCTCCTGTATTGCAACTCCCTGACTTTAATAGATCATTTTTCCTAGTAGTCAGTGATGCTAGTGGATCTGGAATAGGAGCTGTCCTTATGTAAGATTCCCATCCCATAGCCTACTCCAGCTGCAAGCTTAAATCCTCTGAACTTCAGTATTCTACCTATGATAAAGAATTGCTAGCTGTAGTACAAGCTTTACGTAAATGGAAACACTATTTAATGGGATCTGAATTCATGATTAAAACTGGCCAAAAAAGTATCAAACATCTCCTTAGTCACCCAGAAATATCTGATCGACACATTAAATGGGATGCCTTTATTTAAAGTTTTCATCCACTTATCCAATATCAACCTAGAAAAGAAAATATTGTTGCCGATGCCTTGAGTAGAAGACCAACTATTCATAATATTTCTGTGATATCTTTTGATTCTCTTATCCCTATGAAAGATACCTAGATCAAGACCCCAATTTTCAAGCTGATTGGAATAAATTAATTGCCAATAACTGGATTCCAATTGACTCATTGTCTTATGCTGATGGATTTATGTTTTATGAGAAAAGGTTATGTGTAACTGTTTCATTTAGATCATTTGTGTTGCACGAAATTCATTGTCCCCCATATCAAGGCCTTAGAGGTATTATTTCCACTTTACGTACTTTGATTGAAGATTTTTATTGGCCATAGATGGAATTTGATGTTTCTAACTTTGTATCTGAGTGTTTAATTTGTCAAAGAGTTAAGTGACACCATGGTAAGCAGTATGGTTTGTTAATGCCTTTACCAATCCCTGAAAGTCCATGGGAGGATATTTCAATGGATTTTATTACTGGTTTGCCTAACACTCAAGCTAATCATGATATGATTTGGACTATTGTAGATTGATTTAGCAAACATGCATATTTCATTCCATGTAAGAAAACATTAACTATATCTTAAGCTGCTCAATTGTTTTTGAAAATTGTTTTCACTAACCATGGTTTGCCAAAAGTTATTATTTCTGATCGTGATTCTAGATTCTACAATAATTTTTGGACTACTTTGTTTGCTAACTTAGGCACAAAGATTGATTTCTCATCTGCATTTCATCCTAAAACAAATGGATAAACAGAAGGTGCAAACAACACAATCTTGGATCTTTTATGTGCATACACAATTTCAAAACCACAAACCTGGGATACACACTTGCAATTACTTCAATTTGCATACAATAACACTCCACATACAGCTACATGAACATCACCTTTTGAAATCATTTATGGACATAGATTGTCTACACCTCTTACATCATTGTCAAATAAAGTTAAAGTTGCTGATGATATTGCCAACATGCATGCTACTATTTTTGATGAAGTTAAAGATATGATTGCGAAAGCCCATTAATCATATACTAAACAAGCAAACAAGAAATGAAAAGCTATGAATTTTATAGTTGATGAGTATGTTTGGTTATGAATTGAAAAGCGAAGACTACAAAGTGTTGAGAAACACCCTGTTGTAAAGTTAGCTCTTTGATTTTATGGACCTTTCAAAATCATTCACAAAATCAATGACAATGCCTTTAAATTAGAACTACCTAAACACTAGAAAATACACAACAATTTTCACATCAGCTTGTTACGACCTTTCAAAGGCCAATTACCTGTCCACCCTATTTATGAAAATCCTCCTTTATTAGAAGAAGAAACTGAAATCCTTACACCTCAGACTATTTTAGATACTGACTTTATGACCACTAGAACCGGTCGTAGATATTCTAGATATTTGGTGAAATTTAAAAATCATCCTATTGAAGAGGCCAAATGGATGCACACTCGTGACCTAAGTACTTATCCCTCACTGCTCACTCCACATTGAGCTAATGGGGCTGAGAGAATGAGGGGGAATAGGTGCTGGTTTATGATGGAATGTAAGAGATAGATTAAGGAAGCACCAAGGAAGTGTCAAAGGGGAATAGGTGTTGGTTTATGATGGAATGTAAGAGACAAATTAAGGAAGCCCGAAGGAAGTGCCAAAATGGCCATGGATGAGAGTTAGTGGCTTCCCAAATGCGAGATACACATGGATTTTTATACGGTTTAATGCGTAAGTGGGATTCTTCATTGTCTTATGATACATTTTGGTTTCATATGATTGGAAATGATTGCTATTGCTTGGAATTTTTTTTTTCAAAAATATTAATCGTTTAATAATTTTATGCTAAATATGTAAAACTACAAAGTGTGATTTTATGGCAAATCACGAGTTTTACAGGGTTTGTTGAGTTATAGTGTGTTCCTATACTTTGAAATGGTGAATGATGAAAATTTTTAGTATTTCTAATCATGTTATGTCAGGAAAAGTAGATATATATATATAAAATAAATCAAGAAAAATGGATTTTAAATGGAAAAAATAAATTTTATATGCCAAAAATTACAAAAATTTACAAATGTGTTTGTGGATGTATGATGGGTTTAAGGCATGAGTTTTAGTCTCCCCATTTTTATGTTATAGTGCGTGATTTATTGCTTTTCTAATAAGAAAATAACATGAAAACATTCTCTACATCTATCAAAAGCATAACAACGGTAGGGAGAGAGGGGGATTTATGAGTGCTAATCATGGTTTTAAATGTAATTTATTCATTAGATTTCACATATAGGATTCATTTGGTTAAAGTGTTAAAGGGTTCAAGGGTTTAGTAGCATGAGTATGCTCCGTGTTGTTTCTATATGCAACAAAGCAAATGCGCTAGTAGTATGAAATCATGAAAAGAATCGATTATGCACATTCATATTGCTAATTTGATTAAATAAATTATTTATGTACTCAGGGGCATTCACCTTTGCATTGCATTCCATATACATGGTATCAAAGAAGTATCAGCTCTCTTGGATTGCATAGCACTTGGTTTCATAAATGTTGACCCACATTGAGAGTGTGAGAAGTCCCAAGTTGTAGGGTTAGTACATTCATTTCTTTGGTGACTAATCAAGTGAAGATACAAACTATCTCTTGGAATGATTTTTATAAAGAGAGGACTATGTGTCATATGTGTTGTATGTTTGAACGGCACATATTGGGGCCAATCTCGGAGGTGTAGGAGAGTCGTAGTGGAGCCGTGATACTCAGTCAAGGCATGCTCCTTGTGTATGTGCTACACGATACTAAGCACCATTATGTTTATGTACTCCACGTGAGGAGTTGAGAAGAGATCCGTTGGACTATAAACAATACAACCATGTGTTTAAGTTAGATCAGTGTGGTTCGATGGTCCTGGTCACAAGGTTGTGGGGTGTTTTGAATTGAGCATAGAGGCCAACTAGAGCCTTAGAGCTAGTCGGGCCCATTTTTGGTCTCGACAGAGGAGGAGGAAGCTCTAGTACTTCCCCTCTCCCAGTCAGTCAGCCCACTTTGAGCGGGGTAGTAGTCCCACTAGTTTAGAGTCTCTTAGCAAATCTGATTGTTGTTATGGTGCAACCTATTGCAATTCCCGCAATGACATAGGATTTGCCAGCATTGGGATTTCCTTTACCCATTTTTAATGGGTTAGTAGAGGAAGATGTAGAGCTTCATTAGTGAGTCTAAAAAGTTAATGTTCAACTATTGAATCCAAGATGAGGGACATCTGATGATGTTCTTTAATATGACTCTGAAAGGAAGAGCTGTAGTATGGTATCACAACCTAGAAGCTAGAACCATAACTACAATCAATCTATTTTTTGTGTCCTTCTAAAGAGAGTTTTCCCCTGAGAGAGGTGGTCAGTATTAGCTATGTATTCTCAATGTGACAGTCAAGAACCTCACGATAATGTTCAAGTGTATGCTAAGAAACTGAAAGAAGTGTTTTGTAAATTGAAAACCTATATTCCCATCCCATTTGTGCTACTCCTCAACTGTAGTACTTTTACATGGATTGGGCTTTAATATCCCGGTGGAGTTGAATAGTGTTGCTCTTGTTGAAATTGATACTACTATTACATGAGCAAAGGAGGTAGAATCACGATTACAAGTAGTCTACGTCTCAAAGGAAAACTTGAATTCGATTCTAGAGCTTGGAAATAATTTGGCATTGACCGGTGGAAGTCAAGGAACACCCATGATCAATTTGAATGGGAGAGGAAGCATAGTGCAAAGTGTTCCCATGCAACCGACTCCTTCTAATGTGACCATGCGAATAGCTAGCCAGATGGCTCCACTGAATAATGTAAACCAAATGACAAACCCTAATGTTGTTTCCAATTAATCAGCAGCAGTAGGTAGTCAATCCCTAATTAGCTAGTTAGATCAACTGAATGACAAATAGATGATCGTGGCTATGAGTCTAGTGCATCAAATATCCTTGGTGAAGTCAAGGACATGCTTAAGCATTATATCGATATGAGAACGAAACAATATAGAAAAATAGCTATAGATGTTAATTTCCTAAAGAAGCAGCAAAACTTAATAGAAAGTCAATACCCTGAAGAGGGTGGTCTATCAAGATTCAGCTGTAAGTGGTGTGGTGGTCAACACTTTTTGAGAAACTGCCCTAATGTCAAATGTGACATATGTGGGAAGTCTAGTCTTTTAGCTAGTACTTGGTGGAGTAAGATTAGCTCTCTTCAGCAAGGGAGTAAGTAGTCAGGTCCAATAAACCATCAAGTATAAGGGAACAACATTCAGCAAGATGAAGGACCAAAATAAATACTATAAAGAGGGAAAACTACTGTAGAGGAGCTGCCTAGTGGTAGTGGTGTCAACCTTATCAAAGCTATGCGTGTTAACGAGGTGTTAGCACCACTGAGTTTTCCAATTTGGGAGCTATTACAAGAGGGAAAAAGGTTAAAGAAGGTAACATGGATAATGTAAAACCTATTGAGATAAACCCTAAATAGGATGATAAGGGGACGCAAGTCCTTAACCCTGATGTGGAAGTTGGTCCTCTAAAAGCTATTGACGGCAAAGCTAATTGCAATAAGGTGCTGCCAAAGAAGAAGGTAAAAGATAAGAAAGAGGCACCAAAGCCTATTCAGCAAGGACCAAGAGAAAGAATGGTCTAGCAAGAGAAGAGAACCATTACTAACTATCACGAATTTGATTTAGGAAGTTCTCTTTGTGAGGTAAAGCCTGATGTAAATATCTTGTAGTTGATCAAGTTATCTCCAGAAGTGTGTAAAGAGTTCAAGAAGATTCTTTATACTGGGTATATCGTTGAGTCCTTGGGAATAGCTTGAGTGGGAAATGATTGATTTGAACATGTCGAAAAGCATTGCCCAAAGGGAACAATATACATTGGTAGCATATTAGTGAACATACCATTGTGGACACGGGATCCTCCATTAACATTATGAGTTTAGAATTGATGGAAATATTAGGATTGGAAATCCAAAAGGATGCCTTCACAATTCTCTAAATGACTGATCATAGTTTAAGGCAACATGAAGGTTGCATTACCAAAGTCCATGCGACTGTTGCTAATGTGGAATGTATTGTGGGATTTAGGATTACGAGGTTTACAGGACGATCAAGCTTTCAAGTATTGTTAGGAAGGCCATGGATCTTGCAATTTGATTATCAAGTTGATATACCCATTTTTTGGTAGAGGTTCCCGACATGTGATAATGGATGCATATATTGAATCTCCTCAAAGTGAGAGAGTACCTTTATCTTCATCAGAATAAGAAGCATTAGTGGATCCATCTAATAGTGAGACTTTGTCAAGTGATGAATCAAAAGAGGGGTCTACTACAGAGGATGTCTATCAAGTGACTCTAAATAAGTCGATAGAAGCTCAAGTTAGAATAAGAGAGGCAAATATAAGTTGGATGATCCATGATCAATTAAATTAGGATCTATGCTCAGTCTAGAAGAAAGGAAGGACTACGTGTCCTTGGTCCAATAATTCCATGACATTTTTTCCTGGAGCTATGATGAGTTGAGGGGTATTCTTCCTAGTTTGGCTGTGCATAACATTCCCCTGAAGGAAGGTAACCACCCTCTGTGGAAAAAAGTGAGTTGTATGCCTTTTGAGCTAAGGGATCGACTATTTGAGGAGTTGGAAAAATTGTGTAAGGCTAGCATGATATTTCTTATATAATACACAGAGTGGTGTTTGTCAATAGTTATCAAGAAAAAGAAGAATAATCAAATCTGGCTTTGCGTAGATTTTAAGGGGCTTAATAAAAAGAAGGTCAAAGATTATTGTTTGTTGCCATTTATTGACCAGATTTTGGATTAGTTAGCGGGTAGAGATATCTATTCATTTATGGATTACTTTGCTGGATATAACAAAATGGCTATTACACAGGAGGATAAGTTGAAAATGACATTTATCACTATATTTGGTACCTTTGCATATCATGTGATGGCATTTGGGTTATGCAATGTGCCAAGTTCTTAGCAGTGTATAGCTTGTGAGACTTTAGGTGATGTTTCTCTAGAGGAGTTGAAAATCTTTATTGATGATCTAGGGGTAGCCACCACAAGGGAGAGACATCTGATTATTCTAAGAAAATGTTTTGAGCATTGCAGACAGTTTTGCATTACTCTTAATCCAAGAAAGTCTGTATTTGGAGTACCCTATGGATTGCTATTAGGCCATGTGGTCAGCTTGATTGGTAATGCGACTAATCCTGAAAAGATAAAGGTTATTGTCACTATGAGTCTGCCACGTACTCCTAAAGAAGTCTATAGCTTTCTATCATCAATGGGATATTATCGAAGATTTATCAATGTAGCGCTAGCAAAGAGGAAGTTGCCATTAACGAATCTACTGTCCTCTAACAGTCACTTTGTTTGGAGTGGCCCATGTCAAGTATCCTTTGAGAATGTAAGCAGGAATTAGTAAAAGTGCCAGTCTTGAAAGCACCCAAAAGAGGCGAGGTCTTCTATATATTTCCAATAGCCACACAATGCATAGCATCATAGCCCAAATTTGGAAGGAGAAATGGTATCATCCAATTGCATTTGCTAGCCATAAATTGGGGATCTACAAGATTAACTATACCTACATGGAGAAGTTGTGCCTTGGGATGATATTTGCGACAAAGAAATTTAGGCATTACATTCTCTATGAAAAGGTGGTATTTTAGGTGGAGGGGTTGAGGCTAGTAGTGACCTTGAGGGTCTATTCAAAATTGATATGGCCTACATCCCATCCTAGTATGCTGCCACCATAACACATTATCTATCTACACGAGAGGCTGAAGCTACTTTATCAAAGCCTGAAAAGAGAAAAATTAGGCAACAAGCCTTGAAATGTGCCTTGATTGTTTGCAGGAACATTATATTGGCAAGGGGTTGATGAGGTTTATAGCCAATGTGTCTTGCCTGATGAGGTCCTGTTTATCTTGGAGGAGTGCCGTGACTTTGCTTGTGGAGGGCACTTTGCTGGACGACTGACTATGCAGAATGCTTTTACATATATTAAGAGATGTAATACATGTTAGAGACATGACAGTAGGGAGAATAGGAAGCACCTATTGAATCTTGTCATGGCCATTCTACCATTCAAGAAGTGAGGCATCGTGGGAGCTCTCGCTCAACCGCCAAGACCCATGGACCGCTTATTGCTTCAAGCGTTCCAAGCGAGCTCTCATGGCTATCTCTCACCTAGCTGACGCGCCATCGATCCTCTTGGGGTGTATTGAGCTTACCTTGATGCCAAAATGAGTTGCATCCTTTCTCACACAAGCCGGTAGCTCCACGATCATGCCAAAATGAGTTGCATCCTTTCTCACACAAGCGGGTAGCTCCACGATCCTAGATGCTAGCTCAAGCATCCTCAATCCTCCTCCATCTCCAAGCTCCATCCACCATAGCTGTATTATTGCCAAACGGATAAGGGGATTTTTTTTCTTTAATTAATTATCCCCTCCTTCTCCCCCAGCCGACGTCGTGCTGGAGGAGAGGGAGGGAAGTCACGATGATTGAGCAGCATGCTGGAGCTCATGAAGGGGCCGAAGCCATGCATGCCGCCACGTAGGGGAGGGAGGAACCTCTCCCTCCCCCTATTTAAATCGTTGCTGGGTGACGCTCTGGTGGGGCATCGTGAGGTAGAGAGGGACCGCCGCCTGTTGCTGTTGTGGAAGAAAGTGCCCAGACTTTGAGTCGTGAGAAAGAGGGAGATTGACGTCCTCAATGCGCTGCCGCGTGAGAGGGTGAGGAGGGCTCTTTGCGCTACTGCCCGAAGCCTTACGCCACCTCTCGGCCGTCGTAATCGGCTGGGAAGTTATCCTCTCCCCCCCACGTGGCCTTGTAAGGCTTCTTGAAGCCTTAGAAGCTTCCAAGGGGGGCTTCCTAAGCCCCCCTTCCTGTGGCTTTGGAGACTTTCTCCCCCCCCCCCCCCCCCCCCAAAAGGGTTTTAACCTAAAGGCTTTTTTTTCCCCGTGTCTTTAAAAATCCCTCTAAGGGCTCCCTTAGCCTTTTTTTTTCTTTTCCCCCATGCAAAAATACTTTTTAATCCCTTTTCATACCTTGTTTATTCCCCCCCATACGTAAAAGAAAGAGGATGTTAAGGTTTGTTTTTGTGACCCCTTTTACAAAAGCCCTCGTAAGGGTTTCTACACCTTTTATTCCCCATTCGTGTGAGTCTTTATAAGGCCATTAAACCTTTCCCATGGCTTTAATGGGCCTTATTCACGAAAGATTTTGAAACACCCTTTTTTCGAAATCCCTACTTCAAGGAGGAAGCCTTTTAAAACTGCTTCCGACGGACGGTGCAAGATATCGCAAAGGGGGCTACAGTGGAATTTCAAAAAGAAGTTGCAAAGCTACATCCACAACGGTAAGGTTGCATTCATGATGCCTCCTAAGAAAGCCCAAGGCGCAGCCGCCGCAGGAGGGTCGTCTCCTAGCATCCATGTGGACATCTCACCCCAAGTCAAGGTTTTCCTTCCTAATTTTTATTTGGTATTGTTACAATTCAATCGTGTAAGGTTAATTGTTGGAAATAGGTTGCATTTTCGTCTTAAATGCTTTAGAAAAAAAAAATTAACTCACGACAGAGGAATTCAATCATTAGTATTTCTAATAAAATAAACAAAACAAAGTAGGCAGAAAAGAT
Source organism: Lygodium microphyllum (assembly GCF_053477565.2). Classification (NCBI taxonomy): domain Eukaryota; kingdom Viridiplantae; phylum Streptophyta; class Polypodiopsida; order Schizaeales; family Lygodiaceae; genus Lygodium; species Lygodium microphyllum. The sequence goes on from NC_141140.1 coordinate 70,503,894, forward strand.
TGATATGCATTTCTAGCAAACAGCTTTATGCATTGCAATGAATTAAAATTAGATTAATGTCCATTGTTATAAAACGGAATTAAAATAGTATACTTCGTTTAAACATGGAAGTATAAACTGCATATCGCATTATTAAGCCATATCTTCTTTGCAATAAATCATCATGGAAAGTGCTAGGAATCCTTAGGAAAGTGCAAGGCATGAAATGATTCTTACGATGCATAACTCTAGGCAATTATCATTTGTCAACGGCATAAATTATTAGTAAAAGGTTGCTTGTTTAGCATGAATCTTGTTCGCAAGTTATAGGAAGATTAGTTGGAATTAACCTAACCTATGCATGACCTTAAATCAATAAGTTAGGGTTGAAAATCAATTTAAACGTAGACAACGAGTCATGTGTTTATGGAAATGATAACTTAATTATCTTCAAGGGTTAAACAAATTGGCATAAACCTAAACACATAAACCCCGGAGTACTCTTTTAGAAAGAGTTAAATTTCAAGAAATTCACTAGGAATTAATACGTGACCTAATCGAACGCATTGCTAAAACTGAAACTCCTATACCCTAAATACTTGCCCACATTCACCGAATGTAGGGACAACAGAATATACTTGAAAAGTGATCTAGGGTTTGTCCCTAAGAATCTTACGCTAAAAAGATGGAACTTGGAACCCTAGGACTAACGACGTCAGCCTAATGTAATCAGGGATAGATTGTTTCGTGACTCCATTTGATGAGTAGAATAGTCTCATAGTTCGATGCGACACTTGTGCAACAAGTGCGAAGTCGTATGATCTTGTGATTGGATCACAACGGAATGGCCAATTCTTGTAATAAGGTTGGCAGGTCCTTACGAAAGTTATTTTGCAAGAGGATGAATAATCATCCTAATATAGTATCTTTCTTGAGTAAAGAAAAATTACTTGGAAGCAAAAGACGAGTCGATAAATTAGAATAATTTATGAACTTAAGGTTTGACCAAGTCGCATTAATATGGTATGCCCTAACCTAGGATATAGGGGATCTTGCCAAGTATCAAGTCATCCCGGATCGAGTGCTGGATGCATTTGAAAGGAAGGATTCATTCCTTAGTAGTTTGCCAACAAAAACGACCAATGGAAATGTTTGTGCTTGTTACAGACTTAAGAGCACTGTTTGGCTTTGTTTGATCAATGAATTAAAAGATAAATGGATATCTAATACTTTAGGTTGAAGGCCTGAAGGGAGAGGCAACTTTAGTTACCCCCGACTGCCTGCTTGACCCTAACCAAGGGGGTTGTTAACCGCATCGGGAAGTGGATTGAACCCACCGCGAGAGGTCTCTTCGTTGAGCGCTGCTTGGAGCAGGAGGACGCTTGGGTGCCAGGGGGGCTCTGGCCGTAAATCCCTTGCCTTCGGGGCCCTACACAAGAGGCTAACGTGACTCGGGATTGGATCTCGAGGCCCGCATACTAATTTACGGGCGGAAACTTGGATTAGTGATCCCTGTGGATTGCTGGATAGCCTTTGGGCAGATTGTGGATAAGCCTACGGGTTGGACTTGTTTTATTTCAAAGATAAATATAATAACCTATTAATAAGGAACTTGTTTGACATTGTTTTTCTATGTCAAGTGATATGATTACGTGAAAGAACCAGTGCCTAACGGGGTAATTAAAGAAGCTGATTGTTACATGTCCAACTTAATGTGTTAGGTAATTAGATAACTAAAACAACCCGAGGAAAGTGCGTAGGATGGACCATAGGTCCGTCCTACGGATGGGTGGTCCCGGTTGACCGGGAACTTTTCTCAAAATCACGATGGACCGTAGGAAGATTGTCAAAGAATACGAACAACAAAAGTGTTGACCTAGAGATATAATTGATCCCAATTTACGCTGTTTTAGGGGAATGGAATGGGACTATGCCTTATGGCAGAGAGGTTGAGCTTCGCAACCCTCTCGTTTTCCATTCTCCTTGAACCAAGTGCAGCGTGAATCCACTTCGAACCTGGCGTTTCTGCGTAAAGTAGTTCGCTTGGGTTCGACGTTAGTTGCCATTAGGAAATGACCAATAGGAAAACCCTAATTCAGGTCGGTCCTAAGTGGGAGCGGCTGGAATACTTCTGCTACGTGGCAGACGTGGAAAGTCCTAGATCGCAAATCCCGTAACATTCCATGGGAGTGCCGGTGGAGCTTTCTAGATGTCCTTTCCGATGGACTGCTCAGACGTGTCCTGAAGATAACAGGTGGACATGTTATAGTTTTGGCCTCACAGACTTGCTCGAATTGCTCTACAAAGCTGTATGGATCGTTGTGAGTTTGGTATTTATTGAGTTGCTTTACAAAAATTGGGATTTTAGACTGGCCCTTAGAGCCTTGGTTTGTTCCTAATCCTGCTAGTAATGATGTTGCTAGTGTTGCAACACTTTGTTCCGCTACTATGTTGTCGAGTAGTCACTTCATGAGAAACTCACTCAATGTCAAGTCTCCTTCCAGGGCTCTCTCATGATCAGTCCGATTTCCACTTGCCAAGTTCAACACTAATTGTACCTCTCGCAATTCTGCGTTTTGCATTAATCTCCTAGCATGCTAGTCTTGGTTGTATTTCACTATGCCTTGCAGTGCCTTGTGGGCTAGCTTCTGTTCCTCTTCCAAGTTCGTTATGATGGCTTCTGCGGTTCTGTCGTGATGCTCATTCGAGCGTGTGCATCGTAGTTGCTTACCAGCTCTGCTGAATTGTCTCTGGAAAAACTCATAAGTTGAGTTCCTCGTTTGGCCTGTGGTTTGAGCTTTCCTCTGACCTGATCACGTTCTCGTGCTCCACCGAGCTGTCGATCAGGTTGAGCAAGCTTGTCAAATCCACTTCTCTAGTGCCACTTGCTTGGTCCTACTCTGTGCTTTGGCTATCCATCTATGTCTTGGGATCTTCTCCTATTGGTGGATTCCTTGAGGTGTTTATCTGAGTGAGTTCCTTGACTTATTGCATCCAATCCTCAATTTATCTCTACTCAGTATGTGTGTGTTCTTTCCCATGCACTTGTGCTCAATCAGGCTTTCAACTGTCCTTAAGTGTACTTCAAGTGCGAAAATTCAGGGTGAGTGCAAAAAACAAGCACGACCTCACCAACTTGACTCAATGCTCTCAAGCATTCGGCCTTTACTTAGGCAACAAGGGTAGGACTTAGTATACGAGTCTAGATGCCGAGGACTTTAGTAGCCTCAAAAACCTCTTTATCAAGAGATTCTCTAAGCCCGGATACTCTAACAATCTGCTACTAAGACTGATGAATATCAAGCAGAAAGAGAAAGAGGACATCCGAAACTATGTCATCCATGTGAGAAGCCTCTTCAAGAGAATCCCCATGGGCGAAAAACCTACTGAAAGAGCGGTGTCCACCGTATTTATCAGTGGAATATAGAGTGAGGAGCTGTATAAGGCCTTGGCAGGCAACTCAAGCTTGCAGCAAGACTCAATAGCTAAGGTGTTTGAAGAAGCAATTTGAGTAGATGACCAGCTAAAAGAGCGGAGCTCCAGGAGCTCAAATTCAGAAGAGACCAACTCGCGGAGTTCAGAGAGTGTGTCAGTCTCTAGTGAACGATCAAGTCCAACAGCCCAAGACAAAGGGAAAGCCATTGAGACAAACAGAGACTGAGATAAAAATGGAGATAGCCAAACTGCAGGATATGTTGAGATGACCAACGTGCCCACACATCCAATGCATGTACTATGGCGAAAACCACTTGTTGGCCAAGTGTCAAGACCCTAGGTCACGGCCTTATGCTAATTGCGATAGATTCAATCACGACGTCGTGCATTGCAGATTGCCGAGAAGACTCCCATATTGACAACTATATGGCCAGCCATATCTAGCGAGTAAACCCCAACAATTCTTCGAAAGGGGAGTGCCATTGGCACTTCCTATGCCTAACGACATTAAACTGATTGTTCCTAGAATGGACATAAACCCTACATGCATACCTAGACCGCCTGGTCCCTACGTGACTCATCCACCAAGTGATGCTCCAGTCCACTACATGGAGGAGCCAAATGAGGAAAATACTTACATATACCCATACATCTCGCACAATGACAAGGGCAACGCAGTCCTTATGGACTATCGACCAGTACCGATGATGGTGTTAGGAAGAGGCCGAGGTAGAGGCCTAGGAGGACAAACACAGAATCCAATCATATGTTGGACTTGCTGTCATCTAGGGCATGTCTCATCATGTTGTCCTGAAAGGGAGCAACCAAATAGAGACAATGCAGACCTAAGGTTCCTAGAGTGCAAAATCACTCATCTCTTCATTGACTGTCCCAAGCGAAAACCATCCTCAAGTTCAGTCAACGTGCCATCTGTCCCATTGGTGTTGTTTGGCGTCGAGAACCTTGATGGGGAGGCCACACCTATACCATTGCATGTCATGACCCGAGCACAGACGAAGCATGCTGGCATATCATTGCCAAGTCTTAGAAACCTTGATACAACCTCGATTAGGAAGAAGAGTCGTAGACGGAGAAAGAAGAAACCCGAAGCTAAGATCACACTGAAAACCGAGAGTGCCACTACTCTACCTATTGGAAAGAAGGTCACTGACGTGGAAGCAGAAACCTCAGCTCCTAAGACAACAGAAAAGGGAAGTGCTAAGGTAGGGGAGTACCTGCACCCAAAGTGCCAACTAGAGGCTATCGAGAAAGTGCAAGAATGGGTAAAAGAGGTCCAAGAGCACCTAAAATATGTTGAGCCCATCCTAGAGGACGAGTTCGAAGATCTCTCTAGCATAAGCATGCCAGTCTCACCCCCTCGACCAAAACCGAGAGATGTGACTGCGCCGCAAGCGGTACCGCTTAGGAAAAGCCTTGATGCTACATGCCAGCAAATCAATCATTGCCATTGGGCAAGACAATCCGAAATAGGAGAAAGATAAGCAACCAATGACCTCCTTACCACACTAGTGACCACCCCTCTAACGTTGAGCTTGGGAGACCTACATAGGCAGCATTTCACCCTATGGCAAGGCCTGAAGCAGTGGGTTGAAGGATCACGAGAGCAAGCTGCTGCAGACTTGCATGACCATGAGGCAGAGACACAAATACCGAGCCTAACACTGCACTCTATGCCTAAGTCCTTGCATATTAATGCTTTCTGGGAAGGCACCGAGATGCATGCGGTCTTACCTGTCTCAGCCCTAGGTGACACAAATTGAAAGGGGATTGTAGACACAAGAGCGGGGGTCAGTGTACTGAGCCATGCAGTGCTTCAGATGTGGGGAAGCCTGCCTATCGAGTCCGACAGGTTCAATGTCACACTAGCAAATGGTATGAGAGTGAAACCATCTAGGGTACTTAAAAACTGGCTAGTAAAAATTGCAGGCACCAGTTCTTAGTTGACTTTATAGTCATGAAGGGAGTGGACTACGATATCCTATTAGGTCAACCCTGGATGCGCAATGCTAGAGTCATCGAAGATTGGGGTAACAACTTAATCTTCCTTAGCAATAGAATGGAAGATGTGAGGGTAGAGATGGACACGTGGAAGACCTCACCAGTCGACTTGGATGCCATCTCCGCGATGCTTAAAGGTAACGCTCAGGTCAAGAATTCCTATGGGCCCTTGACCAAGTATATCCCATGCCCAAAGGATGAGTGATACTGGATGCATATCCTTGCTATGATCGACTTTCCATTCTCAGATCATGAGGCATACAAGCAAGCCATCAAGATAGTTGGTAGGTCAAAAGACACACCCTCCATACCAGTCTGCATGATGGCAGGAACCCTTTGTGGGCGACCTAAACATGTCACATTCCAAGTGCCAAATAATAAGAAGGAACTCCAAGAGATTCTATAGTATTTGACTGGCAAGCTAGCTGGCAATCCAACAGCAAACTTCAAGCCACTCCAAGATCTGTTAGACGAACCAAGGTGGCAATGGACTAGGGTGCATGACTTAAACCTCATGTACAATTGGGCCCTAGTCTCTAATCAGAGATAAGAGATATACCAAAACCTAGGAGACAATGAGCAGCTGGACGAAGATGACTCCAATGACGAGTACGAAGACTGTCATTCTTTCAGTGAGGGTGAGATAGACACAGTGGAATACGACATTGAGGGACGAGAAATAGAACAGATACGAGCGGACTCCAAGCCACACAAAAAGGGTGTCGTTAAGATAGAACGAGGGGTCATGCGCATGGATTGTGACTGCGCATGGTTGGAACATATGGGAGCCATAGATTTCAAACAAGCAGGCCTAACCCAACCAGGTACGACACCAGTGCTTAGAATGGAGTCACCCTTTGAGCTGTGACGGCCAGAGAAACCACCTCTTCTAGCAAAAATGGTGAGTTTGATTCTGAGTCGGAAATGAGCTCAGATAATGACCCAAAAATACGTAGACCATCCAAGACCATACGCACCAAGGGGGACCTACCCGTCCACCTGAGGCGCAGACGGTTGAAGGAAGAAAGGGCAAAACAGCCTAGGGACACGTAAACGGAAGAGCAAAGAAAGTCGCAGGATCTCTCGAAGAGATTTACAAAATTCAAGAAGGGTGACAGGGTGGTAATTCTTTTGGGTGCCAAACGCCAAGGGTAAACGAGTGAACCCATTGAGGGACCAGCCAAGGTCAAGAAGGTGAATCCATTGAGGGACCAGCCAAGGTCAAGAAGGTGAACCTAGCACAGGAGGGGGAGACACCCCAACCGGTCTTAATTGTCGATGACTTGACTGAGGAAGAGAAGACAAGTCTTGTTGCTCTCTTGTGAGAGTATATGGACGTGTTCGCTTAGTCCTTAGAAGAGCTTAAGGGGATAGATCCGAGTGTAGTGACTCATAACATACCCATGCCACTAGACACAAAGTCAGTCAAGCAGTGACCATACCCGATGAATCCAAAACACGCTCATGCAATCAGAGAGGAGATTGACAAGCTGATGAGAGTAGGATTCATTTACAAAATCAAGCACATAGACTAAGTGTTGCCCATAGTCATAGTGATGAAGAAAACAGAAGATTAGAGTGTGCGTCAATTATACGAGAGTGAACGCTGCCACTAAAAGAGACAACTACCCATTTCCGTACACCGAGCACATGCTCGAAAGGGTAACCGACAAAGAGGCCTATAGTTTTCTGGACGGTTTCTCCAGATACAATCAGGTGCAAGTGCATCCTGCCGACTGCCTTCGCAATTGAGTGGGGCGTCTTTGCTTACATAATCATGTCCTTCAAATTGATAATGACCAACCACTTTTCAATGTGTCATGTGCACCATATTTAAATACATGCTTTGCAAGGAATTGGAGGTCTTCGTGGATGACTTGTGTGTTCACTCTACTTGGAGAGAACACTTAGACAAACTCTAGGTAGTCTTTGAGCGGTGTCATGTATATTGTCTCTCCCTGGACCCCTTAAAGTGCCAGTTCTGGGTGAAACATGGATGCATCCTAGAGCACATGGTGTCGAAGAATAGCATTTCCATTGACTTCTCAAAAGTCAGGCTTATTGATGATATTCCGCCCCCAATCAACTAAGGGAATTCGATGCTTCTTAGGCCATACAAGATTGTCAAGATTGTGGGAGAGAAGGAAGGAGTCTCACTTGAAGCTTTCTTGCTTGCACAATGGGGGAATACACACAAGGGTGGAGGCTGAAAACCGTTTTCCTCTTCTTAGTTGTGTAAGCCAAAAGAACTCTAGTACAAAGAAATAGAAGAACCCTATATATGGGTCTCAAACCAAACTCAACTAACTAAGGTGGCATACTAACTGAGCCACGAACTAGAGTAGATAAGGATAGCTATGTAGCTATTATTCATGGGCGGTGTACCAACCGCGTCTGCAATTGACAAGTCGGTGACATAAATACACAACGGTCACCCTGGCGTATCACGAGTGGAGCTCAATATCTCAACAAAGATACTATCAACGGTTTGTGCTGAACTATGCATTGAATCGTCCATGTGCTGGAGCACGGACTGCCTGAGCAATCGATAGAAAAGGCCCACTGACTTAAGTGGCTTATCCTCAAAATCCAACCCTATTAGTTGATAGTAGGCCAACTATATATGTTAGAGCAAGATGAGTTGTTCCGTAGATGGGTATGCAAGCATGAGATGCACGATGTGCTCACAAAGGCGCACAACAGAATTGCTAGAGGACGCTTTAGCGGAGACACAACAACCCGCAAGGTGCTGCAGTCTCAACTGTGGTGGCCCATGCTTTTTTGCAATGCAACACGATTCGTCAAGCATTGTGACGAGTGTCAGCGTACAATGGTCTCGATTCACAAGGATCAAATGGAGTCGACCTCAATCATTTCACGACAACCCTTCAAAAAATGGGGGATCAACTTCATAGGACCCATTAGTCCTGCGGCGCAGTATTCGCATGCTAAATATATCATTGTGGCCACTAACCTAACAAAATGGGCGGAAGTGAGAGTGACACAAAAGAATGACGCTAGAATGATTGCCAAGTTCTTATGGGAGCAGGTAATCTCACGATTCAGCTGTCCCATCGAACTAGTCAGTGACTAGGGCATGCACTTCATCAATGAAGTGATAGCGGATCTTCTATCCACCTGTCTAATCATCCATCGAAAATCCTCTCTATACTACCCTCAAGAAAACGGGCAGGCAAAATCCACAAATAAGATCCTTGTAAATGTCCTGACCAAAGTTTGCTTCGTGCAGCGACTGGGATAACAAGCTGATGGCAGCCTTGTGGGCTTACCATACAACTTATAAAACGGCTCTTGGCCAAACTCCCTTTAGGTTGACCTATGGGAGTGAGGCAATTCTACTAGTAGAGTTCTTTGTTTCTAGCCTAAGAATAGCACTTCAAGAATGATGAGAAGGGAAGGAGGCATGGACACAACGTCTAGTTGAACTTGAACACCTCTCAGAAACTCACCTTCTAGCTACTCATGTGCTCATATGCAAGAAGGCATGACGCAAGAGCTGGTTTGACAAGCATGCAAAACAGTGCGACTTTGAACAAGGCAACTTAGTGCTCCTATACTCAGTTAAAGGAAACAAGTAGAAAATGAAGTTTAGAGGTCTTGGGCCTTTCAAAGTTTGTGCAATCAACCAAACTGGAAACATTGAGCTTGAGACTCTAGACTGCGAGGGCATAGGCTTCTTTAATGGCAATCACATTAAGAAGTACTACCCTCCCATGCATTTGCTACATGAGCCACCAATGTTAGAACCCCCTGTCAAGGTACGAGTCGTCACAATCACGAAAATTGATGATGAGGATGAGAAAGCCGTAAAACCCACATACCCCCACATCACGGTCACTGCCAAGCAAACATGCGCTTTCAATGCCTTGATCGACGAGGGAGCAGACTTTAATGTCTTAACTTATGATCATTGGACCCAACTTGGTAAACCACCACTACAACCCACTAATGCCAAATTAAGCCTATATGGGGCCGCTCATACGCGCTTCTCGGCAAGTGCAGGGCCGCTGTTGCTATCAAGTCGTCTGAGACTGTACCAATGATCTTTTACGTGTTGCCAAACACTAAAGATGCGAGCACAAAGTCACTGCTAGGATGAACCTTCAAGAAGCCTACTCACTGCAATGTCGATTATGAGTTGCAGCGCATCCACCTCACCATAGGCAATGTCCCCATTGTTACAGCCTTCAGCAAGGGCTACGCGACCTCATTAAAGTCCGCAAGGCCACCAGTAGAAATACTTGTAGTCAAGTCTACAGAGGATGGTAGTGCTCAACCATCATCCACCGAGTCTCACGAGCTGCCGCTCACAGTAGCAAAAGCTAAGGCCCAATAGCTTGAGCTTCAATGGAGGCCTAAACAAGTGCAACCACTGCCTAAGAGTAGATGCCCACGTCCTTGTAACACGAGAAACTCTAAACCCAAGAGTCCGAGATGCAGTTACAGAAATCAAAGCATGATCAAGCCAAGATGGGTTCCTAAAGCCCTCTTGCACATGCAAGGATACTATGAGGGAAATGCCTGGCTATGGATCCCTAAGTCTCGAACGGCCCACGATATATACCACCCTCAAGCTTGATCACCCTGTGCCTCGTAGAACCTCGGAATCAGAAGCCGCAGCACTTCCCCAACCCGCCTCCTACCAGCTCACCCACACATAAGCCTAGAAGATTTGAGCAAGCCTATTGGCCCAAACCCCAAATAACATTACCCCCTTCAACCCCTGCTAGTGCCGATAAGACTTGCAAAACCCAATCCTAGTGTAACAGCCCATCCGTAGCAATTACTACTTTGACACTTATCCACGAGGCTCAACCGCCGCTTCATAGGCAACTGCCACCATCTGCCGCCGCTGAGCCTTCTAGCCCCATCAAACCCCAGCCACCTGCGGGCATTAAACCCTCTTACAAGTGGAAATCATTCTTAATTTTGGCCGTAGACCTGGCCAAAGACATAGGGGATGACGTTATTGCTTGTCTTAGACGCTTAGATGCCATGTTCATGTCATTGGCTCTAAGTTATGACCGCTTGGACTTAGGCCTCTTACAAGAGCCTTTAGCAATCAAAGTTCACACGATGCCTTATTCCTAAGGAAACATTCGAATTCACATTTGTCAAACACCCCACTCAGCCTGTCGAGTTGCTACGCACTGAGATATCAAGAGAACAAGCCATCAAACAGTGCCTCATTATGTCCTATGATAAGTGTGTGACTTCTTCCATCATTGACAAAGAAGTCAGGGAGTTGAAAGCATTAGCTGACACCGACTCCCCATTTCTATGAAACTGGTACACTCTAAGTTTGTAGTGGGAACTCAAAGGATGTCAAATCATGACCAACGCTGAGTAGCGCCATGCAATCAAGACATTGGAGTACGACCCAACCTATGTCGCACCCGCCTCATATAGAGTATTAACCACTCTTTGTGGCCGACCCATGGAAGAGCACGTCAAAGAACATCCATATCTTGATCATCTCCTAACCGAAGAAGAGCTCCACATCGCTAGCCACGTTCGATTCCGGCGATTTCCTAACGGATGTCCTCACTTACATCACGCACGTAAGTACCCGACCCTTTGCTCTGGACCACAAGGCTCAGTTGGAATATAACCCAGAATTCTATACTTGGCTCATGTGCAAGTAACCCTTATATCTGAATGTTGAATGCCCTTGATCTCCTAACCTTCGCTCCTAGGAAGGATTCTTCTCAATCTGGAAGGGGAGAGGGTAAGGTGAAGGTGAATCAAATTAAAACCAATCAAGATCAAGCAAACACAATAAACATATAAGAAACTGGTGATGTAGGAGGAATGTCACAAAAACTTTGAAATAAAAAATAGAAAGTCTGAAGGGAAGAATCTGTATTGGATCTTAATGCTTTCATTCAACAAACCTAATTTTTTTCTTTTCAGAAAAATTATTGTATATATATTAATTATAGCACTAACGGGAAGTATGGTTCATGACAGGAATGAGAGATGTCGCAACAAGACCATGCCCACCAACTCCTCTTCACGGAGGAAGAGAGAGCACAATACGACATCAGCCTGGAAAATCGGGCTTATAGTAAGCTAAAATTCCACAGCATTCACAATCTTGAGAAGATGGTGGCCAAGGAGCAGGCTGCAAGGAGAATAATGGAAGAATGCAACCTCCACAAGTACCTAGAGAAGTTTGCACCGGAACTTGACCACACGAAGTATGTAGAGTTCTTGAGAAAGTACAACCCCGACTGAGAATGTAGAATGGTGACAGTGGGAAGGGGGGACAATGCCCAACAAGTGCAGGTACCACTAAACCAGGCCTTGGTGGAGAAAGCACTAGGGCTGGAACCTAAGGTGGAGAAAAAACATAAGAGGGATGTGTATGCTCTGTTAAAGATCAAGAGGGAAGAAGTTTTGACAAATGACAGCATCAGCATGCAAGACATCCACGATGTTGAGATCTGCATGCATGCAAAGTTGGTGCATGCCCTTTTCTCCAACCAACACTACAATTCCCTCATGCACTGGATCAGTGTACCTATGTTGGAGAATGTGGCATCCCACACCCTGGATGAGGTGGATTGGAATGGCTACATGTGCAAAACAATAGACTGTCAATACTTTTATTCTTGGGTCAATTATACATTTAACACATTAAAATAACCAATACAAAATCATTATAATAATAAAAATTACAATCATACCTAAAACTATCAAAATCGCACTACTTTTATCTGGGTATGTTATAATATAGCTATATTCTTATTGGCCATTTTTCTTTTGTTTTTATTGGCAAATTGGTTGCATCTACAATCGTGTATAGAAGCCATTAATTAAAGGTTCTTTAATGTCTCAATTATCATTTATCAGGACTTTTTGGGCTTGGGCAACAAACAAACAAGCGGAGAATCCCCCGCATCTAAGAATACGGAGAGGAAGAAACCTTCCTCGAAAGCCTCATTCATCAGGCATAGAAGCATACTGACGGCCCATCATCTAGGAGGCTGTGAAAGAGGCGCAAGAAGGAAACAAAGGAGCAGATGAGGCCCCAAACAAGTCGTTGACCCATCAAAAGGATGAGCAATCGAGCGACCAGACAGAAATCGAGACAGAGAAGGAGTGGGAGGCTCAATCGGACGAAGAAAAACAAAGGAGTTCACTGGGAAGGCAACTCCTCAGAAGAAGAAACAGAAGGCAGGTAGGAAAAAGGAAGAAAAAGATCTGGAAAGAGTAAAAAAGGAATCCCTGAGAGAGGCAACGAAGTGGAAAAAGAAGGAGAAAGAAGAAGCTGAAAAGTTGATCGAGGAAGCAAGGAAAATAGAAGAAGAGAGAGAAAGAAGAGTTATCAAAGAGGAGGCAAAGTTGAGGAGACAGGAGGAGGAAGGCATGGCCAAAGCAATTTGCCGGTTCATAGAACAATAGAGCCGACTCGATGGCCTAGGGACTTTAAGTCCACCTAGGGAAGATAGACCTAGCTCAAGCGCTCAAGTACCCAAAGCCATGCTGTCCATGGTCATCAAAGGCAAGGTTAAGGCCCCCATCCACCGGCCCCCTTGGTGCCCGCCAGCGAAGCCACAACTGTCACCCCAAGCATCCCTGCCACCAACACCGATGTGAACAGTTTTGTGGCATGAATGCAATACTTTATCAATAAGGAACCAGCGCAAGGAAGGTGCAGGGAGGCCACAGCCACCGGACACAAAAGGCTAACTACAGATGCCGAGTCTAGGCAAGAGCCAAAATGCCAAAAAATGGAAGTCTCGACCACCCCAATCCCCACCACTATGACACCACTCGCAAATCGTGACGAATACATTGATGAATTGCTCTCGCATTTAGAGAGGGCAAGGGAGGAAAGGAGGATTGCAATGGCCGAGTTGGAGGTAAAAAGGGAAGCAGTAGCGGCCTTCTAGCTCGAAAAGACAAAGCAAATGGCTACGCAATAAACAGAAATTCTCAACCTAAAAAGGGAACTAAAGACCAAAGAAGAAAAGGAGCAAAGCTGGTGGTGACAACTCATAGATGAAAATCAAGAGCTCGAGAAGATGTAAAAAGAATATAAGCTTCTGATCATGCAACACGAGGATCTAGCAGCAAAAATAGGTTGGATCAAACAGGGCATGAAGGAGTTTACTGCACAGGAGGAAGGAAGGAAACAAGAAGAGGAGAAACACCACCGAGAAATGGAAATAATGACCGCAAGGTTGAGCCTTGAAAGAGAAGAGCTGGAGAGATTGAGCAGGGAATTGGAATATCAATAGTGGAGGCTCACAGCCTTGGTGCAAAGACAAGGAGAAGGCATGGAAGAAATGAAAAAGAGGGTTGAAGAGTGGGCAGGCCAGAATGAGCAAAGAGTGAAGACCTTGGTCCATCGCCTGGCTCTCGTGGAGAAAGAGAAAATCCTAGCACAAGGCAGAGCAGAGGCTTCCCAAGTGGCCTTCCGTACTCAACAACGAATCTTCCTGAATACCTTGATGGATGCCACTCATGAGGAGGAAGGGGAGTCCTTGGAGGCAGTAAAAAAGAAACTGAGCATAGCACGTAGAGGCCTAGGAGCAGGGCTACACATGCCCTCCCAACCCATTACAATGGGGCTAAGCCCGGAGGACCAACATAGGTATCTACTATCACCCGGCCTAAACCCCTAGGAGATTGATGCTCTAGGGTTCGTAGAAGAGGTACAACAGCAAGAGCGCCCAGGGAGTGAGACAGAGCTACACATCGACCTAGGTGGATTCGAAGAAGAAGTGGTTCCACAACCCCCTTCACCCCATCTTGAAGGGCAAGGGTAGCTAGAAAATGCATCTGCAAAGAGGAAAACCACCCTAAGGGAGAAGAGGAGGAAACTCATGGAAGAATCTAGACAAAGATTAAGGGCTAACCCTATCGCCCAACCATCTGTACCCCTCTCACCATGCCCAAATGACATGCCTCCCAGTTTTCATGCGGAGCTCATAATCTAGGAGAGACAAGAAAAGGAGAAGTAGCCCTTCATCTTCAGCTTCCTCATCCCCAATGCCCTGCGCAGAGTCCTTCCCACTAAAATAGTGGACGAGGTGATCAATGTCGAAAGCCGGCTAAGCCAACAATGGCTGAAGGAAAGAGAGAAGAATCCCACCCTCTGGGGCACCGAGGATGCAGAATACTGGCACAATAAAGTTTTTGAAGTCCCTCGGTCTGTGCCCGAATACAAGTGCCACTACTGTGGCGAAGGTGCATCTAGGAAGACGACAACGTATTCACATGGATGGCCTTTTGTAACACTCTTCCTTTAGAGAGGAACAACCATACCTACATGGCATACCCTCGACGAATAGGAGTAGACTTCGATGCAAATGCCCATGGCCGTTACAACTTCCCTGTCATATATAACCACTGTACCACCACTTTAGCCTAGGTCCTCACCTTCACCTCCAACAACTTAGATGCCACCATGACATGGTTTATCCACTGATTTATCCTTCTGCCTGGATCCCACCTTTATCACCACTTGCAACTATCTTAGGCTCCTAAAAATCCTACTTAGGCAAGACACCACCTCGGCCGAACATGGCCTTCCCCCGCTCTTTTTTGATCCTAATGCAATTGATAGCTACACGATGACCCACCTGATGATGCGAGCCAGCCTCCTCCCTTCTTTTTGCCTTGTTGTTCTTGAAGACATGAGCGACATCCAGTGAATTTGCTGTAGCCATCCATTCCTCTCCACCACTCCCCTCTAGGTTTGCTTGAACCTTAATAATTTCATGCAGAGCTGGAGATTTTTGAGCCATTCCATTAAATCTCCTTCACCACCCCCTCCTGAGGATGAGGACTAACAATTCCCTACTACTAAACCAACTATTAAAAAAAAGAAGAAAAAGAAGAAGAAGAAAGAAGAACAAAAGAAAGAAAGAAAAACGTATCCGCACACAAGTCGCAGCACATGGCTCACAATCCCTACACCTAGGGGTCCTTAAGTTAGGTGCATCCAGTGACCTCGATCGGCTAGCCCCATTCTTAACCCCCTAGCCCTTTTTTCCCCCCACTTCACGCTTAGGGCACTTCAAGGCTAAGACACACCTAGGGATGTAACACTCGCCTATGGTTAGACCTATCACAAGCAATGATACGTATCAGTGATCCAATTCCCTTCTTTATCTTTTCTATTACGTACTTCTATCGAGAGAATGCTTGTTCTTTTCTTAGGCATTATAACCTACACATTAGGTGTAAAGAAGTATGTATTAAACCCTAAATAATAAACATTTTAAGCCTGTCTAGTAATCACCAATATGCCATACAAATCAACATGGCATTAAGAGATTTTTACATATTTGTAAACAGACATAAACATCGATATCGAAATGCATGTGGATATATGCATCAACACTAAGTATAGATTCAATTTCAAGGCATCACTTTAACTATACCATTTACATGAAATATAATGAAAAGAATAGTATAAGAATACTTAGAGAATTTAGCCAAAATAAATTTTATTATAATGAAGAGGAGTCAGATTTGACTCAATACATCGTATGAAATGTGGGTATTATAGAGTAGTTGTTACAAGGATAGCAACCATATGGCATAGGCACATTGGATTGACACTTGAGATATTCTAAGACTCAACACATTGTGTGTTATATGGATGATATGATACAAGAGTTTCATAGATCATTGCCAATTGGCATGGAGATCCAAGTGGACACATAGGACCAATAAATTAGAGGAGTTTTCAACCATCGACTTCCAACAGATCCATAGCACAAGGGAATCACTCATCACATCAAAATAATCGATCGAGAATTATATGCTTCACCTAAACCTTGTACAATACCTGCATGTACAAAAAAACACCTACATGAATCCCTTTTAACAAAAATACTTGCATGAATCCCTTTTAGCAAAAAATATCTAGATGATTGCATGAATAGAAGCAATACAAAATAGGGTCAATTTACCTATAAGTTGATATGCTAAAGATAAGCCACTAACATGAGCATAATGCACCACACAGTAAGGCAGACACTCCCCTTAGGTAGAGCACCGCACTTTCTCCTTTCAGATACTGCAAAATCTGACAAACCACCAACTTCGGAGGCCCCATCATCCACTTGGAATCTCATTGACTCCTCGTCAACCATCATTGCCCATGCTTCCAAAGCATCCCAGCCCACATGTGGCCCTACCATCACCTGACCAACAACTTTCCAACCGCCTACCCTTCCGCATCAACATGCCATGGGACTGGCACCCACCTCGGAGGGGGGTAATGTTAACCTCAATTTGAGATAGCAGAAAAATGAAAGAAAAAGCGAAAAAAGAATGAAAAAAGAGCAAAGGCATAGAGGCGGCCTCTAAAGCTAAACTGAGGCAAAAAGAGCAATTTTAAAGAAAAGATGCCTCAAAAAATCTAAAAACTCTTGTAAAAGAGCGCTAGGCTCCCTCCTATGCCATTTGTAAAAGAATAGATGGGTATAGGCTTAGGGCATGAAGCAAGAAGAGGGAATTAGAAAAAGGGACCTTGCCACAATGGCCAATCATGTAAAAAGGGATGGGTGCCCATGGGGTTTTAGGGTTTTTATATATAAAGTTCAAAAAGTGAATGGAAGCTCATTCTTTGGTGTGTGGCTAACAAGATTCCTCTCTTCTTCTCTTCTTCTCTTCATCTTACTTGTGTGTGTGCTCTTGAGGGAGGGAGTGTGAGAGTGTGAGGGAGTGAGTGAGTGTGTGGGAGTGAGGGATCAAGAGGGTGAAGCTCTTCACCATCTCCTCTTCTCTCTTCTTCTCTCTTCTCTTCTCTTCTCTTGTCTCGCATGCAGCTATTGTAACGTGTCCACTTGTTATCTTCAGGACATGTCTTAGCAATCCATCGGAAATGACATCTAGAAAGCTCCGCCCGGCACTCCCATGGAATGTTACGGGGTTTGCGATCTAGACTTTTCGCGTTTGCCACGTAGCGGAAGTATTCCAGCCGCTCCCACTTAGGACCGACCTGAATTAGGGTTTTCCTATTGGTAATTTCCTAATGGCAACTAACGTCAAACCCAAGCAAACTACTTTACGCAGAAATGCCAGGTTCAAAATAGATTCACGCTACACTTGGTTCAAGGAGAATGGAAAACGAGAGGGATGCGAAGCTCAACCTCTCTGCCATAAGGCATAGTCCAATTCCTTCCCCTAAAATAGCGTAAATCGGGATCAATTATATCTCTAGGTCAACGCTTTTGTTATTCGTATTCTTTGACGATCTTCCTGTGGTCCATCGTGATTTTGAGAAAAGTTCCCGGCCAACCGGGACCACCCATCCGTAAGACGGACCTATGGCCCATCCTCCGCACTTTCCTCGGGTTGTTTTAGTTATCTAATTACCTAACACATTAAGTTGGACATGTAACAATCAGCTTCTTTAATTAGTCTGTTAGGCACTAGTTCTTTCACGTAATCATATCACTTGACATCGAAAAACAATGTCAAACAAGTTCCTTATTAACAGGTTATCATATTTATCTTTGAAATACAACAAGTCCAACCCGTAGGCTTATCCACAATCCGCCCGAAGGCTATCCAGCAATCCACAGGGATCACTAATCCAAGTTTCCGCCTATAGACTAGTATGCGGGCTTCGAGATCCAATCCTGAGTCATGTTAGCCTCTTGTGCAGGGCCTGGAAGGCGAGGGATTTACGGCCAGAGCCCCCCTGGCACCCAAGCATCCTCCTGCTCCAAGTAGCGCTCAATGGAGAGACCTCTCGCGGTGGGTTTGGTCCACCTTCTCGGCGCGGTTAACAACCCCCTTGGTTAGGGTCAGGCAGGCAGTCGGGAGTAACTGAAGCTGCCTCTCCCTTCAGGCCTTCAACCTAAAGTATTAGATATCCATTTATCTTTTAATTCATTGATCAAACAAAGCCAAACAGTGCTCTTAAGTCTGTTACAAGCACAAACATTTCCATTGGTCGTTTTTGTTGGCAAACTGCTAAGGAATGAATCCTTTCTTTCGAATGCGTCCAGCACTCGATCCGGGATGACTTGCAACTTGGAAAGATCTCCTATATCCTGGGTTAGGGCGTACCCTATTAACCCGACTTGGTCAAACCTTAAGTTCATAAATTATTCTAATTTATCGGCTGGTCTTTTGCTTCCAAGTAAATTTTCTTTACTCAAGAAAGATACTATATTAGGATGATTATTCATCCTCTTGCAAGATAACTTGCGTAAGGACCTGCCAACCTTATTATGAGAATTGGCCATTCCGTTGTGATCCAATCACAAGATCATATGACTTCGCACTTGTTGCACAAGTGTCACATCAAACTATGAGACTATTCTACTCATCGAATGGAGTCACGAAACAATCTATCCCTGATTACATTAGGCTGACGTCGTTAGTCCTAGGGTTCCAAGTTCCATCTTTTTAGCGTAAGATTCTTAGGGACAAACCCTAGATCACTTTTCAAGTATGTTCCGTTGTCCCTATATTTGGTGAATGTGGGCAAGTATTTAGGATATAGGAGTTTCAGATTTAGCAATATGTGTGATTAGGTCACGTATTAATTCCTAGTGAATTTCTTGGAATTTAACTCTTTCTAAAAGAGTACTCCGGGGTTTAGGTGTTTAGGTTTATGCCAATTTGTTTAACCCTTGAAGATAATTAAGTTATCATTTCCATAAACACATGACTCGTTGTCTATGCATAAATTGATTTTCAACCCTAACTTATCGATTTAAGGTCAAGCATAGGTTAGTTAATTCCAACTAACTTTCCTATAACTTGCGAACAAAATTCGTGCTAAACAAGCAACCTTTTACTAATAATTTATGCCGTTGACAAATGATAATTGCCTAGAGTTATGCATCGTAAGAATCATTTCATGCCTTGCAATTTCCTAAGGATTCCTAGCACTTTCCATGATGATTTATTGCGAAGAAGATATGGCTTAATAATGCGATATGCACTTTATACTTCCATGTTTAAACGAAGTATACTGTTTTAATTCTGTTTTATAACAATGAACATTATTCTAATTTTAATTCATTGCAATGCATAAAGCTATTTGCTAGAAATGCATATCAATCTTTTCTGCCTACTTTATTTTGTTTATTTGATTAGAAATACTAATGACTGAATTCCTCTGTTGTGAGTTATTTTTTTTTTCTAAAGCGTTTAAGACGAAAATGCATCCTATTTCCAACAATTAACCTTGCACGATTGAATTATAACAATACCAAATAAAAATTAGGAAGGAAAACCTGGACTTGGGGTGAGATGTCCACGTGGATGCTAGGAGACGACTCTCCTGCTGCGCCTTGGGATTTCTTAGGAGGCATCACGAATGCACCCTTTCCATCGTGGATGCAGCTTTGCAACTTCTTTTTGAAATTCCACCGTAGCTCCCTTTGCGATATCTTGCACCGTCCATCGGGAAGCGGTTTTAAAAGGCTTACTCCTTGAAGTAGGGATTTTGAAAAAAGGGTGTTCCAAAATCTTTTGTGAATAAGGCCCATTAAAGCCATGGGAAAGGCTTAATGGCCTTATAAAGACTCACACAAACGGGGAATAAAAGGTATAGAAACCCTTACAAGGGCTTTTGTAGAAGGGGTCATAAAAACAAACCTTAACATCCTCTTTCTTTTACGTGTGGGAGGAAAAAAACAAGGTATGAAAAGGGCTAAAAAAAGTATTTTTGCATGGGGAAAAGGAAAAAAAAGGCTAAGGGAGCCCTTAGAGGGATTTTTAAAGGCACGGGAAAAAAAAAGCCTTTAGGTTAAAACCCTTTTATGGGGGGGAGAAAGTCTCCAAGGCCATAAGAAGGGGGGCTTAGGAAGCCCCCCTTGGAAGCTTCTAAGCTTCCAGAAGCCTTACAAGGCCACATGGGGGGGGAGAGGATAACTTCCTAGCCGATTACGACGGCCGGCAGGTGGCGTAAGGCTTCGAGCGGCAGCGTAGAGAGCCCTCCTCACCCTCTCACGGCAGCAACAACGCGTTGAGGACGTCAATCTCCCTCTTTCTCATGACTTAGAGTCTGGGCACTTTCTTCCACTATAGCAACAGCAACAGGTGGTCCCTCTCTACCTCACGATGCCCCACTAGAGCCTCTCCCAGCAGCGATTTAAATAGGGGAAGGGAAAGGTTCCTCCCTCCCCTATGCGACAGCACGCATGGCTTTGGCCCCTTCATGAGCTCCAGCGTGCTGCCCAATCATCGTGACTTCCCTCCCTCTCCTCTAGTGCGATGTCGACTGGGGGAGAATGAGGGGATAATTAATTAAAGAAAAAAAAATCCCCTTATCCGTTTGGCAATAATACATTCTCTCCCCCTTGGAGGAATCGAGATGTCCTCA
This sequence comes from Lygodium microphyllum, assembly GCF_053477565.2. Lineage (NCBI taxonomy): Eukaryota > Viridiplantae > Streptophyta > Polypodiopsida > Schizaeales > Lygodiaceae > Lygodium > Lygodium microphyllum. Next base: position 70,524,658 of record NC_141140.1, read on the forward strand.
TCTCGAGATAAATTGGGAATATTGATGGTTGAGAGTGCCTTCATCTATCCAAGTGGCATCCTCTTTAGGATAATCTTTCCACTGGACGAGGCATTCTCTCAAGGTTCTGGATCTTAGTTGTCTCTCCCTAACATCTAAGATCCTGCCAGGCCTTAGTTCAAGGACTCCTTGACTAGGCATTACAACTTGTTGGTCGTCAAGCACATGGTTAGGATTAGGTACATACTTCTTCAATAGGCTGATATGGAATACATTGTGAACCTTTAGGTTCTTAGGGAGTTGCAATTTATAAGCATTAGGTCCTAGGCATTTGAGGATCTTGTACGGTCCACAATACCTTGGACTTAGCTTCTTGCAATCTCCTAAGGATAGGGAACTCTTCTTTGGGCATACGCGAATGAAGACCATGTCTCCTTCTTCGAAGACTCTATCTTGACGCTTCAAATCTGCATAGGCCTTCTGTCTATCCTTGGCAGCTTGGATGTCCTGTCTTATTGACTTTATTTGGTCATCCATCTCTTACATCTGCCTTTTAGGGGACTTCGATAGTCATGACCATACAATGCTTGGAAAGGGGTCATCTGAATGCTTTGTTGGTAAGAAGAATTGTAGGCAAATTCAAACAAAGGCAAGTATTGAATCCACCTTTTTGGCTCGCGACAATAGTATGCCCTAAGCATATCCTCGATGACTTGATTGACTCGCTCTGTTTGGCCATCCGTTTGGGGATGGTAAGCTGTGCTAAAACAGAGTTGAGTTCCAATGGCTTCAAAGATGGCTCTCCAGAAGTGTGATGTGAAGAGAGAATCACGATCACTAACGATTCTTCTTGGTAGTCCATGTATCTTGAATATCTCCTTGATAAACAATCTTGCAATGTCCGAGGCTTTATAGTTTGTCTTCACTGGAACAAGGTGTGCAACCTTAGTAAGCGTGTCAACCATAACCATGATGGAGTTGTATCCTCCCTGAACTTGGGGTAGGCCAATAACAAAATCCATACTGATGAATTCCCATTTCATTTGGGGGACGTCATGCAGTTGCAGCTTCCCTGGCATCTTGACATGTTCGGCTTTGATACATTGACAAGACAAACACTCGGTGACATATTTGAGAACGTCACCTTTAAGCCTCTCCCAATGGCAGCTCTTCCTAACTGCATTGAGAGTCCTGGCATAGCCAGGATGTCCTGAGAAAGGGGAATCATGAGCTTCCCACAATATCTTCTACTTAAGTGACTGACTTGCCAGTATACACAGCCTCATTCTATAGTAGACAAGTCCACTATTGATAGAGAATTCATGATACTTAGCCTGCAGCTTTTGGTTCTGATCCTTGATAGAAATCTCCCTTAGCATCGTTTGGTAGGCTGGATCATGGCATGCTTCCTCTCTAGCTAACTCAAGTATTGGGTTGTTTGGCATAGATACTTTTGTAGCTAGGGATCTAGCTGTTGATGGATTCTGTAAGATTAGGGAATTAAGGAAAGCCTTGCGAACTGAGTGCATCGGCAACTACATTCTCTTTCCCTGGTCGGTACTTGATTTCAAAGTCGTATTCCTCCAGCACTTCAATCCATCAACGTTGCCTCATGTTGAGCTCGTTTTGGGTAAGGATCCACTTGAGACTCTTATGGTCAGTTAACTAGTATAAACTTGTTACCCAATAGGTAGTGTCTCCAAAGCTTTAGGGTATGGATGACAGCTAGCAATTCCAGATCATGCATAGCATAATTCTTCTCATGACTCTTCAATTTCCTTGAAGAGTATGCTACCGGGTGACCTTCTTGCATGAGCACACATCCCAAGGCAAGTGTGCTAGCATCAATTACCACCTCGAAATCCTTACTAAGGTTTGGAAGTTTCAGGATAGGTGCTGATATCAAACTCTGCTTCAACCTATCGAAGCTAGTTTGTTTGGGAGTTGACCATGCAATGGAAGTTTGCTTCTTTAGTAAGTCCGTCAGAGGTGCTGCAATCATAGCATAGTTTTTGATGAAGACCCTATACCATCATGTCAATCCGAGGAAGCTGTGTATTTCTTTGACAGTTGTTCGTATTGGCCATTCTAGCACATCTTTGACCTTGGCTGGGTCCACTAAGATTCCTTCCGCTGATACGATGAAACCCAGATATTCAATTTGACGTTTGAAGAATGCACACTTCTTCATCTTAGCATACAGCTTATGTGCCCTCATTGTCTCAAGGACAATCCGAAGTTGGGGTTCATGATCCTCTTCCTGTTTGGAATAGACTAAAATGTCGTCGAAGAAGACGAGCATGAAGTCATCAAGATATGGCCTAAAAATATCCTGCATTAACCTGTTGAAGGTGGCCGGTGCATTCGTAAGCCCGAATGACATAACTAGGAACTCAAAGTGCCCATATCTTGTATTGAAGGCCATCTTGGGGATATCTTCTTCCTTGATCCTTATCTGATAGTAACCCGACCTAAGATCAATCTTGGAGAAGATCTTTGCACCCTGAAGACGATCAAGAAGCTCATCTATTCTAGGAATAGGGTACTTGTTCTTGACCGTTGATTGATTCAATCCTCGGTAATCAATACATAGTCGAAGTGTCCCATCTTTCTTTTTCTGGAATAGTACTGGGGCTCCCCATGGTGAACTGCTAGGATGGATGTAGCCCTGATCTAGTAGTTGCTTGAGTTGCTCCTTCAGCTCAATTGCTTCTGGTATGGACATTCTATAAGGTCTCTTTGCAATTGGCGCAGCTCTTGGTACTAGTTTAATCTCATGATCCACTTCTCTTTGAGGCGGGAGATCTGTCAACTCTTCAGGGAATACATCCGCGTATTCCTTTAGCCAAGACGGTCCTTCACTAGAGACTCTTGCTTCTGATCTAACTTGTTGAGCTTAATCAAGTAGACAGATAATCCTTTTCTGACTCCTTTTATGATCCGAGATACTTTGGCCAATTGGATTTTTGGCACTCCAGCCTCTCCTTGAGTTGTGACTAATTCCCTTTCAGAGTTCCGAAAGGAAACTTGGCCCTTTCCACAATGAATGTGGACGTCATTAGGCTTAAGCCAATCCATTTCGAGTAGGCACTCATGGATACCTAAATTCATGACTCTGAATTTGACCGAAGTCGTCTTTCCTCCCAGCAAGAATTTCACCTTGGCAGTTTGCCTGGTACAAGTAACCTCACGACCATTTGCCAATTCCACAAGCAAGGTAGGTGCTTCTACTGTGGCTATTCCTAATCTTTTTGCACAAGCTGGTGAGATAAAGGAATGTGTACTGCCACAATCAATCAAGGTCTTGAAACTTTTACCTTGATAGTTCGACGGTGTCTGAATCATCGAGAACTAGCGATTCGGGCCTTTCTTGTGTAGAGTGTCATGGACTGTCACCCTTTCAAACTCTGCTTCCATGGTCAGATCTTCTTCTTCTTCTTCGCACATTTGCCTCTTGGCAATGCAGGCATTTCTTCCTCTGCCTCACGTAGTAGTTCCTTGACCATGGCCCGTTCCTTGTAAAGGTGCTTGGCGATGTGCTCCTCCAAGTTTGGGACATTGCCTCTTGAAGTGATTGGGCTCGTTGCAGTGGAAACAATGGAGGTTTCGGCCATTGCTTTGAGTAGGAACAAATTTGTTGACGTTATTAGTCCTTGCTTTCTTTCTTTGTCCCTGATTTTGACCTTGAACTCTCTTCATCTAAGGTCTAAATGCTCCTCTGTTCGGGTCATTATAAGACCAGGTTTTGTTACCCCTTGGTCTAGACTGCACCTCCTGAATTATAGGCGCAGCTCGAATGAGTGCATCTTGAAGATCTGATGGATGCATAGATTCGAAACCGGTATTTACTAGTGGATTTAAACTAGCACAAAATTTGGACACCTGATGTGTCGTGTCCATCTGCAGCGCATACTTTAAAAGTGAGACGAATTTAGAGTAGTATGCGTCAAGAGTAAGTCCCAGCTGTTTTAGCTCGTAGAACTCATTCATTTTCTGTGTGCGATACGCAGGTGGTAAGTATCTTCCCTGCACAACTTTCTTCAGCTTCTCCCAGGTAACGGATCCTTCTGCAATCCCTTGATCCCTGCACCATTGCTTCCACCAAAGCCTGGCTTTGTCGGTGAGCTTTAGCTTGGCGAGCATAGCCTGATTGGCGGGTGCAGTACCGGCTGCTTCGAAGTAATCCTCCATGGATTCAATCCAAATTTCAACGTCTGCTTGGACAGACCTGCCTCTCCCGTCAAACTCGGGCGGCTTAATCTGCTTGAGAAGAAACTTCTTCTCTTGGATTACAGCAGTACTTGATGTAGGAGGCGAACTAGGAACCTGTACCTGGGGTTGTGCCTAGATAAAGGTTTCTTAACAATAACCACCAGCCCCATGGGCATGTGTTGTTTTCACCTTAACAACACCAATACCCTCTAAAATGTGGTACTTCATAGGTGAATCTAATGTAGCAACTTTAGAATTGGAAATTTCTAGGCTAGCACTAAATAGATTTTCCTCTTGGGACCTTGCCATGGAAAGATTTAATTGCAAGGTTTTTAGGTTACTGATATGAAGTCTCTTTCGATAACAATTGATTGGCTAAGTTAGAATGTCATATTATGCCTAACTTACACTATTTGCTCTCTATATTCTAATAAGTTGTTTCATGCCAACAAATTAATTATTTCATAAGTTGTGACCATACTATATTCCAATAATTGGGCTGATTATGCCCTTAAACACATTTGGTTCCTTGTACAAAGGTTTGTTGACAATCGTTTTGAAAGCAAGATTATGGAGAATTATACAATATCTATTTTATCCAAGCATTGTCTTCAAAAGTTTAATGTACACCAACTCATATTGCTCACAACAAGGCAGATTGGTGGTTACCTAATTTTTAGGGACCACGCCAAACAAAGTGTAGTTCCTTAGGCTCCACCACTTGTTTGGGCCCTCTAATGGAGATAAAAATGGGATCTTCTTAAAAGTATGAGTGGTTTTACCTGCAAGCATGTTCATATCCTTTCTTGTTTATTTAAGGCTCACTATCTCTTGTCATGTTTTCAGGGGTCTTGCACACTAGAGAGCCCTACTTGTAATTCTTAAGGTTTGCTCTTTATATATATATATAACCTTTTACCTTTTACTTTCTTTTTTCTTGGAGGTACAACACATTCTCCCAACTTGCAAATGAGGTCGAACATCTGTGGATGTGATTATGGTATCTTGTTCTTTTCTCATCTATATTCTAAAACTCATGGACTATGAGGAAGCTTATGACCATGGCTGTCTTGAGTTGTAGGTCATTGATGATCATACCCCTTGACTAGTCTAAGGCTTCATTCTTTATGTTTTCTTACACTCATTGTGTATATTACTCTGTAGGACCACAATATGAAGGCAAATTCCTCCCTTATGAACTTACACTCATTGTGGTCTATGCATATGATACTTTAACAATGGTTATGGTTCTTTTCGGTGAAGGTTTCTTAGTAGTGTAACAATTTTCTTATTTATAACAAAGAACCATTAATACACTATTGTTGCTATGCAATATGTCCTTTGATAGGTGGATTAACTTGCAAATACTACTGTACTATGTGATAACACATCATATATCAAGGGTGATGTATTTATTTGTAGTATGATTTGCATAATGTATTGCATAGTGTAAAATTGTTGTGAGCTTGAAGGCACTAATGTATCTAAAATGCATATCGCATCCCAACTAATATCATTATTTTTCCTATCCTCCTTCATAGAGGCATCTTGAAAAATAGCCTCTTTGCATTTTAGAAACATGCTAAATGATTTTTTGTACCTATATGGCCTTTAATTAAGGATATTGTATTGAATTATGAGTCTCCCTACTATGATCTGCTTGCCTATAACAAGCATAGTAACCTGTCAATCTACTCCCACAGTTGTAACCAATAGAGATTTTTAGCCTAATTGTCATAATATTCTTTGAGCAAAATATACAACGAATATCTAGTTAAAATTCTTGCTGAGGATTAAGGAAGTGCCATTAAGCATCATTGTGTTTTGTGCCAAGTTTTTCTTTTGTCTTTGTCTTCCCACAATTTGGCAAATTATGGTCCAATATTTTTTTGTTACCCTATATAAAAACCTAATGCTCTAGGCTATGATTGTAAATAACATCCCTATGATTATCTTATAAGCATAGCAACCCTATCCTTCTTGCAAACTTCAGACAATTTCCTCTTTGAGCAGTTCCGTGTGCCTATGACATACGATTAGGTAATTTAGTTCTTACTAATGATCTACATGTTTGCTTCATAATTAATAGATGGTCCTCTCTTTTTCATTGATGGGACCTAAAATGGACCGGCACTGGCTATGGCACTAGCCAGACCTCATGCATACAACAGACAACCCCACCACATGGCCTCACAGGCCAGGAGCGTCTAAAACTCACTTTGCACTAAATGCTTATGACGATTTTGCATTTGTATCCAATATGTAGTCCAATGTTCACCTTCCCTTCTCCTCAGAGGGAGATCCCATAACATATAGGCATAATGCCTCATAATACATACATAGGGAAGCACCTCTCGGCTGATTGCCACGGCTCCACTGTGACTCTTCTACACCTCGGGCATTGGCCCCAAGATGCGTCACTAACACATATAACATTCGCACAAACTCCACTATTTCATAATTCAGCATTCCAGGAGATTTTGATTTGCCTCACAAAACTTTCCCCAATGGAAGCACCCGTTTAAACCTATAGCTTGGGTTTCTTGTCCTCTCAACGTTGGTCAAAGTTTATCAATTAAGTGCAATGCATTCCAGGAGATACTACATGGCATGCTTGATGTAAGGTGTATGAAGATTGTGCACAACCATTTTATGATTTTAAAAAACAGCCATGTGAGGTGCGGAAAGCAACCCTTTCATGAATTTTAATTAAGCGTTACGTGCTATGCTACTTTAGGGACTAGCACCGGAACTTCCGTACTACTAGTCACCTATATTTAATTATGGAACGATCCCTAAATGCTATGCACAAAGAGGGAAATCAGAATTTGTATCTTTTGACCAATTAGATCGTCGCACAAACTTCATCCCCCCCTCACCGTTTAGGTGTTGCTGCGGTGCATAGGTGTAAATGGTTGTTTTATATCTTTTTTGTATGTAAAATAATAATAAACACGTACTATAACACAATGGACGAGGTCAAGCTAAGGCTTAACCTCATGCTTTAACCTCGCCAAACATTCACGCACATGAATCTTATTTTTCCATTTTTTTAAAGCACGAAAATCCCAATTTTCTCTATTTTTCACTATTTTTTTCTATTTATTATTCATGAAAAATAGGTATTTTCTGATTTATTTGTATTGGTTTATTATTTTGACTAAAACTTAACATTTTCTCTGATTTTATCCCATTTCCACTCCTTTCTCCCAACTCAAAATCGGAAAAAAAACCACTAATTTCCATTAAAAATGACATTTTACGAGTTTTAAAGAATTAATAATGGCTCTAAATCATTACAGGTTCTATATTTCTGTAGTTACAGCCCTCAAACATGATGTAAGCAAGGTTTAAACAAAAATCCATCGCATATGAACAACATTTGGACCATGAAACAACAAAAATAAGTAAGTTTCTTCATAAAATTGGAGCATACTGCGTGTCTTGCGTGTTGCAGGTTTTTTAATAATTATTCTGGGTAGCCCACGGACTGCCCGACCAGCAACTACTATTCAGTGCTGAACCTCTTTCCTCAGCCTCCTCTTCATCTTGAAGCAATCCAATCACAAGGGGACAAGCATCCTTCAGCCCCTCTTCTTCTTGATTTCTTGCACATGAATTGCCTCTATACAGGAGAGAGAGGGAGGAGAGAGAAAGACTGGTTTTTTATCTCTTTGCTCAGTGCATCATTCCTTGATCTATTTATGGCGATGGAGGGCGAAGGATAGAAGCATCTCAGGGCCAAGAGGATTCCTCCTGCCTCAGACCGATCAGAAAATGATAAAAAATGGAGAAAAAATGGGGCGCAAAAAACTGACACCCCCCCCCCCCCCCCCACCATGTTTCAATTTGTGAGCTTCTTTAAGCTTTTATTTAGATATTAAGCTTAAAACCCCAATTATCTAGTTCATGCCTTTTGCTTTCACGCTTTCGACAAGTGGTTTTTTCGCTTTTGGAGGGGAAAAAGACATCGGATTTGAGATCCATCTGGACGGGTGGTTTCATGGCATAAAAATCTACAAAGCTAAGCCCTGGCATGCTCTTCTCGACTTCTAGATCCAGTAGCCGCTTCACAACCCTGAACCTTGCGAGGATTAAATGGGGGATCAAATGACCTCAGAATGGAGATCCGAGACTTGCGTTGGATTCCTGACGTCATTTTACATCTAGGAAAACTCCAGCTTGGCCATCCGCCATCATTTGATTTCCCATGAAAATTAGCACTAGCGCTTTAGGGACTTGCCACCTAAAATCGTACTGGTTGCCACCACCGCCTTCGACGAAGTCTATTTTTTTCCTGATATTCGTAATTTTTGGCTATTTTTAAGCACTTCTCGGCATAAAAAATCATCTGCCACCATTGGCGACCACGGGATAGGGCGACTCAGCCCGTCAAATCCCACAAATAGAGCTCTGCACACAAACAACAAAAAGGAGCATCAAGCTAATACAAGAAATACACAACAAAACACATCACAGCTCTTACCCTACCCCCTGATGACAAAACCAAGGCATGAAATCCACGAGGAGTAGGTCTAGCATAATCTGATAGAAAGTCTAAAGCCAGTCGCTAACCAGCTGCTCCAACATAGCCAAGCTAAAAAGAAAGATCAAAGAGGTCATCCTAAGTGGTGATCTGAACTACCTACCTAACTAAGGACAACTCAACCATGAGCTCCTCCTAGGCAAGAACTCCTATATCCTGAGAAAAATGTATTATCTTTTTTAGCACAGTTTTTTCCTTTTAACGTCTGATTATCCATACTCGTGCGTGTAAAAAGGAGGGAGCTGAGCATAGTAACCCAAGGAGAACAGGGCATTGGCCTCAGGTCTTGTATCGGCACCCAAGAACTACCAAGCCCTCGCAAGGCGACACTTAATTCTTTTCTAACCCTCACTTTTATTTTCGCTCCAACCTTCTTTTATTTTCTTTATTTTATGGCAAGATGTCACCCCTAGGAAGACAAGGCATCGGCCCCGAATCTTGCTCTTCGTCCCCAGGAACCTACCAGGCCTTCACAAGGCAATTAACAACAGCTCAAGGATTTTTCTTTCTTTCCTTTTCTATTTTTATAGGGATTAAAACCCCTTTTTACACACCTCCGTATATTCATATATTGTCTTTGAGATCTTTAGGGTTTTGCCTCTTTCCATCATTATTTTAGTAGGCTTCTCTAACTGTCTCACAACTAATAGGAACTCCTAGAACGGTTGCCTAGTAGGTCAAGTCACCAGAACTCCCATCTAAAACAGGTCTTTTAATGCCTGAAAATGCCTTGCAGGAGGCAAGGACTACTCATACCTCCCCCAAACATACCTAACCTAAAATAAACCTAGGACTTCATGCCTCGATTGCCAGTCCCCAACAAGAAAGAAAACCCTCACCCACACATATCTCATTAATTTCTTAAGGGAAAAAACTAGAAAAGGGAACGAAACCACCTGGAATGACCACAAGAAGCTTCTTCCCAGCAAAGGCTCCCTCCAGCAACTTCGTTAACCTATATGGTGCAATCACTAAAACAACTAAGCATTAAATGTACATGCACCAAATAGAGATAGGGCCCTCTTGGCCTAAAGAAATAGCACATTTCACTGCAAGCTAGCTGGCCCTCTTGGCCTAAAGAGATAGCTTATTAAAACCTGAAAACAACTGGCCCTCTTGGCCCAAAGAAATCAGACATTAACTACTTAAAGCAACTGGCCCTCTTGGCTGAACGGAATCAAACAAAAGATCTCATAGAGATCCCTCCTTGGAAGAAGGCAGATACACGCAAATACACTCCATTCCAAGGGAAAAAATAGGGCTCTCATCCCTAAACTAAATGCATCAAATTATGGCACATACCTCCTACATATATAGCAAGAGGCGTACGCATAACATGTCTTCTGATCAACTTATGGGTCCAAGACAACAACGGTAGATGGGTCTCGGCTACTCTTTGCATTACCCATATCAACCATCGCCTGCCATATAACACGTGGTTTGATAACCACAAGCGACCAGGTCCTGTCTCATTATCAATAGCAACATCTAGACTAGGACCACAGTTGAAAAAGAGGTCCTCTTCATAAGCAAAATTAGCTAAGGAATCCGCAAACTAGTTCCAATAACGTGGAATGAGTTGAAGAGATATGCTCTCAAATTCATCAAGTAGGGTTATAGCAGTTCGATGATACATACAAAGGAGAGGATTCTGGATTGTATATGTCCCATTGATTTGATTTGAGATCAGTTGGAAATCCCCTTTTATTAACAACCACCTAATACCACCTTTCTTATCAATATTCAATCCCATAATCGGGGCTTTATACTCGGCCATGTTGTTAGTAAATCCTACCCTGAGATAAGCAACTAATTTCATTGCAACTCTACGTCGGGAATCTCGAATAACTACCCCAACACTTCCTTTTCTATTAGGGCCCCTGGACGCTCTATCAAAGTATAATGTATACATCCATAATGGGTTTACACTGCTAGCCATCAAGAACTCCCCTATTCGTAATTATGATAATCAAAGTTCAACATATTTAGAGGATGAATTAACAGCTCCATCGCACCTTCTTCATTAAACTCAATAGGGATGCTTGTCAAGATTTGTAAGCAGTGATGGCAGAAAACTCTAATTTCCCACACAAAGGTACCGTCTTCTTGCTCAATCACTTTATATCCCTTGCTCCACTAGATAAGCCTCCCTTGATGATATCTTTGCTCGAGATATGGGTACTCCAAATAAGGGATTAACTGCCCCATCAACCAATTTAAGCTCTCCTGCAAATCTCAAATCAACCCCGACATGGACCTGCAATGCATTTTTCCACGTTAGCATACTTAGAAATAATAATGTTTAATATTATTAAGATTAACCTTATTCTTAAATTCCACTCCTTGTAGATCAGCTAATAGAACTATGGACTTATTTTTACCTATCCGAACTATCGTGTAAGGGCCATCCCATCGAGGTTCCAACTTTCCTGGAAATAGCTCCCTACACACATCGTAATATAGAACTAACTGTCCCTTTTTAAAAGTATATTTCTTCGCTTTCAGATCATGCAACCATTTCATCCAACGTTTAGCTACCTCTTGGTGCAATAAACTCTACAATTTGAGATCATGCAAGTGGGCTATAGTCGTAAACCGCTCAAATAGGGCATCTTCATCACCGAGAGAATGATTGATTGCGAATCTAATGGTTGGAAACTCAATTTCTAAGGGCAAGACACACTCCTCCCCGTAAACTAATTTAAATGGGGTGTGGCTAGTAGCTTGTTTAAACGTCGTATTATACGCCCAAACCACCACATATAATTTTATATCTCAGTCTCGCTTCTTTTCGGAGACTATCTTGGATAGAATACCCACAAGCTGCTTATTGGTACTTTCGACTTGTCCATTAGCTTGCGGATTATAGGGAGTCATCTTGTTATGCTTGATTTTCCAAGCTTCAGTCAAACTTTTAATCACTTTATTTAAAAAATGGGTTCCACGATCCATACTATTTCCTTTGGCGGACCAAATCGGCAGATGATTTGCTCGAGTAGGAAACTAGCAGTCTCTTTTGCATTGTCCTGCCTCATCACCCGTGCTTCTGACCACTTTGTAATATAACCGGTTGCTACTATAATGTACCCCTTCTGAGTAGTAGACGATGGGGTGATAGGACCCACAAAATCGATGCCCCCCTTCTCAAATGGAAGGATATCCTTGATAGAGGTAAGTGGACGCTTCCTATTTTCTCGACTATCATGTCTTTGACATGTATGACATCTCTTGACATACTCAAAGGAGTCTTGGAAGATGGATGGCCACCAATATCCAACTCTTAAAGCTTTCTGTGCCGTTAACTGCCCAGCAAAGTGCCCTCCACACGTGGAGACATGGCACTCTTCCAAGATGAAAGGAACCCCGTTAGCCATCACACATCGGCAATAGATATCATCAATACCTTGTTGATATAATGTGCCTACGATCAAGGAAAATTTCAACGCACTGTTTAATTTTCCTCTTCTCCGATTTTGATAAAGTAGCTCCAGTCTCTCCCGTAGAGAGATAGTGCATTATAGCAGCGTACCAGGAGAGAATAGATGCCGTATCAATCTTGAACAAAGTTTCCATGTCACTTCCTTCAGCCAAGACCTCTTTTAGCTCTCCAAAATCCACAAGACACTCTATAATGCCTTGAAGCTTTGGTGGCTTGCTCTTAATCTCATAATCAAATTCCTGCAAAGTGATTAACCACTTTGCTAAATGATCAGGTGGTTGTAACTTATTCAACAGCAATTGAAGCTCTTCCGCCTTCGTATAAAAAACCACCCTCTCATAAAGAATGTAGTGCCTGAACTTTTGGGTCGCAAATACCATTGCAAGGCACAACTTCTCCATATAGGTATAGTTAATTTCCAATATGCCCAACTTCCGACTAGCAAAAGCTATCGGATGGTACCACTTTTCCTCCCAAATTTGGGCCAAACAACAGCTGATACTATACATGGTTGCTGCTGAAAATACATAGAACATTTCGCCCCTTTTTGGTGCTTTTAAAATAGGTGCTTTGGCAAGCTCCTGCTTCGCATCGTCAAAAGATACTTTGCAAGCATCACTCCATGAAAACTGACAATTAAAAGACAATAGGTTGGTTAGCAGTAACATTCTTTGTGCCAAGGCATTGATGAACCTCCGATAATACCCTATTGATGACAGAAAGCTATGCACTTCCTTTGGAGTACGTGGCGAACTCATGGCGACTATGACCTTGATCTTTTCAGGATCAGTCACAATCGCTACGGAACTGACCACATGGCCTAACAAGAGCCCATAAGGGACTCCAAAGATGCACTTCCATGGGTTAAGAGCTATGCAAAATTGTCTACAACGCTCAAAACACTTCCACAAAATGATCAATTGTCTCTCCCTTACGGTGGCTGCCCCCAAATCATCAATGGATACTTTCAGCTCCTCTGGGGAGATGTCACCAAAGGTCTTGTCGGCTGTTCTTTGCCACGAACCAGGTGCATTACACAACCCAAATGCCATCACATGGTACACAAAGGTTGTTGTTTTTAGCTTGTCTTGCTCAGCAATCGCCATTTGGTTATAGCCTACAAAACAGTCCATAAACGAATAGATTTCCCTACCCGCTAGTTGATCTAAAATTTGATCAATAATGACAACGGGTAGTAATCTTTAACAGTCTGCTTATTCCGCTCTCTAAAGTCTACACAAAGACAAATTTTGATTATTCTTCTTTTTCCTGATCACAACGGGTGAGCACCATTCAGTATGTTGAACAGGGAAGATCAAACCCGCTTTTCGCAACTTTTGTAGTTCCTCGTACAACCCGTCCCTTAATTCAAAAGGCATACGCCTTACTTTCTGACGTACAGGGCGTGTACCTTCCTTTACATGAATAGTATGCACAGCTAGACTGGGAGGAATACCCCGAAGTTTGTCATAGCTCCAAGCAAAGATATTGCAGAACTCTTGAATTAAGGACACATAATCCTCTCTTTCTTCTGAATTGAGCATGGATCCTAATATAATTGGCCGCGAATCATTTAGCGTACCAAGATCCATCTCAATAACATTCGAGTCTCTTATTTGATCATGAGGCTCTATCGGCTCATTCAAGGTTATCTGATAAATATCCTCTGTAGTGGACCCTTCCTCAGATCCATCACTCGATGATGTCTCACTACCAGATGGATCATCTACTGTTTCTAGTTCAGTGGAGAATAGTGGAGCTCTCTCACTCTGAGGAGACTCAGGGTAAGCATCCACTATTACACGATGGGCACCTCGACCTAGAATCACTCGACCAGTGGATATATCGACTTGACAGTCTGTCCGTAGAATCCATGGCCGGCCTAGCAAAACCCGATAGCTAGGATGTCCTGCGAACCTTATCATCCCAAAGTCCAGATAGCATTCCATGCTCGCAACTGTAATGTGGACCTTAGTAATGCAACCTTCTGGTTGTCTTAGACTATCATCAGCCATTCTAAGAAGTGTGGAGCCGCCTTTTTGGATCTCTAGACCTAATCTCCCCATCAAGTCGAAACTTATGATATTGACAAATGATCCAGTATCCACGATAGCATGCTCCACTAATATTCCATCCACATATACTGGGACCCTAGGGCAATGCTTTTCAGCATTATCGAACCAATCTTCCCCCCTCTAGCTATGCCCAAAGGTTCTACTATATACCCTATATGCATCATTTTCTTGAACTCCTTGCGTACTCCTGGAGAAAGTTTAATCAATTGCAAGAGGTTCATGTCTGGTTTGACTTTGCAAAGGGAACTTACTACATCAAAGTCATGATAATTAGCCAAAGTTCTCTTCTCCCGCCAAACCATTCTCTCCTTTGGTCTTTCAATCGGCTTTGGTGCCTCTTTTCTAGCCTTTACCATCTTTCTTGGCAATCCTTTATCCTCCTTGGATCGACTTTACTACCAATAGGTCTTAATGGTCCACCTTCCATATCAGGATTCCCTCGACAAGTTTTACAATTCCCTTGTCACCCTCTTTAATCTTTTGACCTCTTGTTACGGCTCGTAGATTAGAAGTTTCAGCATCATTGACACGCACAGCCTCAATAAGGCTGACTCCACTGCCATGAGGTAACTCCTCTACAACAGCCTTTCCTCTTTGTAGTATTTGCCTTAGTCCATCGTCTTGCTAGAGATTATTCCCTTATGTGCAATGGTCAACTGGACCTGGTTGTTTACTCCCTTGTTGGAGAGAATTGATCTTACTCCAACAGGTAGCAACTAAGTGGCCAAACTTCTCGCAAATATCACATTTGACATTCGGGCAATTCCTTTGGGAAATGTTGGCCCCTACACCACTTACAACTTAATCTTGAGGGGCCACCCTCTTCAGGGCGTCGGCTCCCTATCAAATTCTATTGCTTCTTAAGAAAATTGACATCCACAACTATTCAAAGATCATATCAGTATAGTGCTTCATCATGTCCTTAACTTCAGCAAGGACATTAGAAGCACTCGACTCATAGCCGCGATCATCAGTGTGTTGTCCCATGGGCCTAACCACTTGATTAGGAATTAGCCCATTGACCAACTGTGGGACAACATTAGGATTCATTGTTTGGTTTCCACCACTATTTAGTGAGGCCGCCTGACTAGCCATAGGCATAGTCATGCTAGGAGGAGCTGATAACATAGGCAAATTCGACATGATACTCCCTCTACCACTCGTATTTAACATGAGGTCCCCTTGACTCCCATTGGTCAAGGCAAAATTATTACCATTCCAATTTATCCTTGCTGAATAAGCCGCTTGCAAGCATGACTCTACTCCTTCTGCTTGGGTAATGGCAGTGTTAATATCGGTCAAAGAAACACTACTCAGCTACATCTAGATATTAAAATCCAATCCATGTAGGAAATATTGGAATTGTGTAGCCACTGGAATAGGAATATAAGCGTTAATTTTGCGAAGAACTTGCTTTAGTTTATTGGCATATGCCTGGTTGGACATTCTCATTTGGCTCTTGGCGCATTACATTCAGAACACGCAACCAATATTGCCCACCCTTCTCAGGGGCAAACTCCTACGAAAAGCCATAAAGAATTGGGCACTGCTAGTTATGGTTCTGGCTTCTAGACCGTGATACCACATTGCCGCTCTTCCTTTTAACATCATGTTGAAGAACATCATTAGGTGTCCTTCATCTTGGATTCGATAGTTGAACATGAGTGTTTGAAACTCCTTAATGTGGAGTTCTCCATCTTCTTCTACTAACCCATGGAAAATGGGCAACGGTGCTCTTAATGCCAATAAATCCGATGTACCTGCCGGAATTGCGATAGGTTGTGCCATGCCTACAACCGAATTGACAACAAGAGTTTGTGTAGGCAATACTACTCCCACACTTGTTGTGGGTTGATTAACTGAAAATAGGGAAGTACCAAGACTTCCACTTGCACTCGAAGAGCTACTCGTAACACCAAGGTTACTAGAACCACTGTCACTTATGTGTAACAGGCTGCTCCTTTGAGGAGAATAGCGTCTTACAATCTCCAACTACTGTCATTCTACTTTTTGTATATCAGCGTGACGGTCCTTGTCAGTGAACATAAACCAACTATTTGGTTGCTAAAAACCCTAGATTCGAGAACCACCACTTGTTGACGGCTCCCGGCAGACGCACCACTGATGGAACCTAAAATGGGCCGGCACTGGCTATGGCACTAGCCGGACCTCATGCATATGAGAGACAACCCCACCACATGGCCTCGTGGGCCAGGAGCATCTATGGCTTGCACTGGCTATGGCACTAGCCGGACCTCATGCATATGACAGACAACCCCACCACACAGCCTCGTGGGCTAGGAGCATCTAAAACTCACTTTGCACTAAATACTTATGACGATTTTGTGTTTGTATCCAATATGTAGTCCAACGTTCACCTTCCCTTCTCCTCAGAGGGAGATCCCATAACATATAGGCATAATGCCTCGTAATACACACATAGGGAAGCATCTTTCAGCTGATTGCCGCGGCTCCACTGTGACTCTCCTAAACCTCGGTGATTGGCCCCAAGATGCATCGCTAACACATATAACATTCGCACAAACTCCACGCTTTCATAATTCAACGTTCCAAGAGATTTTGATTTGCCTCACAAAACTTTCCCCAGTGGAAGCACCCGTCTAAACCTACAGCTTGGGTTTCCTGTCCTCTCAACGTTGGTCAAGGTTTATCAATCAAGTGCAATGCATTCCAGGAGATACCACGTGGCATGCTTGATGCAGGGTGTATGATGATTGTGCACAACCATTTTATGATTTAAAAAAACAGCCATGTGAGGTGCAGAAAATAGTCATTTCATGAATTTTAACTAAGCGTTACATGCTGCGCTACTTTAGGGACTAGCATCGGAACTTCCATACTACTAGTCACCTATATTCAATTATGGAACGATCCCTAAATGCTATGCACAAAGAGGGAAATCAAAATTTGTATCTTTTCAGCAATTAGATCGTTGCACAAACTTCCTCCCCCCTCACCGTTTAGGTGTTGCTGCGGTGCATAGGTGTAAATGGTTGTTTTGTATCATTTTTGTATGTAAAAAATAATAAACATGTACTATAACACAAAGGAAAAGGCCAAACTGAGGCTTAACCTCATGCTTTAACCTTGCCAAACATTCACGCACATGAATCTTATTTTTCCATTTTTTAAGCGTGAAAACCCCAATTTTCTCTATTTTTAACTATTTTTTCTATTTATTATTCATGGAAAATAGGTACTTTCTGATTTATTTGTATTGCTTATTATTTTGACTAAAACTTAACATTTTCTCTGATTTTATCCCATTTTCACTCCTTTCTCCCAACTCAAAATCGAAAAAAAAAACCACTAATTTCCATTAAAAATGATATTTTATGGGTTTTAAAGAATTAATAACTGCTTTAAATCATTACACGTTCTATATTTCTGTAGTTATAGCCCTCAAACATGATGCAAGAAAGGTTCAAACAAAAATTCATCGCATATGAATAACATTTGGATCATGAAACAACAAAAACAAGCAAATTTCTTCATAAAATTGGAGCATACAACGTGTCTTGCGTGTTGCGTGTTTTTTAATAATTATTCTGGGTAGCCCATGGACCGAACAACAACCATTCTTCAGTGATGAACCTCTTTTCTTAGCCTCCTCTTCATCTTGAAGCAATCCAATCCTAGCAGGACAAGCATCCTTCAGCCCCTCTTCTTCTTGATTTCTTGCACATGAATTGCCTCTATGCAGGAGAGAGCGGGAGGAGAGAGAAAGACTGGTTTTTTATCTCTTTGCTCAGTGCATCATTCCTTGATCCGTTTATGGCGATGGAGGGAAAAGGATAGAAGCATCTCAGGGCCAAGAGGATTCCTCCTGCCTCAGACCGATCAGAAAATGATAAAAAATGGGGCGCAAAAAATTGATGCCCCCCCCCCCCCCCCCCCCAAACGTTTCAATTCGTGAGCTTCTTTAAGCTTTTATTTAGATCTTAAGCTTAAAACCCCAATTACCTAGTTCATGCCTTTTGCTTTCACACTTTCGGCAAGTGGTTTTTTCGCTTTTAGAGAGGCAAACGACATCGGATTCGAGATCCATCTAGACGGATGGTTCCGTGGCATCGAAATCTACGAAGTTGAGCCCTGTCATGCTCTTCTCGACTTCCAGATCCAGTAGTCGCTTCACAACCCCGAACCTTGCGGGGATTAAATGGGGGATCAAACGACCTCGGAATGGAGATCCGAGACTTGCATTGGATTCCTAACGTCATTTTGCATCTAGGAAAACTCCAGCTTGGCCATCCACCATCATTTGATTTCCCATGAAAATTAGCACTAGCGCTTTAGGGACTTGCCACTTAAAATCGTACTGATTGCCACCGCCACCTTTGACGAAGTCTTTTTTTCCCCTGATATTCGTAATTTTTGGCTATTTTTAAGCACTTCTTGGCATCAAAAATCATCTGCCATTCATACATATGTATATGAGGTGTTTTCTATTCTAATCAATGTATATGCTCCCAAGTTAGTTATCAAAAGTTCTTTCAACTTTGCTTACATTCTCTATATGATTCTATGAGGTACCATGTGACTTATTGTATCACACACACACACACACACATGCATGCATGCATGCAACACATGGACACAACACATCTTTTCTTTACGAGTGATATGATTATGTTGCAACTAATGGTTCATGATGATATTATTTGTGACACAAATATATGCCAAATGTTATTGACATGATGTAATGCCTAAGGATACCTAAAATTAAAAAAGGACATTGCATGCACTTTTCTTAATACTTGATCCTAATTGAACCATCTTCTATAGCATGGGTATAGACACAAACATACACAAGCATAGGAAATAATATTTCCTTCTCTCACTAGTGTTGTCTTAAGAGATTTCAATATTGACTTTGCATCCCACCTTATGAAAGATCAAAACCATGTTCTCCTAGTTTTATAATAATTATTTTATGCGAAAACCTTTGAATACACAAGGATAATAAATTTAAGTGATACAAGAGACAATTGACAAAGCATGCTTACGCTAGCATATAAGATTCTATCCTCGATACCCACATTAACTTAATAAATAACTCATTGGTCATGAAAATTTGAAATGAGTATATCTTGGTAAAGTGTATATTTTTGCAAACTATATAGTAGCATATCAATCTAGGATCTTGTGGAAAATAAGAAATTTGTAATAGCTTTCACTAAAAGTGAACCATTGAGTTCCTTAGTGTATGCTTTTCAAAGTTTACCCCCTAATGTTTTCCCACATTGCACTTTTTCCACACAAAAACATAGTCAATAATTTGAAGGTACACAATATCAAAGATAAGATGTCATGAAGATATATAGTTTGGATAATAAATTCTTTATATTTTTCTTGTTGATATTTTTTCTCTTTCTTTCTCATTTTATAATCCTTTTACATCAAAATTTGCATCCTCTTAAACATGGGTTTAATATATTTTGGATAAGAAATTCTTTATGTTTTTCTTATTGATGCTATATCTCTTTCTTTCTCATTTTATAATCCTTTTATGTCAAAATTTGCATCCTCTTAAATTTGGGTTTAATATATTTTGTTGGCTCTTGAAAGCCAATGCAAAAAATTTGATAAAAGAAAACTTACAAAAAATTATATCCCTTTAGCAATCCATTAGGAATATGAACAAACACAACTACTTTAAGATAAAAGGTGTACTTCATAAGTGGACCTAGATTGAAAAGTGATATTTTAGCACATGCAAAGCATGATTGAGAAAAGATGTGTGAAACCGCCTAACATCTAGCAAAGATTATGCATCATGTTGTCAGTGTACAGTGTACTGAAGAATAACATTACAAATATGTTATTTATACTATTGAGAAAGGCCAGCTAAATATGACAATTTAATCATCTCTAGTTTTGAAAAGCTAATAGAATAGAAAATGATGATAAACTTGGTGTGAGATAGAGACCTTGAAGCACAAAAAATGAGAAGATTAGTATAGCTTTTTGAAATAGTTTTGATCAATAGAAGAACAAAAAACCCAATGGGGTAGAATATGATGATAAACTTGAGTTGAGATAGGGATTTTGATGGACAAAAAGGAAGAAACTTATGATAGGTTTTTCAAATAGTTTTTTATGGATGGAGGAATCACCAATATTGAATTAAATGAAAAGATAGTTTTTGATCAACAGAAGTACAAATGCAAGTGGAAAACATAAAAGTTCAAGAATAAGCCTTATAATAGGCCAAATACTGTCTATCATCATGTTTTGAAGAAAAACATGAAATTGGGCAGAATAATGTATATCACCATAGTTTAATTGTGGGCTTCATGCAAGTGCTTACAAATGCACATATTTTGATGTATACATAATTTTCTAAACGTACTTCTCATGTATCTATCTATACATGCATGCATGCATTCACACCTATGCAACATTATGTGCACATGCACATGTGTGACATATGTGCATGCCACACATACACAAGTGTACACACACACACACACAAAAGAAAAGACCAATCACTCAAAGCATGAATTTTACATGAACAAAAGTGGGATGCCTCAAAAGTAGGTTTCAAAAACTTTGTGTACCATGTCCTAGGGATATGGAGGCATAGTAGAGTGCATTCATTTAAAAAAAATTAATTAGATCTTATTAGTTTCCATAATTACCTCCATATGTGGTAAGCCATGGGTTACATGAGGCTGTGGACCATCTAGCCTCACGCATGCTATCATATACTAGGCTATAAGAATAAAATTGAATGTGTAAGCGAGGTGATAATTAATGATGATGCAAGAATCAATTTTTGATTAGTACTATCAAATTGAAGAGAAGAAAAATCTCATGTATAAGAGAGAAGTGGAGTATGAGCACAAAGAAACACCTTTAACTAATAGGACTATGGAGATGAGATCTAGATCTTGAGAAGATACCTCATTGTGTATTTGAGATCATAATCCATCATTTCAACATTTATGTAGAAAATAGAATGGATAGTGTTTTTTTAAAAATCATATTGAGTGCTCATATCCCAACAAAATGTGTCTAGAGCTTATATCTTTGTTTTATGTAATGCAATGGAACATGTGGAGACAAGACATGATCTTGTGAATAAATACTCCCCCTTATACCTATTTATGGCATGTAAAAGATATTATGGTAAAATATTGAAGCTAGATGAGAATTCAAGTGTGCCATTGAAAGATATTAAGCTAAGAAAGGCACATGCAATGTTAAAAATAGAAGCAAGAGAACCAAAGTATTAATTACTAGTACACCACAATAATTTTGAAATAGTTTTGAGCTCAGAGGAAATGCAAATAGTTTAACTTTCACAAGTGTAAAATCAAAAGGCATGTCAAGAAGGCCATGAATCACAGGGGTATCACGATACTGCAAATTGAAGAATGCCACAAGTATGCTGAGAATCATATAGGTATCTCATTAGAATCCCAACAAGCATGGTGAGAAGGCCATGAATCATAGGGGTATCCCAATAGTGCTAGTAAAAACTCTATTTGAGACCTCTCTCAGTTTATCTTCTAAGGAGATTTGTAGAGGCATGCTCATGCTCAACCGCTAAGACCCACAGACCGCTTATTGTTCAAGTGTTTCAAGTGAGCACCTATGGCTATCTCTCCCCTAGCGATCCTGCCAGGATGTAGTGAGATTACCTTGATGCCCAAATGAGATACCTCCTCCCTCAAGCACAACGGTAGCTCCATGATTCGTGATGCAAGCTCAAGCATCCTCAAGCCTCCACCTCCAAGCTCCATCCTCCATAGTCACACCGAGACGAGAGAAGAGAAGAGAAGAGAAGAAGAAGAGAGGAGATGATGGAGAGCTTCGCCTTCAAGATCCCTCACCCTCACATACTCACTCCCTCACACTCCCTCTCTCAAGCACACACAAGCAAGCAAAGAGATGAGAGGAAGAGAAGAAGAAGAGTCCACTTTTGCCACACACCAAAGAATGAGATTCTCTATTCACTTTTTGGCTTTTATAAATAACCCTAAATCCCTTTTGGACGGTCATCCATTTTTTACATGACCGGCCATTGTGGCAAGGTCCTCTTTTCCATTTCCTTCTATTTTCCTTATCTCTTTACCTATGCCCACCTACCATTTACAATTTTGCATAGGGGGGAGCTTGGTGCTCTTTTACAACAGTTTTAGAGGTACCTTGCATGTTAAAATACGCTTCTGCCTTTGACTTGGTTTCTGAGGCTGCCCTTACACTTTCGGCCATTTCCCCTCTTTCTTTTTTTGTTGTGTATAATTTCCTTTTGGCTCACCTCTTTTAGGTCCCGACTTGTGCTTTTCCACTTTTGCTGCTTTCTTCTTGTGCTGAGGTTAATACTACCCCCCTTCTAACCTAGTGCCAGTCCCATGGCACTAATGGGTAGTAGTTGGAAGGTGGGATGAGTGTAGCCATATGGATTTTTTGAGTTTGTATACAAGCCCTTGCAAGGGATGGTGTAAAATGGACCGGCTCTTGAAATTGAAGATGTAGTTGGGGCAGGTCCCTCCCTGACACTGACCTTGAGTGGGCCTATCCCTTGAAAGTGATGATGGTGCTAGATAGATCCGTCCTCTTGCCCTTCGTGGTTACTGTGCCACAATCTTAACATGGTTTGTCCCTATTCCCTTCAAGGTGCCTTATCCCTTCGACAATGTCGGTTTGGCATGCTGATAAAATGAATTACATTACACCTCTCGCTTTTCTTGTGAGAGCCTTCGAAGGATCTCCCTCATCTTGGAGAGGAGCTTGCCAAAGTAGTTGAAACTCCCCCATGTTTTTTCTGAGGTTTCTATCTCCTTTATTGTTTGTGTGTGAGTAGAATGAGCTTCTTCATTCACTTTTTGATGGGGGCTTCCTTGGTTGTTCCCTATGTTGTGTAGGTTGCATGGTAATAGATCGTGTAACATTACCCCCTTCTAGACAGTTGCAAGTTCCATGACATTGGCAGCTTTGAGTTGGTTAAGGTTCAAGGTTCGGTGATTTAAAGGGATGGTGGCGTGAGTTGATGATGTGGAGGTCTTGGGGGGATTGGTTTTGGGAAGAAACTAATCAACTGGTTAAGGTGGTGGAGGCTAAGAGTGTATTACATGGATGATGGGGCCTTCAAAATTGGTGGGTTGCAGGATTTTTATTTCCATGAAAAGAAAAGAAGGTGCACTACTTGGGGGTGTGACTACCTTACCATGTGGTGCATTGTGCTTGTGCTAGTGGAATTGGGAGTTGGGTGGAAATCACAGGCAGCTTGCGTGCTGTCCCACACTTGGGAACCTAGTTTGTGTGTAAGGGGGGTGAGACTTAGGGGGGATAGGTCTAACTATAGGTGAGTGTGACTTCCCTAGGTATGTCCCACTCTTGATGTGTCCTAAGAGTGTGAGTAGGGAATTAAAAGGGCTATGGGGTTAGGGACACAGCTGGTCGATTGAAGCCACTAGTTGTACCTAGCTTGAGAACCCCTAGATGCAGTGCTTGTGGTCTATGTGAAGTGAGGTGTCCAACTACTTTGCTCATGAGGTGCTTCTCTTTTTATCTTTTTTCTTATTTTATTTTTTCTATTTTTTTGCATCTTTCTTTTCTTTTATTAATTATGACCTTCAAGGGGGGGTAGTACAAAATAAAGGATCTATTCCTCAGGCTCTTGAGTGTGAGATGGGAGGCTCTAGGACTGCAGGCAGTTGCACTTTTGCCCTTTTGCATGCCTGTTCAAACATTCTAGCTCTTTTTTTTTAGCTTCTACTTTCCTTTCTGCTGTGGTATCTTTCGCTTGAGGGGGTTTTGATTGTGGAGAGGGAGGTGGTGGAACCCACTTCTCATCTTGTTGTGCCCTGTCATGGCTTGATCTGTTGGGGTTAAAGGCATCTCTACCTAGCCGTTCATGTATTACTACACTAACAATACCCACACTTGCACAATGCAGGTGGCAGCATATGCCCATCATCGTCATTTTATTCTTTATTCTTTTAGTGATAGATGAATAAAGGGAAAGCCAGTCACACGTTGTGACTGTTGGAGTTTCCACATTGTAACTCTCTCTCTCTCTCTCTCTCTCTCTCTCTCTCTCTCTCTCTCTCTCTCTCTCTCTCTCTCTCTCTCTCTCTCTCTCTCTCTGTCTCTCTCTCGCCATAGCTCTCCTATGCAAGCTTCGATCCTTCTCACCTTTCAACTGGTATCAGAGCATGGTTGCTTGAGCACTCAAGCTTGGTTCGAAATACCATCAACATCCCATTGAATCCCTACACCATTGGTGTATTCTCCCATCGGGGATTCACTAGTACTAATA
The DNA here is from genome assembly GCF_053477565.2 of Lygodium microphyllum. NCBI lineage: Eukaryota > Viridiplantae > Streptophyta > Polypodiopsida > Schizaeales > Lygodiaceae > Lygodium > Lygodium microphyllum. Next base: position 70,549,200 of record NC_141140.1, read on the forward strand.
AGGAGACGTCACCTGCGTGCAAGAAATATATGAAAATACCCCTTATCTATCCCCTACTTATGGGACCTTACCTTATAAAATGTACCTTCCTTCCTTTAAATAACCCCCCTCCCTTACACTCATGTGGTACCATATGGTAAACCCTAGTGGACACCCTGCATATTCTCCAGGTAGCCATATCTGACTCCTTCGAGCTCCGGCTTCCCAAGCACCTACCCGGCCCATTTGGGCACCCTCAGGGTATTCCTTCAAAGGCATTAAAGCATTCTTTTGAGTGTTTATTTTAGTTTGTAGGGTATAGTAGGAAAGGGAAGCCATAGCTCCAACCATTGGAGCTTTCCCATTTCATATCTTGGCTCCTGCCTGATTAGGCTTGATAAGGCTTTGTGTAGGCCTTCTTTAGGCCTTACTTGAGTCCCCCCTTACACCCCATTAATGCCATGTGGATCAGCAGCATACCCATCAATATCAACCCTATTTGCGCAAGTCTAAAGACTTGCCAAAATTCTTTTTTTACTTCAGCCCTCCCTTGGCACTCATTGGCAGCTTGTAAACACTTCATTTGGCACTTGGGAACACCCCCTTGATGCTCGACATTGGTGGTTTATCATTGTCATTGATTTGTGGACTGATTGATCTCAATCCATGACTGTTTTCCACAGTCCACAGGCAGCCACAAACAGTGTTATATCAACACTTTATGTTTATGCTTGGATAGTATTGGCTATTTCATGCCCGAATGCCTATGGTTGATGCTGAATGTTTGGGGAATGTATGCCTATTGATTTGCCATCATTTTGGGCTGATCTAGAGCTAAAAAATACTCAATTTTATGCAATGAATGTATGCTTGAAACTTCAAGACTAAAGTGGTTTTGTCAGAGGTTTCTTATACCTATTGCAATTGGGTTATGTCTTGGAAGCTTTACATGATGTATTGATTCTTTGGGATCGACATAGAGCTTGACATTGCTCCTGGATGTATTGTTGAGCTTGAGCTCCGCCTTGGTTAGCATTTTGGATCTTTGTTTGGATGTACTTTGGCATGTATTGACCACCTTTGACATTGTTAACCTCAATTTGAGATGGCGAAAATATGAAGCAAAGCGGAAAATGATAGAAAAAGAGCAAAGGCGCAGAGGTGGCCCCTAGAGCTAAGCTGAGGCAAAAAGCACAATTTTGAATGGGAGGCACCTCAAAAAACTCTAAAAACTCTTGTAAAAGAGTGCCAAGCTCCCTCCTATGCCATTTGTAAAAGAATAGACTGGTGTAGGCTTAAGCAATAATGCAAGAAGAGGGAAATGGGAAAAATGACATTGCCACAACGGTTGGTTGTGTAAAAAGGGATGGGTGCCCATGAGATTTTAGGGTTGTGTATATAAAGTTCAAAAAGTGAATGAAAGCTCATTCTTTGGTGTGGCTAACAAGAGTCCTCTCTTCTTCTCTTCACCTTGCTTGTGTGTTCTCTTGAGAGAGGGAGTGTGAGAGTGGGAGAGAGTGAGTGTGTGGGAGTGAGGGATCAAGAGAGTGAAGCTCTTCACCATCTCCTCTTCTCTTCTTTCCTTCTCTTCTCTTTTCTTTTCTTGCACATGCGTGGCTATGGTGGATGGAGCTCGATGGAGGAGGTTTTAGGATGCTTGAGCTAGCATCGAGGATCGTGGAGCTACCGGTGTGTGTGAGGGAGGAGGCAACTCACTTCGACATCAAGGTAAGCTCACTACACTCATAGGTTCTAAGGCGTGTCATCATCTAGGTTTGAGATAGCCATTAGAGCTCGCTTGAAACGCTTGAACAATAAGCAATCAGTGGGTCTTGGCGATTGAGCATGAGCTCCCTCTACATTTTGGTTCCATTGCCGAGACTAGTAGCTTCAAGCTTGAGCACTTGTGTGCCTCATATTCAGCGTCGAAGTAAGGGATTCATCCCCAAAACAGAGCTTGAGATAGGTAGGAAATTTGGGTTTTTTGATCTTCGATACAAGTATTTTGGTTGTTTTGGTTGTTTTATGATTGGAAAAAAAGGGGAAATCATTTCAGTTATTTGCTTTTAGGCTCAAGAGACCATATAACAGCTCATTTTTCACCCAAGGATTGAGAGAGAGAGAGAGAGAGAGAGAGAGAGAGAGAGAGAGAGAGAGAGAGAGAGAGAGAGAGAGAGAGAGAGAGCTTCCATTGGTGATTCGATTCAATCTTGTCATCAGGGAGTTCTTTGCATATGTTAGGTATATCAAACACTTCCCCCTATATCCTTGTTGTGATCTAGAAGTTTCTATGCCTTGTGATTTCTTGGATTGCTAGATTTAACAAAATAATCCCCAGTGTATCGTCGTGTGAAACTCAGCCCATCCGAGTGGCTTGGTTCTGGGCCGAGTCCCACAATCGGCCCTTGGCCCTCTTGCATCTGGCCAATTTGGCCCGTCCAAACAGACAACTCGACCAACACCTTTAAATTTGGCCCTCGGCCCTCGTGTCTTAGCCCGTCCGTCCAAACATTCCATTCGGCCCTATTTGGGTTCATCGATCAACTTGATTTGGCCCAAACCACTCAACCATTGACTCGGCCCGTTTGAATGATTGACTTGGCCCTCGGTCCAAACCGTCCGAGTCCACCACTTGGCCCCTGCAATTTGGATGAGTTGGGATGAGTCAGATTCTTGCAAATTTTTTGAACAATTGCACCAGACTCAGCTAGATCTGAATAGCGCAAACCTTTGTGAGCCATCCGGACACCCAGAACTCAATTATGCCACAAGGAATAGGCAAATTCGCAAGACACGGTTGTGTAGCAGCTTGAGTAGGTTGTTGAGAGAGTTAGTGCCTTAATGGCAGCCAGTGGAGTCATAGACTCCGAAACGAACCTAAAACGAGTAAGATGACGTAATAAGGAATCCTTAAACCTATCAAGATAGCCAAAAATTGATCAAACAAGCCTATCAGCCCTAAGATGAAACGAGAGTGCGTAAGCCGCTTAGACACTTGTTCTTCACACTCACTTTGATTTCTAGCACTTGAAGTACACCCAATAATAGCCGAAAGCATGATTGAGCACAAGTGCATAGAAAGAGCACACACACGCACACACATTGAGTGGAGATAATTTGAGGATTTTATGCAATAATTAAGGAACTCACTTAGATAAAAGAACTTGAAGGAACCCACCAATAGGAGAAGATCCAAAGACATAGATGGGCAATTGAAGCCCAGCATAGGACCAAGCGAACAGCAACATAGATGTGAATCTACTCGACCTGCTTAACCTTATTGACAACAGCTTGGTGGAACACGAGAACGTAACCATGTCAAAAGAGAGATCAGACCACAGGCAAAACGATGAACTCGACTTAGGAGTTTTCCCAGAAGTGATCAATCAGTTGGTGAAAAACTATGATTCTCACGCTCAGTATGAGCACCGTGGTAGAACGGCAGAAGCCATCATAGCTGACCTAGAGGAGGAAAGGAAGCTAGCCCATAAAGCACTTCAAGGCATAATATAATACAACCGAGACCAGCAGACTAGGAGCTTGAGGCAGAATACAAAGATGTGAGAGATACAACGAGTACTGAACCTAGTAGGCAGGAACCAAACTGACCATGAGAGAGCACTAGAAGGAGACTTGGCGTTGAGTGAGCTTCTCATGAAGCGATTGCTAGACAACACAGCACAGCACAGCAGAGTACTACATCATTAGCAATGTCACTACTAGCAGGGTTAGGGGTAAACCAAGGCTCCAAGAGCCAGCCTAAGATACCAGTTGTCACCAAGCAGCTTGATAAATACCAGCCCCACAATAATCCATATAGCTTTGTAGAGTAATTTGAGCAGGTCTGCGAGGCCAATGATCTCATCAACTTGACTCAGCGCTCTCAAGCATTCGGGCTTTGCTTAGGGGACAAGGGTCAGACTTGGTACACGAGTTTAGATGCCGCAGAGCAAGAAAACTTCAATGGCCTCAAAAACCTCTTCATTAAGAGATTTTTCGAGCCCGAATACTCTAACAACCTGCTAGTGCAACTTATGAATGTCAAGCAGAAAGAAAAAGAGGACATATGCAACTATGTGACCCACATGAGGAGTCTCTTCAAGAGAATCCCAATGGGCAAACGACCCCAACCAAAAGAGCAATGTCGACAGTGTTCATCAATGGAATATGAAATGAAGAGCTTTATAAAGCCTTGGTAGGCAACTTGAGCTTGTAGCGAGATGCGCTAGCTAGGGTATTCGAAGAAGCCATTCGAGTAGATGACTAGCTGAAGGAGAGGAGCTCTAGAAACTCAAACCAAGAAGAGACCAACCCTAGAAGTTTGGAGAGAGCTTCAGCATCTAGCGAGCAATCACACACAAGTACCCAAGATAAGGGAAATGCCACAAACACCAACTAGGAATTGGCTGACATGAAAATGGAAATAGCCAAGATGTAGGAGATGCTAAGATTACCGACGCACCACACATTCAATGCATGTACTATGGCGGAAACCACTTACCAGCCGAGTGTCAAGACCCCAAGTCACAACCTTGCACTAATTGCGGTAGGTTTGGTCATGACGTTGCGCATGGTAGATTTCTTAGAAGACTTCTGTACTCACAACCATACAGTCAACCTTACCTAGCAAATAGGGTGCAACAATTCTTTGGAAGGGGAGCCCCATTGGCCCTTCCTATGCCAAACGAGATTAAGCCGACTGCTCCTAGAATGGACATAAATTCTATTGGAATACCTAGACCACCTGGTCCTTATGTGACCCATCCACCGAGCGATGCTCCAATCCACTACATGGAAGAGCCAACTGAGGAAGAGACTTATGTATACCCTTATGTCTCGCATGACGATGAGGGCAATGCAGTCCTTATGGACTATCGACCAGTACCGATGATGGCGTTAGGTAGGGGATGAGGTAGAGGCCTAGGAGGGTAGACCCAAGAACCAACCATGTGGACTTGTGGCTACCTAGGACATGTCTCATCAATAGAGACAAGGCTGACCTAAGGTACCCCAAGTGCCGAATCACTTATCTCTTCGTTGATTGTCCGAAGCCAAAACCATCCTCGAGTTCGGCTAACATGCCATCTATCCCATTGGGGTTGTTTGGTGTCAAGAATCACGATGAGGAGGCTACACCTATCCCATTGCATGTTATGACCATGCACAAACAAAGCAGGCTGGCATATCACTGCCAAGTCCTAGCAATCTTGATGCAATCTCCATAGGAAAGAAGAGCCGTAGGCGAAGGAAGAAGAGGCCCGAACCTAAGGTCATGCTCAAAACTGAGAGTGCCACAATGCTACTTGTTGGGAAGAAATTCACTGACGTTAAGGCAAAGACATCAGCCCACACTCCTCTATGAACAGCCCAAGGACTCTCATGAAACTCTCTCATCACCTGTAACTGGGTCTCTTTATAATACTATTGTATACACTTATGTTATGTGTGTGGTAGAAACACCGCGGCCCCATTGCAGCTCTCCTACATCGCAGGGATTGGCCCCTTGATGCACTACTCAACATATAAAACAAAAGAACAAACTCCACTCTTTCACTTCAAGAGTACTCCAAGAGATACCATGTGTAAGGTCCTTCGTGAGTACATACCTCAGCTTACCATGCCTTTCTTGGATGATGCTCCCATTAAGGGGTGTGCAGAGGAAGAGAAGAATGAGAGTCTAAATGAGCAGGGATGCAGATACAACTAGAGGCCATCAAGAAGGTGAAGGAGTGGGTAAAGGAGGCCCAAGAACACCTAAAAGATGGTGAGCCCATCTTAGAGGATGAGATCGAGGATCTCTCCAGCATAAGCATGCCAGTCTCATCCCCTTGACAACAATTGAGAGATACGACTGCACCACAAGTAGTATCACTTAGGCAAAGCCTTGACGCTATGGGCCAGCAAATCAGTCAATGGTCATTGGCCAGGACAATCTAGAATGGGAGAAAGACGAGTAGCCAATGATCTCCTCACCACTTTACTGACCACCCTTGTGATGCTAAGACTGGGAGATTAGCATCCGACCCTATGGCAAGACTTGAAGTAGTGGGTTGAAGGATCACGAGAGCAAGCTGCTGCTGTCCTATAAGAACGTGATGCAAAGATGCAGGTACCGAGTTTGACGTTGCACTCCATGCCTAAGTCCTTGCACGTTAATAATTTTTGGGAAGGCATCGAGATGCATGCGATCTTACCAGTCTTAGCCCTAGGTGACACAACAAGGAAAGGGATTGCACACATAGGGGCGAGAGTTAGTGTACTGAGCCATGCAGTGCTCTAGACTTGGGGCAACCCACCGGTCGAGACTGCTAGGTTCAATGTCATATTAGCTAACAGAATGAAAGTGAAGCTATTCGGGGTGCTAAAGAACAAGCCAGTGAAAATCGCATGAGCCCAATTCTCAGTTTACTTGATAGTCATGAAGGGAGTGGATTACGATATCCTATTGGGCTGCTTGGATGCACAATGCTAGAGTGATCAAAGATTGGGAAAATGGTCTCATCTTCCTAACCAATAGAATGGAAGCCATAAGGGTAGAAATGGACTCCTGGAAGACTACACGAGTTGACCTTGACACCATTTTCACGATGCTTAAAGGTGATGCTCAAATTAAGAAATCCTACGGGCCCCTGACTAAGTATATCCCATGTCCTGAAGACGAGTGAGATTGGATGCACGTGCTTGCTACCATCGACCTGCCATTCTTAGACAATGAGGAGTACGAGCATGCCATTAAAATGATCAGCAAGCCCAAGGATACTCCCTCGGTGCCGGTTTGCATGATGGCAGGAAATCTTCACAAAAGACCCAACCCTGTCACTTTCAAAGTGCCAAACAACAAGAGGGAACTCCAAGTATTTGACTGACAAGCTAGCTAGCAATCCAATAGCAAATTTCAAGCCACTTCAAGATCTCTTAGATGAACCAATGTGGCAATGGACCAGGGTACATGACCTAAACCTCATGTACAATTGGACCCTAGTCCCTGATGAAAGACATGAGACATACCAAGACCTAGGAGAGACGATGAGTGGCGGTCATACGGAAATGCTTTCGATGACGAATACGAAGACTGTCGCTCCATAGATATCATAGAATAGGACACTGAAGGATAAGAGATAGAATAGATACGAGCAGACTCCAAGCCACAGAGAAAGAACGCATTCAAGATAGAGCGAGGGGTCATGCGCATGGATTGTGACTACACTTGGTTGGAACACAGAGGAGCCACAGACTTTGAACAAGCAGGCCTAACCCAACCATGTACCACGCCAGTACTTAGAATAGAGTCACCCTCTGAGTTGCAACCACCGGGAGAGACTACCTCTTCTAGTGAAGACAAGGAGTTAGATTTTGAGTCGGAAGTGAGTTCGGAGAGTGACCCACAAATAACTAGGCCTCCTAAGACTAGACGTACCAAGGGGGACCTACCCGTCCACTTGAGGCACAGATGGTTAAAGGAAGAAAGGGAAAAATAGCCTAAGAATGCATGAGTAGACGAACAACAAAAACCACAGGACCTCCCTAAGAGATTTACGAAGTTCAAGAAGGGTGATAGGGTAGTGATCCTATTGGGTGCCAAACGTCAAGGGCACGCAAGTGAACCCATCAAGGGACCCGCAAAATTCAAGGAGGTGAACCTAGCCCAGGAAGGGGAGACACCCCGACCTGTCTTTATTGTCGATGACTTGACGGAGGAAGAGGAGAAGTCTCATTTCTCTCTTGCAGGAGTATATAGACGTATTTGCTTTGTCCTTAGAAGAGCTTAAGGGGGTAGATCCGAGTCTAGTGACTCATAACATACCCATGACACTAGACGCAATGCCGGTCAAGCAACAACTGTACCCTATGAATCCAAAACATAGGCTCATGCGATCAAGGAAGAGATTGACAAGCTGATGAGAGCGGGATCCATCTATGAAATTGAGCACACATACTGGGTGTCACCCATAGTCATTGTAATGAAGAAAAATGGAAAGATTAGAGTGTGCGTAAGTTACAAGAAGGTGAATGCTGCCACTAAGAGGGACAACTACCCATCGCCTTACACCGAGCGCATGCTTGAGAGAGTGGTGGGCAAAGAGCCCTACAATTTTTTAGACGGCTTCTTTGGATACAATCAGGTGCAGGTGCATCTTGACGATCGGCATAAGATTGCATTTGCCATCGAGTGGGGGGTCTTTGCTTACATAGTCATGCCCTTCGGGTTGGCTAACGCTCCAGCCACCTTTCAATGCCTTATGTGCACTATATTTAAAGACATGCTCAGGAAAGAGTTAGAAGTCTTTGTCGACGACTTGTGTGTTCACTCAATCTGGAGAGAACACTTAGACAAACTCCAAGCAATCTTTGAACGGTGTTGCATAGATCGTCTCTCTTTGAATCCCTTAAAGTGCCAGTTCTGGGTAAGCATGGATGCATACCAGGGCACGTGGTGTCGAAGAATGGCATTGCCATTGACTTTTCAAAAGTTAGGGTCATTGTTGTTCTTCCAACCCTAACAACCAACTATAAGGTAGTTCAATGCTTCTTAGGTCATACGGGGTATTATCAAAGGTTTGTCCTAAATTATGCATTGATTGCTAGACCTCTGTACAAACTATTGATTATATTCGAATGGACTGAAGAATGCCAACGCGCATATGAGAAATTGAAAAAGGCTCTGACCACAACACCGATTCTATGAGCCCCGAATTGGACCATTACCTTCCACGTGCATATTGATGCTTCAAAATTCATTGTGGGGGTAGTGTTGTGCCAACTTTGTGAACACAATCTCGACTATCCAGTGAGCTTTGCTAGCCGACAACTCATTGAGACCAATATGAACTACTCGATGACAGAAAGAGAAGGTCTGGCCATGGTATTTGCTATGAAGAATTTTTGACATTATTTATTAGCCACGCCTTTCACTTTCCTTGTGGACCATCAAGCCTTGCTATATTTAGTAAACAAACCTTGTGCTACAGGATGCATAGCTCGATGGCTCCTTCTGATTTTAGAATTTGACTTCTCCGTGGTTGTAGGAAAAGGAAAGCATCATTACATGGTCGACCACATGTTGTGCATCCCCACGGGAGAGGTCGTTGGACAAGGCATCGCCGATGAGTTGCTAGACGCGCACCTATTCAGCCTATCCAACGAGAGAGATTTATTTTGAGCCGACTTGATGCCATATTGGGCAAATGACATAGTCCAAGTGCTTGAGCATGGACTACCTGAATGACTGATAAAGAAATCCCAACTTACATGACTTATCCTTAAGATCCAACCCTATCAGTTGATAGTAGGCTAGTTATATAGACTAGGGCAAGACAGATTGTTACGTAGATGTGTATGCAAGCATGAGATGCACGATGCACTCTCAGAGGCACACAATGGAATTGCTCGAGGACACTTTAGTGAAGATACAACAACCCGCAAGGTACTGTAGTCTCAACAACTGTCGTGGCCCATGCTTTTTTGCGATGCGACACGATTCGTTAACCACTGTGACGAGTGTCAGTGGATAAGGGTCTCGATTCGCAAGGATCAGATGGAGCTAACCCCAATAATGGCATGACAACCCTTCGAAAAATGGAGAATTGACTTCATAGGACCCATTAGTCCTGCAACACAATACTTGCAAGCCAAGTACATCACTGTAGCCATTGACTATCTAACAAAATGGGTAGAAGCAAGAGCCACGAGATAGTTGACACTAGAACGACTGCCAAGTTCCTATGGGAGCACGTAATCTCACAATTTGGCTGCCCCATCAAATTGGTTAGCAACCAGGGCACACACTTCATTAATGAAGTGATTGCGCATCTTCGATATACCTTTCTAATTATCCATTAAAAATCCTTGCCATACTACCCTCAAGAAAATAGCTAGGCGAAATCCACAAATAAAATTCTAGTAAATGTCTTGACCAAGGTAGTCTCTGCTTCGCACAATGACAGGGATAACAAGTTGATGGCAGCCTTGTGGGCTTACCGCATAGCCTATAAAACGGTTGTAGGCCAAATGCCTTTTAGGTTGACCTATGGAACTGAAGCAATTCTACCTGTAGAGTTCTTCGTTCCTAGCTTGAGGATCGCACTTCACGAACGAAGGGAAGGAGCATGGACAGAATGTCTAGTTGAACTCAAACGCCTCTTGAGTTCTTCATTCCTAGCTTGAGGATCGCACTTCACGAACGAAGGGAAGGAGCATGGACAGAATGTCTAGTTGAACTCAAACACCTCTTGGAAACTCGACTTCTAGCTACCCATGCACTCATATGAGAGAAAGCACGATGCAAAAGCTGGTTTGACAAGCATGTCAAGCAGCGTGACTTTGAACAGGGAGACTTAGTGCTTGTACTCCATTAAGAGGCATAAACAGAAAATGAAGTTTAAGGTCTAGGGCCTTTCAAGGTTTGTGCCATCAGTTAAACTGGTAATGTCGAACTCGAGACTCTAGAAGGTGAGGGCATAGGCTTCTTCAATGGCAATCGCATCAAGAAATACTACCCTCCCATGCTACATGAACCACCAATGTTTAAACCCCTTGTCAAGGTACGAATACCCATAATCACGGAGATTGACGATGAACATGAGGAAGCTATAGAACCTGCTACCTCCACATCACGGTCAATGCCAAGTAGACATGCACTTTCAACACCTTGATCGATGAGGAAGCAGACTTCAATGTCTTAACCCACGATCATTGGACCCACATTGACAAACCACAATTATAGCCCACTACCGCCAAATTAAGCCCATACGGGGGAGGTGATCATACACACTCCTAGGGAAGTGCGGGGCCACAAATTTCTATCAAGTCTAAGAGCATACCAATGATCTTTTATGTGTTGCCAAATGCTAAAGATGTAGACATGGTGTCATTGCTAGGTTGAACCTTTTAAAAGAAAGCTCACTGTAATGTCGATTATGAGTCACAGCGTATCCACCTAGCCATTGGCAATGTCTGCATAGTAGCAGCTTGTAGCAAGGGCTATGCAACTCCTACAAGATCCACAAAGCCACCAGTAGAGATGCATGCACACCCGAGCCTCTAAAGGAGGGGGGTTGTGACCTGTTACAACTTGCCAAGCCTCTACGCTAGCAACCTGGTAAGGCCAAAGCCAATGCCTATGAACCCCAATTTAGATGGGTACCTAAACATCAGAGCTTATCACTAAGGAGCAATCGACCATGCCTTCACAAGGCTAAGAATGCAACCGCAAAACCTACGAGACCAAGACAAAGCTACAGACAGCGAGGTACGTTCAAGACGCGATGGGTTCTTAAGACCCTATTGCAAGCGCAAGGCTATTATGAGGGTAATGTTTAGGTATGGCTCCAGGCTAAAACAGCCAAAGGCACTGATCAAACGCTGCCCTCACGCTTAATCGTACCCAGCCATATAACGTGTCAAGGCCTAAAGCCGCATAAGCCTCGAGACACCAAGTCCGTTGACTCACAACTGATAATGCCCATGAAGACCGGCCAAGTCTATTGGCCCAAATCTCAGCTTGCTACTCCCGAACTAGTACCACATAACTCTACCAAGACTCAAGAAGCTGCATTTGCAAGTAACAATGCCCCATTAGTAGTCCCGCCGCCATTGTGCAAGGTACCCATTCACAATCTCAAGAACAACCGAAACCGCAACCATCTACTACCGGACTCTCTAGTTCTGTCAAACCCCAACCACCCACATGCCTTAGACCCTCCTATGAGTGGAAATCATTCTTGACACTCATTGCAAATCTAGCTGAAGACACAGGGGATGAAGTGATTGCTTGCCTTAGACACTTAGATGCCACATTCATGTCGTTGGCTCTGAGCTATGATCGCTTGGACTTGGATGTGTTGCAAGAGCCCCTAGCGACCAAAGTTTGTACGATTCCTTGTTCATGGGACACATTCAAATTCACATTCGTCAAAGCACTCCACTCAGCTACAAAGTTTCTTAGCACTGAGATATCTAGAGAGCAAGCCATCAAACAACATCTCATTATGTCATACGATAAACGGGCTACTTCTGCTATCACTGACCAAGAAATCAAGGAGTTGGAACGACTAGCTAAAACCAAATCCCCATTCTTATGGAACTGGTATGCTCTTCAATTGCAATGGGAACTCAAAGGATGCCAAATAATGACCGACCCTGAGCATGAATGCACAATCAAGACATCAGAGTATGACCCCACTTATGTCGTTCCAACTTCATATAGGGTGTTAACAACTATTTGGGGCGGACCCATGGAAGAGCACAACAAAGGACACCCTTATCTTGATAGCCTCTCCTGACCGACGAAGAGTTACATATTGCTAGCCATATTGATTTCAACAACTTCCTAACAGATGTCCTTACTTACATCACACATGTAGGCAATCGACCCTTCGATCTAGACTACGAAGCTTAGTTGGAGTACAATCCAAACTTTTATGCTTGACTCATGCGAAAGTAAACACTCGACCTATACATTGAATGCCCTTGGCTCGCTAGCCTTCAATCCTAGGAAGGATTCTTCTCAAATCTAGAAGGGGAGGGGATAAGGTGAGTCACATCAAAACCAATCAAAATCAAGCAAACACATAAACACATAAGAAAAAACACACCATTGTGAAAACTCAATCTACACTTAAACGCAAAAAGGAAAGAAACATGTTAACTTGCGATTGAGGAAAAATGTCGCAAAAACTTTGAAATAAAGGGTAAAAAGTATTAGAGAAAAGTTTATATTGGAGTTTAAATGTTTTCATTCAACAAACATGAAGTCTTTCTTTTCAGCAAATAACTATTTTGGAAGCACTAATGGGAATGATGGTTCATGACAGGAACGAAAGATGTTGTAGCAAGATTGTGCTCATCAACTCCCTTTCACGGAGGAGAAGAGGGTACGGTATGGCATCAGCTTAGAAAACCATGCTTATAATCAGCTAAAATTCCATAGTATCCACAACCTCGAGAAGGTGGTAGCCAAGGAGGAGGCTACAAGGAGAGTGGTGGAACAATGTAACCTCTGAAGTACCTAGAGAAGTTTGCGCAAGAGCCTAATCACACAAAGTGTGTGGAATTTTTGAGAATGTACAACCCTGATCAAGAATGCAAAACGGTGACTATGGGAGGAGGGGAGAACGCTAAACAGGTGCAGGTGCCATTGAATCAGGCCTTGGTGGAGAAGGCACTAGGGTTGGAACCTAAGATGAAGAGGGAGGATGTTTTGACAAATGACGGAATTAGCATACAGGATATCCCCAATGTTGAGGCCCACATGCATGAAAAATTGGTGCACTCACTCTTCTCCAGCCAATGCTATAACTCCCTCATGCACTGAATTAGTGTGCATGTGCTGGAGAATGTGGCAGCCCACACCTTGGATGAGGTAGACTAGAATGGCTACGGCTACATGCGCAAGACTATACAACAAGTAGCCAAAGCACTAGCCTTGGGCAGCAAACAGGCAAGCAGAGAGTCCCCAGCCTCTAAAAGTAGACCTTCCTCGAAAGCCTCTTTCATTGGATATGGAAATGTGCTGACAGCCATCATCTAGGAGGTTGTAAAAGAAGCTCATCAAGGAGAAGAAGGAGCGGACGAGACTCTAGATAGGTTGTCGATATCCACCAGGAGAAAGAGCCATCGAGTGACATGATAGAAACTGAGATAGAGAAGGAGGATCAAGAGGCTGAATCCAGAAGGAAAAAAGTAACAAAGCCCACTAAAAAGACAGCTCAAAAGAAGAAATAGGATGAGTGAAGGAAGAAGGAAAAAGGAGATCTAGAGAGAGCCAAAAGGAAATCCCTAAGAGAGTCTGAAGAGAGGGAGAAGAAGAAAAAGCAAGAGACAGAGGAAGCCAGAAAGGCCAAGAAGGAGTCGGCAAAAGAGGCTGAAGAGAGGAAGAAGAAAGAGAAGGAAAAAGCTGAAAAGCTAGCACAAGAATCAAGAAAAATAGAGGAAGAGAGAGAGAAGGGCTGCAGAAAAGGAGGCGGAGTTGAGGAGAAAGGAGAAGGAAGACATGGTCGAAGCAATTCACCGATCCATAGAACAGCAAAGCTGACTTGATAACCTAGGGGCTTTAAGTTTGCCTGCGGCGGCTGAGAGACCTGACTCAAGCACTTGTGTACCTAAAATCATACCGCCTGTGGTCATCGAAGGCAAGGGTAAGGCTCCCATCCATCCCATCCCGCCCCTCTTGGTGGCCACCAATGAGGCAACCACTCTCACTCCAAGCATCCCTTCTAGCACCAATGTAAACAATTTTGTAGCTTGGATGTAGTACTTCATTAATAAGGAACTGGCCCAAGAAAAGAGTGTGGAGACTATTGTCGCTAGGCAGAAAATATCAGCCACAGATGTCGCGAGTCTAGATAGGATCCAAAATGCCAAAAGGTGGAAGATTCGACTACTCCAATCCCTACTACTATGACGCCACCGGGAAACCATGATGAGTATGTTGTTGAACTGCTCTCTCAACTAGAGAAGGCAAAGGAGGAAAGAAAGATAGTGGTGGCCGAGTTGGAAGCGGAAAAGGAGTCGGCGGCAACCTTCCACCTTTGAAAAGATGAGGCAAATAGCTATGCAACAAAAAGAGATCTTTAACACAAACTAAAGGCCAAAGATGACAAGGAGGAAAGCTGGTGGTAATGACTCAAAGACAAAAATCAAGAGCTAGTGAAAGTGCAGAGAGAATATAAACTTTTAATCGTGCAATATGAGGATTTGACAGCAAAAACAGGTCGGATCGTATGAGTCATGGAAGAGTTTGCCGCAAGGGAAGAAGAAAGGAATCAAGAAGAGGAGCAACACCACAGAGAGATGGAAACCATGACCAAAAAGTTGAGCCTTGAAAGAAAAGAGTAGGAGAGAATAAGTAGGGAATTGGAAGACCAGGAGCAGAGAATCATGGCCCTGGTACAAAGAGACAGGGAAAAATTATGGAGGAGATGAAAAAGAGAGACGAAGAGTGGCGAGGCCAAAATGAACGAAGAGTGAAGACCTTGGCATATCGCCTTGGCTCTCGTAGAAAAAGAGAATGTCCTAGCAAAAAGTAGAGTGGAGGCAGTCCCAAGTGGGCTTCAACACTCAACAATGAGCTTTCCTGAATACTCTAATGGATGCCACTCACATGGAGGAAGGGGAGTCTCTTGAGGTGGTAAAGAAGAGGTTGAGCATAGCATGTAGAGCTATGCAAGCAGGGCTACACATGCCACCACAAACCATTGCAGTTGGGTTGAGCCTTGATGAACAATGCAAGTACCTGTTGTTGGCTTGCCTAATCCCCCAAGAGATTAATGCACTGGGTTTTGTAGAGGAGGTACAACAAGAGGATTGCCAAAGGGGTGAAGCTAAATTGAAATTTGACATGGGCAGATTTGAAGAAGAAGTGATCCCACAACCCCCTTCACCCCACCCTGAAGAACAGCCATCCACACCTCTTCCACCATGCCCAAGTGACCTGCCGACCAGCTTCCATGCAAAACTCGTAGTCTGGGAGAGACAAGAAAAAGAGAAGTAGCCCTTTAATTTTAGCTTCCTCCTCCCCAATGGCCTGTGTAGAGTCCTTCCCCCTAAAGTAGTGGAAGAGGTGATTGGCATTGAAAGTCGGCTAGGCCAACAATGGCTGGAAGAAACAAAGAAGAATCCCACCCCTTAGGGAACCGAGGATGCGGAGTATTGGCAAAATAAGGTTTTTGAAGTGCCTCGGTCTGTGCCCAAATACGAGTGCCAATCACTGTGGCAGAGACGCATTTGCGATGACAATGTGTTCTCCTAGATGGCTTTTTGTAATGCCCTCCCCTCTGAGAGAAACAACCCCACCTTCATGGCATATCCTCGTATGATAGGCATAGATTTTGATATAAACATCCATGGTCGCTACAACTTCCCCATCATATATAACCCTCGTACTACTACCTTAGCACAAGCCCTCACTTTCACCTTAGACAGCCTAGATGCTACCATGACCCGTTTCATTGCTGACTTCTCCTCCTATCCCAATCCCGCCTTCATTACCACATGCAACTACCTTAGGCTATTAAAAATCTTACTTTAGTAGGATCCCACCCTGACAAAACGTGGTCTCCCCCACTCTTGTTTTATCCTAACGCCATAGATAGCTGCTCAATGACCCGCCTAATGATGTGACCCAACCTTCTACCTTCCTTCTGTCTCTCTATCCTCGAGGATATGAGTAATAGCCAATTCACCCACTGTAACTACCCATTCCCCTCCACCACCTCTCTCCATGTCTGCTTGAACCTTAAGGGTTACATGCAGAGCTGGAAATTTTTGAGTCACTCAATTGATTACCCTTCTCTGCCACACTTTAATGATGTGAACTAGTAATTAGCTACTACCCAAATCATGTAACTCAGCAAGAGACACAAAAAAGAAAACAAATAACAATGAAAGGAGTACATGACATTTCCAAACACAAGTCGCAGCACATAGCTCACAGTCATTGTACCTAGGGGTCCTCAAGTTAGGCACGCTCGGTGGCCTTGGTTGGTTGGCTACATTCCTAATCCCCTAGCCCTTTTCGACTCCCCAGTTCACGCTTAGGGCACCTCAAGTGCAGGACATATCTAGGGAGGTAACACTCGCCTATGGTTAGACTTGTCACCCTAATCTACACACACCGCACCTCCCTTTGCACGAATGGGGTCCTCAAGTGTGGGACATCACCCAAGCTTGCCTGTGGTTAGACCCAACTCCCCGTTCCACTAGCATGAGCACAGAGCATTGCACGGTGAAGCAGACACTTCCCTTAGGTAGAGCACTTTCTCCTTTCAAGTACAATGAGATGGTGCAAACCACAAACTTTGGAGGCCCCCATCATCCACTCGACATACCTTGGGTTCTCCATCCATTCATTACCAAAGCTTCCCAATCAATCGAGTCCACATGTGGCCCTCTCATCACCCCACCAACCACTTGCCCAAATCCACCCTTCCACACAAAAGAGCTCGAAGTGCCATGGGAGTAGCACCCGTCTCAAAGGGGGGTAATGTTAACCTCAGTTCGAGATGGCGAAAATATAAAGCAAAGAGTGGAAAAATGAAAAAAAAATAGCAAAGGCGTAGAGGCAGCCCCTAAAGCTAAGCTGAGGCAAAAAGTGCAATTTTAAATGGAAGACACCTCAAAAAAATCTAAAAACTCTTGTAAAAGAGCTCCAGGCTCCCTCTCCTATGCCATTTGTAAAAGAATAGATGGGTGTGGGCAAGGAATGAGGCAAGAAGAAGGAAATGGAAAAAAGAACCTTGCCACAACGATCAGTCATGTAAAAAGAGATGGGTATTCATGAGATTTTAGGATGTGTATATAAAGTTCAAAAAGTGAATGGAAACTCATTCTTTGGTGTAGCTAACAAGAGTTCTCTCTTACTCTCTTCTTCTCTTCACCTTGCTTGTGTGTTCTCTTGAGAGAGGGAGTGTGAGAGTGGGAGGGAGTGAGTGTATGGGAGAGGGATCAAGAGGGTGAAGCTCTTCACCATCTCATCTTCTCTTCTCTTCTTCTCTTCTCTTCTCTTTTCTTGCGCACACGTGGCTATGGTGGATGGAGCTCAATGGAGGAGGTTTGAGGATGCTTGAGCTAGCATCAAGGATCGTGGAGCTATTGGTGTGTGCGAGGGAGGAGGCAACTCACTTCTGCATCAAGGTAAGGTAACTAAACTCATAGGTTCAAAGGCATGTCGGCTAGATGAGAGATAGCCATTAGAGCTCGCTTGAAACACTTGAACAATAAGCAGTCCGTGGGTCTTAGCGGTTGAGCGTGAGCTCCCTCTACAGACATGCTTGATGCTTATGTCACCTACACATGCTAGTTACATTGTTTGGACTTGAATGCTACTAGAGTTTTGTTTGGGCCTTGACTTTGGATACTCTAAGCTTTTTTTTTTTCTTTTATGACCTTGGATACTTTGTCATTGGTGCTCTTACATGCCTTGTTTGAGCTTGGATGCCTGACTGTTACAACTTTTGTGCCAATGGGAGAGTTTATGTACATTGTCATTTGACAAACATTGAGCATGCAGGTTATGTACTTGAGCTTTTGGATACTTGAGACTGGGATCTCCTTGTGGATGATGTATGGTTGATATACCTTCGTTCATGTAGATGTACTTGGGTTGATTCGGCTTTGTATTCACTGAGGAGGCACAGACTTGTGTCAGGTCTTAGCAATGGTATGTACATTTTGCCCTGTTGATTGGGGGGTGTACTGATTTTATTGACGAACTTTGTCTGACATGCTTGGGTGTTAGCTCATGTCAATTTGACTATTACATGCTTGTTTATGCCCGCTTGATGCTAGTTTTGCATTGACGGTCAGTGGTTAACTTGGAATATTGTTTTGCCTACTATCAGCTCTCATTGTACACTGCTGCAAATTATTACAGCAAGCATATATCTCCGAATTGTGGTGTATTTTTCATGCTGAAGAATCCTTATTTGATGTACTTTTGATGGTACTTGGTGGGCAGCATCATTAAATACTTGTTTCTCGTCATTTTTCCTTGGTTTTCGTGATTTTTTGGTAATTTTGAACTGTCTTCACTGTTTCAGCTTGCAGTATGGCATCTTCTTCCACTAACAGTGATATCTTCAACATCACTAAGCTTGATGTACGAATTATGCTTATTGGAAGAGCCAAGTTTGGTAGGTATTGGTGTAGAAATTGCATGTAAAGCCATTAAGGTTGAATGGAGAGTAGCCTGAAACTATGACTAATGACGAATAGATGGAGCTCAATGAGTTATGCAAGTCCACCCTCATCTTATCTCTCACTGAATAGATGCATTACAATGTGGTTAAAGAAGCATAGAGTGCTTGGTAGCTTTGGGATAAGATCAAAAACCTCTTTGACAAGCAAAGTCCTACAAGTCTATGACTGAAACAGCTTATGGATCTTTGCATGAAAGAGAATATAACCATGTCAGCTCATCTAAGCTAGTTTCATACTATTCTTAAGAACTTGGTTTCACAAGGTATTGATTTCAAAGAGGATGTCACTCCGTTGTTCTTGCTTGGAACTCTTAATGAGTCTTGGGATATATTCTGCACTGCCTTATGTGCTTTTGCCACTACTCTGAAGCTATTTGATGTTGAGAGCTCTATTTTGCAGGAAGAGATAAACCATAAGAATTTGGATCCTCTTGTGTGTCTCATGCTTTGACAGTTAGAGGCTGACATGATGGAAATGCAAAGAATGACCGTGGTAATGGCCGTGGATGGGATTCATAGAAATCTCGGTCCAAGTTGTGTGGCAAGTCATGTAGTAAGTCTCATGGGGAGAAATGCAAATGTGACTTGTCATCATTGTGGGAAGAAAGGCCACATAAGGCCATAGTGTCATGAATTGGGCAATGAAAGGTGCAAAGACAAGGGGAAAGAGAAAGTGTAAGAAAATTCTTCTGATCGCAGCATAGTACCTACTAAGTCAAGTGTTAAAATTGAAGAGATCAATGTTATGCAACCCAAGGATAGTGATGGGGATTATATCCTTGTAGTAGCTTCATCTAGTGCTTTTGTAGATGACAGAGACACACTTTAAGTATGCACAGTGTTATTGGATCTTAGACTTAGGTGCATCCTTTTATGTGACACCTTGCTAAGAGTGGTTCCATTCATACCGTTGTATTTCGGGTTCTGTGCACTTGGATGATGACAGGTCTCTTGAGATTGCCGACATTGGTGATGTTAGGCTGCGGCTTCCTTTTGGCAGCTGTTTTGTTATGCACGATGTACATCATGTACTTGCATTGACACGCAATCTCATGTCTGCTGGACAGCTTGATGATGTAGGATCTGGATCTATAGTTGATCATGCTTTGTCTGTGGGGTCTTTATCTCATGTATCTCTTTGGCATGCCCATTTGGGGCACATCTCCGTTAAGGGAATGAAAATACTTTTTGGTTTGTAGTACTTACCACCCCTTGACTATTCTCATTTTGATTATTGTGATCATTGTCTTTATGGCAGGCAGACTAGGTCTACACATAAGAAGTCTGGTATGTCATGCATGAGTGAGCCCTTAGATTTGGTTCATTCTGATGTCTGTGAGCCTATGCCATGTCAGTCTATGGGTAGTGTGAAGTATTTTGTTACTTTCATGGATGATTTTTCACGTAAAGTATGGGCTTATTCCACAAAGTAGAAGTCTGATGTATTGGTAGTTTTTCATAGATGTCTTGAATTGGCAAAAAACCAGTCTGGGCATAGGTTGAAATGCCTAAGGACAGATAATGGTGGTGGGTTTTTCTCATGTGCCTTTGAGCAATTATGTGATGAGAGGAGTATTAAGCATCTGTTGACCGCCCCCTACACCCCTCCCCCAAATGGTAGAGCTGAGTAGATGAATAGGACCATCCAGGAGAGGGTTCGCAGTATGCTTAGCCATGCAGGCCTACCCCATCACTTTTGGGCTGATGTAGCTACGACTGTCGTACATATCATTAATAGATTGCCTTGTAGAGCCATTGATTTCCAGGCCACAGAGGAGGTATGGATAGGAAAGCCTCCCTCTTATGCGTATTTATGTGTCTTTTGATGTGAGGCATTTTTCCATGTGCCCAAGGACAAGCGTAACAAGCTGGATCCTAAGAGTGTTAAATGCATATTCCTTGGCTATGGAGATGCAGGAGAGATGGGTTACCGTCTATGGGATCCACAAGCGGCACAAAAAGTCATTTGCAGCCATGATCTAGTCTTCCATGAAGACAAGATGCATAGGCAACCTGAGAAGATAATGGAGATACGCATGGTTATATTTCAGGAGGAGCCACAAGCTCCTAATACAACCTGTTGGATAGCCTGCAGCAGTAGTAGCAGAGGTACTCATGGCCAAGGTGTTGGATAGAATGTTGAGCAAGTAGTAGAGCCTGTAGTGTAGCATTCTACTAGAGATAGATGCCCCCTGATAGATTTCAACCCTCAACGCTTAAGAATGATACTTGGGATTTGGTTTCCTTGCCTAGTGGTAAGAAGGCTCTGCCATGCAAATGGGTGTACAAGTTGAAGAGTACCCTTAGACACCCCAAGCCGGCTTATAAGAAAAGACTTGTTGCTAAGGGTTTTAAATAGGAGCATGGAGTTGACTTTGATGAAGTTTTTTCTCATGTGGTTAAGATGACCACCCTTTGCTTGATTTTGGCCTTAGTCAGAGCTTGACTTGGACTTTATTAAATGGATGTCAAGATGATATTTTTACATGGGGATTTGCATGATGAGATTTGCATGGAGCAGTCTAAGGGCTTTTCAGAGCTTGGTAGGGAGCACCTAGTGTGCAGGTTAAGGAAAATTCTTTATGGATTGAAGCAGGCACCTAAGGAATGGTACCATAAGTTCGATACTTTAATGCAGTCACATGGCTACAGCTGTAGTGTTGTGGATCTGTGCTTGTACACGAAGAAAGCCCGTGACGAATCTTTGCTTATTTTGATACTCTATGTGGATGGCATGCTATTGGTAGGGAAAGTCCATGATGAGCTAGATGCTCTTAAGTATTAGCTCAAGAAGAGCTTTGAGATTAAGAATCCGGGACAAGCCTCTCATATACTTGGTATGTGCATTAGATGCGACAGGCATTAGGGACTCCTCTACTTGTCACAAAGAGAGTACATTCATAAAGTCCTTGAGCGCTTTTGCATGTAGGACGTGAAGCTTATTGGTTGTCCATCACCTTCTTATGTGAAGGTATCACATGCCGATTGTTTGCAGACAATTGTACGCAAATAGATGAGCAGAGGGCCGAAATAGCCAAGATTCCCTATGCATCCGTAGTGGGTAGACTTATGTATGCCATGATAGCCACCTGTCCAGATATTACCTTTGTAGTTGGTGTTGTGGCACACTATATGGCTACACCTAGCAAGAAGCATTGGGATGCCATGAAGGGTATCATGAGGTACCTAAAGGGCATTGCAAATATATGCATATGCTATGGCAGCTAGGATAGAGGAGTTGTGGGGTACACTAACTCTGATTATGCAAGACATGCAAATAGTAGAAAGTCCACTTCTGGCTATGTGGTCACCTATGCTAGAGGTGCTGTCTCTTAGATGTCCAGGGTATAGAAGTGTACGACTCTTTCCACCACTGAGGCCAAGCATGTTGCAGTCACTAAGGCTTGCAAGGAGGCTATATGGTTAGGCCATTTGGTTCATGACCTTGGTATTGATGCTATCCCTACATTGCATTCAGATTCTATGAGTGCTATTTAGTTAGAATCCAATCTTCCATGTGGAGAAACACATTGAGGTGAGGTATCACCATACGTGGGGTCATTGAGGACAAGTCTATTGACCTTTTCAAGATATCGACTAACCAGAATGCTACAAATGTTCTCAAGAAAAGCCTCTCTACAGAGGGGCCTTCCTCATGAGATTGATGGGGGCGTGGGATGAGATGACGTCT
This sequence comes from Lygodium microphyllum, assembly GCF_053477565.2. NCBI lineage: Eukaryota > Viridiplantae > Streptophyta > Polypodiopsida > Schizaeales > Lygodiaceae > Lygodium > Lygodium microphyllum. The sequence goes on from NC_141140.1 coordinate 70,571,565, forward strand.
TTCCTCATCCGGTTGTACATGTGTACATGTTGTAGTGTCTTTTCTTTTTCTTTTTCACTCCTCACTTGGGCAAATTTGCCTTTAAGTGGGAGGTTGTTGGGGATAAAGGTACCTCTTCTTAGCTGCTTATGTATTACTACACTGACAGTACCCGTGTCTGCACACTACAAGTGACAAGCGCCCGTCATCGTCACTTTATTCTCTATTCTTTTAGTGACAAATGAATAAAGGAAAGGCTGGTCACACATTGTGACATTGGAGTTCCCACATTATGAGTCTCTCTCTCTCTCTCTCTCTCTCTCTCTCTCTCTCTCTCTCTCTCTCTCTCTCTCTCTCTCTCTCTCTCTCTCTCTCTCTCTCTCTCTCTCTCTCTCTCTCTCTCTCTCTCTCTCTCTCTCTCTCTCTCTCTCTCTCTCGTGCAAGCTTTGATCCTTCTCACCTTTCATGATCTTGATGTTGCTTCTTTTGGTTGTTCTTCTTGGAGTCCTAATGCATTAACCTCCTGCAGCGTCAAGCCCACTTTTAGTAGATTTTCTCACTGAACTTGCCAAGTCTCTTGTGTCATAGATTTGGGAGCTCGGCCTTTTTTTATTGCTTTGCAAGCTATTTCCAGCTTTCTTTTAAGTGCATTAGATGCCTCCTCCTCTTTAGAGAGTGTGATGTCCAAGATTGTGCTGAGGAAGGCATGTTGCTCCACCTCTAGACTAGCCTGAGTGGCATCTGCCTGCTTTCTATGGCTATTATTTTGCTTCCTTCCGCAAGGGCCAAATGGCTCGCTAGGTCCTTCACTTTCTTCTTACTCTTGTCCTCCCATTCCTTTACCTTCTTTTCCATTTCTTCCAAGCCCTCACTTTGCCTTTGTGATAAGGCCACTATCGTCGGCTCCTGATCCTTTCTTTTCTATTCAATTTCTTCTTTCTCCTTTGTTAGGTGTTCAACCTCTCTTTCCAATCTCCCTTATTCTTCCCTTTGCACTCTATACTCCACTTCTTCCCTCTCTCTTTGACGTTCCTCTTGTTCTTGCGCTCTCTCTACATCTAGTATAGTGAGCTCTTCCATGTCCTCTTGGAGCCTTCTCATCTACGTTTCGAGCTCCACTTGCTGTTGGACCAGGAGCTTGTACTCCCTTTGCATTACAACTAGCTCCTGGTTCTCTTCTTCTAGTCTTTTTTGCCAGTGTTCCTACTTATCTTCCTTGGCCTTTACTTATGATTTTAGCTCCTTAATTTCTTTTTGTTGCATGGCCACATGGCATGCCTTTTCTAGTTGGAAGGTAGCAGTCATTTTTCTTTTAGCTTCTAGCTTTGCCATTGTAGCTCTCTTCTCCTTCTTTGCTCTTTCAATTTAGCGTAAAGCTCCTTGATAGGCTTGTCTTGATCAATGGGTTGCGGCCTCATAGTGGTGGTAAGAGAACTTGCCACAAGTTGTGCACATGTCCATTGAGTAGTAATGCAAGCACAAGGAGTTGATAGTAGTGATGAGCCCACCAAGGCAAGATAGAGGCTGGGGACCAGTGGCCAAGTGCCAAAAGACTTGCCTCTGCCCATTCTAGAGGAAAAAGGCAAGGCCACACTCCACCCTATCCCACCCACCATATTGTCAACCACCCCAACCATTGCAGCGACACTAGACACGACAGTTGATGCTAGAAACCTCATGGTGTGGGTGCAGTTTTTGGTCGACAAAGCCCATATCCCAACACCCGACTCTAGTGCAGGGACCCTAATGACAAGAATGAAAAGATTGGCAGCTGCAGATGCCAAATCCCAATAGGGGCCCAAGCAACAAAAGATCATTCTCTCTTCCTGCTTCTCATGTGTCATCTTTTTTCTTGGGCTTTTTTGGTTTCCTTTTGCTGTATTGGGCTTTTGGTGCTCCCTCCTCATCGCTAACTCACTTGACTATTCTCATTCTCAATGGGGAGGTGACCTTCTAGGTGTTTCATTAGCTCCTTTCTCTCCATCTTGTGCCTTAAAAAACTTCACAACTTCCTAGATGAGAGCAGTCAAGGCCCCCATACCCGATGAATGAGGCTTTGGATGACGGTTTATTTCTCTCAGCTCCCTTTGAAGTTGGGGATTCCCCACTAGCTGGCTTGCTTCCTAGGGCTAGTGCCTTAGCGGATTGATTGATGGTTTTTAACACGTAGCCATTCCAGTCTATCTCATCCAACGAGTGAGCTGCCAAGCTCTCTAGCATGGGCACACTCATTCTGTGCATTAGGGAGTTGTATCATTGACTAGAGAAGAGGGAATGGATGACTTTTTCCTGCATCCTGATTTTTGGGTCGAATGCTTATGCTGTCATTTGTCAAGACTTGCTCCTTCTTCATGTTTAGCATGGCATAAATGTCCCACTTCTGTCTCCTTTCCACCTTAGATTCTAGACCCGGTGCCTTCTCCACCAAGGCCTTACTGAGCTGAATTTGAACTTTCTTAGCTCCTTCTCCCCACAGTCCTTTAGTCCCATAGGTCAACTTAAAGGGAGTCTATCGTCCTACAACTATTTTCTAGGTTGTGCACAGTAGGCCCACAAAGTTGCCATCAATTTATTATCCTAGTCATTGTGCGAAGCCAAGACTACTTTGGTCAGGACGTTCACTAATATTTTATTAGTAGACTTAGCCTAGCCATTCACAAGAGGATAGTAAGGTGAAGACTTTCGATGGATGATTAGAAAGGTAGACAGGAGGTGAGCGATTACTTCATTAATGAAGTGCATACCTTTGTCAGAACCAATTCGATGGGGCAACCAAAGCGTGAGATCACTTGCTCCCATAGGAACTTGGTAGTGGTCCTAACATCATTCTTCTGAGTTGCTTGTGCTTTATTCCACTTCATGAGATAATCTGTGGCAACGATGATGTATTTGGCTTGCAAATGCTGTGTCGCATGACTAATCAGCCCAATGAAGTCAATTTTCCATTTCTCAAAAGGATGTCTTGCAATGATAGGGGTTAGTTCCATTTGATCCTTGCGAATTAGGACTTTGGTCCATTGGCACTAGTAGCAGTGTTTTACAAATCGTGTTACATTGTGGAAGAGAGTAGGCTACCACATTTGAGACTATAACACCTTGAGGGCTGTTGTATCTCTGTTGAAGTGTCCTCCTACAATCCTGTCGTGTGCCTCTGCTAGTATGTCATGCATTTCATGCTCTCACACACATCTACATAGCAACCCGTCTTGCCCCAATCTATAAAGTTGGATTGCTATCAACTGATAAGGTTAGATTTTAAGGATGAGTCACCTAAGTCGAGCCTTCTCGATGGTTCGATCAGGGAGTTTGTGATCAAGCACTTGGACTATGTCGTCTGCCCAATATGGCACCAAATCAACCCTAAATAAATCTCTCGCGCTAGACAGGTGAAACAGATGCACATTTGGAAATTCATCTCAGGATGCCCTATCCAACGGCTTCTCTTGTGGCTATGCCATACATATGGTCAACCATGTAGAGTTACTTCCCTTTGCGTACCACCATGGAGAAGTTAAATTCTAAAAGCATAAGTAACCATCTAGCAATGCGTCCAATAGTGCAAGGTTTATGAACAAGATAAAGCAACACGCGATGGTCAACAAAGAAGGCAAAAGATAGTACCAAAATTTCTTTACAGTAAATACCATGGCTAAGCCCTCTCTTTCTATTGTTGAGTAATTCATTTTTGTATCTGTGAGTTCTCTGTTAGCAAAGCTCACTGGATAATCTAGGTTGTGTTCACCAGGTTGGCACAACACAGCTCCCACAATGAATTTCGAAGCGTCGATGTGAACATGGACGACAATTGTCTAGTTTGGGGCTTGTAGTGGTGTAGTGGTTAGAGCCTTTTTCAATTCCTCATGTGTGCATTGGCATTCCTCAGTCCACTCGAATATAATCGACAACTTGTATAGAGGTCTAGCAGTCAATGCATAGTTCAACACAAAAGTGCCGATAGTATCCCATGTGGCCTAGGAAGCATTGAACTCCCTTGTAATCTGGGTGGTGGAAGATCAACAATAACCCTGATTTTCAAGAAGTCTGTATGGCAATGTGGTTCTTCAACACCACGTGCCCTAGGATGCATCCGTACTTTACCCAAAACTAGCACTTCAAGGGGTTCAATGAGAGGCGATATAACCGATATCATTCAAAGAGTGCTCGGAGCTTATCTAAGTGTTCCTTCCATGTAGAGTGAACACACAAATCATCTATGAAAACCTCTAACTCCTTCCTAAGCATGTCTTTGAAGATGGCACACATGAGCCTCTTGAAGATAGCTGGTGTATTAGTCAACCCAAAGGGCATGACTATGTAGGCAAAGACACCCCACTCAATGGCGAATGCAATCTTATGCCTATTGTCAAGATGCACTTGCACTTGATTGTATCCTAAGAAGCCATGTAGGAAACTATAGGCTTCTTTACCAACCACTCTCTCGAGCATGTGCTTAGTGTATGGCAATAGATAATTGTCTCTCTTCGTAGCAACATTTACCTTCTTGTAGTTGACGCACACTTTGATCTTTTTGTTCTTTTTCAGCACAATCACTATGGGTGAGACCCAACCCGTGTGCTCAATCTTGTAAATGAATCCTATGTTGAGATATCGAGCTCCACTCGTGATATGCCAGGGTGACTGTTGTGCATTTATGTCACCGACTTGTCAGTTGTAGATGCGGTTGGTACACCGCCCATGAATAATAGCTACATGATAGCTATCCTTATCTACTCTAGTTCGTGGCTCAGTTAGTATGCCACCTTAGTTAGTTGAGTTTGGTTTGAGACCCATATATAGGGTTCTTCTATTTCTTTGTACGAGAGTTCTTTTGGCTTACACAACTAAGAAGAGGAAAACTGTTTTCAGCCTCCTCCCTTGTGTGTATTCCTCCATTGTGCAAGCAAGAAAGCTACAAGTGAGACTCCTTCCTTCTCTCCCACAATCTTGACATGGTATCAGAGCCTTGTTCGTGGTAAGGAGCTCAAGAAAGCAAGCCAAGCTCGCGGTGTTCTGGTAAGAGGAGCAGTGTTGCGTTCATTTTCTGTTTTGGGAGCAGATCTCTATAGGTAGCACAGCCGGAAAGTGCAGGAGTGCATTGCCTTAGGTTGAGATGCCTTTCGCGGTGAAGCAAGAGGGTAGTATATGCTGTGGGACAAGGCTTTAGCCCTAGGCGACCCTGTTTTTTTGATTTGAGGCCATTTCGGGGCCTGTTTTGGAGGCGGAAGTTTTCTGCACGCACTCAGAAAAAGGCCCAGTTTTATGCTGTGCAGCCACTGTTCTACAGGTCGGTGAAAAGTTACTGTAGAAATTGCATCGTATGCTTGTGCGCAGAGACATTGGGAGTTACAGAATCATCCCTGTTGCCTGTTGATGCAAAATCGTCACTAGGAAGTGACTGTGTGGTCAAATACCACTTTCGCCAGTTTTGCAGATTTGCCGTGTTCTTTGCAGTGACAGAATTTTTTACAGTGTTTTGTAATGGCGTCTGATTCTCTTTCACAGATTGTCACTGAAAAGCTTGACAAGAACAACTTCCAAGCATGGAAGTTTAGAATGACGAATTTCCTTATGGGAAAAGGATATTGGAAATTTGTTGCAGGAAATGAAGAAGAACCAGTTCTTCCTTATGTTCCCAATCAACATGCAGGCATTTAAAGCATGGCATGAGTGAGCCAGGAAAGTTATGTACTGGCTGTCTATCAGCATTTCAGACTCTATGATTGTGCATATTCAAGATGCAAGTACGCCAAAGGAGGCATGGGATACTTTGTCAAAAATTTATAGCACAAATACGCAAGCCAGGAAAATGCAGCTCAAGCAAGAGTTGCATAATGTGCAAAGAGAAAGTATGAGCATCAATGACTACCACATGAAGGTGAAGAAGATTGCAAATGCACTTGCTTCCATTGGGTCTCCAGTGGAAGATGATGATTTAGTTTCTGTGACCTTGAATGGTCTAGGAAAGGATTATGCACAGTTTCGGACATCCATTTCAGTTCGTGAAAGATTTCTTGATATTGAGGAGTTGATTGCTCTTCTAATTTCTGAGGAGCAGAGAAATGGTAGTGCATCTTCTTCAGGAGGAACTTCAAAAGAAGCTATCTTCTACTCAAATGCTGGAAGAGGTAGAGGCAGAGGTAGAGGAGGCCGATTTGGAGGCCGTGGTAGAAATCAGAATATACAGCAAACTCAAGAAAACCAGTCCTATGGAGGAGGACGTGGTAACTCTAGAGGCAGGGGGAGCCAAAGAGGTCGTGGTGGATGGCAAAGAGGCCAAAATGCAAACAGTAATGTTGAATGCTACTACTGTGGTAAAATGGGTCATATGGCTAAAGACTGCTATAAAAAGCAGAATGACATCATGAATGGAAAACTGCAACAAGGGAATTATGCATCTTCTAATAGACAGGGTGATGACAGAAATGAGCATTTGTTTATGGTGCAGCACATGAACAATTCTGTGACAAGTACAGAAGAAAGCAATGATGTATGGTATGTTGACTCAGGTGAATCAAACCACATGACAGGTCATGCAGAATGGATAGAGGATACAAGGAAAATGGAAAAACCAGGATTTGTGGAGACTGGAGATGATACTGCACATCCTATTGTGCAGATTGGAAAAATTCCTTTGTCTATGCAAGATGGAAAATAGAAATACCTGTCTGATGTATTTCATGTCCCAAACATCACCAAGAATCTGGTTTCTGTTGGTCAAATGGTTGAGCAGGGCTTGCAGGTCAGATTTAATCCTCATGGATGCTTTGTTGAGGATATGAAAAATAAAGGTCGCTTGATAGCAAAAGGAAAGAAGAAGGGCAGAATGTTTACGTTGGATACAGACATGTCTAAATTGAGTACAACAATGTTTGCACATGGGACCGGTGTAGTTGCAGATATTGATATCTGGCATAAACGCATTGGTCATGTTAATGTACAACGACTTAAATCAATGCAGGCCCAAAATATTGTTGCAGGATTGTCCAAATTCAAGGTTGCAGAAATGCATAAGGTATGTGAAGCCTGTCAGTTTGGAAAACAGGCAAGGAAACCATTTCCTAGACATGTTCAAGAGAGGAAGAAGCCATTGGAATTAATCCACTCTGATGTGTGGACTACTAAAGCTGCATCTCTTGGAGGCTGTCATTATTTTGTCAGTTTTATTGATGACTATAGCAGAAAAGTTTGGGTGTATTTCATGAAAAAGAAAAGTGAAGTTTTTGGGCATTTCAAAACTCTTAAAGCTATGGTTGAAAAAGAAACAGGTCTGCAAATAAAATGCCTAAGGTCAGATGGAGGGGGAGAGTACCTCTCAAATGAGTTTCCAAGGTTCCTGCAGGAGCATGGCATAAAGCAGCAATATTCATGCAGTCATACCCCACAACAAAATGGAATTGCAGAAAGGAAAAACAGGCATATTGGAGAAGTATCTCGTGCCATGCTCAATGAAAAAGACTTGCCAGATTTTTATTGGGCTGAGGCAGTTGCTACAGCAGTCTACATAATGAACAGGACTCCCACTACAGCAATACATGGGATGACTCCAGAGGAGAGGTATACTGGTAGGAAACCAGATATTTCTCATTTGAAAATTTTTGGTTGCATTGCCTATGTACATGTGCCAGATGAGTTGAGATCCAAGTTGGATCCAAAAGCTGAGAAGTGCATCTTTATTGGTTACTCTCTGCAGAGCAAAAAGGGTATAGATGCTATAACCCTTCTACTCGTAGGTTTACAGTGAGCAGAGATGTTGTTTTTTATGAGATGAGTAGCTGGTATAAACCAGTAAATGTGATTGATGATGTAGATGCACAAAATGGTAATGCTGCACAGAATTCACAGCAGCAGTCACAAAATATTAGTGGACCTGGAGCGTCCTCTAGCAGTGGTTCACATTCTTCGCCATGGACAGGCATATTGAGATCAGGAGAATCTTCTCAAGGCAATGCAGATAGTGGTATGCAGGTATCACGAAAAGGAAAAGAGAAGGTTGATCAGCCCATGTTTGATGTGAATGCAGGTCACTCTTATGTGGATGGTGAATCTAGTGGCTCAGAACAGAGCATTGATGATGAGTTGGGTATTCCTTCTATTGTTACACCTGGAGTAAGAAAGACCAGGGATGTTTTGAGAGCACCTGGGAGTGAACCTACTTTGCGCAGATCTACGAGAGCTAGGTATCCTGTGGATAGGCTGAAATATGATGGATTTACAGCCATTCACTATGCATATATGGTCAAAGTGATACAGGAACCAGAACCCACTTCTTTTGAGCAAGCCATGGGAAAAGAAAAATGGGAGAAAGCCATGGATGAAGAAATGGATGCCTTGGAAGCAAATGCTACATGGGAATTGGTACCTTTGCCTAAAGGTAAGAATGCAATTGGCTGTAAGTGGGTGTATAAGGTGAAGCACAATGCAGATGGTTCTGTGAACAGATACAAGGCAAGATTAGTAGTCAAGGGTTATGCACAAACATATGGCATTGACTATGAAGAAACATTCAGTTCGGTTGCAAGGATGGCAACCGTAAGAGCAGTCATTGCTATGGCTGCATCAAAGGGATGGTCTTTACATCAGATGGATGTAAAGAATTCCTTCTTGCATGGTGATTTGCAAGAAGAGGTCTATATGGAGCAGCCACCAGGTTATGTGCATACTGTTCATCCTGAGTTTGTTTGCAGGTTGAAAAAAGCCTTGTATGGCTTGAAGCAAGCACCTAGAGCATGGTCTGACAAGATAGGACAGTATCTTGTCACTATTGGCTTTCAGATTTCCAAGGCAGATTTCTCACTTTATGTGAGAAAAACAAAGAAAGGTATTATGCTACTTGTCATTTATGTTGATCATTTGATTATGATAAGTGACAGTGATGAAGATATCCTTCATGTGAAAATGCTATTGAAGCAGAAGTTTGAGATGAAGGATTTGGGAGAGCTGCGTTATTTCTTGGGCATTGAGGTGATTAGATCACCAAGTGGGATACAGCTCTTGCAGAGGCAATATGGATTGGACATGCTGTCTAAATATGGGATGATAGGCTGTAAGCCTATTTCAGTTCCTTTGGAGCAGAATGTGAAGCTGAGTGCAGATGCAGGTGAGCTTCTGGAAGACCCTACTATGTACAGACGCATAGTAGGAAGTTTGATTTATATGACTATTACCAGGCCAGATTTGAGCTATGCTGTTGGATTGGTAAGTCGATTTATGCAGGCTCCAAGGAAACCACATTTGGATGCGGCTAGACGCATACTCAAGTATGTGAAGTCCACATTGCAGTATGGACTATTTTATGAGACTGGGGTTCAGATACAGTTGCATGGATACATTGATGCTGATTGGGCTGGTAGTATTTCTGATAGACGATCTACCAGTGGATATGTGTTCTCTTTTGGGAGTGCTGCAGTCACTTGGAGCAGCAAGAAATAGCCTACAGTTGCCTTGTCGAGCACAGAGGCTGAGTACAGGGGCGCAGCAATGGTTGCATGTGAGGTAGCTTGGTTGCATAAGCTACTTTATGATATGCATCAGTCTACAGATGGGCCAGTTGTCATTTATTGTGACAACATGAGTAGTATACACTTGGCAAATAACCCAATCTATCATGCTAGAACAAAGCACATTGAGGTGCATTATCACTATGTGCGAGAGAGGGTTTTACTAGGTCTTATTGATCTAGTTTATGTCAGCACAGAGGATCAGGTAGCTCACATATTCACGAAGGCATTAGGCGCAGAGAAGCTGCGCAAGTTCAGAGACCTGCTTGGTGTGCAAGAATTGGGATTGAGCTCGAGGGGGAGTGTTGAGATATCGAGCTCCACTCGTGATATGCCAGGGTGACCGTTGTACATTTATGTCACCGACTTGTCAGTTGTAGATGCGGTTGGTACACTGCCCATGAATAATAGCTACATGATAGCTATCCTTATCTACTCTAGTTCGTGGCTCAGTTAGTATGCCACCTTAGCTAGTTGAGTTTGGTTTGAGACCCATATATAGGGTTCTTCTATTTCTTTGTACGAGAGTTCTTTTGGCTTACACAACTAAGAAGAGGAAAACTGTTTTCAGCCTCCACCCTTGTGTGTATTTCCCCATTGTGCAAGCAAGAAAGCTACAAGTGAGACTCCTTCCTTCTCTCCCACAATCTTGACATCCTACTCTCAACAGCGTATCAATCTCTTCTTTTACTATGTGAGCATGCTTGGGATTCATTGGATACAGTTGTTGCTTGACTAGTGTTGCATCGGGTGTCATGGGTATGTTGTGAGTCACCACACTCGGATCTACCCCTTTTAGCTCATCAAGGGACCAAGCAAACACGTCTATATACTCTCGCAAGAGAGCAATGAGACTTGCTTCCTCTTCCTCAGTCAAGTCATTGGCTATAAAGACAGAGGTTGGGGCGTCTCCCCTTCCTTGGCTAAATTTACCTCCTTGACCTTAGCAGATCCTTCTATTGGTTTTCTGGCTTGCCCTTGGCATTTGTCTCCTAGCAAGATCACTACCCTATTACCTTTTTTGAACTTTGTGAATAGCTTTGGTAGGTCTTGCAATTTTCTTTGCTCATTAGCCTCTATGGTTCCTTGGGTTGCTTCCTCCTTCAATCTTCAGTGCCTTAGGTGAATAGGTAGGTCCCCTTTGGTGTATCTAGTCTTAGGAGGTTGAGATATTTCATGATCACTATTTGAGCTTACTTCCTGACTCAAAATCAAACTCTCCATCTTCACTAGAAGAGCGAGACTCTCCTGGAGGTCACAGCTCAGTGGGTGAATTCATCCTAAATAATGGTGTGGCAGTTGGACTAGGCCTACTTGCTCGTAAGCCATCACTCCTATGTGTTTCAACCATGTGAGATCGAAATCCATGCTCATGACTCCTTTCTCAATCCTAAAAACATTCTCAATCCATGCTCATGACTCCTTTCTCAATCCTAAAAACATTCTCAATCCATGCTCATGACTCCTTTCTCAATCCTACGTGTTTCAACCATGTGCGATCGCAATCCATGCTCATGACTCCTTTCTCAATCCTAAAAACATTCTTTTTGCTTGGTTTGGAGTCTGCTCGTATTTGTTCTATCAATCGTCCCTCAATGTCATATTCTTTGGTATCCATCTCTCCTTCACTTTGGTCACTAAGGGAACAACAATCCTCGTATTCATCGTTAGCGCCATCTTCATCGGACTGCTTGTTATCTCCTAAGTCTTAAAATGACGACTCCTTTTCGTCGGTGAGTAAGACCCAATTGTACATCAAGTTTAAATCTTACACTTTGGTCCATCGCCACTTAGGTTTGCCCAAGAGATCTTGGAGAGGTTTAAGGTTAGCGGTTGGGTTGCTTGCTAGCTTGTTTGTTAGATGCTCTAGGATCTCAAGGAGTTCTTGCTTGTTTCTAGGGATATGGAATTGGACAGGGTTTGGTCATTCGCTTGAGCTTTTAGCCATCATGCAGATCAGCACTAAAGGTTTGTCTTTGGGCTTACCAATTGTCTTAGCAGCCTGCTCGTACTCCTCCTAGTTCCAGAATGGCCCATCGATAGTGGCTAGCACAAGCATCTAGTCTCGCTCATCTTCTCGACAAGAGATATTCTTAGTCAACTGCCTGTAAGATTTTCTAATGTGGGCATCACCCTTTAGCACGGTTGAGATGGTATCTAGGTTGACTAGTGTTGTCTTCCAAGTGTCCATCTCTACCGTCAGAAATTTCAAATTCCATACTTTTAATGGGCTATATGATGGCAAAATTGTTTTTTCTTTCATTAGTCACTTTGATGACTATTTTCATGAAGAGCAATATGCTGAAAAAGATAAAGTTAGATGCGTCACTAACCATCCAGCAAACAGAGCATCATTATGGTGGACTGTTGTCCGAAAGAGTATTGATTGTCCCTCTACCTAGGAGGCCTTTCAAAAGAAATTTTTGCAAAATTTCCTTCCACCTCAATTCCATGAAAAAGCAATCAAACAATGGGATTTCCTACAACAAAGAGATTGTGAATCCATCACGCAATACATTGAGCATTTTTGGAGTGTCTTACTACAACTTCGAACGCTTGAAGATGTTCCTGAGAGGCGATCCACAAGCACAAGTATATGTCCAGTTTGCTTGGTCACTTCTATGCGGAAGTGAATATGTTTAAGCCAAAGACTTTGGAGGATGCGATTTCTTTAGCCCATGATGCGAAAGAGGAAATTCGTGGAAGAGAAAAACGACCGCAACAATTTTTGACTAATGGTAACTTTGGTACAAAGAAATTCAATTCTAACTTTTGCAGATTCAATCAAAATCGCTTTGTTCCTTTTTCTTTCCGTAAGCACTGGACTCGACCTCTTGCTTTACCATCAAACACAAATTCAAACCCTAAGCCTTCTCTCCAGCCAAATCCCAACATACCCAAATTTCCAACCCTTACCAATAATGTCTCCAAAGCAAAGTCTATAGTTTTCTACAAGTGTCATCAACCTGGACACTTAACAATGAAATGTCAATCCAAGAAGCAAGCTGTTCAAATCAATCACTTGGGAGTGATTGAAGACAAGGACCGTGAAGATATGCCAGACTTCACTGAAGATGATGATGATATCGGTGATGCTTCAGATACTTTACCAGGTATGCCAAATCCTCATTTGTTATTAACAATGAAATGTTTTGTGTATTATCAAGAAAATATTGTTTTGCATGATGATGGAAGCACACATTATTTTATTTTTGCAAATTTGATAAAAGAATTGAATTTACCTACTATTCCAACTCATTATCGCATAAAGGTTGCATTCTTAGGTACTAGATACAATTGTACATAAGAAGTTCATGATTTAGAAATTGAAATTGGTGATTATGTTGAGCACAAAAATTTCTTGATTGTGCCTTTGCAAGCTAGTGATATTGTTTTAGGAATACCTTGGCATCACAAATATAATCCCGACATAGATTATTCCACACATTCCATGAAAACTCATTCTAATGAAAAACAAATCACATTATATGGATCGCACACATTTGATAATTTTCCCCTACTTAGTCACACACAGGCTAAATGTGCATTGAGAAAATGTAGCAAATCATACTTAGTATGGGTGAATGAAATTGAAGTTAAGAAAAATTATATGTATCCTAGGAATGCACAATTTTTTTCACAATTTAAAGATTATTTTGCTACTGATTTACCACCTAGTATACCACCTACACATCTTGACGACCATAAAATAGACATAATCCCAGGTTCTCAACCACCATGTAAAGCACCTTATAGACACAATCAGATTGAACAAAAAGAAATCCAAGCACAAGTTGAAGAACTATTGAACGAAGGACTCATTAGGCTCAATAGTTCTCCTTTCGGTACACCTGTCCTATTAGTTAAGAAGAAAAATAATACCTATAGGATGTACATCAACTATCGTGCCCTAAAGAATATCACTTTTAAGAATAGATATCCGATCCCTAGGGTAGATGACCTCATGGATAAACTACAAGGAGCCACTATTTTTAGCAAGATAGATCTTAAATTTGGATATCATCAAGTACGATTGGATACACCTCACATTTTCAAGGCTGCATTTAAAACTCAATTTGTTCATTATGAATTTCTTATTATGCCTTTTGGTTTGATCCATGCACCAGCTACATTCACTCGTATGATGAATCACATATTTTTAAAGTATCAAAAGTGTGTAAACTTTGATGCTATATTGGTTTTTAGTAAGAATGAGAATAAGCATTGTGATTATCTATCTTTGGTTTTTAAATTTGTTGAAAGAGAATCAATTATATGCTAACCCTGACAAGAGTAAAATTTTCCAAACCCAAATTCAATACTTAGGTCACATTGTTTCTTCTGATGGTATTCGTATTGATCCTAAAAAGATAGGGGCAATTTTGAATTGGACTATCCCTAAAAATGTGCATGAGTTACGTTCCTTCTTAGGTCTTGCCAGCTTTTATAGAAAATTTGTAAGAAAATTTTCATTGCTTGCATTGCCTTTGACGAAATTGTTAAAGAAAGGTGTTGTCTATCATTGGTTTGACAACCAACAAAAGTCTTTTGATTTATTAAAACATGCTTTAACACATGCACCAATTTTGCAATTACTTGATTTTAATCTATCATTCTTTCTAGTAATCACTGATGCTAGTGGATCATAAATAAGAGCTGTCCTCATGCAAGATTCACATCCCATAGTTTATTCTAGTTGCAAACTTAAACCCTCTGAACTGAAGTATTCCACCTATGATCAAGAATTGTTAGCTGTACTTCAAGCCTTACATCAATGGAAACACTATCTAATGGGATCCAAATTTATGATCAAAACTGACCAACAAAGTATCAAACATCTCCTTAGTCAGCCACAAATTTCTGATCGTCATATTAAATGGGCTACTTTCATTTAAAGTTTCCATCCACCTATCCAATATCAACCCGGAAGAGAGAATGTTGTGGCCGATGCATTGAGTAAAAGACCAAGTATCCATAATATTTATGTTCTATCTTTTGATTCCCCTTATTCCTATATGAAGGATACCTATGACCATGACCCCAGTTTTCAAGATGATTGGAACAAATTGGTTGCTAATAACTGGATTCCAATTGATTCTTTGTCTTATTCTAGTGGATTTATGTTTTATGAGAAAAGATTATGTGTCACTATTCAATTTAGATAATTTGTGTTGCACGAAATTCATTGTCCTCCATATCAAGGCCATATAGGTGTTATTTCCACTTTAAGAACATTGGTTGAAGATTTTTACTGGCCACAAATGGAATCCGATGTTTCTAACTTTGTTTATGAGTGTTTAATTTGTCAAAGAGTCAAGCGACACCATGGTAAGCAATATGGTTTGCCAATGCCTTTACCAATTCTTGAACGTCCATGGGAACATATTTCAATGGATTTTATAAACTGGTTTGCCTAACACACAAGCTAATCATGATATGATTTGGACTATAGTAGATTAATTTAGCAAACAAGCATATTTTTTACAATGTGAGAAAACGTTAACTGCATTTCAATCTGCACAATTGTTTTTTAAGATTATTTTCACTAACCATGGTTTGCCAAAAGTTATTATTTTTTATTGTGATTCTAGATTCTGTAGCAATTTTTGGACTACTTTGTTTGCTAATTTGGGTACTAAGATTAATTTCTCATCTGCATTCCATATCCTGAAACCAATGGGCAAACAGAAGCTACTAACAATACAATTATAGATCTCTTGCGTGCATATATAATTTCAAAACCACAAACATGGGATACACATTTACATCTACTTCAATTTGCATACAATAATACACCACACACAACTACTCATAAAGCACATTTTGAAATCATATATGGACATAGATAGCATACACCTGTTACATCATTGTCGAACAAAGTTAAAGCTGCTAATGATATTGCCAATATGCATGCTACTATTGTTGCTCAAGTTAAAAACATGGTTGCAAAAGCCCAACAATCATACACTAAACAAGCTTGTTATGTTAAATTAGCACCAAACAATCCCACCCCGGATGTATGATGCGAGGAGGCATATTCCATGGTGAATTCCATGAGGTTTTTATTCCATGGTGGATTTCGTGAGGTTTTTCGATGGATTCCATAAAACTAGGTTTTTCAGTGGATTCCGTAAAACTATATTTATTTGCCAAGGCTCGTACACAAGGTGGATTCCTTGTGCGAGAAGTTGATGGGGATGCTTATCCTTTTCGGGCGTCAGATTAATTTAATGTGCACATGGGTGATTCCACAACGGGTGATTCTACAAAATATATATTAAATAATAGACATTTATAAGTTTAGAGTGCACTCGAATTAAATTAAGGTTAGAATAGAGTTCCAACTTATTTTATTATTTTGTAGTTGAATACTGCTAGGTATTCTCTTTTGTGGGTTTTATCTTATGAATGCTTTAGTGATGTATAGAGCAGGCTACGGTGGCAATGGGAAGCACCATGCGATGGCGTGAATTCAAAATACTAGAAGAATTATCATTTTTTATGGGCGTGCACCTTATCACTAAAGGCGTGGCACCAATATTTATTTAGGTACGCCTATTTATTAAAGCTATTGACAATTATTTATTATTTTGTATGTGCATAGGCGCTCGGTTAAATACTCCATTATTTGACATTGTATTTGGGCATAACTCAACTTTTGGAACGCGCAAATGCTTTACTCTTTATTTAGGCAAAAGTAAACACAAAAGTCAAAAGCATGCTAAATTGTTAAGTGGACTATTTTTTAGCTTGGCGATTAATAAATCTATAGATACATGCCTTGTGAAGCACTCACACAAGGCATTGGGGGAGATTGCACCCAATTGGTCTTTTTGTCTCATATCGTGCAAACTCTCTTCTTGCTTTTATGAAGCTTTTGTAGAGTTCTTTGTTCTTGGGGACCTTCCGTCATTCACTACGCGCACATATAGCACCCGACCTATGCACCAGCAAATTTGTACATACCTCATGAAAATGAGACAACCATGGATTTTCTCAAAACGTTGCTTTGAACAACGAATCTATGCATGTTCGACATTAATGTGGTTACAATATACTCATAATTTGGAGTTAGCGATCACTTTTGAATTCACTTGGATTCTTTAATTACATGATTTTTATGTTTAAGTAAATATCTATGGTATTGAGCACATGTTCTAGTGACCTTTTGCATCATTTTGGGCTTCGTGCTTTCTTTAATTGAATGCCATGCTTTTGGCCTAATAATTTCTAACTCTTATATAATAAATATATTCTAAGGTTTATAAAAATAATAACCTAGCCTTTCACACCTTGCAAAACCATTACAACCAAATACATAAATTACAAGTGTGTATACAATAATTCCATGCCAAAGAAAACCCAAACATAAAAAATTATGTATTAGTAAAGCATCAAAGAATAATTAATTATTGTGCGTTAAATTGCACTTTGTACTTAATAATTCATATGCATAACTCCATCTCTTAATAAGCTCATTATAATACAAAATACATTAGTTTCCTACCATCTATCTACTAGGCACAATGTGGCCAATATCATACATAGCGCTTCGCATAACAAGTCACAAATCATTCGATAAATAAGCAATGGAAATTTACAAGAATCAATGATTTAAAATCTTCTTATTTTCATAGCAATTATCATAACATTTCCTAGGGGTTAAAAAGTAACTTTTCTCGCTTTTGTTCTTTGATATAGTAAAATACCCTTTGCTAAAGAAGATTGAGCAACTCGTGTGGAAGGGCACACTCAAGGGTTTATTACTCATTGATAGAGAGCAACTCACCTAACAATTATTGGCTGATAATAAGAAGACAAAGCTAATATATTAGTATGTAATTGTTGAAGAGATAGGATTCCAATCAGCCAAGTGCACTATTGGATCATGGCATGTTCCATTCAAGGGGGTCGTTGGTTAGGAGGATAAACAATGCCATTAAAATCCATATCTAAGGCTTGAAGGTTGCCATGCCAACAAGATGGTGGCCATATAGAAAGAAATGATTAAGGATGTCAATTGGCATGGCAACTCTGATAGGAGAGGAGACTCATCTCTCAATCGAACGATATGGAGCTTTGATAGAGCCTTCAAGATGGACAATCTATGCCTCTCTAGGAAAATGCCAAATTATCCAAGTCTCTTTATCTAAAAGGTATCAAAATTTGAGAAGATCTTTAGCACCCTTCTCAACTTAGGTGGATCAAGGAAGAGGAAATTGCGCAAAGGTGGGGGGATCAAGGAAGAGGAAATTGCGCAAAGGTGGGGACTTACAAAGAGGGATGGTTGAGATAGATCATCTAACAGAAGAAACAAGTGTGGCCAACTTCTTATATCAACAAATTGCTTCACACCCCTTTAAGTGCCACAAGGTTGAATGTGGCAACACCCTCATGGGAGTGTGAAAGACAAGGAGACTTCCAATTTGACGAGGGTTACCTCACCTTGGAGGTCCAAGAATATTGGAAGAAGAAATTCCCAAGAACCTAAACTTACGATGGGAAAAATGAGAATTAGGAGGATTTGGCACTACACACCATCTCGATGATTAAATTTGATCTTACAGAAGGTTCTAATGAACAAGTACCCACCAACTACTAGGGAGGGATTGCACAAGAGTAGAGTTGTCTCCCCCATGTGCCCCCTTTGAAAGAGATAAGAAGAAATACCCCTCACTTGCTTTAGGAGTGTCATGAAGCCAAAAGTTTGTGGAAGCATGGAGACAATAGGTTTCCATGCTAAGACAATTCTCTTTGGAGATGCAAGCCAACTCAATGAAGGTTCAATGAAGATTTGGAACATCATATGAGAAATTACCATAAAGTCCATATGGAACTCCAAAGTGTTCAAGAGAGTGCCTAATATATCTTATCTCAACAAGCTAGCATGCAGGGAGGCCTTGGTAGTCAATGGACTTAGGAAGAAATATGCTTAGGGAGGCCTTGGTAGTCAATGCACTTAGGAAGAAAGATGTTTAGTTTCAAGCAATGTACAAGTTTTTCAAGAGATACAACTAAACTCATTTCTAGCCATGGAGCATCCCCCGCTTTAGTGAATTGATGTAAATAATTAATACTAATTCACATTAGACAAAAAAATGCTTGTTCAAGGATTATCTTATATATGGCAACTCCTTGTTTGAGGTTTAGGTTCTTCACACTTTCGTAGTTTGTTGGTCAAGTTCTTCACCCTTGGCTTTATTGTTTGAGGAAGAAAGATGTTTAGTTTCAAGCAATGTACAAGTTTTTGAAGAGATACAACTAAACTCATTTCTAGCCATGGAGCATCCCCCGCTTTAGTGAATTGATGTAAATAATTAATACTAATTCACATTAGACAAAAAAATGCTTGTTCAAGGATTATCTTATATATGGCAACTCCTTGTTTGAGGTTTAGGTTCTTCACACTTTCGTAGTTTGTTGGTCAAGTTCTTCACCCTTGGCTTTATTGTTTGTTTGGGCTTTTGGCTTAATGGTTTCTAAGAAACATTGTTTTCTTGAGATTGTGCATTTAACAAATAAAAAGTATGTTGGTTGAAAGTTCTCTTTCTTCACACTTTTCTCTCATATGTTTGTGGATGATAATATATTTGCTCATTTTTCACACCAATCATGTTGCATTTACATTCTTGAGGATTTCTCATAACGCATCATAGCATTTAAAGCAACATGTCAAAATATGACTTTAATGACATTCATTGAATTCCCTATCAATCAACATCCTTATCTTGTCATGCGTTGCAAACTTTATTGACATTCTTACCTTGTCCTACATAGGTAGACAACTAGACATCCTAATTTATCATCAATAGCTAACTTTACTTGTCATCCATAACTAGCTTTATTGTGACATCATGTCAAATAGTCTACACTTTATGATATGATGGAGCCAAAGTAGGATGATTTGATCACGAGTGTGTGCTTGCCCCACTTGTACTAAAATAAATAGAAAACTACTTCTTTTATAGTCATCAATAAAAACCATGAAAGAGAGCTCAAAGCTTGCTATCTTTTCCCCTAGATCAATGATTCAATGCCTTTTGTCCTCTTGCTTCAAGAAAATCACAAATGCTTTTGGATTACTCCAAACATGTAAAGAGCACACACACACTCAACACACATTCTCTCTACTACATATCACTAGCAAATGAATCCAAGTGCTCTCCATTTGTCTCTTTCTTTCCCTTTGTCTTTTCCTAGACACCATGCACAATAATTTTAGGTTCAACGTGCATGGAGGAAGGCACATACATTCAAACTAGACATCATATACTACTAGAGTTGCAAAGCCACGTACTATAATTAGAGTTGCAAAGCAATGTAGAAAGGGAAAAAAAAAAAGAGGGAAACATGGTATTCACAATGTTGAATATGTGTACATATAGGTTGAAAATTAGTTATCAGGTTGGAAGGAACCTTAAGGATGTATGGAAATGGAGGTTATCCTCCATGAATTTATGGTCGTAAAAGAGCTGATCGATGATCAATGTAGGGGGTGGATATGTATATTAGTAGAAAATGGGGGGAGAACGATTATGGTTATGAGGCGGGGGGACTGGAGGGAGGCAGGGTGGTCCAGGAAGAGACTGTGATAAGGGGCTTGTTCTGCCAGCCAAGGGAGAGGGAGAGCCGCGAGGGCGCCTCGGAGAGGGTGAAGGTGTCCCGGAAGTGCCAGAGGAGGATGCCGGCCTGGCTGACAGCGTACTGGCTGAGAGGCACAGCGCGGAAGCCGGCGGACTCCATGGCGGCGCGCCAGCGATCATGCGACCGCAGGCGGCGCCGCCGCGGGTCGTCATCGGCGCTGCCCACCATGCTGAGGATGCGCTCCCCCAGCAGCCACCATTCCATGCGGAGGCGGTGCGGACACTCCCGCCCCATCCCAGCCTCCAGGGAGTCGAACATGGCCGAAAAAAAGTGAAGGGCCGCCACGAACCGCTTCTGAAAGGGCCCCCCGTCCAGCTGGGCGTCCATCTCCGCCACCGTCACCACGCGTGGCGCCAGCTGACATGCCACGTGCAGCACCCGTGCCAGCTGGACACCTTCCTTCTCCCCCCCAAGCAGGTTGCAGAGCTCCAGCATGAAATTGACGGCCACTATCTCGCCCTCCCGCACCCCGATCATCTCCGCGCTCAGCTCTGGGTCCGCCAGCCCCGCCTCCCCCGCCCGGAACTCCACCTCTAAATCGAGGCTCCGCCCGAACTCCACCAACCTCCGCCCCGTCGCCGCCAGCGACTCCACCGGCGGCCGTTCACCCAGCTCCGGCGATGCGATCCCTGTGATCCTCACCCTCCGCGGCCGGCTCGCACCCGCTGCCAGCGCCTGCAGCAGCGCCGCCCACTGCACCCCCTGCGAGATGCCGAAATCCACGATGTGCACGCTCTCCCCGCCCTCGATCGCCTCCAGGATCGCCTGGTTGGCCGTCAGTTGCGCAAAAGTAAAGTACGGGCAGGCGTCTGTAAGGGCCATGTGCGCGAGGGTAAGGTCCCGCGGGGAGACTGGCTCGTCAAAGCGGTGCGGTGGAGGCAGCGGTGGCGGCGCGACATCGCAGCGGGAGGTGGTGAGCCGCACGGACAGGGCGTCTGTGAAGTAGGCTGCGAGCCTTTGAATGGGATCTCCGGTCCGGCTCGAGAGCTCCCGCAGCTTCGGTATAACGGCGCTTGCAGACTCCGGGTCTGTGTCGATGCTCTTGGCGCACTCCAGCAGGTACTGCATCAGCTGCACCCCGTGTTCAGGCACCTTGGCCACCATCGCTGATCTGGTGCTGCTTTGCGGCCCCCACGGCTGCCCCCTGTACCTCATTTCACTCGCCATCAGGCCCTGCGATGACGTCGGCGAGCACCCTGGCTCCGGTGCACTCCATGGCGGCGACATACCATCCGAGAGGCTCATTCCCTGCTGCTGCAGCAAACATCTCTTCGCTTCCTCTAGCACTGTGAAGCCATCCGGGAGAGCTTCCTCTGCCGGCGTGCACGGATAGCACGAGTTTGTCGTTGTCGCTGCCTCCGAACTCTGACTGGACTCGCATGGATTCGTCTCGAAATAGCATACCATGCCATCATCCCCATCATCGCACATGAGACAATCCATCCATTCCGACGACATCGCATCCACTTCGTAGGGGTCTCCAGCCATCGTTGCGGTTGCAGAAGTTGATGGAAAGAAGGCTAAGGACTCATCCAGCGCCCCTCCTCCCTTGGACAGTGGGGTATCAACCGACATGCTGGGCAGGATGGGTGGGGGGTGAGAAAGGGCAGGGAGGTCCAAAGCTGAAGGTGCCTCATCGAGAAGGGAGGTGGAGCTAGAGGGATTGAAGTCATACAAGGAGTCAGTGTAGAAGCCAGAGGAAGAATTAGCAGCAGGAGATTGATCTATTGGAAGAGGATTACAGGGAGCAGTGAGAGCAGGGAGAGCTTGATGATGATACTGTTGTTGTTGAAGATGGGACTGCTGATGGCCGTTATGATGATGCTGTTGCTGCTGCTGCTGCTGCACAAGCTGCTGAGCCAACGCCATCAAAGACGCCTCCGACCTAGCGGATGTGGCCATCGGCAGGTGATAGGCCATCAGATTGTTGTTATCTGCACATAGAGGTGCCATCTCTGTCACACCCCTTTTTGAATAAAACCTGTTTGTTTGTTTTCTTTAGCCTTCAAAAGAGAAAAGGAATCAGCACAGAGCTTCCGAAACAGTTTGGCTTGCTTGTGATGGTTAGCTAAGTCTCCAAATATAGATGAGGAAATTGAGACGAGGCAAATGGGGCAATGAAGCAAAAAGAAAAAACATCAGCCATTGCCCTCCTTGTGTGGAGTGGCAGAATGGGTGGAGACGAAACCCATTCAACAGAATAACGAGGGGAGGAAAACTAAAAGGGAAATCAAGGAATGAGTGTGGTGGGGTGGGGTGAGGAGTTTGAGTAGAGCTATGGCAAAGGAGAAAGGGTTTATGGGGAAACAAAGAAGCAAGCAAGGTATGGCGATGAAGGAAGCAAGGGAAAAGGGAGGATGGGTTAAATAACTAGGAATATGGAATATGAGGCTAGCTGTAGAGGACGGGGATGAAGCAAGGGAGCACGCAGGAGAAGTGGAGCAGGCAGCTATGGCGGATGTGAGAGAGAGAGGTTTGCAACGGCAACTGACAGGAGAGAGGAGGAGCAGTAACATGGAGGGAAACGTTGGGCGATACATATATATATATATGTATATATACACGTGTATTTTTTATTATTTCAGGTTTTTTGGGGCTGATAATTGATTGATTGATGATGAATGATGATGGAAATAAGTCTGGAGAAAAACAACCCCCATCTGACGGTGTCCTGGCTTTTTCAGGAAAAAGGCTTTTAAAAAATTTAATAAAGCGGGGCCCTTTTGCCTGGCCCCAACCTTTGGTGGGCCTCACCGCCCCGGAAAAGAATGACCGACCAGTTGTACCCCATCCAATTCGAAAATCGACACATCCAGTACTCACCGGACCCCACTCAGGCCACACCCCCACCCCCCAAAAACAACGCTCCGGCCCTTTTGCCAAAGTCCTTTCTCGATCGCAAAAACCTTTCAAATATCGTTCATTAATGCCTTTAGTGACCTGTGATCTAGACGTTGCTTGCTTTTAACCATATTTTTCGGTTTTATAGTAGATGATAATGTACTACTTCACGTACTGCCCCAACCAATGTGCAAAAGGTCCACAAAGAGCTAATTATTCGCCACATCTCTCAAATTTAGTAAGTTCATGTCCATTATAATTATAATGCTAGGGCAAGGGGGGCTGAATCAGTGACACCTATGGGCCTTGGCAATGGCAAAAGAATGCCGGGTACCCTATACTCCATCTACAAATCGGTGAGGTGAAGGAGCTACAAGCACCCTGGGTGGACACCGCCTCAAAGTGCATCCAAGCAAGCGGTTCAAGCAAAGCAATGCAAACAAACCAAGGAAAAAAAATGGTAAATTTGGTGTCATTCTTCCCAAGATTGGCATGCACCATTGAAAGGAAGAATTTGGTGTCATTCCATATACCCAATAGTGAACCCTCTCATGTGCAGCGTCATGAGGGTGTAGTCATGGGATGTACTTACATTGTACCATTTCTTTGATTGAATAATACAAGAGTATACCTTGCTCTCACATATCGTGTTGCCTTTTTGTGCTGTGTTGAGTGAGTAACGAGTGCAAGTGCATCACACTTGGTATCAAAGCAACTCTTGCTCGGAGTGAAGGAGTACTCACGGAAGCAAGAGAAAAGAATCCAGTGCCCCAAAGAGAATGAGCCGAAATGACCCACATCATGTCGCCCCACGTCGCAACGCCCATAGCGCGTTGACCCGTCACATCATCCCACGTCCCGTCGACCCCATCGCGTCAACCCTCGTCGTGACGACTCCCGTCGCGTTTGACCCACGTCGCACCGACCTCGGCGTGATACCCCGGCATAGCAACTCTGACACCACCAATCATCTGAAGACATGATGCGACTTCCCCGCGACACAACCACCATCCCAAAGGCGAAACACGACTTTTCCGCATCGATAACCCCATCGACCACATGGAGGATGATAGAGAGAATGTACCCATCCCAACAATGGAAGAGAGAAAGAAGAGTAGAGGGCAAGAGTGGAGAGTGACCTAAGAGGAGAAGGTAGCCGGATTAGAGAGACGGTTGGAGGGCATGTCAGGCATGCTAGAGTCAAATTGAAGGAACATGCAAATGAAGGAAGAGAAAGAGGAAAGAAGAAAATTAGAAGTGGAGCAAGGCTATAGAGAATGGGTGCTACAACAACAAGAAGAGGAGAAAATACAGAAAGCACAAGAGGAGATAGATAGATTAGGGAGAGAGGAGACTTCTAGGAGAGCACAAGATACAAGAAAAGACAAGGAGAATGTAGTAGAAACAAGAAGTAAGAAACAAGACAAGAAGAAGAACAAGAAGCACCACCATAGAGAAGAGGAAGATAGTGATAGCTCAAAATATGACTACCGCAAATTCAAGATGCCCCGACCCACCAAGTACAAAGGAGAGAGAGACGGGCTAGTTCTGAAGAAGTGGATCGCAAAGGTGGGCAGATACTTGAAGTATGCCAGGATCACCAAAGATAGGAAGGCAAAAGTGACATCCATCTACTTGGAGGAGGACGCTACTAGTTGGTACCTGTTGGAACAGGAACAAGGACACACCATCTTTTCATGGGAAGAACTCCAAGAAGAACTCAAGGATTACTTCATTTCAAAGATGGAAATTTTCAAAGTCAGAGATGAATGGAGAAACCTCAAGCAAATGCAAGGGAAGATAAAGGAGTACGTCAGTAAATACAAACAGATCATGCTACAACTACCCAACATGGACACTGACACCAAACTGCATGGATTCTTATTTGGGATGCAAGAATGGGCCAGAAGAGACGTAGAGAGGCAAGAGCCAACTAGTTTAGTTGAGGCCATGAGAATGGCGGAAAGACTAGTGAATTTGGAAGGCAGGAGAATGGTCTAGGGGAACCAGAACGGATTCAACACCAACCTCAACAACTCATGGACCCCGAGACCCAATGCTCCCAGGGGCTAGTTCACAAAAACATAGAGCCAAACTACCAACATAACACTAACCGCAGCACAATCTGCATTAGTACCAAGAGGAGCAAGTGGTAGATGGGAGAATAATCACTACAAACCGTGACTCCGAGTGCATCATATGGTCCCACTAGATCAAACACATCATGGTGGACCCCCAAGCCCAACCACGAGGATTAGATACTTCAAATGTAGAGGACCACACTATCAAAACAGATGCCATGTGGAAGGCACAACATCATCAAGTGGATCGATGGTGAACGCCACTAGCGCATATGGAGGAGAAGAACCACAACCCCCGCACATCCAAGAAATTCCTAACGGAAGTGATGAAAGCATGGACCACCCAAGGGTGGGGACAATTAGTGCATGACCCCATTGCATGGCGGCCCAGGTAGCAACAGTCCACCACTTATACATCAAAGGCAGAGTGAGCAAAGGGAATCAGGCCATTATGGTGGACATAAGGGCCACTCACAACTTTATCACACCAGAGTGCACAACCAAACACGGATTGAAATTGTCCAAGGTCCTAGAAGGATTAACAGTAACATTTGCATAAGGAGAGGCCAAAGATTTGAAACAGGTCTTTACAGTACAAGTAGAAGCCGGGAAATGGAAAGCAAAGCTCAACTTCTTAGTAATCCTCATGGATGATTTTGAAGTTATCTTAGGCTTGAAATTCTATGATAAATATGTCATTGCAATGTTTGGAAAGGGAGTGAATGAGATGATGCTAGATATGCAAGGACAAGGTGTTAGAGTACCCTATGAAAGAATGCAGTTGCCAAGCAGAACACCAATCAAGGTGCAAATGAAGGAGAACAAGGCTGGAGTTGCTTGCCAAACAGTGAAGTCAAGCCCAAACCAACCAAGGGTGCCAATCCAATAAACCTCGTGTCAAGTAAACCCCATTAGACCACCCATCATGACATGTAGTGCCAAGCAAGTGGAGAAATCTATTAAGCAAGAAGACATGGTCTATCTATGTATTATTTGAGCCATTGGGCAGGAGACCACCAAGAAGCCTAGACCCCAAACCAATAACTTAGAAGTAATAGAAATACTTGAAGAGTTTAAAGATGTAATGCCAGCAAAACTACCCAAGGGTCTCCCACACCCAAAAGAGATGTGGATCACAAAATTGAGCTCATTCCAGGATCTGCCCTACCGGACAGAGCCCCTTATCGAATAAATCACTCAAAATTGATGGAATTGAAGAAGCAGCTTCATGAATTAGAAGAACAAGATTTCATCTGCCCTAGCGTCCCCCTTTGGTGTCCCAATGTTGTTTGTTAAGAAGAAGGATGGGGGACTTAGACTATGTGTATATTATATGGCCCTTAATAAAATCACCATAAAAAACAAATATCCCATGCCCCTAGTGGAGGACCTCTTAGATAGGCTACATGGAGTTAAGTACTTTAGTTGCATATACCTTAGGTCAAGGTATCACTAGATTCACATAGCAGAAGAAGATATCCCAAAAACAGCCAGATATGGTAGTTTTGAACGGTTAGTCTTAGGATTTGGGCTGCAATGGCCCAGGCACATTTTGTGGCCTCATGGATGGAGTCTTTAGACTCGAGATAGATGTATTTGCCATTATCTACATTGACGATTTACTAGTCTATAGCAAAACCTTAAAAGAACACAAGCAACACTTACTCCTAATTTTTGAGAAGCTGCGGCAACATAAACTATATGCCAAACCAGAAAAATGTGAGTTTGCAGTGAGAGAGTTAAAATTCTTGGGCTTCATTGTAGGATCCGATGGTATCAAAGTGGATCCCAGAAAGTGGAAGCTGTCCAAAAATGGCATGTCCTAAAGAAGAAGATAACACTTTTACATGAAACAGGAAGCTTTTGACGAGATGAAGAAATGCATGAGCCAAACCCTTGTCTTGAAAGTACCAAACTTCACAAAACCCTTTGAGATCTCCACAAATGCATCCGATTATGGCATTGGGGCATACTGGTACAAGAAGGCCACTCCATAGCTCTTGAATCCAAGAAGTTTACAGATGCTGAAACTAGGTGGAGCACACATGAGAAGGAAATGCTCATTGTCATCCACTGCCTTAGAAAATGGAAGCATTATGTTCAAGACAAGCACACAATAGTCTTCATAAACAACATCTCCCTCAAATACTTCCAATCC
The DNA here is from genome assembly GCF_053477565.2 of Lygodium microphyllum. Lineage (NCBI taxonomy): Eukaryota > Viridiplantae > Streptophyta > Polypodiopsida > Schizaeales > Lygodiaceae > Lygodium > Lygodium microphyllum. The sequence continues at coordinate 70,598,765 of NC_141140.1, forward strand.
CAACCCAAAAGCTATCGGCAAAACAAGCTCGTTGGCTAGACTTCCTAGCTGAATTTGATTTGGAGATAAGACATAAGCCAAGCTCCACAACCAAATAGTAGATGCCTTGAGCCATAAAGTTGACTTGAAAGCCATCAGTGTGGTTAGTAGCAACTTCATGGAGCTACTGAAGGAAGCCTTAGAACAGGATCAAGACATGCATAAAATTATCCAAGATGTGGAAGTTGATAAAACCCCACATGGCATGTATACACTCGAGGAGGGAATCCTAAAACCCTAGAGGCCCTTAGAAAGCAGTTCTTTTGGCCCCACAAGAAGGAAGAAGTCATTGACTACATCAAGACATGTCCTACTTGCCAACTTGTGAAGGCACCATGCTCAAAGCCAATGGGATTACTTCAACATATTTTCATACCAAGATGCCCATGGGATGTAATCAATATGGATTTCATTGTGGAGCTTCCCAAATCCCATGGATAAACCATCATTTTTGTAGTGATGGACTATTTCTCTAAGCAAGCCCACTTCATCCTTGCCAAACCACCATTGAACACCAAGGAGGTAGCTTGCCTCTTCTTCACACATGTGTTCAAGCTACATGGACTACCCTTAGCCATAGTGTCAGATAGAGATGGAAGATTCATGAGTGACATGTGGAAGGAACTCTTCAAGACTTTGGAAACACAATTGAGATTTGCACCATCCTTCCACCCTAAAACAGATGGACAAGCAGAACGAGTCAACCAAGGCATTGAGGATTATCTTAGGAGTTATGCCTGGGTGGACTAGAAAGATTGGGCCTTGTACCTTGATGTGTTGGAATTTTACTACAATAGCTCCATCCACTCCGCCACGAGTTACACGCCCTTTGAATTGGCCACAGGAAAAGAATTCATCATCCTACTTGCCTTAGCATCTAGAGTGACCAAAGTTGAAGATCAAGATGCAGAGGAATTTTTGAAGAACTGGAGAGATCGAAATGCGGCAGCCAAGCATAGCCTTAAACAAAGCAAAATCACCATGACAGAGCAAGACAACAAAAAGAGAAAGGCAGTATTGTTCACTAAAGGCGACATGGTCCTAGTCAGCTCTAAGAACATGTCACTCCCAAAGAATATGAGCCCCAAGTTCAATCATCGCTACTATGGACCCTACCGCATCATCAAGTGTTGAATGAAGTCACCTACAAGCTCAACTTGCCAGAAAGTGTATGTTGTTCATAATTCTTTTCATGCTCATCTTCCACGCAGGTTCTATCTCGACAACCAATGGGGATGGCACGTACCAATGCTTCATTCCAACGATCCCTTCGAAGTAGAAGCAATCCTTCGACACTCGGAACAAAAAGGATACCCTTAGTACCTCACCAAGTGGTGCGGGCGTCCCCTCAAGGAAGCCACTTGGATTTCAAAAGTGGAGGCACATGAGCACGGCAAAGGCGCCTTCGCTACCTAGCTCAAGGAGAACCCCACTACCCCTTCCAATTCCCCTTGAGCCTCTCCAAACAAATGGTTCTCGATCATAGGCCCAAGAACACCTCCACTCCTCACATGTACTTGAGTCAAGGGTGGACTCACATGGTAACCCCAACAACAATAAACTCAAATGAGCCCTACCAAGTCTAGATGGGCAGACACTGACCAACTTGCAAGAAAAAGTTATGTTAAGACCCCCACGTCCTAGTGTAGCAGACATTGACCAGTCTGATAGTATAGACTGTGTTAAGACCCCGAGATCGTATCATCAAGTCCTAGATTGGCAGACACTGGCCAACTTGTTAGAAAAAGTTGTGTTAAGACCATGGATGAGTCAAATAAACACTACCCTTAGATCGCTAAGGACAGCAATCCAGTAAGCGGGGGTGAGTGTAAGGGATTTGTAACTATACCATGGCATTATTACCAGAAAGACCTATATAGGGAGTAGTAGTGACTCTAAGTCCTACTTGGTTTCCACTTTACGTCTGATTCCCTATACTCAATGGTGAGCCCTCTCATGTGCAGCGCCACGAGGGTGTAGTCGAGGGACGTGCCTATGTCGTACCGTTTCTTTGATTGAATAATATAAGAGTATACCTTGCTCTCACATATCGTGTTACCTTTTTGTGCCGTGTTGAGTGAGTAACGAGTGCAGGTGCATCACAGAAGGGGGGGGGCGGTTTGCTACACAATACTTGGCTAATCTAGGTTGCATCTTTAAAATGTTTTCAATCCTAGATGGCACCCTCAAGCCCTAGTTGACATCAACTTGGCAAAAGAACTCCCAAAATCCTTAGAAATCACTTACGAGTATGGTATCCATGTGTTAGATCAACCATTGGTTTATAAAAACTTGCTTAACTCTTGCTTCAAATGCCACAAAGTGGACCACTTCATTAAAGATTGTCATGAGCTAAAGTCACCTAAATGATAGAAAACCAGTCAAGATGATGGTTAGATGGAGGGATTCCAAGTTGCTAGCCCCAAGAAAACAAGACAAAATTGTGCCCTAGCCAATAAGTACACTAAATCCAAAAATCAAAACAAATACTCTTTTAATGGAATTAGCGGACCCAAAAAACTATGCCTTACAGTAGGAACCATTAACCAAAGGTAAGGAAAGATTAGTTGAGGATGACCTTTCTCCCTTGAAACAAGTTGACATGTCATTGGTTAATGAAGATGATGAGTTTGTTGATAGTTCTCAATTTGTGAGGGATCTAAAAATCTAATTCGGAGAAGGAATATGACCTTCATTCTCCCCTTAAAGCATACCATCACAAGTCGAGGAAGAATCTCTCCCTCTTAAAACCCCTTTTAAACATAGATCTCCCTTGGCTAATGAAAAAAATTCAACTTTTAAGTGAAGATACTCTTAAAGGTGGGAACTGCCTCTCCTCTTCCTAGTATAAACACTTAGGTCCAAAGGGAAAAATCAACAAAAAACATTAACTATGAATTCCTTAAGGATAATATCTTACAATACTAAGGATCTTATTGACTTGTATGAGCCATGACTATCAAAAATTAGCTCAACCAACATAGTTGAATCTTAGATTGCATTTGACTTCAAGAAACCAAAGCTCCATGGGATAAACTATTAAAGAACGTAAAGGATATATCTGCTAAGATTTCTTGGTATTTCATTGACCATGCTAGAAGAAGTGGTGGGGCAACACTCAAGATCCATAACAAGTTGGCCAACTTAATCTCATAGGTTTGAAAAGACCTTACCCATCAATGGATTGCTATAATGATTAAGGATGTAAAAGAAATATCTATTGTTTTTATTTATGCAAACTACTTATTTGTTAAGAGTAGACATTCGAAACTCCCTAAATCATTTTAACTATCCAATAATATTAATAGGGGATTTTAATATGATGGAATGCATTCGTGATAGATTTTAACAAAAGGGTTAAGTCATTTCAAGGAAAGAAAAAAAGGCTTGGCTCATAACCAATCAAACACATAATTTAATGGAAATTGCCATTAAAAATATTTTTGGTCCAATAAACAAAGAGGGGATGCATTAAGAAAAGCATGCCTTCATTGTGCATATATCTCTATAAGTATTCTCTCATCATTCGTAAGTGCCTCGTGGGTGCCTCTTTTAAAGCCCATAAGGACATTGCCTTATTTGATCATTTTCTTATTCAACTCTCACTTTCTAATAATGATAATATAATACACTTAGGATAGTTCCATGTGAATCCTTCTCTATTACATAATCAATGGGTTAGAAAAAGTATGCACAACATTAGGGGGTGGTCTTTTTTCTCTTTAGTCTTGCGTTAACAGGTAGCAATGTGTCAACATGCTATTAAACAAACACATGGCCTATTAAGAGCTATGAAACAACACACATTTGACATAAAAAGGAGGATTAGAGCACATAAATACCATTCATGTACACAACTAGAAAAGGAAGTGGACCAAGGTAACCTAGAGGCTCAAAATGAGCTACTCAAGACAAAACGAGAACTTAAGGAGGGGGAGGAAATAGAAGTAGAAAGAACCCTCTTCACCAAAAGATGGTGGGCTAGGAGAGAGAGAGAGAGAGAGAGAGAGAGAGAGAGAGAGAGAGAGAGAGAGAGAGAGAGAGAGAGAGATTCCCCTCTTACTGGATGACCAAAGGAACCAATCTTGAGCCTAAGATGGACACCATAACTTGACTATAGTTCATGATTACTTTGCCAATACTGTTACATCTAAACTTGTGTATAGAAAGGTCAAAACTAATGCTTGAGCTAAAATAGCTAGGACTAGACCCAAGGTAGTCCCCCAATCCATTATTGCACTTTTAGATATGAATATCTTCCCAATAGATCTTGAAGATACCATTGATGGAGCTAAAGAAGTGTGAAACTTCTAGATTAGATGGACTCCCCAATGAGTGCTTTCAAGAATTAAAAGAGATCCAAATTTACCCCCCTCTAGCAATTTGGCATAAAGCCCTAAAGTTTGGAGCTCTCCCCCACTACATAAATATAAGGGTAATCAAAGTGAAAGTTGTAGGCCGTGTTCGGGGGACAAATTTGTACTCAACAATTGGAGGCCCCTAACTTCAGCATGTAAAATTCTCAAGGGGTAGGGGGGGGATGCGCCTTATAGAACATGTAAGCTACCATATGAGCTCAAAAGAAATGGAATTTTATTTAGTAAAATTTATAGGATTATATTTATAAAAAGGGTTTTCTAATTACGTTTGGAAAAAAAATGTAAGTTTAGTAAAGTAAAAGGGGTAATTTTATGGCCTTATAGCATGTTAAGAAATGGTATTTCCTAACACCTTTGAATGCACATTATATAGATGATTTCTTATAGGTACACCCCTCGAGTAAAATTGTTGCGAAAGCCCTAGCTTGTAAATTGCAGGTCACTATGCAATAATTTCTCTTTAGGAGCATATGGATCATGCCCAAGACATCAAGCAAGACTTCATCTTCTTCAAGATAGACTTAAATAAAGCGTATGATTGCACTAGAATGGAATTTCATTTTTCAATCCTTGAGTGATATGGGATTTGGAAGGAGGTTTATTAAGTTTGTAATGACTCTATTTGAGAATCTCTTCTAGATTTTTTTAAATTGGTCAACTAATCCCTCCCTTCCTCCTCAAGAAATCCATCAGGAAAGGATGCCATGTTGCCTTTATTCTCTTTGTAATAGTTGCAAATGCTATCTAATTGAAAGGTGAAGTAGGGTTGGATTGCACAAGTAGAAGCAAGAGCTATGGAGGTTCAAGCAAGAGAGAGTAACATAGTGTGTGGGAGCTCCAATAGTCATAATGTGTGACTTGCCTTTCCTTATCAATTGTCATGTGTAGAATAACGAATAAAATGATAGTGACGTGCAACCACCATCTACAATGTACAACTATACAGGCAGTAAATACAAGTAAATGTAGGTGATTATGTAGACAATCTTTAACCCCCAATAATGTTCCACTTAAAGGCAAATGTTCATGAGGGTGGAGAAATTAGGGAAAAAGTGATAAAGTATAATGTGTACGTATAAGTATAACAAGATGAGAAATAGACATCATCTCATCCTATGTCTATTATCTTCTTAAGGAATACATAACGTTCCACTAGGAGACTTTTAGTGAGTAGATCTATAGGATTCTCGTTGGTCAAGATCCTGATAAGTTTTATCTGCTTTTCCTCAACCACCTCTCTAATGGAGTGAGAAAGGACTTGAATGTGCTTGGCCTTCACATGAAAGATCGGATTATGTGTCAATTGAATGGCACATAAAGAGTCCAAATGCAATGTAGGAGTCATAATCATACTAAGGTCGGCCTAACCATAGGTTCTCTTTGCAAGCCTTAGTGATTGCAATATACTTAGCCTTGGTAGTAGACAAAACCATATTTCTGCACCCTGGACATCCAAGAAATAGTACCCCTAGCAAAAGCAAAGATATAGATGTAGGTGGACTTTCTACTATATGTATGTCTTATATATCAAAGTCTATATAGCCTACAACTCTAGTATCCTCACCACCATAACAAGTACATATAAATGTAGTAGTACCCTTGATACTCTTCATGACATCCCAATGTCACCTGTCAAGTGTCACAACATATAGCAAGCCACAACTCCCAATGCAAATGCTATGTCAGGTTTAGGGGCTATTGTGGCATGCATCAAGCTTCCCATAGCAGATGCATATGAGATCTTGGCCATCTTGGCCCTCTCATAATCTAACTAGGCAAAATCTACTGGATAGAACCTCACATGAGAAGGTAATGGGTAGCCAATAGGCTTACCATCCTGCATATGAAATCGCTCAAGGACTTTATGAATGTACTACTTTGACAAGGAGAGGAATCCCTTAGAGCGATTACATGTAATGTGCATGCCAAGTATGTGAGAGGCATGCTCCATGTCCTTCATCTCTCAAAGCTCTACCTTTAAAGCATCCAACTCATCATGAGCACTTTCAGTAATCAACGTGTCATCAATATATAGAACCAAAATTATAAGGCGACTATCGTGGGTCTTATTTGTGTAAGGATATGGATCCATATCACTATGGGAGAAATCCAGTGCATGCATAGAGGCATTAAAACTTATAATACCATTCCCTAGATGCCTACTTAAGTCCATAAAGACTCTTCTTCAACTTGCACACTAGGTGTTCCTTGCCCTTTTCCTCAAAGCCCTTAGACAGCTACATATAGATGTCCTCATGCAAGTCCCCATGAAGGAAAGCTATTTTCACATCTATATGATACAAGTCCAAGTCCATCTGTGCAACCAAGGCCAATACCAATCGTAGGGTAGTAATCTTAACCACAAGAGAGAATGTCTCATTAAAGTTAACTCTCTTCTCTCACTTAAAACCCTTAACAGCCAATCTAGCCTTATATGTTGGCTTAAGGCGATGAGGGGTCCTCTCAACTTGTATACCCACTTACATGGTAATGCATGTTTTCCATTCGGAAAAGGATCCTATGTATGGTTTTTGTATAGTGAATCATACTCAAACTACATGGCCCTCTCCTAAGAGCAACTCTGACCTCTAAACATAGCCTCCTCACAAGTAAGGGGTAAAGTAAGGGACTCACCAAAATCAGTCACCATGACATAATGCATAGAGGGTTCAAACCAATCAAGAAGATGTGATGCTCTAATGGAGCATCTCAAAATTGCTTGTGGGACATCTATGACATGTCCTCTCTATAGAACATTGTGATCCTGCACAACATGTGAATCTTGGGCCACTACATCATCAATAGGATTAGCAGATTATCTAATCGGAGTTGGTTATATTGTAATAGAAAGCTCCTCTTGAAATATCACCCTACATATCTCATCGATCTGCTCTGGTCTCATATGAACTTTTTCCTCATGGAATATGACATCATGGTGGTTGTGGATAATCTTTTGAGCTTGTAGATCCCAAAGATGATAGCCCGTGTCACCTACATTACCATAACTAAGAAATATGCATTTGAGGGACTTTGGATCCAACTTATTGCGTTTTTCTTTGAAAATATGGCAAAAAGCCTCACATCCAAGGACATGCAAGTATGCATATGAGGGAGGTTAACCAGACCATACCTCCTTTGCAACTCTACCACCAAGAGCAATGTATGGGGATCTATTAATCGAATGAACAGTAGTAGTAATTGCCTCAGCCCAAAAGTACTACGGTAAGCTTTTTAGACTAAGCATACTACTACTGACTCTTTCTTGAGTAGTTCCATTCATGTGCTCTACAATGCCATTTTGGGGTGGGATGTATAGGGTGGTCAATTGATACTTGATATTCCTCTCATCACAAAACTACTCAAATACCTTAGAGACATATTCACCCTTATAATCAAATTGTAGGCATTTTAACTTATGCCTAGACTAGTTCTCAATCATAGCAAGAAAGCACTAGAATGTAGCCAAGATGTTGGCCTTTTACTTTATGGGATAGGTCCAAATCTTATGTAAATAATCATCAATGAATGTGACAAAATACTTAGCACCACCTAATGGCTGATAGGGCATGGGGCCACAAACATATAAATGTAGAAGAGCCAATGGCTCACCCATATGCATAGAGCTAGACTTTTTATGAGAGTTATGAGTCTACCTATCATATAAATAATGATTACAAGAGTCAAAACATGAGTAGTCAAGAGGTGGTAAATACTGCAATTGAGTAATCAATTTTATTTCTTTAAGGGATGTATGCCCAAGATAGTGATGCCAAAGAGATACATGAGAAAGATCAATCACAACCAAAACATGATCAATAGATCAAGATATAAGCAAAGGATAGTGACTGACAAACTTGGCACCTCGAGAGCAAAAATAAGATTTCCACGAGTAATCTTTCATGCAGAATCATCAAAAGAGACACGGTACCTATCATCATCCAACTATCCAACAAAGATAAGGCTTTTAGTCAAAGCTGAAACATGATGTACATCATGAAATACAAATGGAGAACCAATACCAAATTACAATCTCATATCACCTATGCCAATGGTATCCAATGCAATGTCATCTCCTAGTCTAATCAAACCAGTAATAGTATGATAGATATAAAACCAATGATGATGCAGGGTAATATGAAATGAAACCCTTGAATCAAGAAGCTAATACTAAGAGTAAGAAGATGAAGTATCAGTCAACTATGCAATCATCGGAGTTGTACTCCAAGTCATTTATCGCTTCTATCTTAACATTGAACTTAGGAATAATGTTGCAATCACTAGAAGATTTAGCATTATCTTATGCTTTTCCTTATCCTTTTTCATGCATATCATTGCACATCCTATGGCATTGCATCCTTATGTAGCTCTAATATATCTACAATAATGACAATAACTAGAGGACTTAAGATCACAGGACTTACTACGTGATTGCCCACGAGACTTATACTTGCCCCTTTTGGGTTGTAAGTCTCTAGTATGATTATATTTCCATTACCACCTTGTCTGCCTCTCGTTGTAAGTATGGGAGAAGTACATATTGCATCAACATTCCTCATGTTTACTTCCTATATAAGTAAAGTATTCTCTACATCCTTGACCAGAAAACCATCTTCAAGAGGGTTTGCACTCATAACAATTTGAAATGTATCCCAAGTCTTAGGCAGTGTAACAAGTAAGAAAAGGACATTGATATTATCCTCAAGCTTAAGACCTTGTGAAGTAAGTAGACTAAAAATGGAATGAAACTAATTTAAATGAGAAGAATATAGATGTTTCTTCCTTTATATAAAGGTCCATAAGTTTCTTAAGACAATGTAGTTGAGTTGCATGACTTTGCCTATTATAGAGATCATAATGCGTAGGCACTTACTTATTTTGCACCAATGACTACCAATCTGAGTCTTCCAATACTGAAAGTTATTGTCATTCAACTTCTCTATGTTGAAGATATACTATCATTAGAAGCATTTGAAGCACGTTCCAGTATGCCTACCAAATAACGAGAGTATAAACTATTGTAATAATAGCAAATCATCTCCAAAACCAAGCCAAAAAGAGTGTAATAGGAGGAAGACTAAGCCAATACATTGTTGTCCACAAGGAAGAAGTACTATAATATTGAACATAAGTGTCCGCTCTCAAAAGAACTACTCAAAATTGATTTTTAGAATGGTTGTCCATAAAACTATTGTGAATCAACATGTAATTGTAGGAAAAAATTGTAACAAGCGGGATACACACCGACTAGGACTTAGACACCCCGTCACACTGACTGGGGTGTTTAAGGTGTAAGAGCCCCAAATTAGGGCAACCAGTTATTATCAAGATCATACTCTTCACCTTCATCTCCAGCTTCCATGGCTTCCTCCTCCCTTCTCTCTTTCTCTCTCTTCTTCTAATCTTCTTTCCTCTTATTCTTATTCTCTTTCTCTCTCCTCAGCTCTCCTTCTCTCTCCTTCTCTCTCCTCTCAGCTTCTTTCATTACAAGTGGTATCAGAGCTTCAGTCTTTGGTCCTTTTCCTCTTTCCCCTTTCTCCCTTTTCAAATCCCAAAAACCCTAGTTACTCAGCTTACAGGTATAGGTACAACAAGGACTGCAGTTAACTTCAGCTTTTTGGAGCAAGCAGGAGCTATGGCTGGAGACTCAGACATATCTGGAGGTAAAATAGTTAAAATAGCAGGTCGTCACTTCTTTTCATGCAAATTTTAAGGGTTCCAGGCCAAGTTTAGAGTCCCAAGAGTTGGAAGAGGGCAAAACCTCAGTCATTTTTTGCCCCAGCTCTCTCTCTCTCTCTCTCTCTCTTCTCTTGCAAGTTGCCATGGCTACCAGCCCAAAGAAACCCCAAGATCTAACCTGAGGGTGCTCCCCAATATCAACCAACCCCGGGACTCCTTCCCTGACCCCCCAAGCTACTGATCAAGTAGTGGACTAGGGGGAGTTGCTGCCCAAAAGGCCTGCAAGACAGCCCCGCAATTTTTGACGCATTTTGCGTTGGCTGCCCTACCAGCCCTCCTGCCACTTCTCCACTGCTGCTTGGCCACTCCCTGCCACTCCTGGGCATTGATTCAACTAATCTCCCTCTTCCCCCTTGGCATTTTTGATCCCAAGATTCAACCTTCAAGATTGGACAACAGCTGGACTATTTGATACAGTTTGGGGCAGCCATGGATTCTCCAAACTGAAGCCTTTTCTGACCCGGAGAGCTCAACCCACACAAGCCCTTCAGCCCGTGAATGATTTCTCTTGCTCGGATGAAGACATTGAGTTCAGCATGCATGGGAGCTTGCGGACAGCCATGAAAGCTTCACTTGAAGCTTCCCATTCTTGAAGCTCAAGCTCGGGGACAAGCACGGGAGCCTTCCTCATTAGTAGGAGCATTTGAATGCTGAAATCTTCTTTTTGGATGCCCCAACCAACAACTGGACTTGATCAATGGAGCAAGCGGCATCATGACAATTCATGCTTCAACGGTCTTCCCAAGCATTAAAGAGGTATGCCATTCTGATCTTAATCTCTCAATTTAGCCACTTGCTGAGCTTAATCCATTATTGGAGAGATTCAAGATTGTATACGAGCATCATACCTCTTCCTGAAATTCATTGTAATGGCTGACATTAACCCCCTATCTTGTCTTGTGATATTGGATGAATAATAGCCATTGTAAATTGGGTAAGTAGCAGCCAGTGAGTCACTGGACTGCCAAGGTAAACTTTACCCAACCTCTATCATTCCTTGCATCTCATGAAAATGTACAATGCCTTCTTTCCAATGCATCTCATGCTGATTGCTTATTAAAAATGTCTGCCACGTATACTCCGGTTGAGGAAAATGGCCGATGCCAGGCGAGGTGGTAAGACAAAAGAGAGGTGACCCTCCCTTATTACTTAAGACCCTGAAGGGGTGCACAACCGGGCTGGGGGAACTTTGCCCACCTCCTGGTGATCTGGAGCCCAATACTTGTATGCAGGTGCAGATACTTCCATGAGTTCCACTCCCTTGCCCCAATGATCCTTCTTGGATACCCCACAATGCTAATGGTACCCATGTATGACACTTGAAGTACATGCAGTCAAAGGAGATGTATGGCAGTGAATGTACTTATGCATTAATGGTAGAGTTGATGGGTATGCAATGATGCTTGCGATTATGTTCAGTATGCTCAAGATGCTATTGATGTGGTAGATCAGGCCCCTTGAACTATGTTCTATCCATATAAGACCTTGGCACTAAGGGACATGCAGTGTTTTTGGTCACGGTCCTTTAGGACTGTCACAAAGATCCCATTGTAGAAAATTTTGTCCTGAATCTGGGGGTGAACCCTATAGCTCACCTCGAAGAGGGATTTTTTCCCTCTGGTTTGAATCAAAAAACTCCCCAATCGGAGCTATAGCGTGAAAGTTATGCCCATTTTTGTGCACTAGGGTCACTATGCACAAGATGCAGACCACTCCAAGATAGGCACTGTAAATCCATTACAGAAAATTCTGGTCATTTTCTGTCATAAAGGTTAATAGCTCATCTCAAAGAGGCCATTGTCCCCTCCGACTTGAGCCCAAAACCTCATCAATAAAAGTTTCCTACAAAGAGTTATAGCCCTTTTACTGATAGTAGGTCCTGTGGACTGCATCCAGATGGCTGGCCAGAAAGGCAAAAGCAAGGCCCAAGAGGAACTCCAGAGGGAGATTAGAGACTCCCGGACCTCCATGAATGAGGAACCAAGCTTAGCACAAGATTACCATGGTGACATACAGGAGGAGATGCCTGAAATGGACCCATATACCCTTCTCAATCACACCCTCTATCAACATGAGCTCCGTCATATGGAATGCCACAATGATATGGTCACCAACCACCGCCAAATGATGTCCAAGTTTTATGAAGCGATCGAGCATATGGCTATCTCAAACTCAAAGACCCAACAGACCTTGGAGCAGCTCACTGCTCTTGCTGCTCAATTAGCGATCGCTTCATCCCAAGAGAAGACCAATGACTCTAGACATGAGTCTAGATGTCCTCCACATCAGGAATTGTCGCATGGCCCACAGGGTATACTTGGCGCTAAGGGAATTTTCCCTTCTACCTATGAGATCGGGAAACCCTATCATACACATGAGGAGCCCCTATTGAATTCCCCCGTCCACCATGCCGGCAACATTCACTTGAGGCCTTCTCCCACCTTAGGTTGAATTTCACCTGCTCTACCTAGGAGCCCCCATGCACCCCATATGAATCAGCCCCATCAAGGACAATATGGTACAAATGGACAGCATGGAAATCATGGACATCATGATTATAATGGATAACATAGGCTTAATGCACCACAAGGGATATATGGACAGTAGGGCATGTATGGCCACCATGGGTTGCATGGACAGCAAGGATTTCATGGGCAGCATGGCCCCTATGATTTGCGTGACAAGGTCATCCTAACAAAGTACAATGGGCAATCCCCCTCACCATCTGACCTAGAAGAATGGACATCCAAGATGGAGTCTTGCTTCAACATCTACCCCTGCACTGATGATCAGAAAATACTTTTTGCTTCTCTCCACTTGGAAGGTTTTGCCCACACTTGGTGGCACTATATCAATCGGGAGAATCAATAGTTCATTGATTGGGAAGATTTCAAAATGCATATGGTCCAAGTTTTTGTGTCCCCTGTGGAAAAAGAACGGTTTGCAAGGCGATGGTACACTCTTGACCAATGTAACCTCATTGTATGTGACTACACAAATCAGTTCATGAACTTGACCATGTATGTGGAGAGCATCAGTGACGATGCTAAATTGCACAAGTACATCTATGGGTTGGAACCGAGTCTATCGGCTGATGTCATGGCCCAAAAACCTACCACACTGTTTGATGCAAACAAACTAGCTGAGAGATATGCAAGAAAGTACCATAAGAATGAGCATTTTTAGCAAGGTGTTGAACCTCCCTGCATCCCTTCACGATCAGCCCCATTTTCGAGGCACTTCTATGCCTAATAATAGCCCTAAAGTACCCACTTACCCCACCTTCCATGCTGAAAGAAAAATGGGCACTTTTGGGATAGCATCGGGATCTACTGCTGAAAATAGGTATGCTGAAAATAAACAGTCCACTACATCACCTTCCCATGGATCCAGTAGTCAACGGTTCATCTCCCCAGATGTTGTGAAGGAACGGAAAGAAAAGGGCCTATGCTTTAAGTGTGGAGATAAGTACACTGCTGATCATGCCTCCAAATGCCCGTACAAGACAGCTAAGGTCAAAGTTCATAGCATGTATGTCATGGAAGATTGGCACAATGAGGAGGGTGACCTGCCCATTGACCAGGCTGAGCCCACGAAGGATGTTGATCATGAGCAGTTCTATGACCCAAAGGATGGGTTTCCCTTTGACCCGGGCAGTGCTCCCTCACATATACTTGATTTAACATCCCACCCACCTTCCACTTCCCTTTGCTCTCCTTGGATGCTTGGACGGGTTCCCGCAGCCCCAATACCCTTCGCATTCAAGGTAGTATCAATGGAAAGCATGTTTTTATCCTTGTGGATAGTGGAAGCACTCACAGTTTTATCAATAAATCAGCCATTAATCGGTTGAAATGTACCCCTATGGCATTACACTCCCCCTTGAAGGTCCAAATAGCAAATGGAGAAGAAGAAATCAGCACACATGTACGTCCCGCAGTTCCCTTATGCCTGGCTGAAAATTATGTGGCACTGGTTGATCTGATTGCCCTAGATATGGGCCCCATTGATGTTGTCTTGGGCTGTGATTGGCTAAAACAATTGGGGAAAATTGCTATGGACTTTTCTCAGCTTTACATGGAGTTTATGATGCATGGACAGCCTATCTACCTAGAGGGAGTTCGAGATCATGCTGATTTTCAGCTCATTACAGCAAAGCAGCTCAAATGGGAGTTTAAGAAATGCTCACAAATCTTTGTTTTGCAATTAAATAAGGACACTTCTGATCAACCCTCCATAGTATCTCATGGCTCTGCCTTGCAGGCCTTACTTGAGGAATACAATGACTTATTTCAGATGCTTTCATCCCTCCCTCCCAAGAGATAAGTGGACCACCCACTTGACCTAGAGCCCCATTCCAAGCCAATGAACAAACCCCCCTATAGACTCTCCAAGTGTGAGCGTGAAGAGATTGCAAAGCAAATCAAGGAGTTGTTGGAGATGGGTTTTATTGAACGAAGTCCTTCCCCTTATGCATCCCATGTCCTCTTAGTAAAAAAGAATGATGGCTCCTTTCGCATGTGCATTAACTACAGAGATTTGAACAAAATTACAGTGAAGAACTACTATCCCATACCAGGGATTGATGATTTGCTGGATGAGTTAAAAGGGGCATGCTTTTTCACTAAGATTGACTTGCGCTCTGGCTACCATTAGATTCGTATGCGAGCAGGAGATGAGGTCAAGACGGCCTTCAAGACTAATCGTGGACTTTACCATTTTCTTATGATGCCTTTTGGGTTGACTAACGCCCCCGCCACCTTTCAAAGGCTCATGAACAAAATCCTACACCCCTTTCTGTTCAAGTTCGTGCTTGTTTTCTTTGATGACATCCTCATTTATAGCAAGTCATCTATGGAGCACTTGACACGTTCAGAGGGTGTTTGACATATTGAGAGAGCATCGACTCTTTGCTAAGGAGAGAAAATGCATATTCATGCAGACATCTGTGGAGTACTTGGGACACATTGTGAGCAAAAATGGTATACATGCTGACCCAAAAAAGGTGCAATGTGTTAAAGATTGGCCCACTCCTTCCACCACCACTTCTTTGCATGGCTTCCTTGGTCTCTCTTCATTCTACAGACACTTCATTAAGCACTATGCCACCATTGCAGCACCTTTGACTGATCGCTTGAAAAAAGAGTCATTCTTTTGGGATGCCACTACGGATCATAGCTTCAAATAGTTAAAGGGCGCACTTACTTCAGCCCCCATCCTTGTTTGCCCTGACTTCTCTAAGCTATTTACCATTCATTGTGATGCGAGTGGCCGGGGTATTGGTGCAGTATTGTTGCAAGAGCATGGTGTGATTGCATTTGAAAGCCGCAAGCTTGATGAGAAGGAAATGCAAATGAATGCATATAACCAAGAGATGTTGGCCATCTTCCATGCCATCAAGAAATGGCACCACTATTTGTGTGGTAGCCTCTTTCAAGTGAAAAGCGATCACTGAGTCCTCCAATACTTCTTGACACAATCTACTTTGACTCCTAAGAAAAGGCGATGGATGGCAACCTTATAGAACTATGACTTTGACCTTTCACACACGCGAGGCAAGGATAATATTGTGGCTGATTCTCTCTCTCGAATGTGGGCATGCAGAGTTCTCGCCACACTCTTCATTTCTAGCTATAGAACACCAAGAGAACACCTCAATCCAATATCATATGAAAAAGTTATGGCCAAAATACAAAAGTGTTGTCAGGTTACTATCCTATCCATGACTTCTGCAATATGCTCTGTGTCCATTCAAAATGGATAGAATGGTTATGCTTTTATACTTTTTTACTTGAGGGGGTTGATAAAACTAAATTGTTAACTAGCACACAATTGTTAACTAACATATAGCCAATTATTAAGACTAGCACACAATGGCCTTAGATTGAGGTATAGTCATCATTGAATGACAATAAGGATATATTATATGCTATATCTCAAAAAGTATATTCCATCATGAATATACTAGCTTACATGTCCATATGGTTGGTCAAAAGTGCTTTTGTATTTCAATACTTAACTCCATATAGTGATACATATTTGTAGAGCTTAAAACTTCAAATCCAACTCTTAATTTTTGTTGATATAAGATGAGAAAATGCTGCTAAGGCCATTCTTCATAGTTGTGTCATTGGGATTGAGCTAATTCTTATCCTATGTTGAGATATAGGCTCTCTCACCTCAAGTACCTCCTTCTCTTACATTTCATAGATTCCAAGATACACCTAACTTGAAGCACAAATATGGAAAGATCTAACCATTGGATCAAGTTGTTGTCTTCTACAAGTTCTCCATACTCTCAGGGGGGTCACTATATGTATATCCCCTACATCACCTACGTTCAAGGCCTATTTATAAATATCCTTATTTGTGAATTTTTTCTAAATAAAACACAATCCTTTTCTATTCAATCTGTAAATAACCCTTTTATGTTACACCCTTCTATATGTAAGAAATGTATAAAAATAGTAATTTAAAAATACCTTATTTTGAACCCACGTGATGCATATATATATTCATGAGTGACCGCCCAAGTCGTTGCTTTTCATGATCTATACTATCACTACTCAGATTGTCTAGATCTTACCTCACCTAAGATTGAATCAACATTTACTAATATTCAATTTTCAGGTAGAATAATAGGTTGCCATATTCACTTCTCTATATTGAGCTAGTCTCAATGACCCACTGAGAGAGTAAGGAGAGTGAGGGAGTGTGAGAAGACCCAATTCATCTCTCGTTATTGTATTACTAATCTTCAATCAATAAATTTTATCTTTGATGAGTGTGCCCAATCACTTCTATTACCATTACATTACTTGCTTCTGCTGTAATCTACTTGATTGTGAGCTCCTTTCAATCAACTATTTGTGACATCTCCTTATTATCTACCTTTTCAATTGAATTAGTTAAAGTGATGAACATCTAATTTTTAGAATTTAATGAACAACTGCTACTATGATAAACCCAAAGAAAATGACTACAGCAGGTAATTCCTAATATGTGTGGTGTTTATACACACATGTGCATACATTTGTATACACACACATTCACACTCATGCACAACACACACATACCCATATACATATGCATACATAAACACAAATCATACTTTTATTTATGAGACCAATGATGAGATTATCTCACTATTTGATGGTCCATGGTGATACTATTTGGGTGACATAACATATGCCAAATTTTATAGCATGTTGTAATATCTTAGGAGACCTCAAATGACAAAGGAACTTGAATGAAATTTTACTAATACTTGATCCAAATTTAATATACATATTCTACAAGTGTGCAGAGAGGGTAGACACGTGCCAACAAGGTCATGACGGCATAGTGCTTCAAGTGTGGGTTGAGTTGTAGGCATGTATAGGTTCGAAAATTGTGTCCTTCATCCCTTGAGGCATATTCACAAAATTTGTCCATGTAGAAAAAAGAGACACACGTTTATACACAAACACTCATGCATATGCAAATCCATTCACTCCTCTCTCTCTCTCTCTCTCTCTCTCTCTCTCAAGTTATCTTAAGAGACGTCCATATTGACTTCACACACTACTTTGTGAAAGATCAAAAACATGTTCTCCTAGTTGTTTTTAAAAAGTATTTGACCTTTGGAAGCATAAATTGGTAATAAATCTAAATGGGTTTGCAAGAGATGCTTGACAAAGCATGCTTATGTTAGCATATAAGATTATATTCTCCATGCCCACATTAACTTCATAGAAAACCCCTTGGATATGCAAAGTTGTACATATGGCTCTCATTAAAGTTCAATGATCTAGACTAATTTGCAATTGGCTTCTTATATAGTAGGTATAAGTCTATCTTCTAGCCTATCAATCTAGAGTCTTGTGGTGGATAATAGGAATTTTGTAACACATTTCTTGAAAAGTAAACCATTGATTTCCTTAATGTGTTTTTTTTCAAGTTAAACCTTAATGTTTTCCCCACTTTGTACTTTTTTCATAAGAAACATAGAAAATAATTTGAAGATGTGAGTATTTCTTATTATATAATCCTTTCAAGTCAATGTTTGCACCTTTTAAACTTGGGTTTAATTTCTTTCGGTGGTTCTTGAAAGCCTATGTGAAACAACTCAAATAGACAATTTATAAAAGAACATATCCCTTTGACAATTCACTAGGTGGAAAGCTTACCTATGAACAAATGCACATACTTTAAGCATTTGTAACTTAGTGGGCCTAGATTGAAAAGTGCTATTTCAGCACATGTGAAGCATGATTGACAAAAGTTGTGTGAAACTACCTAGCACCTATAGAATACCCATTATGTTCTCTATTCTAAAGAAGAAAGTTACAAGTTTGTTATTTATACTAATGAGAAAAGTGAGAAAAGTACAACAATTCAATAGTCTATAATTTTGAAACCCTATTAGAATAGAACTTTTTTTTACAAATAGTAGATTAGGATAGATTTTTTCTAAACATTTTTTGGTGTATAGAAGAACAATATAAATTTAAATGAGAACATAAGTTTTGACGGACTCAATGATCAAGATAAAGTTAAATGAAATGCATAAAATTTCAAGAATAAGGCCTATAATAACATTTAGCACCATGTGTTTAAACATAACAACTCTAGAGTAGATATTTTATTAGAAAAAATAACCCAGATATCCATAGTTTAATTTTGGGGTTCATCCATTTGTACATATTTTTGTAAATTTGCTTTTTGTGTATCATAAATGCTCATTTGCACTCACACTTGTGCATAGAAGCACACATTCATGCATGTGGACATGCACATGCATGTGCATATATAATCAATCACTCATGAAATGTGAAATCTACATGTACAAACCTATAATCTCTCAAAAGTAAGTTTAAGATAGCTTCAACTATCATATTCTAGGGGATATGGAAGCACAATAGAGTGCATTCATTAGTTACCTCCATATGTGGCAAGCAATTGGTTGCATGAGATTGGCCCTATCTCGCCTAACACCACTACTATATACTAGGCTACAAAGGAATAAAATTGGATGCATATGCCAAGTAATAAAGGATGATGATGATACAAGAATAGATTGAAGAAAGTAAAACTTTAAAGAGTAGGATAGAGATGGAATATGGGAAAAATTTTAAAGTATAGGATAGAGATGGAACATGAGCATAAATCACCTTCAATTGGAGGACTATAGAGTTGGCAAAGTAGCCATGTGACATAGAGGAAGACTTACACTTTTCTTGAAAGTAAACTTCATTTTGTGCTTGAGATCATCATTAAACATCTCAATATTTTGAAAATAGGATAGATGATGCTACCAAAAAAATCATATTGGGTGCTTAGGAAAAATCTAGGCCTTTGTTTATGTCATGTGATGGAACTTGTGGAGGAAATACATAATCTTGTTCATGGGAGTGCTCTCTATTACTACCTATTCTTGATGCATGAAAGATAACAACACGATAAAAAAGAGAAGGTGCAAGAAAGCTAAAGAGCACCAATTAAAGAGATAAAGCTAAGAAAGGTCATACACTTGCTAAAAATAGAAGCTTAAGAACCAAAGTGCAAGACACCCATATGCTAAATGAATTTAGTAATTATTCTAAACTCAAAGAAAATGCAAATATTTTAAGTTCCGCAAGTGTAGAGATATTGTCAATGTAAAATCCAGGAGCAAGGCTCTCTCCATATTGATTGTAAAATAATGCAAGCATGCCAAGAACAATGTGACTAGAGTTGGGTGTTATTATTAAAAAATAAAGGCTAATGGATACATGAAAGTGTGGAAGCCCAAAGTACAAGTTTCCTTATGTGTAAAAAGTTCAAAGTGAAAGAAAGAGATCATTCTTCAATGTCCAACTTTATGGCGCTCCTTCTCCCTATTTGCTTCCCTATTCTCCTTATCTCCATTGCTTGAGCTCAAGTAAGAGTGAGATTGAGAGTGTAAGAGATCCTTCTTGAACTTGAGATAGTGAGAGCCTCCTCTCTCTCTCTCTCTCTCTCCCCTTCTTCCTCTTCTTAACTTAATGAGATAATTCAAAAAAATATAACATATAAAAATTAGCTTTGTTGGCAAGTATTATACTCTATCTTATGGATAATGTGTGATGCCATTGCAAATACTAGTCTATTATTTTTTGAATTGTAATATTAAGGCAATGATAAAGAACTTGCTTTCAAAAAGCTATTTTGATACCACATTTCCTTTTAATTATGGAGAGAATACTTATAATCACTAGTTGACTTGATTGCAGTTTAAAAAGCAATATTTGATAAAAGAGGTCTCTATAGACAATACGAGGAGCAGAGATGACTATTCCCAAGTGTCATGCTAGCTTTCCCACTAGAGTTGGTTGTCTCAGGTTCTTGGATCATCCATCTTGATGTCTCTCCACCATGGTGTCTAAATTCCATAGTCTTGTAACAACTAGCAAGGTTCTAGGAAGATTGCTATGAGGATTGGAAAGGAGCCATCATACTATGAGCTCGGATACATTCTAGTTTCCCATCGTGGGATGGATGGTGGAGGCCTAGGTTAATTCGTAGGTTCTTCGTCAAGTTGATGGGTAGATTTTGGCCCTAGGATTGTATGTCCTTGATTGGACATGCCTATGGCCATTGATGGAATAAATTGTATTCACTTGCTTTCAATAGAAAAACTATGTGAAAAATATTTTTTACCATTATTTTTGTGTATGCATACTAAATGAGTGAAACAAACTAGTGCTAAATGGATTAATTAAGGAAGGAGGTTGTATATGTCAACATGTTAGGACAATCATCAAACTAAAAGAATGCCTTAAGTATATTGAGTCGAAAGTGGGTGGGTGAAATCCTCAATGGATGTTGTCCTATGGCTGGGTGGACTTGATTAGTTGAGTGCTTTCCAAAACTCCATAGTTGTGGTTCATGGTCTTCTTCATTCTTGGAATATGTTAAGATATCATCAAAGAATATGAGAACAAACTCATCAAGGTAGGGCCGGAAAATGTCTTGCATCAACCTGTTGAAGGTGGCATGAGCATTTGTTAACCCAAATGAGATCACAATAAACTCATAATGACCATACATTGTGTTAAAAAAGCAGTTTTAGGGATAACTTTCGCCCTAATTCTTATTTGATAATATCCTTGTAATATCTTCCTCCCTAATTCTTATTTGAAAAGACCTTTGCTCCCTAAAGTCGGTCAAGCAACTCATCTATCGTGGGAATCGGATATTTGTTTTTCACTGCCACCTGGTTTAATCCACGGTGATTGATACAAAGACACAATGTTCCATCTTTCTTTTTCTAAAATAAAACTGGGGCTCCCCATGGTGAATTACTTGGCTAAATGTATTCCTGGTCTAATAGCTACTTGAGTTGTTCTTTCAGTTCAATGGACTTAGGAATTGACATTCGATAAGGTCATTTGGCGACGGGGGCAGTGCCTAGAATGAGTTGAATTTCATGATCTACTTCCCTTGTGGATGGAAGCTCTATCAGGTCTTCTAGAATCTTTTAGCCAAGATGGTTGATCCTTAGCTTCACTATCTTGCTCAGCCTTGTTGAGTTTAATTAGATAGACGAGTAATCCTTTCTTCAATCCCTTTATTATTCGGGAGGCTTTAGCCAACTGAACCTTAGGGTTTTCTGCTTCTCCATGAGTGGTTACTTGTTCTCCATTTGAGTTTTGGAATGTAATTTGGCCCTTTCCGCAATGGATATGGGCATTATTTGGAATTAACCAATCCATTCCTAGCAAACACTCATAAGCCTCGAGGTTCATAATTCAGAAGTTCATTTTGGAAGATTTGCCACCCAAGCTAAATTCTACCCTGCTAGTTTGTTGTGTTGATAGAACTTCTTACCGTTTGCTAATTCCACAAGCATTTTAGATGCAAGAATAGTGTTTATGCCTAGCCTTTTTTCACATTTTGGTGATACGAAAGAGTGGGTACTTCCATAGTCGATTAAATTTTGAAAGGGTTTACCTTGATAATGTGCTAGTATTTGAATTACAGAGAATGGACGATTTGGACCCTTCTTATCTCTGAGAGTGGCATATACTCTGGCTCTTTCCATATTGGATTCCATTGTGGAATCTTTATCATTACTGTTCTCCTTTAGGTTTATTCCATCAACCTTTCCCCTAACATCTTGGCTTTGCCTACAAAACTGATCTTGGCCAAGCTTCGGACATTGCCTCTTGAAATTTCCTGGTTTGTTGCAATAGAAACACCTTGGAGTCTCATTGCTCCTTCCTATGGGTATAAAGCTTCCCACTACATTTGATTTAGCCTTATTCATCTTGTTTGGTTGGTACTATCCTTGGGCTTTTTTTGTATAACATTGGAAGTTGCCCTTATTCTGTCTGTTTCTGTTCCAAATTTTTATATTTATTGGCCTTTGTTTTGAATCTCCTGAACTATTGGAGCTCCTCGAATCAATACATCTTGTAAATCCGATGGTCTCATTGATTCAAGACGTGTATTCAGGGGTGGGTTTAGACCATTGCAAAATTTGGATTACTTATTGTAAAACATCCATTGTCGGTGCATATTTTAGCAGTGTTATGAATTTAGAGTAGTAGGCTTCTAGGCTTAGGATTAGTTGCTTTAGATTGAAAAACTTGTTCATCTTCTGGGCTTGATATGTGGGCGGAAGATATCTCCCACGTACCATGTCCTTGATTTCGTCTCAAGTGATAGCACCTTCAGGCCTTCTTTGGTCCTTGCACCATTGTTTCCACCAAAGACGGGTATCTCCTATGAGTTTTAGTTTGCGATCATGGCTTGATTTGATGGTGCAGTCCCTGCAGCAGTGAAATAGTCTTCCATAGATTCTATCCATGTTTTTGCTTTAGTTTGAATGTCCCTTCCTTTACCATCAAACTCTAGTGGGTTGTATTGCTTGAGAAGAAATTTCTTCTCTTGGGCTTCCATAGTATTGAGATTCAGGGTGATGTTTTGATGATTTTGTGTTTTTATGATCAATTTTTTTCCAACCATATTAAAAAAAATTGTTCACTTGCTTACTCTACCTCATTAATGTAGGAGGAAAATTATGTACTATTTGTCCTTCCGAACAATGATTAGGGTCTATACTTCAAAAGAGAGTTTTTAAAAAAAGTCTACCTACTATTTTGATTTATCAAGGAGACAAATGGATAGACAAAAATAATTCTTTATGTTAGTAGGAAGGGAATACATTATTTAAGTATTTCGAGAACTCATATTATTCTTGGAAAAGATTTTTCTACCACAATCTAAGCATGGCATTGCGATAAATCCATCGCATAGTAATTAGGATTTTGAGAATAGATATCCAAAAGTCTACATTTCAGAGGAAGATCAGGTAATCCATCTTTCTTATAGTTGCGACAACTAGAGCATCCTACAACCATGACTCAATCAACTAGTATAACCCTTGTAACCTCTTCATAGATGTACTGGTTTAGTTTGACCTGTCACCCTCTAGTGAACATGCTTGAGTTTATTCTGGCCTCATAGAAGAGATAAATCTTGGTAACCTTAAGAACTTCCATCCACCTTAATCTCTTTAAATTATTCTAGAGGTAAGCAAGACGGATTGCATCAATATAACAATACCCTTTGCTTAATATCCATTACCTTTCGTAATATAGGGGTGAAAGATTGTATATCTGATCTAATATCTGCATCATCTGGTTTCTCCAGCTAAAGCTAGAGGAGTGCATTGCTGACATAAACATAACTTGGAAAATCAAGAATCATTCCCAAGGTTCGTCTTTCTACCAACAATCAATAACATATATCAATAAGAGAAGATTTTACTACTTAAGAAAATGTTTTTTTAAAATAAATATAACCAGTTTTATTTACTTGTGTCGTGTCCTACATCAACATACACTCTGATACCAACTGTAACATGCCGCCAAGCTATTCCTTGGCGGTACGTTCTTTTAATAGCCAATCAAGAGATGTCCTAGGAAGTGCCATCTGGGATTTTGATAAAACCCTCGAAATTTGCTAACTAGGCTTGCTTGAGTCTACTCTTCAATAGAAGTTCCAAACGCTCCCATGAGGATCGACCTGAGTTTTTCTAGTCTAATATATTACTAGCGGCTAATTAATATTAGTGGATTCTAAAGTGACGTGAGTCAGTCTTTTTGGTTTCTAATGATCCATTAAGTGTAATTTTTATTCCTTCTTAGGAAATCTTTTGGCTTACCAAGACCACCCAGCCATAGGTCTGGATCCCCATCCTCCCGCTTCCCTTGACATAGTAGTTTTAGTTATTTAATTACCTATCACTTTAGGTTCAACATATAAAATCAGATTCCTTGAATTATCTCCTGATACAAATTCGTTACATGCCTTTAATTTACGACATAAAAATAGAGTAAAGAAATTCCTTCTTAATAGTTCCTTTTAGAAAAATGACTTTTACAATGTCTTATGTTCAAAGTATTATTCCCTCCAAGTTCCATTCCCCAACTAGTATTGGAACTTCCAGAACATAGTTTGGAGATCAAAGGGTAGTTGGCAGTTCCTAAGAGCCTAAGGAGTTTATGACGAGAGCCCCCTAGTATCATCACCTCCTCTCTTGCCAACTAGAGTTTCCTACGACAAGACCTTTCACATCATGATTGGTCTAAACTCACTAATGCGAAACAAAAAAAGAAAAACCCCTTGGAGTAGGCTTTATTCACGTTGGCCTTGGGGAGGTCTAGCACCATCAAGAACATTGCCTCAGTCGTTGGTGTTCTGTGTTCACCAGAATACTACCTTAGTCAATAATCTGTACTCAGTCATCCATCTTTTAGATGATTTTAGGAAAGATCAATACCTAGCTTACAATCACAAACATCTTATTTTGAATGCATTATACATAAACTCTTAACAAGTTTATTTCCAAGACAAATCTTTTTTTTCCAAAAATAATAACATCGAGGCAATTTAGCATAAATGGTAAAATAACTATAAGTGACAAAATAACTTCGAGACAAATCAGCCTAAGTGGCAAAATAACTTAGTGGTAAAATAACTTTGAGACAAATCAGCATAAGTGGCAATACCTTCCAATAGTCTTCTTGAATTCCCTCTTCCTTGGGGATTAGTTTGGATTGAATCTAAGTAAGAATTTCATACTAGAGGATAACTCCCTTGGAGTTTCGTGGGTCTTTACTCGCAATAAATGAAAATCTTGATTAGTTTAATTATAAATAGTATCATTTGGCAATTGCATCTCAAGGTCTCTTATATACCGAGGATTAGCATTTGTGGTTCATAGATTTCATTTGGTCAACACAAAAATCAGAAATATTAAATCTTTTAGGGACTTTTAGTAACTTTCTTGTACTCACATAGGTTCATCTCGTACATCCCTAGAATTCACGGTTAAGAATTCCTCAAAGAAATTATATGAATGAATCGAATAAAATCCCATTTTTCACATGTAGCTTCTGTTGCCTATTCATGGAATAAAGGCTTGCTAGTCGCTTTTATTTAAGAAAATTAGTACCTGAAGATCTGTAATGGGTGCTTGGTTGATGGTATTCACAGCTTCATTTGTAATCCCTGCACTTGCCATTCCATTTGTAGTAATTGTGACCGCAATGTTATTGGCAGCTCTTGCCTCCGTGACCTTCGTAGCTTTCTTCTTTGGGGCCATGGTCTTTATTGCGAAACCACAAAAAAAAAAAGATTTTTGATTGATGGGGGGGAGGGAAGCAATCACCAAAGATTTCAAGAAATCGAGAAGAGTTTTGATTCTATAGGAAGGAATAGGATAGGAGGGATGTAGGAATTGAATTTGAGAGATCGCTGTCAGAGGGGTTTTTGTCAAAAGGTCGTATCCACCAGGGATTAGAGATAGAAGGAAGTAGAGATAGGAGATGGAAGAGAAGAAAAAGAATAGACAAGAGGTAAACACGACAACGACAAAGCACAATGAATTGAATCAATATGTATTGACAGAACCTGAAATCCTTTGTCTGGTAGCACTACTTAGAAGCAATCTCCAGGCATTAGATCTCTTGGAGCTCCCTCGTAGACCAAAAACGTGCATCAAAATAACAACTCCTTCTCTGCTGCTCGGAACCCAAATTTGATGGCTCCATTGGCTTCAGAAGGGAGGTAAAACCCTAGGACACTTGCTCAGGGATCTCCCAGATTACTTCTTCTTTTTCTTCTAGCTCAAAGTGCAGATTTGAGCCTGTCAACAACGATCGCGATGCACGTGATTTTATCCCTCTTTCTTTTTTATGAAAAATCTAATAACAGGCTAAAAAAGCAACTTGCTTTTTGCATGCCATCCTAATCTAGAAGCTTTTTTAACTTTTTCGAATTTTTACAATAAATAATATCAAAAATATGCTAAAATTATCCAAAAATTTAGTATTTTTTGGATAATCCATGCCATGGACACTAGCACTAATGACTCAGATCACATTGACTCTCTACATTAATAAGAAAGTCAGATGATGATGCATTTCGTGCTTTTTTCACACTGTGTCCGCATAGCATCACGACATCACGGAGTATCCTCCTTGTCTTCTTGACAAGAAATTCCCGTGCACGCGCTTCTCTTGCCTCACTCTATCTTGTTCTATACTCCTGAGGAGGGTCTCTCCCCTCTGGCTTGGATTACTCTCAATGGCTTCCCCTTGCCTCTTATTTATAGCTAAATTAGAGAGGAAGGGTTGTGGCTAAGAAGAAGAGTTCTTTATGGAGGGGATCTTAGCAAAATCAGCAATCGGATGGTCAGATCACAAATCTGATGGTTCCGTTGGCTTTGAAAGGGGGGTAAAACTCTAAGTCATTGACACTTGGTTAGAATATTTTAGATCGCTTCTTCTTCTCCCTATTCAAAGTGTTGTTTGCTGCTTGTAAACTATGATCGTGACATGCGCAATTTCACTAATCCTTTTTTTCATTAAATCTCCAAAACTGGTTGAAAAAAAATCACTCACTTTTGTTTACATGACATCCTATTCTAGAAATTTTTATATCTTTTTAGGATATTTATAATAAATAATATCTAAAATATGCTAGTCTTGTCCAAAAATCTAATATTTTTGGACCATCCATATTATACACATTGACACTAATGACTAATATGGCTCATAACTCTCATTCAAATGGTAACTTTCGTGATGGGTGGCTATAGTCCTTGTTAATCCAGAAAATGTTGGGTTATGATCCTCGGGTCTTTTTGCTGGAGATATTCTCTATTTAATGATTTAAGAGTTTTTAAAGTCTGTTTTGCGAGAAGTTAGAAGAATTTTAAATTAAAGTCAGGATATTACAATGGAACTTGGTACTTTTATCTATATAGTATCTAGAAAAAGTTTCACCTTCAAGGAAGGGAGTAACAATTTGATCATGTGACCAAACCATCCTATAAATTCCCAAAGTATATGAAAATTTCCAGACTCCCTAATATAGTGTTAAGTGGCATTATTATTTGTATGGGCCGATTCAGAGTTCAGAGTGACTAGATGGTCCTAAAGTACTTCATTACTCAGTCAAATCGCACTCCTAAGCAACATAGGTGGATAGCTACCTTGCAAAATTATGATTTTGACATCACTCATATAAGGGATAAGGATGTGGTAGTTGATTCTCTTTCCAAAATGTGAGTATATAAGATTTCAACTATGATTGAGCTACATAGTGATTGGATTGAGGAGTTATAGGAGGCTTGCTTTTTGGATGATGAGCTCAACTTTGTATTTCAAAAATTACAAGAAGGTTTCATGGAGAAAAACTCACATTATTAGGTTAAAGATGGCTTAATTTGGTTTAATGATAATATTATTATTCCCTTTACTTCTTCTTTTAGGCTGAAAATTATAGAGAAGTTGTATTCATTGCCTATAGCTAGATATTTTGGAGTATTTAAGACCTATGATAAGATCAGCAAAAATTTTCACCAGAAAGAATTGTGGAGAGATGTAAAGGGTTATGTCATCAAGTATATGCCTTATCAATAGAACAAGGATAGCATCCATAAGCTAGGTGGTTTGCTATAGCCATTGTCTATCCCTGAAGGCAAATGGACACACATTACCATGGATTTTATTACTGACTTACCTATTACCAAAAATGGACGGAATAGTATCTATGTAATAATAGATAGACTCATCAAGGTAACCTATTTTATTCCTATCAAGACATAAATTACTGCTTCATAAGTGGCTAGTCATAGTTCATGGAGTAGATCTTTAGATTACATGGATTACTGCATCTGATTGTGCATGATAGGGATACCAAGTTCATGAGCAACTTCTGGTAGGTGTCATTCTGCTCCATGGATACTAAGGTGGCTCCTTCTACATCCTCTCATCCACAAAGTGATGGCCAGACAAAAAGGGTAAATAAGTGGTTGGAGACTTACCTTTGCCATGTCTATCATGATGTGCAATATGTGTGGGATTCATGGTTGCATTTGGTTGAGCTTACTTGTAATAATTCCACTCGTACTTAGTACTAGTATTGGAATTTCACCCTTAGAGGCTATGTATGGTTATAAGGTGCTCTTATCCATAGTCATTTTCAATGAGAAGGTCCATCCCCATGGAAAATAAAAAGTACAAAGAATGCATATCCTTATTTAGTAGTGTAAGATAGATCTTAGAAAGATCCAAGATCAAATGAAGATGTGTGTTGATGAGAATAGGCAACCTTTAGATTTCTAGGAAGGAAAGTTAGTTTTCCTAAAAGTACCCAAGTCTCATTTCTCTACTTTGAAGGATGGATTCAATAACAAACTTACTCATAAGCTTTATGGACCCTACAAGATCATGAAGCATATTGGAGATTTGACATATGGACTAGAACTGCCCTCTTCTACTAAGATTCATAATGTGTGTTTCATATCAGCCAGCTCAAACCTTTTTATGGTACTCTAGTGGAAATAGTTGATGAGATGCCTTCTATGGGGATGAAGAATATCTTATTCAATATATCCTTAAGGAAATCATAGGTTAGCGTGAAAAGAAGCTTTGCTCTTGTTCTATCGTTAAGTATTTGATCTAATGGAGAGGTTCACTACTTAGAAATCTTCTTAGAGGCCACATTCTATATTAGATTATTTTCCCTACCTATAGGATACATTAGTGATAATATATAGTCAGCAATGGAGACAATTATAGTGTAGATAGGGTCTAGACAACAGTCTATTTTAGGATAGTTTTTATTCTACCTAATTTTTAGAAATATACAGTCTATATAGGGTCAAAATACTTGTGAGAAGCTAGGAAGACATGTTTTAGTGAGAGATTATTGATAATAACTTCTCAAACTAGCATAGGTATAAAAGGTGCGAGACATGTAATTTTTGACATCTTTTGCAATAATACAATTACTATCTCTCATGTCACCTTCTTATTCATAGCTTTCATAACTTCTCTCTCTTCTTTCCTATCTTTCTAGTATTTCTCTCTTCTCATCACTCATTCTCTCTCCTCTTTTCTCTCTATTCCACTCTCCTTTCTCTGAACTCTCAACCCTCTTCTTGATAAACACAAAAATAGTGAAGGTGATATTTTCCAAATAGCCTATATATTTATTTCAGCTCATAGAGCTAGGTACAAAATCCACCCTCTTTTCTAGAAGAGTAATATTCAACCCATATTTGATCAAACTTTTGATACTTGTCACATCACATTAACATGTATTTCTCCTATTTGACCTTTCCTCCTAAGCATTGATCTAAAGTTTGTAGGTGGAAATTTAGAACTCGCTCATAACCAAGCCCCAACAATTGACATTGAGAGAGATACAAAGTGCTTTAAAATCCCTATTATCTTGACATAAATAAAGAATTTTGTTAATCAGTATAACCAATCAATCCTTTCAAAACAGTAACTATTACTTGTAACATTTCGTTTTGACATTTCTAGTATTCATAAATGATAAAGGAGGCTACTCTTTTTGGTGAATGCAGTAGGTCCAATTCTTGGAACTATTCACTCAACTAGTTTGAGAGAGTTTCAAAATATCCTTTTAGCTAGAATTGTATGCTTTTAATAAAAAAATTTGCACTTACTATAGGTTTTAAAAAAATTATTTTATTTTATAGGCCATTACTAAGTTAAGGGCTTTGATAGTTTTACATTATTTTAGGCTTCATTTAGATCAGTCAATAGATGGCAAGGCCATTTGTCATCTCAATTGGCTAACTCCAACCACAAATTCAACAAACTTTTATTTGCATCATATGGTCAATTAAAAACAAAATGGATGGCTTGGAAACACTAGGTGTCTTAGTGATCAAGAAATGATGGTTTACTCTATCTAAAAGAGCAAGATCAACAATTATCATGATTTATCAATGCACAAAATGTCAAGATTCAACAATTATCAAGTCAGGTTATGCATGTTAATGGAATATTGAATGATAAAATCAATGAGACAGACGACAATGGAGGAGATAATCCATCTTAGCACCAAATATAAAGAGATAAAAATAAAATTGATGACATGGTCCATGATCTCAGCACCAAATGTGGAGAAATAAAAACACAAGTGAACAAACTTTAGAAGATTAATATTAAGTTGATATAGGAATGTAAGCAAAAGAGAAAATCAATCACTATGTTGAGCAAGAATCATGGAAAGGAAGCTTGGATCATCCATTACTAGGTTGTTGAAAGCAAGTATGATAGGGTCTATGTGACATGCCCGCTCGAGCTGCTTTCTCATTGCATGTTCTTAACAATCCATCAAGAGATATCCTGCTATACGGGACTTTTTGGAATACCTCAGAGTTTGTTGTCTAGGATATCTCTTGATAGACTACTAAGAACATCCCAACAAGAAAGTAGGTGGGGAGGGCATATCATAGTTGGTATTAAAGCCTATGTTAATATAGGATATGATGCAAGTATGGAAATTAGTAAAGATTTGTAACTACTACATAAGATATCTTTTTCTTAAGTTGTGAATTCTTCTCTTTGTTAATATATGTTATTGATTTCTGGTAGAAGGACAAACCTTGGGAACGATTCTTGATTTTCCAAGTCATATTTATGTTAGCCATGCACTCATCTAGTTTCAGCTCTAGAGAAATCAGATGATGCAAATATTAGATCAAATATACAATTCTTCACCTTTGTATTGTGAAAGATGATGGATGTTAAGTGGAAGGCATTGTTAGATTGATGCAAATCATCTGGCTTACCTCTAGAACAATTTAAAGAGGTTGAAATGGATGGAAACCCTTAAGGTTACCAAGATTTATCTATTCTAGAAGGCCAAAGTAAACTCGAACATGTTCATCAGAGGACAACAAGTCAAATTAAACTGGTACATCTATGAGGAGGTCACAAAGGTTATACCGGTTGACTGAGTGATGGTTGTAGGTCACTCCAGTCTTGTTGCAACTAGAAAAAAGATGGAATACCTAATCTTTTCCTATAATATAGATTTTTGGATATCCATTCCCAGAACCCTAATTATTATTTGATGAATGTATCACATTGCCATGCCTAGATTTTAATAGGGAATGGCCCTCTTCCAAGAATAATATAAGCCTCTAGGCTACTTGAATAATGTATTCCCTTCTATTGACATAAGGAATTACTTTTGTCCATCCAATAGCAATCAAGATTGCTTGTCACATTAGCAACTGGGAATAATGGGAAAATATTATCCGTTTTGTTCAATTCTTTGAAAATTTTTTAAGAAGTCTAGATTGGTTAAACCCTAGTGGAAATAGGGTTAATACAAACTAATAGCTGTTTATTTCAAGGTAATGAAACTAGAAAGAAATTCATTATATCTCAGGACATGTGTATACCTATGATGCATTCGTTGGAATATGAATGGTGAAATAATTCCATGACTATCTTAGAGAAAATGTACGGTCCTTCTCCCTCCTATCCAGTATGGCATTGGGTGAAATATGGGACAAATTCTTACATTGAGGCTGATCCTCTCGGTTGTATCAAGATCAACCTTAGGCCAATCCAATGGATCAAGAGCTTAAAGCTTGTTGAACCATTTCTCTTCAATAACTCTAAACAAAATCCCATTCTTCACATTAATGATCGACTAGATCGCCAAAATCATTACATATGTGAAGAACCAACTAAGTTTGTCCTGATCAATAGAATTGTTATCCTTGGGAATAACCCTTATCATAACTATTACCAGAGAAGGATATCTAGACCTTCCCATTAAATACCAAAATATGGATGTACACACCACAATCTAGCCGATAAGATCTATTGAGCTACCCAAGACCCATGGGTAAGTTGAAAGATAGAAACAACTTTTAACTATAATTAAAACTCTATTTTTAATGTACAAATCCTGATCATTATGAGGAAGACTGAATAATACATGCTTTCCTTTCAAAATTAATGAGGTCACATTAAGCAAATTAACATCTTTCTTGAATATTATTACCAAAGAAAAATTTGATCATGAAAATTGTTTAAATTCCCAAGATGTTACTTTGAACCTCAATAGCACAAAAGCTCAAGAGAATAAATTTCTCTCAAATAATACAAGCCGCCAGAATTCGATGGTAAAGGGAAAGATACTCCAACCGAGGCAGAAACATGGATAGAATCTATGGAAGATTATTTCATTACTACAAGGACTACACCGTCAAATCAAGCAATGATCGCAAAACCGAAACTAACAAGGAATGCGCATCTTTGGTGAAAAAAGTGGTGCAAGGACCAAGGAGTGTTCGAAACTGCTATCACCTAGGATAGGCTTAAGGATGTTGTGCGTGGGAGATACCTTCCACCCACATATTAGGCCAAGAAGATGAATGAATTTTTCAATTTGAAGTAGCTAAGCTTAAGCCTAGAAGCTTACTACTCCAAATTCGTAATGCTTTTAAAATATCTAGCATTGATGGATATTTCACAACAAGTATCCAAATTTTGCAATGGTCTAAATCCACCTCTAAATATGCATCTTGAGTCAATGCGACCATTAGATTTACAATATACATTGATTCAAGCAGCCCCAATAGTTCAAGAGATGGAGTAAAAGTCAAGAAATGCAAAAATTTGGGACAAAAACTATCAAAATAAGGGCAATTCCCAAGGTTATGCAAAAAGAGTCCAAGGACAGTATCGGCCAAGCAAGGCAAAGAGAGCCAAGTCAAACACAGTGGGAAACTTTGTATCGATTGGAAAACACAATGAGTCTCCAAAGTGTTGTTATTGTTAGAAACCATGACACTTCAAGAGGCAATACCCAAAGCTTGGCCCAAACAACCACCAAGGGTAGTTTTAGGGTAGAACCAAGCTGCCAGGGGCAAGGTTGGTGGAATAATTCTGAAGGAGATCAGTGATCATAAAGATCCTATGATGGAAACTAATATGGAAAGAGTAAGAGTACACACCACTCTCAACAAGTAGAGTCTAAATTTCCAATTCTTGGTGATCCAGACACTAGTAAATTATCAAGGTAAATCCTTCAAATTTTTAACTAATTGTGTGAGTACCCATTCCTTCATATCACCAAGATGTGCAAAAAAGCTAGGCATAAACACTATTCTTGCACCTAGATTTCTTGTGAAGCTAGCAAATGGTAAAGAAGTTCTTTCAACACAACAGACTAGCAAGGTAGAATTTAGTCTAAGTGGCAATTATTCCAAAATGAATTTTCAGATTATGAACCTCGAAGCTTATGAATGTTTGTTGGGTATGGATTGGCTAATTCCAAACGGCGCCCATATCCTTAGTGGAAAGAGTCAAATTACATTTCAAAAACTTAGAAGGAAAATAAGTAACCACTCAGGGAGAAGCAAAAAAGCCTAAAGTTCAACTAGCTAAAGCTTCGCGAATAGTGAAAGGATGGAGGAAAGGATTATTGGTCTATCATATTAAACTCAACAAGGCCGAGCATGACAGTGAAGCCAAGGACCAACCATCTTGGCTAAAAGATTGTGCAAATGTTTTTCTGGAAGACCAAACAAAGATTCCACTGACAAGAGAGGTCTACCTCTGCAACCCTATCGGATATCAATTACTGAAGTATGCAATGCATGATCTAGAATTACTTGATGTAATTCATGCCTTCAAATTATGGAGACATTATCTACTTGGTAACAAGTTTTCCTTAGTAATTGATCACAAAAGCCTAAAGTGGATTTTCACTCAACCAGAGCTCAACACGAGACAACACCAATGGATCGAGATTTTGTAGGAATTTTATTTTGAAATCAAAAATAGACCAAGCAAAGAGAATGTGGTTACGGATGCCTTAAGACATAAATCATTTCTCAATCCTCTAATCCTAGGGGTACCCTCTAGGCAATAACTCTTGCCACAATGATTTCAATGCCTAGTAACCCTATCATAAAAATGACCAAACAAGAAGCATTGAAGGATCTAGGCTACTAGAGAATGCTAAGAGAAATCCCCATTAAGGATACAAATCCAAAACTCAAATCTAAGCATCAAGATTTTTCCATAAATGAGGAGCTAATCTATTTTAAGACAAGGTTATGTATTCCTACAAGTCAAGAGCTCAAGAAGAAAATAGTATAGGAAGCTCACGATTCTCTGTTTGTGGATCATCTTGGATACATTAAGACTCTTAATGTTGTCAAAAAAGCATCTATTGGGAGAGAGTCAAAGGTGCGTACTTAAGTATGTTACTGAATGCCTAAACTGCCAGCAAATTAAAGCTCAACACATCCAAATTTCTAGGCAAGCTCCAGCCACTTGACATCCCTCAAATGAAATGGGAATACATCACCATAAACTTCATAGTTGGATTATCCTCGGCACAAGGAGGATGTAACTTAATTATGGTAGTCATTGATATTCTGACAAAAGTTACGCATCTTATTCCTATAAAAACCAATTACAAGGCTTCCAATATCGCCAGACTTTTCATTAAGAAAAAATTTAGATTACATGGATTACCCTAGAGAATCATCATTGATCGTGATTCTCTCTTCACATCAAACTTTTGGAAGAGTTCGTTTGAAGCTCTAGGAACTTAGTTATGCTTCAATACCACTTACCATCCCCAAACCAATGGTTAGACAGAGCATATCAATCAGGTTATTGAAGATATACTTAGAGGTTATTGCAACATAGAACCTAAGCAATGGATCCAATACCTATCCTTAGTTGAATTTGCCTACAATGCATCATATCATCAAAGTATTCAAATGACTCATTTTCAGGCGCATTATATGGGCAAGTTTGTCTTACGCCACTAAGTTTTTCTAATCCTACCCTATGGGTAGAGACATCTAAGAAAATGTTGGAGGAAATGGATCATGTAAAGGCTATGAGGCAAGATATTCAAGCTGCCAAGGACTGACAAAAGGCATATGTTGATCAACGAAGACAAGAATGCATTTTCAAAGAAGATGACATGGTTTTTATTCGATTTCACCCAAAGAAAAGTTTCTTACCCCTAAGAGAACTCAAGAAACTAAGTCCCAAATATTGTGGACCATATAAGGTGCTAAAGTGTCTAGGACCTAATGCTTATAAGTTGCAGCTCCCTAACAACTTGAAAGTGCATAATATATTCCATGTTAGCCTATTGAAAGCCTATGTTCCTAACCTTGATCATGAAATGATTCTCTTGACTAAACTTTTTTGTCCTATTGATGGATCTCAAAAGATTGATAATGATGCTAATGATGATAATGGTGATGAAATAAAGGATGTGATAATGATGAAGTGGATGATGATACAAGAACATTCTTTGTTTGTCTCTATATATATGTATATGTGTATGTATGTACACACACATAGATGCACACACATATTGATGGGACCTAAAATGGGCCGGCACTGGCTCATGCACTAGCCGGACCTCTATCATGCACTCAACAACCCCACGGCCTCGCGGTCAGGAGCGTGGATGACACATACATCATCTTCCTAAACATCTTGCATTTGTATCACGTCTCGTAGTCCAACTCTAACCCAATTAACACTCCTCAGAGGGAGTCCCTACACATTGCCAAATAGCACGAAGTACAAACATAGGAGGTCCTCCCACGGCTGACTGCCGCTACCTCACTGCGACTCTCCTACACCTTGGGGATTGGCCCTTCGATGCGTCGCTCAACATATATAACACAATATCGCACATAGCTCTCTCAAGGTACCAATTATTTCGTTCCAGGGTATACCATTTTCCTCACTTTCTTTCCCTTGGGACCCAACGCCTGGCCTATAGCTTAGGACAACCTTACTCACTCAATGTTGGCCATATTCCTAGAAAACAATTGCCATGCATCCAGGAGGTATTGTCTGACACCTTTTAAATTTCATGCTTCATGCAAATTGTGAATGTCCACGTGCTCAAACAATTAAGAAAATCAGCATTTGTGCACATGTGGAAAACATTTCTTTCAATGAATTCTCTACCGCTCGTATGCGGCATTGCATGAACCTAGCACCGAGAAATCCTCGTGCTACTAGGTTCTTAATTTTTAATTATCAACCGATCTATATGATATGCATAAAAACCAGCGAGCTTTTCATCATTTCATTCAGCATTTAAACACTTTTTACATACCCTACCCCCTCACCCGTTTAGGTTATGCATGGTGCATAGGTTTAGGGTTCATTTTCCACATTTTTATTGTATAAAAAGCCATAAAAACTCACTAAAATATAAAGGTAGGGCTGAATTGAGGCTAAACCTCATACTTCAGACCCCCCCATACATCCACAAACATGAATCTTATTTTTTCTTAATTTTCGGCACTCAAAATCCATTTTCCCCCTATTTTTCTCTTATTTCCCCTATTTTTATTGTATTTTTTACAATATTTAATGACTAAAAATTCAAAATGAGTTATGGGCTATGGCCCTTAGGTTCATTTGCAGCAAAAAGACCAGTTTAGTTGGTGTGTCTTATTATATTTTCCATTGATATCTCAAAAATATCCAATTTTCCCATATTTTGCATAATTACGAGTTTTTCACTACTAATTTCATCCACAACACTTATGATTTTCTGATTTTCTGATCATAAACAGTTGGAAGACATTGCAAATAACATTATAATGCATAATCATCTCATGGGAACAAGTATTCATGAAGCAAATTGCATAAAAACACCATTTTCCTTTGTAAAAATGAGATTACCGTTCTTTGCGGGTTTTTATTTGCCATATTTCGGGACTGATTTCCAGCCACCATTAATGCTCATGACAGTCCACAATCAGCAATCTTCAATCTTCTTACACCATGGAGCAATCCGGTCTTCATTGGACAAGCATCCGCCATCCATTCTTCTTCCTCTTCTTCACCACATGAATCTGCCTTTAGGGGAGAGAGAGAGGGAGGAGAGAGAAAGACTGAAATCAGAATTCTTCACAGAGACCACCATTTGACGGGCGAGAGGCGGTGATATGATCAGCAGGGAGAAGGAAGACAAGGCCAATGATCAGTTGGGTGGGTTGCTTGCAGCCCACCATCACCCTCATCCTCCCACATGGCGCAAATTTCGGGCGCAACCTGTCTCTCTCTTTCATCACGTTTTTGCTCTTCTTTTTGATGCCACGATTTGTTGTGGCATAAAATGCCCCCCAAGACCCCAAAGGTCACTTACCACTTGGCCCAACTCATGTCCACCTTTTCAAATCTTGACCAATTCTTGGCCATTTCCCCGTCCGGACTCAGAATTGAGCTTTGAAAAATCCTGGGCATCCGGCTTGGCATCCTACATTGGCCCGTAACTCGTGTCAACCCGCACGACTGTCTAAAAAATCATGAAAAATCAACAAGTGTCGCTTGGGCGCCTTTAAAGCACTTTGGCGCTTAAAATCGTCCTAGATCGAGCCGCCGCCTTCGACGTTGAATATTTTTCCCTTGATATTCATAATTTTTAGCTATTTTTAAGCACTTCTCGGCACCAAAATTCCGCTCTCATTGGCGATGACGGGATAGGGCGACTCAGCCCGTCGAATCCATGAACATATCTACACATAGACAACCAAAGGAAGCATCAAGCTGATACAAAATAAATACATACTAAACACAACACAATGCTCACCCTACCCCTTGACAAAACCAAGGCATGACATCCACAAGGAGTAGGCCTAGCATAGTTTGATAGAAGATGCGAAGCTAGTCACTAACCGACTGCTCCAACACGGCCAAACTAAAAAGAACTGTCAAAGAGGGGGCCCTAAGTGGTGGTCTGATATACCTACCTAACTAAGGACAACACAACTAGGAGCTCCTTCTAGGCAAGGACTCCTATAGCCTGATTAAGAAGTGTTTTCCTTCAGCACATTTCTTTTTTTAGGGTTTTATTTTAGTGACATACTCGGGCATGTAAAAAGGAGGGAGCTGAGCGTAGTGACCCAAGGAGAATAGGGCATTGGCCTCAGGTCCTGTCTCGGTACCCAAGAACCTACCAAGCCCTCGCAAGGCGACACTTAATCCTTTTCTGACGCTCACTTTTATTTTCACTCCAACCTTCCTTATTTTTTTTTCCAGCATGATGCCACCCCTAGGAAGACAAGGCATCGTCCCCGAGTCCTGACTCGTCCCCAGGAACCTACCAAGCCTTCGCAAGGCGATGATCAACTGCTCATAAATTTTTTATTTTTTATTTTTGATAGGGGTGAGAACCCTTCTTACACACCTTTGTATATATGGATTTCCTTTAAGATATTCAAGGTTTCTTTTCTCTTTATCATTATCATTTTTCTTCTGGCAGGCTTCCCTAACGGCCTCATAACTAACAAGAACTCCTAGAACGGCTACCTAACAGGCTAGCAAAACAGGGTCACTAGGACTCCCTTCTAACACAGGTCTCTCAATGCCTGGCAATGTCTTCACAGGAGGCAACTACTACTCAGACCTCCCTCAAACACACTGAACCTAAACCTGGGACTTAATGCCTTGGATGTCGATCCCCAATAAGAAAAGAAAAACCCCTTTGATATGTACACAAACACATATAACAAACAACCCGCAGTACTCATAAAGGAAAGATATCACCTGGATAGGGCCACAAGAAGTGTGGATACCGCGACAAAGGCTCCCTCCAGCTCCAGGGAATCTGTCAAGCATAGGACTCAAACAAGAAACCATTAACCGCACCTGCACTAAACAGACAACGGGCCCTCTTGGCCTAATGAAATAAAACACTTCACTACAAAACTGAATCGGCCCTCTTGGCCTAACGAGATCAAACAGAATATCACCTACATATCCTTCCTTGGAAGAATCCAGATATACAATATTAGGCTCCCTCCCAAGGAGGAAAAACAGGCTCGTAACCCTAAACTAAATGCATGAGGTTATGACCTATCCCTCCTGCATAGATAGCAAGAGGCGTACACATAATATGTTGTCTAATTAACCTATGGGTCCCAGATAATAATGGTAGATTGGTCTCGGCTACTCGTTGCATTACCCATATCAACCATCGTCTACCATATATTGCATGTTCGGATAACATGCCCCACAATCGACCGGGTCCCATTTCATCATTGATAATAATATCCAAACTAGGACCACAATTAAAGAAGAGGTCTTCTTCATAAGCAAGATTTGCTCATGAATCTGCAAACTGATTCTAGTAACGTGGAATCAGCTGAAAAGACACTCTCTCAAACTCTTCAAGTAGGGTCATAGTAGTCCGACGATACATACAAAGAATGGGATTCCGCACTGTATATGTCCCATCTAGCTGATTCAGGATCAACTGGGAATCCCCTTTCACTAACAATCGACGAATACCACCTTGTTTGGCAATATACAATCCCATAATCAAGGCTTTATACTCCGCCATATTGTTAGTGAATCCTACCCCGAGATAAGCAGCTAACTTCATCGTCACTCTACGTCGGGGATCTCGGATTACTACTCCAACACTTCCTTTTCTATTAGGGCCCCTGGACGCTCCGTGAAAATATAGTATATACGTCCACAATGGGTTTACACAGCGCCATCACGAACTCCTCTATTCGTAATTATGGTAATCAAAGTTTAGCATGTTAAGATGATGAACTGACGGCTCCATCCCACCTTCTTCATTGAACTCAACATGGATACTCGTCAACAACCGTAAGCAGTGATGGCAGAAGACTTTGATCTCCCACACAAAGGTTCCGTCTTCCTGCTCAATCACTTTATATCCTTTGCTCCACCAGATGAGTTTCCCCTGATGGTATCTTTGCTCCAAATATGGGTGCTCCAAATAAGG
Source organism: Lygodium microphyllum (assembly GCF_053477565.2). Lineage (NCBI taxonomy): Eukaryota > Viridiplantae > Streptophyta > Polypodiopsida > Schizaeales > Lygodiaceae > Lygodium > Lygodium microphyllum. The sequence goes on from NC_141140.1 coordinate 70,639,033, forward strand.
GATTAACCGACCCATCCACCAGCTTTTAAGCTCTTTTCCGCAGGTCTCAGATCATTCTTAGCATGGACCTGCAATGCATTTTCTTTGTATTAGCAGACTCAGAAATAGTAAGGTTTAATCTTATTAAGATTAACCTTATTCTTAAACTCTACTCCGTGTAGATCAGCTAATAGGGCTGTAGACCTATTCTTCCCTAACCTAACAATCTTTTAGGGCCCATCCCATTTAGGTTCCAATTTTCCTGGGAACAGCTCCCTATGCGCATCATAATATAAAACCAGTTATCCTTTCTTAAAGGTATACTTCTTCACTTTTAGATCATGTAACTGTTTCATACGACATTTAGCCACCTCTTGATGTAATAGACTTTGCAACTTAATTTCATCTAGGTGTGCTAAGGTCGTAAATCACTCTAATAGGGCGTCCTCATTACCCAAAGAATGGTTTATTGCGAATCTAATGGTTGGTAACTCAATTTCTAAGGGTAAAACACACTCTTCACCATAAACTAGTTTGAACGGCGTGTGGCCAGTGGCTCGCTTAAATGTGGTATTATATGCCCATACTGCCACATATAGCTTCTTATCCCAGTCGCGTTTCTTTTCAGATACGACTTTCGATAGGATACCCACAAGTTGCTTGTTGGTACTTTCAACCTACCCATTTGCCTACGGATTATAAGGAGTCGTTTTATTGTGCTTGATTTGCCAAGCCTCTGTCAAGCTTTTGATCACCTTATTCAAGAAATGGGTTCCACGGTCCGACATTAATTCTTTCGGTGGACCAAAACGGCATATTATCTGCTCTAAAAGGAAACTAGTAGTTTCTTTAGCATCATCTTTCCTTGTTGCACGTGCTTCTAACCACTTTGTGAAGTAGTCCGTTGCTACAATAATATACCTCTTTTGCGCAGTCGATAACAGAGTAATAGGACCCACAAAGTCTATTCCCCACTTCTCAAATGGAAGTATCCCCATAATAGGGGTGAGTGGTCTTTTCCTATTCTCTCGACTATCATGTCGTTGACAAATATCGCATCTCTTAACATACGTGAATGCATCCTGGAAAATGGCAGGCCACCAGTATCCTGCTCTTAAAGCCTTTTATGCTGTATGCCGTCCAGCAAAATGACCTCCGCAAGCGCAATCATGGCACTCTTCCAAAATGAATGGCACCTCGTCAGGCATCACACATCGGCGATAGATGTCATCAACCCCTTGCCGATATAATGTACCTGCGATCAAGGCAAACTTTAACGCGCGCTGCTTAGTTTTCCTTCTCTCAGCTTTAGATAGTTCGGATCCAGCCTCTCCTGTCGATAAATAATGCATTATTGCAGCATACCAGGAGGGAATAGACGCCGTATCTATTTTAAATAACAACTCCATGTCACTACCTTCAGCCACAAATTCTTTTGGCTCCCCAAAGTTCACAAGACATTTCATGATGCCTTGCAACCTTGGTGGCTTACTCCTGATTTCATAATCAAACTCCTGCAAAGTGATTAACCACTTCGCTAGACGATCAGGCGGCTGCAGCTTATTCATTAATAATCGAAGCCCCTCCGCCTTCGTATAAAGCACAACTTTCTCATAGAGAATATAATGCATGGATTTCTTGGTCCCAAAGACCATCGCCAGACACAACTTCTCCATGTAGGTATAATTGATCTTTGAAATGCCCAATTTTCGACTAGCAAAGGCTATCAGATGATACCATTTTTCTTCCCAAATTTGGGCTAAACAGTAGCTGATACTATGCATGGTGACTGCTGAAAATATATAAAATAGCTCACCTCTTTTAGGTGCTTTCAAAACAGGTGCTCTTACTAGCTCCTGCTTCACATCCTCGAAAGCTACCTTACAGGGGTCACCCCATACAAACAAACAGCTAAAGGACAATAGATTCGTAAGCGGCAACGTTCTTTCTGCCAAGGCATTTATAAATCTACAGTAATAACCAACCGAAGACAGAAAGCTATGAACTTCTTTCGGAGTGCGTGGTGGACCCATGGCAACTATGACTTTGACCTTCTCGGGATCTGTCGCAATACCTACCGAACTGACCACATGGCCCAGCAATAGCCCATAAGGTACTCCAAACACACACTTCCGTGGGTTTAGGGCGATGCAAAATTGTCTGCAGCGCTCAAAGCATTTTCTTAAAATGATCAACTGCCTTTCTCTCACGGTGGCGGCCCCTAAGTCATCAATAAACACCTTCAACTCTTCAGGGGATATGTCACCAAATGTCTTATCTGCTGTTCGTTGCCACGAACCAGGCGCATTGCATAAACCAAAGGCCATCACATGGTACGCAAAAGTACCAAAGACAGTAATAAAAGTTGTTTTCAACTTGTCCTCTTTTGTAATTTCCATCTGGTTATATCCTGCAAAGCAATCCATAAACGAATATATCTCCCTACCCGCTAATTGATCCAAAATCTGGTCGATGAATGGCAACGGGTAGTAATCCTTAACTGTCTGCTTATTCAGCTCCCTAAAATCTACACAGAATTGGATCTGGTTATTTTTCTTCTTTCTGATCACAACTGGCGAACACCATTCTGTATGTTGCACAGGAAAAATAAAATCCACTTTCCGAAGCTTCTGTAGCTCTTCATACAGCCCGTCCCTGAGTTCAAAAGGCATATGTCTTACTTTCTGACGCACAGGGCGGCTTCCTTCCTTCAACGAAATTGTATGAACGGCCAGGCTGGGAGGAATGCCTCTCAGCTCATCATAACTCCAGGCAAAGATATCGCGGAATTCTTGAATTAGGGACACATAGTCCTCCCTTTCTGCTGAACTGAGCATAGAACCTAATTTAATTGGCCGCGAATCATTTGGCATGCCAAGGTCTATCTCAATAACATCTGCATCTCTTATGTGATCTTGGGCCTCTATCGGCTCATTCAAAGTGATTTGATAGATGTCTTCCATGGTGGATCCCTCTTTGGACTCATCACTCGATGATGTCTCACTGTGGCAGATAAATCCTCTAATGTCTCCAATTCTGTAGAAGATAGAGGAGCTCTCTCACTCTGAGGAGACTCAGGATAGGCATCAATCACCACGTGCTGAGCACCTCTGCCAAATATCAACCGACTGGCAGGTATATCTACTTGGTAGTCCACTTGCAAGATCCAAGGTCGTCCAAGTAATACTTGGTAACTTGGACGCCCTGCAAAACGAATCACCCTAAAGTCCAACATGCATTCTACATTTGCAATTGTGACATGGACCTTAGTAATGCAGCCTTCCGGCTGTCTCAAACTATCATCCGCCATTCTGAGAATTGTGGAGGTATCTTTCTGGATCGCAAGACCCAACCTTTCCATCAGTTCAGAACTCATAATGTTAACAGATGATCCTGTGTCGACAATGGCATAATCTACTAATATCCCATCGACATAGGCTGCAACCCTTGGGCAATCCTTCTCAGCATACTCGAACCAGTCATCACCAACTTGCGCAATACCCAAAGGGTCTACGATATACCTGGTACGTAGGATCTTTCTAAATTCCTTGCGTACTCCTGGGGAAAGCTTAATAAGTTGTAAAAGATTCACATCGGGCTTGACTTTGCAAAGAGAGCTCGCCAAATCGAATTCATGATAGTTCGATAGAGTTCGCTTTTCACGCCAAACCATCCGCTCTTTAGGTCGTTGAACTGGCTTTATTGCCTCTTTTTTAACTTTCACCTTCTTCCTCGGTGGTTCCTTATCCTTCTTAACGTTGGTTTTACTCTCCACGGGCTTCAAAGGTCCCCCTTCCATGGCAGGATCCAGAACTTGCATTCCTTTGTCGCCCTATTTAGGGTTTCCGTCGACAGGCTTATCCTTGTCGGCCTCTCTACCCTTTTGACCTCTTGTAAGGATAGCTCGCAGATTAGAGGTTTCAGCATCATTAACGTGCACAGCCTCAATCAAACTAACCCCACTACCACTAGGCAGCTCCTCCACTGTAGTCTTTTGGTCGTTGGAGTATTTGTTTAGGCCCGTTTTCCCACTGGGAATCATTTCCTTGTGCATGATGATTAACAAGCCCTGGTTGCCGACTACCTCGCTGGAGGGAACTAATCTTACTCCAGCAAGTGGCTGCTAAATGGCCGGATTTCCCACAGATGTCACACTTGACATTTGGGCAATTTCGTGGATAATGTTGCCCACCACACCATTTGCAGTTGAACCTCGAAGGTGCACCCTCATCTGGGTATCTACTTCCTATCAAATTTTGTTGTTTTTTAAGAAAGTTGACATCAACGGCTATTTGTCGATACTGCTCCGTAATCATGTCGGTATAATGCTTCATCATGTCCTTAACCTCGCCAAGAACATTGGAAGCGCTCGACTCGTAGCCTTGATCATTCCCCTGTCATTCCATCGGCCTAACAATTTGATTAGGCACTGGTTGTTGAACTGTAGGCATGGTATTAGGATTAACCGCCTAGCTTCCACCATTTGGAGCCATTTGACTGCTCGTAGGCATCGACATGCTAGGGGGAGTTGGTAATAAAGGCACATTCTGCATCATGTTTCCTCTCCCATTAGGATTAGCCATCGCTATCCCTTGGCTACTTCTGCCATTGGCCGTCGCCATATTATTTCCCAATGCTAGACCCATATTCGAATTGCCTTGAGAGGCATAGGCTACTTGTAGTTGGGATTCCACTTCTTGTGCTCTTGTAATTACAGTATCTATATCCCCCAAAGGGACACTATTCAACTGCAACTGAATATTAAAGTCCAAACCATGCAAAAAATATTGCAATTGGGTAGCTGCAGGGATAGGGATAGAGGTGTCCAACTTACGGAAAACCTCTTTTATTTTCTTCGCATAGGCACGAATATCCTCGTGTGGTTCTTGGCGGGTTACGTTGAGTACACGCAACCAATATTTCCCACCCCTTTCAGGGGTAAACTCCCTTCAAAAAGCTCCATAAAATGCATCAATATTCAATATGGTTCCGGCTTCTAAACCATGATACCATATGGCAGCTCTTCCTTTGAGAGTCATGTTGAAGAACATCATTAAATGTCCTTATTCTTGGATGCGACGGTTAAACATCAGCTTTTGGAACTCTCTGATATGGAGCTCTGCATCTTCCTCAACTAGCCCATTAAAAATGAGTAGCGGGTAACCTAGAGCCGGCGAATCCGTCGTTCCTGCAGGAATTGCAATAGGCTGCGCCATGACGAAAATTGGATTTGCACTAGAAATAGGGGATGGTGGGGTTACACCTCCCGCACTTGATGTAAACTGACTTATGGAAGGAAGGGGAGCACTAGGGCTTCCTCCTTCTCCTAACTTACTGCTTGTGGCACCAAGACCACTAGATTCACCCCCTCATAAGGATTCAGCACTGCTACGCTTAGGGGAATATCTCCTAAAAATTTCAGCACGTCGCCTAGCTCTTTCGTCTCTCTCTTGCTTTTGAATTTCTACTAGACGATGCTTATCGATGAATAACGGGTCAATCTTAGTATCCTTTGGCATAAACTGCTAACTGGTCCCTAGACAATCAGGATTCGAGGACCGCCACTTCTAAGTGGCTCCCGACAGACGCACCACTGATGGGACCTAAAACGGGCCGGCACTGGCTCATGCACTAGCCGGACCTCTATCATGCACTCAACAACCCCACAGCCTCACGTCCAAGAGCGTGGATGACACATACATCATCTTCCTAAACATCTTGTGTTTGTATCATGTCTCATAGTCTAACTCTAACCCAATTAACACTCCTCAGAGGGAGTCCCTACACATTGCCAAATAGCATGAAGTACAAACATAGGAGGTCCTCCCACGGCTGACTGCTGCTACCTCACTGCGGCTCTCCTACACCTTGGGGATTGGCCCCTCGATACGTCGCTCAACATATATAACACAATATCGCACATAGTTCTCTCAAGGTACCAATTATTTCGTTCCAGGGTGTACCATTTTCCTCACTTTCTTTCCCTTGGGACCCAACGCCTGGCCTACAGCTTAGGACAACCTTACTCACTCAATGTTGGTCATATTCTTAGAAAAAAATTGCCATGAATCCAGGAGGTATTGTCTGACACCTTTTAAATTTCATGCTTCATGCAAATTGTGAATGTCCATGTGCTCAAACAATTAAGAAAATCAGCATTTATGCACATGTGAAAAATATTTCTTTCAATGAATTCTCTACCGCTCATATGTGCCGTTGCATGAACCTAGCACCGAGAAACCCTCGTGCTACTAGGGTTCTTAAATTTTAATTATCAACCGATCTATATGATATGCATAAAAACCAGCGACCTTTTCATCATTTCATTCAGTATTTAAACACTTTTTACACACCCTACCCCCTCACCCATTTAGGCTATGCATGGTGCATAGGTTTAGGGTTCATTTTCCACATTTTTATTGTATAAAAAGCCATAAAAACTCACTAAAATATAAAGGTAGGGCTGAATTGAGGCTAAACCTCATACTTCAGACCCCCCCATACATCCACAAACATGAATCTTATTTTTTCTTAATTTTCGGCACTCAAAATCCATTTTTCCCCTATTTTTCTCTTATTTCCCCTATTTTTATTGTATTTTTTACAATATTTAATGACTAAAAATTCAAAATGAGTTATGGGCTATGGCCCTTAGGTTCATTTGCAGCAAAAAGACCAGTTTAGTTGGTGTGTCTTATTATATTTTCCATTGATATCTCAAAAACACCCAATTTTCCCATATTTTGCATATTTACGAGTTTTTCACTACTAATTTCATCCACAACACTTATGATTTTCTGATTTTCTGATCATAAACAGTTGGAAGACATTGCAAACAACATTATAATGCATAATCATCTCATGGGAACAAGTATTCATGAAGCAAATTGCATAAAAACACCATTTTCCTTTGTAAAAATGAGATTACGTTCTTTGCGGGTTTTTATTTGCCATATTTCGGGACTGATTTCCAGCCACCATTAATGCTCATGACAGTCCACAATCAGCAATCTTCAATCTTCTTACACCATGGAGCAATCCGGTCTTCATTGGACAAGCATCCGCCATCCATTCTTCTTCCTCTTCTTCACCACATGAATCTGCCTTTAGGGGAGAGAGAGAGGGAGGAGAGAGAAAGACTGAAATCAAAATTCTTCACAGAGACCACCATTTGACGGGCGAGAGGCGGTGATATGATCAGCAGGGAGAAGGAAGACAAGGCCAATGATCAGTTGGGTGGGTTGCTTGCAGCCCACCATCACCCTCATCCTCCCACATGGCGCAAATTTCGGGCGCAACCTGTCTCTCTCTTTCATCACGTTTTTGCTCTTCTTTTTGATGCCACGATTTGTTGTGGCATAAAATGCCCCCCAAGACCCCAAAGGTCACTTACCACTTGGCATGTCCACCTTTTCAAATCTTGACCAATTCTTGGCCATTTCCCCGTCCGGACTCGAAATTGAGCTCTGAAAAATCCTGGCTGTCCAGCTTGGCATCCTGCATTGGCTGGTAACTCGTGTCAACCCGCATGACTATCTGAAAAATTATGAAAAATCAACAAGTGTCGCTTGGGCGCCTTTAAAGCACTTTGGCGCTTAAAATCATCCTAGATCGAGCCGCCGCCTTCGACGTTGAATATTTTTCCCTTGATATTCATAATTTTTAGCTATTTTTAAGCACTTATCGGCACCAAAATTCCGCTCTCACATATTGAATAGTGTAGTGTGGGGGTGGTTGGGCTATGGAGAATCTTTTTTTTTTTTTTGGTAGGGGGATGACATGGGGGTGGAGTGAGATGGTAGGAGATTGTGAGGTGGTGAGGGGGACAGGTTATGTGGTGGGGGGGAGAGAGTTCTTGGAGTAGAGAAGGTGGGAGGAGGTATGTGGGGAGTGAGTAGTGAGGGGGTGAGAAATTGGTATAAGGAAGGGTGAGGGGTGGCATGAGGGGGTATTGGATTAGATTATGGGATGCATGTTTGGTGTAAAGTATACTCTATGGAAAAATATGAGGCTCCAACAATGGTGTGAAGTAAGAGAGAGAAATTGTAATATTTTCGCAATGAAATATTAATGACTCTAGACCTCGTGCAAAAGCAGCTCAAAGTAATCTCTCGCAATAGAAAAACCTTGGGCTAAGTGGTCCTTCTTCGTGCACTAATAAACTCCAGCCCGTGTTGTGCATAAGAGACCGTGGCTAAAAACCATAGCCCACGAGGGAACTCCCCTTCAAGGGACAAAAAAGATAATGAATTAATTGCAAATTTTTTTAACTCCCTCCCCTTCAGCCGTTGCATGGCGGAGAGAGGGAGTATGTGTGGAGCTTGAGTGGTGGAAGGGCATGGGGAGGGGAAGCATGCTACCTGCCACTTGTGTGGCTATCCCCCCCCCACTCCCCCCCCCTTCAACCCATATAAACCCCCCCTCCCAAGCTTGGGAGGGGCATCATCATTGTGGAGTTGCCCGTCGACATCCTGCTGCTGCCGCGCCGCAGCCACACCACCAGGCTGCTGCGCCTCATCATCATGATCATGATCATGATCATCAACATCATCATCATCGTCGTCGTCGTCGTCGTCATCATCATCATCTCCCTCATCGTCATCTTCACCATCATCATCATCTCCAATCATCTTCTCCACGTCATCTCCCTGTGTCCAGAAGCTTGAGAAGCTTCTATTGAAGCTTCTCTAGGCCTTGTTCACCTGTGCCTCCTGGATTTTTAATCCGTGTTCCCCAAGGCCTATTTTCCGTGCCGCAAGGGAGATCCCGGACTGAAGGCAATTTCAGAAATAAAAAAAGGGGACCAAGGGAGAGTTGCTGAGACGAAATCCAAATCCATTGCGTCAATGGCTCCTAAGCAAAAGTCAAGAGGAGTGCACACGCGAGCTTCCACCCAAAGTACGAGAGTGGACAACGCCCTGATATTGACTGCCCAGGTTCTGAAAATTAACCCCGCATGGAAAGGATGTATTAAGCATATTTTAATTATCGTAGGGAAGTTTAAATGCATTGCGAAATTTAATATACTCGTTCGATCTACAAAGTTTAGTTGCATGACGAGTATTTGCATGTGTTTGCACTTCCATGGTCAAGGGTAGTTGCAATTTTGAACGTATGATGCATAAGTAAAAAGATGGAATTGTACAAAGGCATCCTTGTTGCATCGCGCAAAGGACAGGGCATATAACACATAATGCACTTATGTAATAATTTTCTACTTGTGACTCATGTATAAGATAATCGTAGACGCCCATTAAATGATGTCAGAGTAGTTGCAATGCATGGAAAGGATTTATGAACCTTGCAAATTGCATGCGATGATAGTTACATTCTAGGTTGGGTTAAGTGATAAAGGAAGGATTAAATCAATGATGGACTCATGGCATTTGCTTATGCATGCAATTTTTTTATCAAAGTTTTAATTTGGGAAAGGATGCATCTTCATTAAAATGCTAAAGCTTGAATTCGATGCATCAGCGTAGGGTTTATAAGAATAGCTCTGAATGTCAATCAACATCACATAGGGCAAGGGAAAGAAAGATCACTATAGATTCTATAGTTGCATAAAGGCAAAAGGTCTATGGTCTTGATATTGCATATTCGCATGGAATGATATAACTCATACGTCTTGCAGTTACTTACATCTTTTAGGGAAAGTATTTGCATCTCTAAGGGAAAGATCACCTTTAATCGTAAAACAATTAGATCAATTAAGTAGATCGTATGTAATTGTGTAACTCACATGAGATTCATAAAGGCATGAATAGTTAGCATACAATGAACACCTCAATGTGCTCGGTTAGGCTAAGTTATGTTAAAAATTTTCCTAGTATCACACTTAGGATGCCGATCTAATATTTCTAATCTCAAAGGTCCTACCCACATTTTCGAAATGTTAGGACTATCCAATCACCCGTGCAAGAACGATCTAGGATTCTCACCCTAAGGGTCAGTTGACCATATGCTAGACTCTCGCAAGGAATTTAGGGACCCTAGGGCCAAAACGTTTATAAAGCCTAGTAGGGTTAGGGATTTGGATTGGGTCAATAGGACTCCCAAACCCTATACCTTGATCAAAGGTATTCTTAATCAAGAAATACCGTACGAAGGAAGATATAAATCCCACAAGTTAGGTGTTGACACCTATCTCGTGCAACAAGTTGCAACGTCGTATGGTCTTGTGTCTAAATCACAAAATAGTATTGCCACTCTTTAGACCAAGTTTGGCGAGTTCTAAGTATAAGTCTAATTTTCTAGAGGATGAGTAGTCATCCTGCTACATCACCCTTCCTTGGGATTGATTTGCCAAGCTAGGGGAGTTACGAATTGCCAAGAAAGTAGTTGAAGAACCAAGTTAGAGCGACGAGGTTGTCCAGGATTTATTGACCACAATATAAGGAAACCTAAGGTAGTGACAATTTGGGTCAACAGGGTATAAACCCTAACCCAAGGAGAAAAGGGTAAACAAGCAACTCAGCTTACAAAACCCTTGGGATCTTGCCAAGTCGCGAATGATCCAGGTTCGAATGCGGGAAGCATTCGGGAGAAGGAATCACACCTTAGCAGTTGGCCGTAAAAAAATCACTGGAATGCTCGTGATTGTACAATTAGGTGCATTGTTTGTACTTATTTGATCAAGGAACTAATTCAAGAAAAACAACTAATGCTTCAGGTTAAAATCCTAGAGGGAGAGACAGTACCAGTTACCTCCGACTATCTGCTTGACCCTATCCAAGGGGGTTGTTAGCCGCGCCGGGTACGTGGACCGAACCCACCGCGAGAGGTCTCTCCGTGGGTGCTACTTGGAGCAGGAGGACGCTTGGGTGCCAGGGGAGGCTCTAGCCATAAATTCCTTGCCTTTGGATCCTACACAAGAGGCCGACGTAACTCGAGATGGGATCTTGAGGCCCGCATACTAGTCAATGGGAAGAACTTGGAATAGCGATCCCTGAGGATTGCTGGGATAGCCTTTGGGTAGGTTTATTTGATGTATTCCAAAGACTGTGATAAATAAAGATCAAATGAAAAATGAACTTGCTTGACATTGTTTTTCTGTGTCAGTGCCTAAGTTATGTGAAGAAACCAGTGATTAAATGGTTAATTAAGGAAGTTTTTTTTGCTTGTCAAACTAAATGTGGTAGGTAATTAGATAACTAAGCATTCTGAGGAAAGTGCGGTGGATGTGACTTTGGATCCATCCTACGGAAGGGTGGTCCTGGTTGGCCGGGAACTTTTCTAAAAGGAATTGATAGCGAGGTAACAATGACCTAGAATCTATAGAGCTAGAGTCCTGCTTTATGCTGTTTTAGGGGAACAGAATGGGACTATGCCTTACGGGCAGAGAGGTCGAGCTTCGCATCCCTCTCGTTTTCCATTCTCATTGAACCAAGTGCAGTATAAATATGCTTTGACCCTGATGTTTCTGCACAAAGTAGTTCGTCTGGGGCTTGATGCTAGCTACCTCCTAGGAACTTGACTATTAAGAAAACTCTAATTCAGGTCGGTCCTAAGTGGGAACGGCCGGAATGCTTCCACTTCGTGGCAGACTCGGAAAGTCCTAGATCGCAAACCCCATGACATTCCTTGTGAGTGTTGGGTGGTGCTTTCTAGAATCTCTTCCCGATGGGCTGCTAAGACGTGTCCTACAAGTGGACAGGGGGACACGTTACAGTTGGTATTAGAGCAAACCAATGGGATCTAATATTTACAAGGAAACTTAATGAGGGGAGATAGAGCAATGTTGCCGTTAAGAACATTTCCTTACTTCTGGATGCTGGCATATAGAGTCGCAAAGCATGCACTAGAACAGAAATGAGGCATAGACGCGCGTGTTAGACGCGCAAAGTCGTGCGCGTCTATCAGAGCGTCTATAAGTACGTGTAAACGTGCGTGTAAATAGATGCGAATTTTGCGTCTATATATCCGCGCAATAGACGCTTAATATAGATGCACCAGCAGACGCACAATTATTTAACCACCTAAAATTAGCAATTCACATAATTAAAAAACCAAAGTTAATAATTATTTAACCACCTGAAATTGATTCTTGAGCATGCACATGTCGCATGATAAAAACCATAGAATTAAGAATACACATTGAATCATTGAATTAAAAAAATAGAGTTAATAATTACTTTTTCATTGCTCTCTAATGAATGGCAGTTCCTCCAATTGACAAGCTTGATATAAGTAATTAGCAGCAAGCGACAGAAACCTTACAATTAGTAGCAAGCATTGCAATATGTATCTCGTAATTTCTCTACGTACTTGAAGATGATAAAAGATATTTCCTTTTTATTATGGAAAATTCAATTTAGCTTTAAAATTAACTATTGATTCTTGAGTATGCACGTGTGCGCATGATAAAAAGCATAGAATTAGGAATACACATTGAATCAATAAGCAAATTAAGTATGTTACAGTGAATGATCCATCTCATCTTCAATGAGATCAGCCCTTGCTAAACTATCTACTTCTAGGTCTATGTTACCAAGAGGTAACGAAACAAATAAGTCTATCCCACTATCAGATGTGTTGCTATATTGCTCAATAACTTCATCAATATCATCGACAATCACATTATTGTCTTCTTCTGCGTTTCCTTGAACATCCTCGCGAGGTTCATCTTGTACTATATCACGCATATCATCCATTATGGTGTCATCGTGCACATCATCATTAATTGTTGGATTGTCATCTGCTATCTCCATGTCGGTAAAATTATCATATATTGGTTTTGAACGATTAGATATAGGGATGACATACCACCATCGGTTATTATTTACCATTGGATGATACACAACCTGTATTTGAAAAACAAAAGCAAAAAACTTAAGTACTTATTATATTGTGTATATCTATCACATGTATACATATAAAAAAATTAGCCTTTGCATATATACCTACTCGCATTGTTGAGGTAGTACTAATGTGTCATTCTTGTTTTGGTGAAATTTTGTAGAGTCAACGATTACAAAACCACTTGGATGACGTCTGATTGTGCAATGCTCACCATTTATTACCACTTCTTTAAACCACTTCACATCCAGTACATATATAAAGAATCGTCTGAAGTCAAGCTTCAGAATATCTTGGATCAAGCCACAATAACCTTCCATAGTACCATTGGCAGCCTCGAAGTGAGCAAGGACACCACAATCTTGGGTATTTCTCTTTTCATCTATACGTTGAGTTCGAAGATGTTTACCCTCACGCCAAAGTGCATTGAATAATGTGCACTAGTAGTAAAAGATAAAATATCAAACATGTCAAATATTTATATAAAATAAAACTTATAGAAATAAATTAATTGATAGTATGTCTCACCTTTGATAAGCAACCTCGTGCGTATTCCCACTCTTCTTGAGATATATTAATTTCCTCCTCTTTTTCCATTCTCTCCATTTCCTCATGTAACCAATCTATATCAATATGACGTGAAAGCTTATTTAGATGATCTGAAAATGAGACATTACGTCCATATCTAGTGGGAAATTCTTGTCTTTCACTTTTTGTTCTTGCCTTTGCTTCATTATATAGTGTCACCCATTTGCTCATTACATCACTATTGAGCACACAAAAACTATTTAACTTACGAAGTTCTTCTTTTGTTAGCACTTTACTCATTCCTTTTCCTTGAGGTACTATAGAGGTCATCCTCAAGTCTTCATCATCTTTCCATAGTCGTGGTTGAGAGGGATCCACTTCAGCAAGATATTCAGAGATATAAACAAGGGATGGTTGCACTAACCAACCCTCAGCCATGCTTCCCTCAGGCCGTGCTTTTTGCCTCACAAAATCTTTCAAGGTTTTCATGAAGCGCTCAAGAAAAAATATCCACCTTACATGAACTGCCCCACAAAGTGCGATCTCATCAATCAAAAGTACGAGTAAATGTAATTGAGTAGTCAAAATGGATCAAGGAAAAATTTCCTCCACCAAACAAACCACCTCAACAGATAATACTCGAGCATCTTGCAATGTGTTTGGATCAATTTCCTTTGAGCTCACGTATCTGTCAAGATGTATTTGAGAAGTGTTTATTTTTGTGTAGAAATTCAAAGATATATAATGAAAAAATACAATGTATACACACCTCACAAGCTCTCCCATCTTGTAAATGATATCACGTACATCTTTGGAGGCACAATGGGATATGCTAGTAGGAAGTACGAACTGAATGTAAACAATATTCATAGATTGTGAGGTGTCCGCTAGTCCCAATCCACGGCACACCTTTTAGTAGTCCATCAGTAGGTTTTTCCATAAATGATGCCGCCCGCTGCTCCCTTGGAACATCACGGGATTGTCATTTAGGCCCTACCGAGTCTACTTCGCAACGGGAGAGTTCTGGCCGAACCCACTAGGATCGACCTGAAGACTTGGGTTCCTAAAATCGGATGGGTCTCCTAGCAGCCAGCTAGCGTCAGAAATTTCGAGTTCCACTTTTTAGAGGATTACTCAATCTGAAGCGGACTTGCCATTGCACTTGGTTCAAAGAGAATGGGAGACGGAGGGGAGTGTGGTACGTCAACCCTCCTGCCCATAAGGCAAAATCCCATTCCGGTCCCCTAAAACAATGCAAGTCGGTTCTACCTAATGACTACTTGGTCAATTTATCGTCTTCCTATTTCTATATCCGATGTAGAAAAGCTCCCAGCTAACTGGGACCACCCTACCATTGGACGGACCCATCGGGGGTTACGCCCACCCGCTTTCCTCTGATGATGGGTCATCTTTAGTTTTTTAATTACCTACAACACATTTATTGGAACATATACAACCAGCTTCCTTAATTAGTCCATTTAGTCACACGTTCCTTCACATAATTTATCTCACTAACATGCATACAATTCGAATAGTAAAGCAACTTCTTTATTATATTGGAAGTCTATTACAATTTCCATCATTCCGTCCTAGCGGAAGATACACAGAATTCCATAAGGACATTCTGTCCACCAAGATTCCACCCTCATAACTAGTATTTAGGGTTCCAGGATCCCATCTTGGGTCACGAAGGGGCTCGTCAGATTCTTGGAACAATGCAGGATTTACAGCCAGAGCCCCCTCTGGCACCTACAATTCCTACTGCCCGAGACTATCCCTACTGACAGACCTTTCGCCTACGGAGCCGGTCCAAGCCTCTCGTAGCGATAATCATGACCCCCTTGGAGTAGGGTCTCGCTGCTAGCTTGGGGGTAGCCTAGCGCGATCCTTCCTTTTATTCTGTTGGCAATAATTTCAATCAAAAATCTAGATTCTAGCAAACACAAACAGTCCTTTCAAATATGTATCAAATAGTGCAATGACAATCATCCCAACATGTAAATCACAGTTTCACATAGCCGAGGTAGACCTTATCCTAAGGCAACCTTTCATTCTAATGAGGATTCTTCTCCCCATAAAGAAGTGTTGAGTACACCTCTTAAAACATGTTAAGCAGGGCATGAGTTTTCCGTTTGGATTCACTTATCTAACATAAGCAAAATTCCTTAAGAAAATATATTGTGTCAATAAACTCAACGAGATGGTCTTTAGGATTCCTAAATAGATAACCAGTTTTTATAACCTTCACTAATCAATTCTTAACCTTGTCGCATTTGATCATAACCATATTGAATTCGCATAAAGACATATGTATAATAACCTTTGGCAATTAGTTCTATCATGATTCAATGCCTTAGTCTCCCAACTATTCTAGCTAGAAATCATAGTGATTAATCATTTTATGCTTGAATTAATATGTCTTTCTAGATGAGTTATGTGTAAGCGAAGAATATGAAAGCTAATATCCTATGTAATTTATCTTATATTGTAAAATTTATAATCTAGTAATGAATAACCTGGTTTGGCGGCATGACGACATTAGGAACTTCATCTTTACTCGCGCTCGCATTAGCCACACCCGATGTTCCAATTGTGGTGGTAATTCCCGCAACCTCGGGCACTCCCGTATCATTGGCAATACCCGTTGCTTGACCCGTTGCGTTGATTTCCATGGTTTTTCCACTTTGTCGCTTTGGAGCCATCGTCCACGAGGAGTTTGAGAGATAGGGAAGGTGGGATAGATTTTAGATGAGAGAGGGTAGAGAATATGGCTTAGTTAAAGATCGAGACAAGGGATTTGAGCTAGCTCTCTTCCTCTTTCTCTCTCTCTCTCTCTCTCTCTCTCTCTCTCTAGCTTCTCGCAGCCTCTTGAAGGAGTATTCTTCCTTCTCTCTTCTTCTCTCTCGCAGCCTCTCGGGGTCTCCTTATGTCCCTTATGCCTCTCCCATGCCTCATATTTATAGTGAATTGGGGAAGAGGGCTTGTGGTTGAGAAGTGGAGCTCTTTGTGGAGGGGGATCTTGGAAAGATCAGTGATCTGATGCTCAGATCATAAATCTGATGGTTCCATTGGCTCCGAAAGGGGGGTAAAACTCCAAGACACTTGGTTAGAAAGCTCTCAGTTCACTCTTCCTTCTTTTCTCTGTTCGAAGTGCTGTCTACTGCCCGTAAACTGCGATCGCGGCGCGCGCGATTTCGCCAGTCACTTTTCTTTATTTTTCTTTTTATAAAATCTTCAAACTAACTAACACATCACTTGTTTTTTTTCTTTTAAATGACATCTAGTTCTAGAAATCTCCATATCTCTTCTTTTTTAAAAAAAATTAAGATAATCTCTAAAATATCTAAAATATTCTAGTCTTGTCCAAAGGTCTAATATTTTTAGACCATCCAAACTATACACATTATCCTAGTGATTAATATAACTCATAAGTTTCGTTCACGTTGTAATTTACGTGAAGGATGGCCACAGTCCTTGCCAATTCGAAAAAAAATATCAAATTTACGACTCTTGATTTTTCTAAATAAAATATTTTAAATTAAATAAAAATTATTAATAATTAATGTTAGTTAGTTTTTACCTTAGTTAGTCTTTAGTTAGTAATCTTACTAACTTATTAATTAACTAACTAACTTTTGAACTAACCAACTAACTTTTATTGTGTGAAAATATTACATCCTTCTCCCCTTAGAGAAACCGAGATGTCCTCATCTCGAGAGAAACTGTGGGTATTGTTAATGAAGAGCATCCTCATCTATCCATGAAGCATCTTCTTCAGGGTAATCCTTCCATTGGACAAGGTATTCTCTAAGGGTTCTACTCCTCAATTTTCTCTCCCTTACATCAATTACTCTGTCAGGTTGTAGCTCAAGGACTCCTTGGCTAGGTATTACAACTTGTTCATCATCAAGGATATGGTTAGGGTTAGCTACGTATGCTTTCAATAAGCTAACATGAAATACATTGTGGATTTTTATATTCTCAGGGAGTTGTATCTTGTAAGCGCTTGGTCCTAGGCACTTGAGAATCTTATAAGGTCCACAATATCTTGGACTTAGCTTCTTAAACTCACCTAAAGACAAAGAACTCTTCTTTGGATGGACACGGATGAAGACCATGTCTCCCTCTTTGAAGATTCGTTCTTGCCTTTTTAGATCAGCATACGCCTTTTGTCGATCCTTGGCAGTTTGAATATCCTGTCTGATGATCTTGATTTGATCATCCATTTCTTCTAACATTTTTCTCGAGGCTTCTACCCTTAGAGTAGGATATGAAAAATTAAGTGGCATACGACAATCTTGACCATACAGTGCCTGAAATGGAGTCATCTGAATACTTCGATGATAGGAGGCATTATAGGCAAATTCCACTAAGGATAGATATTGAATCCACCTTTTAGGTTCCTTGCTGCAATATGCACGTAGAATATCCTCAATTACTTGATTAACTCGTTCTGTCTGCCCATCAGTTTGTGGATGATAAGCAGTACTAAAACAAAGCTGGGTTCCAATGGCTTCAAATAAACTCTTCCAGAAGTGTGATGTGAAAAGAGAATCACGATCACTGATGATCCTTTTAGGTAACCCATGTAACCTAAAAATCTCTTTTACAAAAATTCTAGCAATATCTGAAGCCTTGTAATTGGTTTTTGTTGGTAGAAGATGAGCGACCTTTGTTAGCATATCTACTATTACCATTATTGAGTTATATCCTCCTTGTACAGAAGGTAACCCAACTACAAAGTCCATGCTAATAAATTCCCATTTCATCTGGGGAATGTCAAGTGGCTGGAGTTTTCCTGGTAACTTGACACGTTCAGATTTTACCCTTTGGCAATTTAGACATTCAGTGACATACTTAAGTACATCACCCTTGAGTTTTTGCCAGTAATAACTTTTCCTGACAGCATTAAGAGTTTTTGCATATCCTGGGTGTCCTGAAAAAGGAGAGTCATGTGCTTCCCAAAGTATCCTTCTCTTGAGAGTCTGACTTGAAGGAATGCATAGTTTCATTCTGAAATAAACAAGTCCTTCATCTTCATCTATAGAGAATTCCTGATAGTTAGTCTTGAGTTTGGGATCTTGCTCCTTATTCTGAACTTCCCAAAACAATTGTTGATAGTCTGGGTCCTTATTTGCTTCATCCTTGGTCAACTCGATGATAGGATTAGTCGGCATTGATA
Organism: Lygodium microphyllum; assembly: GCF_053477565.2. NCBI lineage: Eukaryota > Viridiplantae > Streptophyta > Polypodiopsida > Schizaeales > Lygodiaceae > Lygodium > Lygodium microphyllum. The sequence continues at coordinate 70,657,520 of NC_141140.1, forward strand.
CCATTGTAGCTAGAGTTTCTGACCTAGATGGTTCTTCAGTGATAAGAGCATTAAGGAAGGTTTTACGGCTAAGGGCATCTGCTACTACATTTTCTTTACCGGGTCTGAACTTAATTTCAAAGTCATATTCTTGTAGAACCTCGATCCAACGTCGTTGCCTCATATTAAGATCAGGCTGAGTAAAAATCCACTTAAGACTTTTATGATCTGTGACTAAAGAAAACTTATTTCCAAGCAAGTAATGTCTCCATAATTTGAGAGCATGAATCACAGCTAATAACTCCAGGTCATGAGTAGCATATTTCTGCTCATGGATTTTCAACTTTCTTAAAGAGTAAGCTATAGGATGTCCTTCCTGCATTAGTACACATCCCAATGCAAGAGAGCTGGCATCTGTGACAACTTCAAATTCCTTGCTTAAGTCAGGTAGCCTTAAGATAGGAGCAGTTACCAGACTATGCTTTAGTTGCTCAAAGCTAGATTGTTCGATTGGCGTCCAATTAATGGCAACTTGCTTCTTAAGTAAATTTGTAAGAGGTGCTGCAATTTGAGCATAGTTTCTGATGAATACCCTATACCATCCTGTTAGGCCAAGGAAACTTCTCACTTCCTTGATAGTGGTTGGGGATGGCCAATCTTGAACATCCTTGACCTTGGCAGGATCTACTGATATACCCTCAATAGACACTATGAATCCCAAGTATTCAATCTTTCTTTTGAAGAATGCACACTTCTTCTTCTTGGCATACAACTTGTGTGTTCTCATTGTCTCTAGGACAATGCGAAGATGTGGTTCATGATCCTCTTCCTCCTTAGAATAAGTTAGGACATCATCGAAGAATACAAGGACAAAGTCATCAAGGTGGGGTCTAAAAATGTCCTGCATTAACCTATTGAAGGTAGCTGGAGCATTTGTCAATCCAAATGACATCACAATGAATTCGAAATGGCCGTATCTTGTGTTGAAGGCGGTCTTTGGAATATCTTCATTCTTGACTCTAATCTGGTAATATCCTGACCGAAGATCAATCTTAGAAAAGATCTTTGCTCCTTGTAGACGATCAAGAAGCTCATCAATCCTTGGGATTGGGTACTTATTCTTTACTGTCACCTAGTTTAGCCCTCGGTAGTCGATACAAAGACGGAGAGTTCCATCTTTCTTCTTTTGGAATAATACTGGGGCTCCCCATGGTGAACTACTTGGCCGGATATACCCTTGTTCTAGCAGTTGCTTGAGTTGCTCTTTTAGTTCGATGGCTTCAGGAATAGACATTTTGTAAGGTCTTTTTGCCACTGGAGCGGCTCCTGGAACAAGTTTGATCTCATGATCAACTTCTCTTTCCGGAGGTAACTCAGTTAGCTCTTCAGGAAATATGTCAGCATACTCTTTTAACCAGGATGGTTCTTCTTCTGCATGATCATCTTGATTTGTCTTGTTAAGCTTGATCAAGTAAACAGGTAATCCTTTCTTCAAGCCTTTCACAATTCGAGAAGCTTTTGCCAATTGAACTTTAGGTTTCCCTGTTTCACCTTGTGTAGTTGCTATTTCACCATTCAAATCCTGAAATGTGACTTGACCTTTTCCACAATGGATATGAGCATCATTGGGAATCAGTCAATCCATTCCTAGTAAACATTCATAGGCTCCTAGGTTCATTACCCTGAACCTCATACTTGAAAGGTTTTCCCCTAGGTTAAACTCTACCTTGGCAGTTTGCTGTGTAGAAAGTACTTCCTTTCCATTTGCTAATTCCACAAGCAGGTTTGATGCATTTACAGTATCTATACCTATCTTCTTAGCACACTTGGGTGAAATAAATGAGTGTGTACTTCCACAGTCAATCAAAACTTTAAATGATTTACCTTGGTGACTAGCCGGTGTCTGTATTACCGAATATTGACGATTTGGTCCTTTCCTGTGGAATGCAGCATGAACAGTTGCTCTTTCAATATCTTCTTCCATAGTAGGGTCTTCCTCCTTATTAGTCTCTTTTAGGATAATATTTGACGTTCTTCCTCTTGCCATAGCTACATAACCACGACCTTGGGCAGCTCTGCCTTGACCTCGAAATTGGCCTTGGTGATGGTTTCTACCAAGCTTTGGACAATCTCTCCTGAAATGTCCTGTCTCATTACAATGGAAGCACCTAAGACCATCCTTGTTTCCTTGGGTAGGAATAAAATTTCCAACTGCATTGGATTTTGCCTTCTTCTTTTGTCCTTGGAAAAATTGTCCTTGGGTTCTTTTTGCTTGACCTTTGAATCCTCCTTTGTTCTGGTTATTGTAGCTCCAGAACTTATTGTTATTAGGCTTTGATTGTACTTCCCGCACAATAGGAGCAGCTCGAATCAAAGCATCCTGGAGGTCTATGGGGCGCATTGATTCTAAACGAGTGTTCAGAGGATAATTTAGCCCATTGCAAAACTTGGACACTTGTTGAACAATATCCATGGGGGGTGCATATTTAAGAAGAGAAACAAACTTGGAGTAGTATGCTTCCAAGGTCAGTCCCATTTGCTTCAAATTGAAGAACTCGTTCATCTTTTGGGTGCGATAAGCTGGAGGTAAATACCTTCCTCTTACAGCTTCTTTCAGCAAGTCCCAAGTAATGGTATTTTCAGGGACACCTTGATCTCGGCACCACTGCTTCCACCAAAGTCGAGCTTCACCAATTAATTTTAGCTTAGCTATCATGGCTTGGTTGGCTGGGATAGTTCCAGCAGCAGTAAAATAATCTTCCATCGATTCGATCCAAATTTCTGCATCAGCTTCCACATTTTCGCCTTTCCCATTAAACTCTGGAGGTTTGACTTGCTTCAATAAATTCCTTTTCTCTTGAGCTTCGTTGGGAATTATTGTGGGTGCAAGATTCTGGGAAATTTTTAGAAATTCGTAAGTTAAATTTTACAACTCTATGTAGCGTCAATAATAGAGTTCAGTACTTCAAAATATCTCTCGCTTAGTTTACTGAAACAACTCTCAAATCAACTTTCTTCCCATAAAATTTAATTGCAATTTCAGAGGTTTCAAGACAAAAATAATAAAAATAGGATTGCATTATTTCTTTGATTGATGAAGTATCAATCAATCTTTTATTACAACGGATATACAAGGTAATCAGATGGAAGGAAATACATTATTCAGATGGCTCGCAGGCTCATCTTATTTTCTCTCAGGAAAGGATTCCCTACTACAAACTAAGTATGACACTCTGATACATCCTTTATGAAGTAACTTGGATTCGGAGAGTAAATATCTAGGAATCTATATTTTTGAGGGAGTTCAGGAAATCCCTCTTTTTTGTAGTTGCAGCGGCTAGAGCGACCTATGACTTTTATTCTGTCAGCCGGAAGGATCTTCGTAAGTTCCCCATAGATATATTGGTTTAGTTTGATCTTCTTGCCTCTAGTATACAGGGTTGAGTTTACAGTGGCCTCATGAAATAGATAGATCTTAAAAACTTTAAGATCTTCCATCCATTTTACCCTTTTCAGATTATTTTGAAGATAAGCTAGACGGCTTGCATCAATATAGCAATATCCTCCACTAATCATCCACCGTCTTTCACGATATAGAGGCGACGGGTTGTACAACTGATCTAGTACTCGCATCATCTGAATTCTCCAGGAAAAACTGGATGAATGCATAGCTGACATAAACATTACTTGAAAGATCAAGAATTGCTTCCAAGATTCATTACTCTGCCATAATTCAAAAAACATACATTAATAAAGAGAAGAAAACATGTCCTAGGCTATGCTTAGAAAAAAATAATATTTTCCTTAAGCTTACGTCGTAATCTATACTAACGTGCGCTCTGATACCAACTGTGAGGTGTCCGCTAGTCCCAATCCACGGCACACCTTTTAGTAGTCCATTAGTAGGTTTTTCCATAAATGATGCCGCCCGTTGCTCCCTTGGAACATCACGGGATTGTCACTTAGGCCCTACCGAGTCTACTTCGCAACGGGAGAGTTCTGGCCGAACCCACTAGGATCGACCTGAAGACTTGGGTTCCTAAAATCGGATGGGTCTCCTAGCAGCCAGCTAGCGTCAGAAATTTCGAGTTCCACTTTTTAGAGGATTACTCAATCTGAAGCGGACTTGCCATTGCACTTGGTTCAAAGAGAATGGGAGACGGAGGGGAGTGTGGTACGTCAACCCTCCTGCCCATAAGGCAAAATCCCATTCCGGTCCCCTAAAACAATGCAAGTCGGTTCTACCTAATGACTACTTGGTCAATTTATCGTCTTCCTATTTCTATATCCGATGTAGAAAAGCTCCCAGCTAACCGGGACCACCCTACCATTGGACGGACCCGTCGGGGGTTATGCCCACCCGCTTTCCTCTGATGATGGGTCATCTTTAGTTTTTTAATTACCTACAACACATTTATTGGAACATATACAACCAGCTTCCTTAATTAGTCCATTTAGTCACACGTTCCTTCACATAATTTATCTCACTAACATGCATACAATTCGAATAGTAAAGCAACTTCTTTATTATATTGGAAGTCTATTACAATTTCCATCATTCCGTCCTAGCGGAAGATACACAGAATTCCATAAGGACATTCTGTCCACCAAGATTCCACCCTCATAACTAGTATTTAGGGTTCCAGGATCCCATCTTGGGTCACGAAGGGGCTCGTCAGATTCTTGGAACAATGCAGGATTTACAGCCAGAGCCCCCTCTGGCACCTACAATTCCTACTGCCCGAGACTATTCCTACTGACAGACCTTTCGCCTACGGAGCCGGTCCAAGCCTCTCGTAGCGATAATCATGACCCCCTTGGAGTAGGGTCTCGCTGCTAGCTTGGGGGTAGCCTAGCGCGATCCTTCCTTTTATTCTGTTGGCAATAATTTCAATCAAAAATCTAGATTCTAGCAAACACAAACAGTCCTTTCAAATATGTATCAAATAGTGCAATGACAATCATCCCAACATGTAAATCACAATTTCACATAGCCGAGGTAGACCTTATCCTAAGGTAACCTTTCATTCTAATGAGGATTCTTCTCCCCATAAAGAAGTGTTGAGTACACCTCTTAAAACATGTTAAGCAGGGCATGAGTTTTCCGTTTGGATTCACTTATCTAACATAAGCAAAATCCCTTAAGAAAATATATTGTGTCAATAAACTCAACGAGATGGTCTTTAAGATTCCTAAATAGATAACCAGTTTTTATAACCTTCACTAATCAATTCTTAACCTTGTCGCATTTGATCATAACCATATTGAATTCGCATAAAGACATATGTATAATAACCTTTGGCAATTAGTTCTATCATGATTCAATGCCTTAGTATCCCAACTATTCTAGCTAGAAATCATAGTGATTAATCGTTTTATGCTTGAATTAATATGTCTTTCTAGATGAGTTATGTGTAAGCGAAGAATATGAAAGCTAATATCCTATGTAATTTATCTTATATTGTAAAATTTATAATCTAGTAATGAATAACCTGGTTTGGCGGCATGACGACATTAGGAACTTCATCTTTACTCGCGCTCGCATTAGCCACACCCGATGTTCCAATTGTGGTGGTAATTCCCGCAACCTCGGGCACTCCCGTATCATTGGCAATACCCGTTGCTTGACCCGTTGCGTTGATTTCCATGGTTTTTCCACTTTGTCGCTTTGGAGCCATCGTCCACGAGGAGTTTGAGAGATAGGGAAGGTGGGATAGATTTTAGATGAGAGAGGGTAGAGAATATGGCTTAGTTAAAGATTGAGACAAGGGATTTGAGCTAGCTCTCTTCCTCTTTCTCTCTCTCTCTCTCTCTCTCTCTCTCTCTCTCTCTCTCTAGCTTCTCGCAGCCTCTTGAAGGAGTATTCTTCCTTCTCTCTTCTTCTCTCTCGCAGCCTCTCGGGGTCTCCTTATGTCCCTTATGCCTCTCCCATGCCTCATATTTATAGTGAATTGGGGAAGAGGGCTTGTGGTTGAGAAGTGGAGCTCTTTGTGGAGGGGGATCTTGGAAAGATCAGTGATCTGATGCTCAGATCATAAATCTGATGGTTCCATTGGCTCCGAAAGGGGGGTAAAACTCCAAGACACTTGGTTAGAAAGCTCTCAGTTCACTCTTCCTTCTTTTCTCTGTTCGAAGTGCTGTCTACTGCCCGTAAACTGCGATCGCGGCGCGCGCGATTTCGCCAGTCACTTTTCTTTATTTTTCTTTTTATAAAATCTTCAAACTAACTAACACATCACTTGTTTTTTTTCTTTTAAATGACATCTAGTTCTAGAAATCTCCATATCTCTTCTTTTTTAAAAAAAATTAAGATAATCTCTAAAATATCTAAAATATTCTAGTCTTGTCCAAAGGTCTAATATTTTTAGACCATCCAAACTATACACATTATCCTAGTGATTAATATAACTCATAAGTTTCGTTCACGTTGTAATTTACGTGAAGGATGGCCACGGTCCTTGCCAATTCGAAAAAAAATATCGAATTTACGACTCTTGATTTTTCTAAATAAAATATTTTAAATTAAATAAAAATTATTAATAATTAATATTAGTTAGTTTTTACCTTAGTTAGTCTTTAGTTAGTAATCTTACTAACTTATTAATTAACTAACTAACTTTTGAACTAACCAACTAACTTTTATTGTGTGAAAATATTACATAGATCAAATGATTAGTTGAGGAGAAAGTCATCATACCCCATAGTTTACACATAGTTACTCCACTAATTACTATATTCATGGTTAGAGATACCCTTACTTGAATCATTTTGTGCCAATCGTGGGACTTCAAACCAGATAGTTGCTCCACACCTCTTTTCTTTTTCTTTATGAAGGCTCCCTTGAGACATCTCATACATCCTGTGGGTGTTCGAAAGCTATATATTTGTTCCTTCACTATTTTTTCCTCATTCTTTGACAACATCCAAGGTGCATGGGGTAGCTCAATCTTTCCTCTCGGTCCAATGCGTGGCCAGGCTCGTCTCATGCGACCAATGCTATGTAAATCCTCCCTTACATTAACTGAATCACGAGCCCCTATCAAGTGATCCCATAATGTAGATACAACATTTTTGAATATGTGCATGGGGTCCAACAGGTGATTGATCTTGAGTTCAGTCCAGTACGAAAGACGAAAAAATATAGAGAACCTAACAAACAAACAATATATTATGTAAACAATTCATCATGCTAAATACTTTAAAGTCAATCGAGAGAAATGCACTTCTTACCGACTCATGCCGAGTGGAGGGTGGCTGTCGGCATTAATCCATCTCTCCTTCCAATCTCAAATGGTTAGAGATTGTGGAGTCATTCCATTAGTAGGGAGAACATATTTGGGATGGTCAATAGGAAGAAATCGATGATGATTGTCATAGATAACCTTCTTTAAACGTGCCGGCCTAGAGGAAACTAGAGAGGGACCGCAAATAGAACATGCATGATATCCTGACGTGGTTAAACCTGAAAAAACAAGTGAATTAATAAAATGCAATTGATTTAAGTCTTGAATTTCAAATATAGAGTTATATACATGTACCTGAACACTCTCCGTATCCTGGAAAGTCGTGCATGGTCCACAACAACATGGCCTTCAATGTGAAATCTCTAGAGGATGCAGATGCACTTGTATCTTGCACCTCAATACCTTCCCATAACATTTTTAACTCTTCAATCAAAGGCTCTAAGTAAATGTCCATGTTCTTTACCTTGTGCTTTCTAGGAATCAGAAGGGACAACATCACATGTCCCTTTTTAATTGCCATGGATGGAGCACTCAACTCATCAAGTCCACCTAGTCATTGATCGCTTCTATTGAGGATAGATGATCTATCGCTTCCCAATTGAAACGTGATTTGGTTTAGTTATCTAAACAAGGCAAGCTACCACACTATTTGATACTTAAAAATAACTTCCTTAATTAAACTTTACACAGTGTTCATTTCACATCTTCAATAAAACATAACATGAAAATAGTAAAGACAATCTTCTCCAAACAGTTTATTTATTTATTTCTTTCTAGCTCATAGAACTAAGTATAAATATGTCTTCCAAAATAGCATTATTCAACCCATATTTTCCAAGGCTTCTGATGCTTTCCATATCGCACTAGTACGGATTTCTCCTCCATCTTAGGACTAAGTATGTATCTAACTATTTCTATATCAGAGGCCCCTTGGTTACATATTTTCATAGAAGAGAACCTTTCAGACTAGACCTTCCATCCTAGGTGCTAATTAGATGCTCATAGGTGGAAATTCAAAACAAAGACTTTGGGGAGATACACACTACTTAAAACTTCCCATTATATAGGCATGAATAAAGAAGTTTCTCAATATGTGGATATAAACCACAATCAAGTTTTCTTTGTCAATTAGTAACCAACCCCCCTATCCTTTCAAATCAATAACGATTACTTGTAATATATCCTTTTGATATTTCTAATATTCATCAATGATAAAGGAGTCTAATTTTTTTTGTGAATGGGATAGGTCCAATTCTTTGAACTATTCAGTCAACTAGTTTAAGAGGGTCTCAAAATATCATTTTAACTAGAATTGTGTGCTTTTAATTTTTTTCTTTTGCACTTATTATATGTGAAAGTTTTTTATTTTCTTCTATAGGCCATCTCTAAGTTAAGGGTTTTAATCATTTTAAATGATTTTAGGCTTTTTTTAGATTGGTCAATAAATGGCAAGGCCACTCATAATTCCAACCACAAACTTAACAAACTTTTATTTACATCATATGGTCCACTAAAAACAAATAGATCCTCTAATGCTACATCATTTTTGCCATGGATTTTTCTTAAATTAAGACTGAAAGAGTTGTCATAGTTCAATGACAAAAAAAATTTACATGGATATGGTATCATAAATGAATGTCTTCTCTTGATTCTTGTTTTAAGGAGATTTTAAAACCAGCTATAGCTAAGACAATTAATCAATGGGTCTCACAGTGCTCTTGGTTGTTCTGATCAACCATATGGACAAAGATCCCAAGAGAAATAGTGATCATAGGTTTTATTTATAAGGATACATGAGCACCAATTTTCTTTGCTCAAAGTAAAACCTCATACAATTAACCTACACCACTTAAATGCTAACAATTTATAAGAAGACTCAAGAGCATAAAATCATTTCATAACACATACAAGGATGATTATTATTAAAATATATGCTATATAGACATTGGATTTATTAACATTTCTAATCTTTCTTATGTGCACACAAATGGTAAGTACGTATGGAAAACATGTGTATGAATAATGAGCCTATTTGTTAATGCATATGCCTTGTGCGAGTATGTCTATGACTTTAATTCATGATATACCTCAATTTTCCTAGAACAAAATAAATTTTTTGAAGTTTATTACAATTTTAGGCCCCTTTTTGTGTGTGTGTGTGTGTGTGTAAAATCCATACAGTTAAGAATTTCTTAACTAGTTTTTACATTAATGGTTTTTGTCTATGCTCCTATGAATTCTATTCTAGTTATATGATTAAAATGCATGATTTAACTATATGTATTTTCTCTACTCATTATTTTTAACTGAAATACTTCTCATGTAATTATAAAAATTAGAATACCTAGTCTAGAGCATTTGAGTTATTATCATTGGCCACATTCATGTTTGTCCCCACATTAGGAAATATTGGTGACAAAACCACTACATTTGACGGTCCAACCTCATTCAATGGAGTGCTAACATTGATGCACTGGTGATGAGGAACCATCGTCAATGGAGAGTTAGAAAAAGAGTTGGGTAAGATAAAGAGAAGGGATTAGTGGAAAGAGTATTTCTCCTTTGCATAGTAGAAGAATCCTTCGTCTACTTCTTCACTTGCACTTTTTAGCACTCAATATTGTTTTCCTTATTCTAATGTCACTCCATTATTTGTCATAGCTTCTCCATCATCTAACTCTCTTCCCCAACTCTCTACAATATGCATCCTATTTATTGTTGAGGAAGGAGAGGCGATCAAGTTCTTATATCATTGACATTTTGACGTATTACATGGTGGCCTGAGAAGGGGTAGATTTTTTTGTGGGATTACTAGTGTGTCATTAGCTATGAAATTCTTACACTTTGGTTGAACATAAAAATTCTAGGTGACATAAAATATCTAGATTTTTTTGAGGAGGATAATGTGTTGGCAAGAGGGCAACTTGTTTTCTAATTTCTTATTAAGAGTTTTCTTTTGAGGAGAAGAAGAGTTGTTGAAATTCTCCAATTAAAAAAATGGTAGATGCTTGATGTGTCAAGCAAGGGAGAAGAGACGCATGAAATATCCTTATGATATTTGATAAGTCAAAAGGATAAATTGAGCACACTTTAAGAAGGATGGAAGGGGAAGAGGGCACAGTAATATACAATCCTCTCACTCTTCTTAAAATTTTCTATTGGTAAAGAAACATTTGGGGAGGTACATCTTATCAGGAGGAGAGAGGCTACTCTCCCTCTCTCTCCTTCTCTTTCTTCTCACTCACTCCTTATCATTCTCTCTCTCTCTCTCATTATCATATGCATTTTGAAATAAATGAATTTCAAAAATAAAGGGAGGGAGAAGAGTCAACTTGATGGAAGATAAAGAATGTGATTTATTTCTAAAAAATAAAAAATCATTGTGTGGAGCACTATCATGGTAGCCTGCTCAAGCTACCTCTCCACTTATATATATATATATATATATATATATATATATATATATATATATATATATATATATATATATATATATATATATATATATATAAATAAAATTATCAATTTGGGGGGAGCAAGGGAACATTTATTCTCACACACTGCACTGGGGATACAAGTCATTGTAGTCAAAACAAGTTTTCATTACATATTCATGTTTCCATTAAGACTTTTTTATGTTGCTTCATTGAAGTGAGTCCTAGTTTAATAAGATACTACATTTTTTGGCATCATTTCACTTTTGACAACAAATTTGTAGTAGTTCTTTCAATACATGGCACAAGTAAAACATAAGATCTAAGAAACAATGTTATGATAGTGATGTGTCCTTTTCATAGGCATTTTGGCACTTTTGGCTAAAATGAAGAGTGGATTTCAAATCTATTTTTGAATTCTAGAGGTACCAAAAATGTTTGTTTTACTATTGCATTTTGTATTGCCCATACTTAGATGCTAAATAGAGAGAGAAGAATTTCCCTATCCACATGCAAATCGTATATGCAATTGATCCCAATCTTCTTACATTGAAAGTTGCACAAAGCCAAGACCACCATTAACATGATACTATCTACTTCACACTTAGATTCTCCTAGTGCTTGCATCAATGTTCTCCTAGTGCTTTGCATGAAGGTTCAAAGCACCAATATAAAAAACAATTAGGGCACTTCATGTCCTAATGCATTTGGTAGGTGGTTAGGGCTCATATGGGGGTTCAAGTCAAGGGACCTAGCATTTTAGGACTAAGGGGTTATGATTGATTGGGAAAGACATCTAGGGACTTTGTTGGATGGGGCAACTAGGTTTAGGAGGGAGGGGGTCAGTGTTTTGGGAGGACCAACATCTTCCTTGTGCATACACTTCCACATAATGTTGGTAGATCACACATGACCATTAATCACATGGTTAAGTCATCTCAACTCATAAAGTAACTTAATTATATGTACTTTCTCTCCATGCACTGTTATAACATCTTGATATAGCATATCTTTTAAAGAAAAGTTACTATGTGAAAGTGACAACACATTGGGTTTTTAAAAATTGGATATATGCATACAACGGGACCCCCAATTGGATTTTCTTATAAAATATTCTCCAATAGGCACTCCTTGATGATGCCTTGTCCATTATGTTAAGCATGTCTTACAATGTGGTGAAGTGATTTTTCAATGAATACCATGGGCTTCTTTGATTTTAATGCAAGACCTATACTAATTGGACACTTCGATGGCTAAAATGGTGTTGTCTTTCTTTCAAGTGCTTGTGTTTTTCAAACAATCCTATAGGATATTATGCAATTATACCCTAGCTCCCATCATGCCAATGAGTACAAGCAAGTTTACATAGAGTTGCTTCAAAGATGGCCAACACACAACGATAGATGACAATTGAGGTTGTCTTGGAGGTGGATTGTAACTCAAGAAAAGACACCATGCCAAAGGAAGTTAACATGGTAATAAATGAGATTCATACTACAAGAAAGGAGCTAAAATTATAGGTGTGCCTTTACTAGCATAAGGATTGTATGTCTAAGGAGAAGAATGGCATAAAGAAAACATGAGGGTGAGATACTACAAGCCAAGCTACAAAGGCACCATTCCCAATCAAGGGTTTGCATGTCTAAGGAGGAGCAATCATAGAGAAAACATGAGGAGGCAATGATGCAAGCCAAGCTATAAAGGCGCCATTCCAACAAGGGTTTGTTGCATTAGAGAGCTATAGGTGGGAGGTGATCAAAGGTAACATTATGATCTATGGAGCCAAAGTTATTTTTGCAAATGAGCTAATAAAAATCTCCTTTTTTCATGCCATGCAAAAAAAGTGACAACTATAGTAAGGCAAAAGCTTTATCTCCATAAAGAAAGGTTCTATGTACATTGTCACCAACCTACTATTTTTTCATATTTTAAGTTTCAAGCTTGCTTCAAAAAGAAATCCAGGAAAGAAAAGAAAGATAGATTAAACCTAATTCCTTGCATGTCCCATCTTTCATGCTACAACAAATCCTCCGCAACTAAGCCTACTTTTATGGGAAACATCATTACTAAATTGGCTTATAGGACACACCAAGTGACTTACATGATAATGATTATGCATTCCTTTACTTGCACCTTCATTTACAATGGGGGGGAAAAGGGGGGTGGGGGGGGAGAGAGAGAGACAAAGACATAAAGACACAAAGAGAGAGAGAGAGAGAGAGAGAGAGAGAGAGAGAGAGAGAGAGAGAGAGAGAGAGAGAGAGAGAGAGAGAGAGAGAGAGAGAGAGAGAGAGAGAGAGAGAGAGAGAGAGAGAGAGAGAGAGAGAGAGAGAGAGAGAGAGTGTGTGTGTGTGTGTGTTCAATATATATTTCCCTCACATAAAAATGAATCATATAGGATTATTCAAAAAAATAAATTAACATAATTTTAATAATGAATTCAAATATAATCTATGAGATAAAATTAAATGTACAAAAAGTATTGAATTTGTTGAAAGGGAGTCCCTGGGAGTAGTCTTTCCAGGCCTAAGTGGGTGAAGGGTCCAACCATTACGTACATCCATACAAAAGATGAAGGTAAGAACCTAAACACCTAATGTGTACTGCAGGTGTCATCACAAGACCTAACGCACCTACAAAGATATTGGAAAACCAAACCCTAACAATAAATTCAATATTGTTGTAACATGCCCCATTGTCCAGGCATGTTTTTAGCAGTCCATTGAGAGAAAAATCTAAGTGATGCCTCCTGGCACTCCCGTGGAATGTTATGGGGTTTGTTGCCTAGGGTTTCTTGAGTCCGCCTCGGAATAGAACATTCGTAGTTGAACCCACTAGGATCGACCTGAAACTTGGGCCCCTAGTGGTCAAGGTCTCCTAATAACAATCTAGTGTCGGGTCCTGGACATGTTGCTTTAGGCAAAGATACCCAAGCCAAAGTAGATCCATATCGCACTTGGTTCAAAGAGAATGGGAAACGAGAGGGATGTTCCACTCAACCTCTCTATCCATAGGGCATAGTCCCATTCCCGTCCCCTAAAACGACATGAATTGAGGTTCTAACCTAACAATTCCTAAGGGTCGAAACCTTGTAAGAAGCCTCCAAGTTCACTGGGACCACCTTGCAGACCCGTCGGGTGTTCTGCCCACCTGCTTCCCTCAATAGGCATTCTTTAGTTATCTAATTAGGTTTTATAACATTTATGTGTGACATTTAAAATCGGCTTCCTTAATTAAGCCCTTTTAGGAAACATGGTTTGTTTGCATAACTTATAGCACTGACACAAAAGCAGTGCAAGTAGTCCTTTTTGACAAACAAGTTCAAAAAAATTCATTAACTTATCTTCAAGTTAATCTTTGTCTCCTACCCATACAGGAGAAATTATATATCCCTTTTTCAGTGCAGAAGTAACTGGTCCAAATCACCTGGGACTATAATTTCCATTCTTTATCTAGAATAGGATCTTCCAACGCCACAAGTGTTGGGTCCATAGCAGTCTTCAATTCCGTTCGGGACTTGGCGAGGGGTGTCCACAGCTCCACCTGACCCACAAGTGGCCTAGGAGTGAGACACCATTTCTATGGTTGACCTTTTCACCACTCGACCTTGGGCCCATGAATTGAGTAGTGCCTCTTCGAGTTAATCTGTGATGAGATCTTGGAGATGATCCACCCATGCAAAGAACCGTTCCTTAATTAAGTTATTTAAGAATCAAGCACAAACAACACATTCAATTCTAATATCATCTTTTAGAAAACATTCCTTTATCCCCATGGCAACTTGTCATCCCAAACCCCTGCCATGCATTTACCATCAATCACAAGCACTTGGAATAATCATCCAAACCACAATGCAACAAACAGTTGAATGTAAAAGCATTTAGGGTGTTGTTCGATCAACAAACAAAACCAATTGTATTCTTCTAAACAATGCAAGAATAGTCGCGATAACATTTTCATTGCATGTTCGCTCTCCCCCTTGGGATCTAAGAGCGATACTATGCAAAATTTTAACTTGACTTTATCTTCCTTTCTCCTAAGGCAAAGAATGCGAGACAAATTTGTAATGATGCAAGACTATCTTCCAATGTAAAATAATTCCTGAATTATTGTGTGAGTTGTAATCAACTCATGGTTTGGCAGCACAAGGTAAACTCTTTGATCGTTATTTTATGTGAAACCTTCATAGGATGGATGCAAGACTTTAATGCAAGATCATTTCATGTACCATTAATGCATGTTTCATATACTCTTCCCCCGTCTATGTGCATAACCCTCAAGGTAACTTTATACCCTTCTCATGCTACATATGATTTTGTCACGTAACACCGAGAAGCAACGATTGTATTTGGGTACACGAATTTGTGCAAACTTGAATGCGCCATATGCATAAATCTATGCAAGGTTATCTATGGTTGTGGAAAGAATTATCCTATGATCCCCTATGAGTTCGTTTAATGATTGTATTTGGGTACACGAATTTGTGCAAACTTGAATGCGCCATATGCATAAATCTATGCAAGGTTATCTATGGTTGTGGAAAGAGTTATCCTATGATCCCCTATGAGTTCGTTAACTATCAAAAAATAAAATCAAGCTACTTGTTAAATTGAATTCATATGCATGCCTATGCCTCAATGAATAGCGGAGATGGCAATTAGTACCTAGGTATTTAGAGATGAATCATCCAGACCCAATGTTGTATTTGTATTGCCAGTAATGCCCTGACCGATGGCTTCTTTGTTGGACACGGGATTTCTATTGGTGTCATTCTTTGTTTTGGGGCCATACTTTCAGCTCATGACTCTCTCTCTCTCTCTCTCTCTCTCTCTCTCTCTCTCTCTCTCTCTCTCTCTCTCTCTCTCTCTCTCTCTCTCTCTCTCTCTCTCTCTCTCTCATCAAAGAGATGCCATGCGGAGGCGGCTCTCTTTTATTGAGATGGGGGGGAGATAATCTCAAGAAGATGAGCCTAAGGGTGATTGCATGTGGTCACCCTCTAAGGAGGGGAAGAGAAGCAGATCCCTCAAAAAAGGCTCTCTCTCTCTCTCTCTATGATCGGCAACAAGGGGGGAGGGGGAAATAACGTGATCCCCCTTTGCTTAAGGAGGGGGGTTTTATAGGGGGAGGAGGGTATTGTTGGGGAAGCGTGACACGAGGCCCTCCTTTTACCTCCCATCTAGGCGGCCAATTTGGCCTGCTGCCATGCAGTCGACACTCTTAAGGGAGGAAAGAGGTAGTGGGGAGGGAAAAGAGGTGGCACACATGTGCCCCTCCCCCCCATTGACATCAATGTCAACACCTCCTTCATCATTGCTATGATCTCCTTCATCCTCCATGTCATCTTTGTTTTTCTCCTCACGTCGTCGTCATCATTCACATCTTCTTCTTTTCCCGTCATCATTGCCTTTGCCATCATCATCTTCCTCCCTCCCTGCCACCTGTTTGGCGGCAACAGGGGGAGGGTAATAATTTAAAAAAATTACTTATGTAAAAATTATAAGGGGGTTTTATATGCTACGAGGAGGGTTATTACTTCCTACCCCCCTTAGAGAACTTGAGATGTCCTCATCTAGGAAGGAATTGGGGATTTCATTCTGGAACCTATGGGGTAGGACCCATCATGCATTTGTTGTGACACTCTGACCACTCATAAGCATGCGATCTTTTAAGACAACAACTTATTGTATTTGATATATCTGAGTTTGGATTTCAAGAGAAAAGTTTATTGTAGTTACATCTCATGAATATCTTCTAGGTTTTTCCTAAGTACTTGGTAGATTTTGGATCACTGAATCTTGTACAGCTTCATTTCTTGTAAGCCCAAGTTCTTTTTGAGTCCTATTGGGAGAATTTGACGTGGATATGCCTAATGTTATGGCACTAGGAGCATCAGTGTTTAGAGTGCTTTGGACATTCCCTTTTGAAATGACCTAACTCCATGCAATAGAAACATCTTGCACCATTTCTTCCACCATATCCAAGCCTTTTGGCCAACTAACTTAAGTTTGGCTATCATTGCTTGATTGACAGAAGCAATTCTTGAAGCAGAGAAATAATCATCCATCAACTTAATCCATATCTCCACCTTTGCTGCGACATCTAGTCCTTTTCCACCAAACTTGGGTGCCCTAATCTGCTTGAGAAGGAATTTCTTATCTTGCATATCAGTATTCGTGGGTGTAGAAGGTGCCTGACAATCAAGTCATACCGCTTAGGTTATTCTGTTTAGAATATGTCTACAAACCATACATTAATCAATCACGTATCATTATGAAGTTTTTGCTCTAATACCAACTATAATGTGCTTTCCTATCGGCTAATCCAAGCATGTTTTTAGCGGTCACGAATCTAAGTGACACCGCTCAGCACTCACATGGAATGTTACGGGGTTTATCGCCTAGGATTTCTCGAGTCCGCCTCCAATGGAACGACGTTCGTGGCTGAATCCATTAGGATTGACTTGAAACTTGGGCCCCTAGTGGTCAAGGTATCCTAACAGCAATCTAGTGTCAACGAGTCCTGGACATGCTACTTTAAGGCAGAGATATCCAAGTTGAAGCAGATCCATACCACACTTGGTTTAAAGAGAATGGGAAACGAGAGGGATGCTCCGCTCAACCTCTCTACCCGTAGGGCATAGTCCCATTCTGGTCCCCTAAAATGACATGAATTGAGGTTCTAACCTAACAATTCCTAAGGTTCAAACATTAGTAAAATCTTGTGAGAAGCCTCCTAGTTCTCTGGGACCACCTTGCCGTAGGACAAACCCATCGGGGATTTTGCCCACCTGCTTCCCTCAATAGGCGTTCTTTAGTTATCTAATTAGGTCCTATCACATTTATGTGTGACACTTAAAATTAGATTCTTTAATTAAGCACTTTTAGGGAATAGGGTTTGTTCTCGTAACTTATAGCATTGGCACAAAAACAGTGCAAGCAATCCTTTTTGACAAACAAATTCAAACAAATTCCTTAACTTATCTTCAAGTTAGTCTTTGTCTCTTGCCTAGATAGGAGAAATTATATATCCCTTCTGCCCTGCATAAGTAACTAGTCCAAATCACATGGTACCATAATTTCCATCCGTTATCTAGAATAGGATCTTCCAACGCCACAGATGTTGGGGCCACGACAGTCTTCAACTCCGTTCCGGACTTGGCAAGGGGTGTCTAGAGCACCACCTGACCCACAAGTGGCCTAGGAGTGAGACACCATTTCCATGGTTGGCCTTTTCACCACTCGACCTTTGGCCCATGAATCGAGTAGTGCCCTCTTTGGGTTAATCTATGGTGTGATCTTGGAGATGATCCACCTATGCAAATAACCTTTTCTTAATTAAGTTATTTAAGAATCAACCACAAACAAGGCATTCAGTCCTAATATCATCTTTCTGAAAACATTTCTTTATCCCCATGGCAAGTTGTCATCACAGACCCCTGCCATGCATTTACCATCAATCACAAGCACTTGAAATAATCATCCAAACCACAATGCAACAAATAGTTGAATGTAAAAGCATTTGGATTGTTGTTCGATCAACGAACAAAACCAATTTTATTCTTCCAAACAATGCAAGAATAGTCATGATAACATTTCCATCGCATATTCGCTCTCCCCCTTGGGATCTAAGAGCGATACTATGCAAAATTTTAACTTGACTTTATCTTCCTTTCTCCTAAGGCAAAGAATTCGAGACACGTTTGTAACGATGCAAGACTATCTTCCAATGTATAATAATTCCCAAATTATTGTGTGAGTTGTAATCAACTCATGGTTTGGCAGCAAAGGTAAACTCTTTGACTACTATTTTATGCAAAACCTTCATAGGATGGATGCAAGACTTTAATGCAAGATCATTTCATGTACCATTAATGCATGTTTCATATACTCTTCCCCCGTCTATGTGCATAACCCTCAAGGTAACTTTATACCCTTCTCATGCTACATATGATTTTTTCGCGTAACATCGGGAAGCAACAATTGTATTTGGGTACATGGATTTGTGCAAACTTGAATGCGCCATATACATAAATCTATGCAAGGTTATCCATGGTTATGGAAAGAATTATCCTATGATCCCCTATGAGTTCGTTAACTATCAAAAAATAAATTCAAGCTACTTGTTAAAATGAATTCATATGCATGCCTATGCCTCATGAATAGCAGAGATGGCAATTAGTACCTGGGTATTCAGAGATGAATTGTCCATACCAATGTTGTATTTGCATTACCGATAATGCCTTGACCGGTGGCTTCTTTGTTGGACGTAGGATTTCCATTGGTGCGTGTCATCCTTTGTTTTGGGGCCATACTTTCATCTTATGACTCTCTCTCTCTCTCTCTCTCTCTCTCTCTCTCTCTCTCTCTCTCTCTCTCTCTCTCTCTCTCTCTCTCTCTCTCTCTCTCTCTCTCTCTCTCTCTCTCTCTCTCTCTCTCTCTCTCAGATGGTGTGCTGGGGGGACTCTCTTTTATTGCGATGGGGGGGGGGGGGGGGGGAGATAAGTTCTTGGAGATGAGGCTAAGGGTGATTGTGTGTGGTCACCCTCTAAGGAGGGAAAGAGAAGGAGATCCCTCGGTAAAAGGCTCTCTCTCTCTCTCAGATTGGAAATAGGGGGAAAAAATAATGTGCTCCCCCTTTGCTTAAGGGGGGGTTTTGTAGGGGGGAGGCGGGTATTATTGGGGGGCATGAAATGAGGCCCTCCTTTTACCTCCCATCTGGGGTGCCAATTTGGCCTGCCGCCATCATGTAGCCACCGATCCTGGGAGAGAAAAGAGGTAGTGGAGGGGGAAAAGAGGTGGCACACATGTGCCCCTCCCTTCACAAGACATCAACATCAACACCTCCTTCATCATTGCTATTGTAGAGGCAAAACTGCCAAGACCCACACACCACTTATTGTTCAAGTGTTTCAAGTGAGCACTAATGGCTACCTCTCACATAGTCGATGTGCTATCCCTCTCTATGAGTGTAGTGAGCTTACCTTGATGCCCGATCGAGTTTCTTCCTCTCTCAAGCACTCTAATAGCTCCACGATTCATGATGCAAGCTCAAGTATGCTCAAGCATGCTCAAGCCTCTTCCTCCAAGCTCCATTCTCCGTAGCCACATGCGAGATGAGAGAAGAGAAGAGAAGAAGAGAAGAGAGGAGAAGGAGGAGGGCTTCTCCTCCCAGATCCCTCACCCTTACACACTCACTCCCTCACTCTCTCACACTTTCTCCCTCAAGCACTCACAAGCAAGCAAGAGAAGAGAAAAAGAAGAGTCCACTTTGCCACACACCAAAGAATGATCTCTCATTCACTTTTTGAACTTTATATACAAAACCCTAAATCCCTTTTGGGCGATCATCCCCTTATCCCCTTTTTCTTACATGTCCAGCCATGGCCTAGGGCCCTTTTTTCCATTGTCCTCCTTTCTTTCTAGCTTAGTCCTACTACTTGTTCATCATTAGAAATTGCACAGGAGGGAGCCTGGTACTCTTTTCCAAAGGTTTCGACTACTGTGCCTTTATATTTAAAGGTGGGCCTTCTTTCTTTTGGCTTCTTGTGGCTTCCATAGTTGCATCTTATACTCCTGGCAGGCTCACTCTCTTATAGGGCAGCTTTTCCTTTTTTCTACCTTGCACTTTTCCTCTTGATGCCTTATTTTTTGCTTCCTTCACTTTGCAGTAAACATTACCCCCCTCCTACTTGAGTGGTGCCAGTCCCATGGCACTGCTGAGTGGTAAGTCGGACGGTGTTGCAAGGGTAGCCAAGTGGCTTTTTGAGTTTGTATATACAAGCCGAGTTGGAAGGTGTGTTGGAGGGATTTATGGAGTTGGAAGGCCCTTGAGTTGGATATGAGCCCTGGTATTGGAGGAATTTATGGATCTGGAAGGCCCTTGCATTGGATATGAGCCCTAGTATCAGAGGGATTTTTGGAACTAGAAGGCCCTTTCGTTGGATATGATCCCTGGTGATGGAGGGATGTATGGACCTATTGGAGGCATTTATGAAATTGAAAGGTCCTTGAGTTTGAATGAGCCTTGGTGCTGGAGGGATTTATGGACCTGGAAGGGCCTTGCATTGGATATGATCCCTAGTGTTGGAGGGATTTATGGAACTGGAAGGCCCTTACATTGGATATGATCCCAGGTGTTGGAGAGAGGCTGATGGGTGGATCCATGTTTAAAATTAAATATGGTGTTGGATGGATCTTGGTGTGGCGAGAGGTTGATGGGCGGATCCATCTTTAAAATTGAATATGGTGTGAGATGGATCGTCTCTTGGCCCTCGACAATTGTCTTCTCTTGCATTGTTCCCAATGAGCTTCTTCATTCACTTTTTGATTAGGGCTGCCTCAGTGTGCTTATACTTTGTTTTTCCTACATGGTGACATTGTCGCATAAGATGGGGAGTTCATTGCATGGATGATGGGGTCTCCAAAGCTAGTGGTTGGGGCCTTTGTTTGCACCTGAAAAGAAAAGAAGGTGCACTACCTGGGGGTGTGCTCCGGTGTCATGTGGTGCATTGTGCTCATGCTAGTGGGAATGGGAGCAAGCCTGGGTGTTGTCCCTCACTTGAGGACTTAGTTTGTGCATAAGAGAGGTGCAGTGCATGTAGCTTAGGGTGATAGGTCTAACCGTAGGCAAGTGCTAACCGTAGGCGAGTGTTACCTCCCTAGGTGTGTGTTGCCCTTGATGTGTCCTAAGCATGAAATGGGGAATCAAAATGAGGCTAGGGGGTTAGGGACGGAGCCACGACCACCAAAGTCACCAGACACACCTAACTTGAGGACCCCTAGGTGCAGTGACTATTATCAATGTGTAACTTGCGGTGGCTATGTGTGATATCGTTTTCTTTTTATTTCTCTTATTTTTTCTTTTTTTTTCTCCCTTAAAAATATATATATAGATATAAATGATAGAAGTTTAATCTTGATCATCGGATTGAGTTGGAAAAGGGGGACTTGTCAAGAATCGCGTGGTGGGGAGACTTGCTTGAGCTGCGGCACCAAACACACATTGTATACACAAAAGGAAGCTCACTCAAGAACACAAGAAGAGAGATGGAGGCCAAAACTTCTTCTTGCTAGTTTTTTCTTATTCTTCCACACACTATGCAATGTACACAAAGCATAGATAAGATACAACATAAAGGAAAGCGGCCTACTAAGTCAAACAGTGCATAACCGACTACACTAATCAACTGGCGCTATGTCTTTGCCAGTTGTAGGTAGGTGTAACAAACTAAATATAATAAGTGATAAGCCAGTGGCTATGTGAGTATCATAATGACCACCAACGTGCTAAGTGTAGACATGCGGACCCATCTAGCTAGGCGGTCCATCATCAATGTCCGCATGTGTTGAGCTTGCCATCTCAACACTCCCCCTCAAGCTCAACTCTATCTCTCTGCAACTCCAAGTAAGCTTCAGAACTTTCGAAGCTTCTCTGCACCCAATGCCTTTGTGAAAATGCCAACTATCTATGGGAGCTTTCACTCAACCGCCAAGACCCACGGACCGCTTATTGTTCAAGTGTTCCAAGCCGAGCACTAATGGCTACCTCTCACATAGCCGATGCGCCATCCATATCTACGGGTGTAGTGAGCTTACCTTGATGCCGTTTGAGTTACCTCCTCTCCCGCGCACTCCGGTAGCTCCACGATCCAAGTGCAAGCTTCAAGCAAGCTCCATCCTCAAGCTCCATGCTCCAAGCTCCATTGTCGCGAGCAAGACAAGAGAAGAGAAGAAAAGAGAAGAAGAGAGGAGACGATGGAGAGCTTCTCCTCCTCGGTCCCTCACCCTCTCTCACTCACTCCCTCACACTCTCACACTCCCTCTCTCAAGCACAAGCTCAAGCAAGCAAGCAAGAAGAAGAAGAAGAAGAAGAAGAAGAGGAGAGCTACTTTTGGCCACACACAAGAATGAGCTTCTCATTCACTTTTCAACTTTATATACAAAACCCTAAATCCCTTTTGGGCAGTCATCCCCTTTTTCCCCTTTTTACATGGCCGGCCATAGCCTAGGCCCTTTTTCCCATTGTCCTTCTATCTTCCTAGCTTCCTTTCCACCGCCCGTCTACATTTACAAATTGCATGGGTGAGAGCCCGGCGCTCTTTTACAAGATTTCAGGGTGCGCTTTTTATTTTAAAATGCGCCTTTCCCCTTTTGCCTTTGCCTTGGACTTTTAAGGTTGCCCTTGTGCTTTTGGCCTTTTCTCCTTTTCTTTCTTCAGTCGGGCTACCTTTTTCCGCCTTTGCCCTGCGTCTTTTCCACTTCTTTTTGCTTTCTTCGTGTTGGGGTTAACATTACCCCCCTCCTAGACGAGTGCCAGTCCCATGGCACTCACCGTCATAGGTAGCAGGCTGTAGCATGTACCGAAGACGTGGGTGACAAGGATGCCTGTGGTTTCCGTGGAGGAGTGTTGGTGGTGGTGTGGCAGAAGGTCCTGGGGGCCTGTTGGTGGCCAAGGTGGTTGGTGGAAGGTTGTTGGAGTTGGTGGTAGGGCCATGTTGTGTTGGGGATTGTATTGATGGCTAGCACGAGTGTTGGTTTGTTGGGGATTCTGCTCTTGACGATTCCTTGCGGGCTTGTTGGATGATAAGGGACAAGTATCAAAGTTGAGTGTTGATGAAGAGAAAACAACACCTTATACCTGAAATTGGAAAACCTCACTTGTGATCTCTCCTTAAGGAGTAATGCTAGGTTTCTCATCGTGCACAAGACATATTTTGATTAGTTTGGGAGACAGGTCGAACGCTAAGCAAGCCTAGAGTATTGTCCTGCACTTGAGGACCCAAACTGTGGATATACTTTGGTGCAAATATTATGTGAGTGCTCGTGCATACTTAGATATTACATAGTTAGAAGACCGTGGGCTAGTTCTCATAACAATTCGTGGATGAAGCAAAGTTGTCCATGTGGAGAAGGAGTACGCGTGAAGGCATATGAGACATCCTTTGCATTGTGACTGCACGATGTAGCATAATGGAATACAAGGACACCGCACTTTCAGTAGCTGGAAACTATTGGACTTGCTTGATGAGTACGGTGTACTTTTCATGGCCAATCATGTGGTGCTTATCACCACTGATTGCAATGGTACTAAGGCAGAGTGCAAAATAAAATTGTGCAAGTGGGTCAGGGTGACAGGTCTAACCCTAGGGGAGACAAGCTCCTCAGGTATGTCCTGCCCTTGATGTGCCCTGAACAATTGTGGGTGATTGTAAGGGGCTAGGGGACTAGGGACGAAGCCGATCGACCAAGATCACCAGACGTACCTAATTTGAGGACCCCTAGGTGCTGTGCTGTGATCGTGGGTGCTTCTTATTTTTCCATTCACTTCTTTTTCTTTTCTTTTTTTTCTTTTTTTTTTTGCATGACTACAACCATTACAATATGTTGAGGCTATCAGCCTTTCAATGGGTTGGAAAATGTCAAGCTTCGAAGGCTCAGAAAATGAATAGTACAATGACGATGGTGCCCTAGCCTCGCTGTTAGAGAAGTAGAGGCGAAAGGGGGAGATACACTTGAGATATTGCAACCCTCCTTGCAGCACATGCGATGTGGGTACAATTGAGGTAACGACTGCCATGAGCCAACTATAGAGCCTGACCCAGAAAGGGGGCGTGGCCCAGGAATGTTTTGTGGGCCATGCAATGTGGGCGATTGGCAAGGGTGCTTTCGGCAGTGTGGCTTTGCCGCGGCTCGTTGTGGGGTTGTGGGTGTTGCTGTGATTGGGCATTGAACATTTTCACACAAGGACCTGTATTATCCTGCATCCACTTGTCGCTTCATGAGAGCATATGCATTGTGTATGCCGCAACTATAATAAACCAGTGCAATGCAAGGAGACATCACTTATTTGAATCCTATGGTGTTGACTAGACATTTATCACCTGCGCTTGATTAGCTTTTTCTTTTGCTAAAGGCGTAGCATATATTAAACGCAGATATGATAAGTTCATACAAGTCAAGAACATGTCAACACTTAATAAGTCGGGAACACTTAACCATTTAAAAACAAAAAGTCCTGGCCAGTTATCATTTGATAAGCCCCTTATGCATTATGGGCTACTCGATTTGTACGAGGCGGGGCGAGTCTGGATGGTCGGGTGATTGGGGCTCTGCTGGTGTGGGACTCCCGTGGGGGTGAGCAGGGAACATGTCGGCCGGGACATGAATGGTGTAATCCCGGCCCGCTACCATCTACAGAATGTCTTTAAATAATTCATTAAATTCTTCTCTTTCTCGATTTGCCCTTTCTACCTTTGAGCATCTGGGGCCCGAGCGGGAGCTGGGAGTGCGTATCACTAGTGTTGCCACCTGTTGCGCGTTTCGAGTCTCGACCTTCTTGACTCGAGGATTCTTTGGCCTTCACCCTAGGCAATGTCGCTTAGGGCCTTGCTTCTTGGCATACCTCTTGATGGTGGGCACATAGTGCTTCGGTGGAGGGGCGCGTGCCACATGCTCCCGCCTTCTGCGAAGAGCGTCTTTGCATGCTAGATCTCCATGATCCTCCATGCGTTCCGTTGCAAAAGGAAACATGCAAGACGCAATCCAAGGGTTTAGACCTTGATACAGGATAAAATTATTTGCATGGAGGGGATTTTAGTGTGGTCTATGAAGCGCATATGACAAGAAGGGGAGGGGTGAGGCATGCGGTGTTTGTTGTAGAGGAATGGCCCCCATGCTGATGTTCGCGTGGCCTCCAGTCATTAGCAGATATTAGTTTATGTTGAGTCGCATGGACTGGTTGTTGTGGAGTGGGATAGGGCACATCCTCGAAAGAATAGACCAAACAGGGAAGCAGGTGTATAGAAAGGGACTGCACCCTGTCTACAACATCAGTGTTGTTGGTCAAGGCCTCCTATGGCGGTAATGTGGGTTTCATGCCCTTCACTTGGGGTGGGAATGGTCACACAACTTTTAAATGTGTGATGAGAAGAGGACTTGAGGAGCTTAGTCTGTCAGACCCAACTCTTCTGCGTGCGCTTGACTATCATTGCTTGCGTGTGTTGATATTGTTTATACAAGGTGACAGAAGAATCAATGTTTATTTATATACATATTCATGAATCCATGTCACTTCACGAGGATAAGAACCAAGTGTAGATCTCGGGGTTGTATCGGAGCGTGGCACACGCATCTAGTATTCGTGGCAGCTGACTTAATACTGATAGATATTTTACCACGTCGAGTAGCATGGAACCTTGACCGAGTCTACTGGCAATATGTAACTCCTCCTCAGTGAGAACCTTATCAATCAAAGGGCCCTGTAGCCTAGTCCCAGCTAAGTCCGTACCCCGAATGTCAGTGAGCACTCCAAGGGAAGTTAGCACCACGTAGGTTGGGTCTCTTTGAGACCGCCATTTGGCCAATCGCTCTTCTAAGACCATCATGATCTGAGCCCCTAGTTCGGCCATTACAACGCGGCTTTTGCACCAACGCTGCTTAAATTGACTCTGGCCTGCTGACAATCACTTTAGTAGCTCTATGTCTACGAGATTCGGTCGGTAGAGCACTTCATTGAACGTGACGGTTAAGCGCAGTTTGTCAGCCTCCTCGTTAGGGATGAGTCGCATATGTTCATGCAGGAGCCTGTCGTAGTGCCCGTTAAGATGTTCTCGCTCTTTCCATGATAGAGGAAAGGTCAAGTAATCTCCAAGCTGCTCCTTGGGGATCGTGCCCGTGTCTGCAAGGACATAGACACGTGCGACCACTTTGAGCTTAGCCTCCAACTCAGTTAAGCATTCTGTGACACTTCTATGTTCAACGAGGGCCTGCTCAGTTGCTATCTCATGCAAAGTTCTAAGAGTTTCCTTAGGCTTTAGCATGGCTGGGGGCTCAGGCCTAGATGAGCAAGATTGGTCAACGCTAGGATTTCTTATGCTCTTGGGGTTCTCACCTTTCTCCTGAGGTTTTGTTGTTATTTTGTCATGGTTCTTCTCGGATGTGACTGGTATGGATTTGTCACCCTGTTGTGATGACGTTGTATCCACTCTTGATTGGTCAATGCGAGTTCTATTGTCAGTAGATAGAGTGTTGGAAGCAACTGTTGATGGCAACGGTTGCTTTGGTTTTTCAGAGCACACGGATGTGTCTGAGGGTTCACCGCTATTAGGAGAGGCATCAATGGGTTCATTGGTGGATGGACTTGATGCTTTATTCATCGGCTCTTCGGCGCTCTTCGTCTCAATGTTCTTGCAGTTCACAACCTCCTGCAACTGTTGTTGTTTTTGCTATTTTCTCCTCTTTTTCTTGGTCAGTGTAGGTACATCTAATGGCTCAGGACCTTGGGCTAGGTTGACCGCTGATGTGCTTGGTTGAGCCTTAGCATTTCCCTTCTCTAGTATGTCCTCATGGGACCTAGTTGTGGCCCACGGAATAGCCTCGCTAGGTTGTGAGAGCACAACTGCCTCCCTTTTCAGAGAGTCTAGCCCTTCAGCCAACTCCCTTGTGTTTAACTCCTCCAGCCTAGGCTTTAGGAACTTTGAAAGTGCTGGAGTTGTCGAGGGATTTGGTTGCGACACCTCCTCCACAGGTAAACTACTAAGGACACATTCCACATAGGGTATTGTCACGGCCAAGGGCTGTGACTGTTGTGATCCCTGATTGGAAGTAGTAGCAGCTAGTTTAGTGGGCTGGCTACCCTTGGTGGATTGCGGTGTCAAGTCCCTAGGGCGATCAGAAGTGGTTGTGTCTTTTGTTGGCCTTTGAGCACTCATCTGTGTAGATCGAACATGAGCTGATCTAGTCGCATTAGGTGGCTCAGGCATATCCTTGGGTCGAGAGCTACAAATGGCATCATGTCCTACCTCTTTGACAGTTGGAAGCTTAGATGGAGATAGAGATTGGAATTGAGCAGTCGCCCTTGACAACTGCTGTAGTACTTCCTGTGTCTGTTTGGGAGAAGAGGGCGTAGCAGATCTAGGACTCCTAGGTGGATGTGGCACTAGCTAAATGATTTTCTCAAGGCTATTAGATGATTGTGCCATTTGCTTTGTTGAGCAAGTAGCCTTGACACGAGCAATGTTGTGCCTATGATGTTTGTTCTCCCTTTGGGAAATCAAAGGCTCATTGGGCACTAATGGTTTTTGTGCACGCTCAATGGTTACATATGACATCTGCTTATTAAGCATGCTAGGTTGAGGCTCTTTCTTTCGAACACTCATGTCCGGTTTCTTACCTCGAGACCTAGAGTTTCTCTTAGATTTCCTCCTCTGCTTCGTTGCTTTTGATGCACACTGGCCTTCAGTCAACCAGGGAGGTTTGGCAAGGGGTTTTGGCACCCAAATCCATCGGTTGCCTGCATAATACCCTTGAGCCTGAAGCAACGCCTTGGATATCCATCGTGGCGTTGTGCTGGCTCTCCATTGATGCCTCCGTCTATAAGGCTTGGGCTTCTTTTGGGGTCTTCTATGATATTTGTAAGTCCAAAGCCTGTCCTTGGCATTGTCTCTTGACCTTCTTGTTTCAGGCCTGGCCTCACTCACTGGTTCTCGTTGTTCGACTTGTGCTTGTATCAGTTTTTCCAACAAGTCCTTGCTCTCGTCAGTAGGCTTGACTATTACGTCAGCACCTTCCTTGCCTTTCCCTTGAGGTTTGATGAGGTCACCCTTGCTAAAGGTGGTGACTATCCTCACACCCGGTAGTGTCAGGTGTATCCTCTGTGCTACATAGTCAGCCTCACATTTGGTCGCCCTTTTGAAGGGTCTTCCTAGGAGGGTTTCTTTCTTGCAGCTAGCACTTTTTGGAGGAACATGAAATAGGATAGGCAAGCTTTCCGTTTCAATTGTCGCAAGGATTTTGCACTTCCCTACGAGTGCTTGTGGGTGTCCCCCATAAGGGCTAAGAGTTGCACTAGTCAGTGTGAGCTTTGGTTGGCCTAGTAGGGTCCATGATTAATAGGTCAAGATGTTAAAATCTGCTCCTTCATCAATCAGAGCATTGATAGTATGCTCTCTTTTCACGGTGAGTTTGACCCTAAGATAAGCAGGTGGTACTATGTCTTCATCTTCCGGGTCCTGGCTTGTAAATTTAAGCCTTCTAACAAATGCCCTTGAGTTCTCGACTGCACGACCAAATGTGGATTCTCCACTACTGTCTTGGATCGTCAGTGCAGTGCTATTCAAGGTACATCTCTCGTGAAGAGTGTCATGTCTAGTCATCTTGACATTTGCAGCTTGCTGATGTTGCATTTCGCTCTGACTAGACATGGTATGAACACAATGTCTTCGTGTTCTCGTGGTGTGGCCTTTTTGCCCTTGATGGCTAGATTGGCCCATTGAGGTTCTAGGGTCTCTGTTTGTCTCTATTTGGGCATGGGCTTTTGGTTGCTCTTTTGCAAGGGAGAATCCTTGCTCGTGTAGAGCCCTTGCTATACTAGCGTTCAATTTGGAGGACCTGTCATGGCGCACGTTTTCTCTCCAACCTACTCGGGGGAGGTGCGGAGGGGGCAGAGCCCCCTCTGCGGGGGTCCGGGGGGGCAGTCCCCCCCGGCCCACAGGGCCGTTACGGTAGACGCCATATGCAATTTGGAGGACCGTTTATAGCCAAATTTTGAACTACGTGCTCTAAATTTTAGCCCGATTATGGATCTGTGATGTGCCTTCAGCTCTACGTAGCCTTAGGGGTCAATCTCAGGGTTTAGATATATCAAAATTTGTGTTCTAGACACGTGTCCGATTTTGACAATTTTCTGTCCGATTCTCAGATGTCCGATTTTCAAGAGTCCGATTATCAGAATCGGACGTCCGATTTTGGGTTGGTCTGATCGGCCCAATGGTCCGATTTTGCTCACGTCCGATTCTGAGAATCGAATCGAACAGGGTGGTCCGATTCTGGACTAGTCCAATTCTGACTGGTCCGAGTGTCCGAGTGTCCGTGTCTGACGGGTTGGTCCGATCGGACGGTTGTCCGAGCGTTCGAGTCCGAGTGGTCCGATTTCCAAAATCGGACGGGTTGGTCCAAGTCTGAGTGTCCGAGTGGTCCAAGTCGGACGGGGTTGGTCTGATCAGATGGCACTCCGAGTGTTCGAGTCTGAGCGTCCGAGTGGTCCGAGTCCAATTCTGGGACTCGGACGGCCTGGTCTGATGGCGCAGACGACGGCCTGCGAGTTGCACGCGATGCCTCTAGGCTGACGTCTACTACACTAAATCGTCCAACGCCTTCTAGATAGGTGCAAGACACTACAAGGAAATGCCAGACATGCCTAGAACCACTGTGGTGCTCGAATCGAACGGCGCTCCAAGGATCTGTGCCCCTATTTCCCTGTTTTAGCCTGTTATACAGCAACAGAGAACCCTACCATTTGTTTCTTTTTCTTTGTTTTTTCCTATCCTAATGCATCCAATCACAAAGTAAATTCCTACACTACTTCATTCCACAACATAAATCTCAAGAAAGCAACAAACCTACTTGCCAAGGAGATCGAATACCATCTTCAACCCCCTCGCTTTCTACCTATCTACCTCAAGCACCGGTTCAGGGGAAACCCCTTACTTTGATGCTCGATTCGAAGCACGCAAGGGCTCAAGGCTTGAATCCGTTAGTCCCGGCAACGGAACCAAAATGTGGGAGCTTTCACTCAACCGCCAAGACCCACGGACCGCTTATTGTTCAAGCATTCCAAGCCGAGCACTAATGGCTACCTCTCACATAGCCGACGCGCTATCCATATCTACGGGTGTAGTGAGCTTACCTTGATGCCGTTCGAGTTACCTCCTCTCCGGCGCACTCCGGTAGCTCCACGATCCAAGTGCAAGCTTCAAGCAAGCTCCATCCTCAAGCTCCACGCTCCAAAGCTCCATTTCCGCGAGCAAGACAAGAGAAGAGAAGAAAATAGAAGAAGAGAGGAGACGATTGAGAGCTTCTCCTCCTCGGTCCCTCACCCTCTCTCACTCACTCCCTCACACTCTCACACTCCCTCTCTCAAGCACAAGCACAAGCAAGCAAGAAGAAGAAGAAGAAGAAGAAGAGGAGAGCTACTTTTGGCCACACACAAGAATGAGCTTCTCATTCACTTTTCAACTTTATATACAAAACCCTAAATCCCTTTTGGGCAGTCATCCCCTTTTTCCCCTTTTTACATGGCCGGCCATAGCCTAGGCCCTTTTTCCCATTGTCCTTCTATCTTCCTAGCTTCCTTTCCACCACCCGTCTACATTTACAAATTGCACGGGTGAGAGCCCGGCGCTCTTTTACAAGATTTCAGGGTGCGCCTTTTTATTTTAAAATGCACCTTTCCCCTTTTGCCTTTGCCTTGGACTTTTAAGGTTGCCCTTGCGCTTTTGGCATTTTCTCATTTTCTTTCTTTAGTCGGGCTACCTTTTTCCGCCTTTGCCCTGCGTCTTTTCCACTTCTTTTTTCTTTCTTCATGTTGGGGTTAACACTATCTGATCTTGTGTGCGGACATATACCAAGTCAATCTCTCCTGCAAGTACCTTCTCTCTCACAAAGTGGTAGTGCACCTCAATGTGTTTTGTCCTAGCATGGAACACTGGATTCCTAGCTAGCTGTATGTTGCTCATGTTGTCACAATGAATGACAACTGGACCATCTCCATGCACATCCAAATCACCTAATAACTTTTGCAGCCATACCACCTCACATGCTGCCATAGCAGCACCTCTATACTCAGCCTTTGTACTCGATAAAGCAACTGCAGGTTGCTTTTTGCTGCTCCATGTAACTGCTGCACTACCAAGGGAAAACATGAATCCACTTGTAGATCTTCTATCTGACATGCTATCAGCCCAATCTGCATCTGTGTACCCAAAGATCTGTACATCCTTACCTGCTCATAAAAAAGTCCATAATATAAAGTGGACTTCACGTACCTCAATATACGTCTAACTGCATCCAAATGAGGCTTTCTAGGCATTGTGATAGTCATGTAAATCAAACTCCCTACTATCCTCCTAAACATAGTAGGGTCTTCTATCTCATCCCCAACATCAGCACTCAACTTCACATTTTGCTCCAATGGTATTGAAAGAGGCTTACATGCTGTCATACCATACTTGGATAACATATCCAAGCCATACTGCCTTTGGGATAGCCATATACCATCATCACATCTGATCACCTCAATACCAAGAAAGTATCTCAGCTCACCCAAATCTTTCATCTCAAACTTCTTCTTCAAGAAGTCCTTAACTTCAGCAATCCCATTGTCACTGTCACCTGTAATAATCAAGTCATCCATATAGATGACTATGATGACCAAACCTGCATCTCCCTTTCTCACATAAAGTGAGTGATGAGCATCAGAAATACAAAATCAAATATTGACAAGATACTCTCCAATCTTGTCAGACCATGCTCTAAGTGCTTGCTTCAGCCCATAGAGCGCCTTCTCTAACCTACACACATATGTGGGATGCTCTAAATCCTCATAACCTGTTGTGGCTACTCCATATACACTTCTTCTTGCAATTCACCATGCAAGAAGGCATTCTTAACATCCATTTGCTACAAACTCCAACCTTTGTTGCCAAGGCAATCACACATCTAATAGTTGCTATCCTAGCAGCTGGACTGAATGTCTCTTCATAATCTATGCCATATGTTTGAGCATAGCCTTTTGCAACTAGCCTAGCTTTATACCTGCTAACTGAACCATCTGCATTATGCTTGACTTTGTAAACCCACTTACAGCCAATAGCTTTCTTACCCTTAGGTAAGGGTACCAAATCCCAAGTCTTATTGGCTTCTAATGCAGCCATCTCCTCATCCATTGTTGCATCCCAATGAGCATGACCAACAACATCCTCAACTAGTTTCACCATATAAGCATAATGGTGAGCTATATAACCTTCAAAACCAAATCTTTTAATAGGGTATCTGACCCTGCTAGATCTGTGTACCACCGGATCACTCAATGGAGCCTTTACATTACTATGAGCTCTCTGTACACCTGGGGTCCTGACTGTAGGAATACCAAGCTCATCATCCAAGCTCTCCAAACCACTAGAATCTCCATCCAATCCCAAATGACTGGTAGATGCATCATTACCATCCAGCACTTTCTTCTTTCCTTTTTCCTTCCCTGCAACACTTATAGATCCACTTGAAGATGTGGGGCTACTCCTTAGTCTCCTAGACCAAGGGCTCACTGTAGGTGTAGTACCAGATGATGTTTTTGGTCCACTAAGATGCCATGATTCTTGTTTATCTTTCTGCACATAGCTGTCCTGATCATTATCATAATCCAAAACATCACCAATAGGTGTATACCAACTTCCCATCTCATCAAAGATAACATCCCTGCTCACTCTGAACTCACCTGTGACAGGGTTATAACAATGATACCCTTTCTGCTCTAAAGAGTATCCAATAAAAACGCATTTTTTTGCCTTTGGATCAAGCTTCTTCCGTAGCTAATCTGGCACATGAACATATGTAACACAGCCAAATATCTTAAAGTGTGATACATCAAGCTTCTTGCTAGTAAAGCATTCTTTAGGAGTCATCCTATGAACTGCAGCTGTGGGAGTTCTATTCATAATGTAAACATCAGTATGGACAGCCTCAGACCAAAAATGTTTGGGCATATTCTTTTCAGCCATTAATGCCTGTGCAACTTCTGCAATATGCCTGGTTTTTCTTTTTGCAACACCATTTTGCTGTGGGGTATACCTGCAAGTAAATTTCCTCTTTATCCCATGAGTCCTCAAGAAGCCACTGAACTCATTAGAGAGGTACTCTCCCCCTCCATTTGATCTCAAGCACTTTACTTTTAAGGCTGTTTCTGTTTCAGCAGCTGCCTTAAAAGATCTGAAGTGCTCAAACATATCACTTGTTTCCTTCATGAAGTATACCCATAACTTCCTTGAACAGTCATCAATAAATGTGACAAAGTATTTGCTACCACCAAGAGATACATTCTATGTAGGCCCCCAAACATCTGTATGCATTACATCAAGTATTTTTCTACTCACTTCTCTATCATGTGAGAAGGGTTGTCTTGCCTGCTTACCAAACTGGCATGCTTCATAGACTTTATGCAATTCTGCAACTCTAAAAGAAGGCAACCTTGTAACCAATCCTCAGGACTACATTAATTTCAACCTTTGCACATTTTCATGTCCAATACGTTTATGCCATATTTCAATATCTACAACTACTCCTTTTCCTTTAGCATACATAGCAGCATCCATTTGCAGGAATTCCAGCATCTAAAGTGAACATTCAGTCAACTCTACTTCCTTTTGTGACCAACCTGCACTTATCATTAAAGTCTTCTACAAAACAACCTTTTGAATTGAATCGGACCTACAACCCCTGCTCTATCATTTGGCCAACAGATACTAGATTCTTTGTAATTGATGGCATGTATAATATATCTGTCAGACTCTTTGTCTAGCCATCATACAAGGACAAGGGAACCTTTTCAATATGTGAAATTGGGTGGCATGAATCATCACCCGTCTACACATAACCTGGATTTTGTAAGTCCTGCATCTCTCCAAACCATTCAACATGACTAGTCATATGATTAGATGCACCTGAATCGACATACCATACATCATCATGTGTCCCCTTTCCTCTAGCTGTATTCATCATATGCTGCATAACAAACCAACGCTCATTTTTGTCATCATTTTGTCGTGAAGATGATGCATAGTTTCCTTGCTGCAATTTACCACTACGAATATCATCCTTCTTTGCATAGCAATGGGCTGTAATATGGCATGTTTTGCCACAATAATGGCAAACAATAGCAGAATTTCCAGAACCTCTATTTTGTCATCCACCTCTTCCTCTAGAGCTCCCTCTGCTTCTAAAGTTTCCTCTGCCTCTAGAAGCATGCATTTTACCAAACATTTTACTCAAGTTCAAGAAGGGGATGACTTGTTCACCATTTCTTTCAGACGAAACACTCTGCATATTGATCTCTTTAGTAATCATGAGAGAGATCAGCTCATCAAAATCTGGAAATGGCTTTCGTACATATACTGAAGTAACAAATGATTTCCATGCCTTCTCATTGTTAAGGCCACTTAGAGTGGATGAAACCAAATCATCATCATCTGGCATCGCATTAATCACTGCTAAAGTGAGAGCGGAGTTTTAAGCTCGGAATGTGCCTAAAATTTGCCAAGAAATCCAGAATTTAGGGGAAAAATCTTCAACATCGAAGGCGGCGGCTACAGCTAGGATGATTTTAAGCACCAAGTGAAAGATGGCTTTCAAAAGGCACCCGAGAAACACTTGTGGATTTTTCATAATTTTTTTGATTGCCATGAGGGATGCCGGGAGCTGCCAGTCAGTGTGGGACGCCGAGACGGACGCACAGGATTTTTCAGAGGCCAAATCAGAGCTCGAACGTGAAAGTTGCTAGAAATTGGCCAAGAATGAAAAGGTGGACAAAAAATTAAGGCCAAAAGGGGGTGCCCTTTGGGTGGGGGCAAACCCCCCCCCCCCCCCCCCCCCCCCACAAATCGATTATGGAGCTTCCAAGCAACCTATACAACAGACAATAACCCGCAAATTCTCCTTATTTCCTAATCCTATCGCCGCCCTTCGCACGAGATATAGCTGACTGAAAGAAGAGATCAGAATCTAGTCTTTCTCTCTCCTTCCTCACTCTCCTCTCTATGGGTTGTTCATGCGCACTATCTTGAAGGAGGAATCGGGAAGAAGATTGAAGGAAATGGTGATGAAGATTAATGGAGATGCTGAAGATTGATGTGCAACATTGGATTGAGAGAAATGGAGGCTCCGTCCATTGGTCACACAGTCATTTAATGCATCTCGAGTTTCGTAAAAAACACGGTATGATAATTTTTATGAAGAAAATGAAGGGTTTTTGGTATTTTATGATGGTAATGATGTTCTTATTTGATGAAAATTTGTTTGAGTGCTAGTTGCATCATGATTAATTACTATTTATCAGAAAATTTTGATTTTTCAATGATTTACATGCACTATTTAATTCCCGTAAAACTCAAAATGCGGTTTTCAAGCGGTAAAATGATAGTTTTGTCGTTTCGGGTGGGTGAAATGTGTTCCTATGGGGGAAAAATGGAAAATAAATTGAATGTTAGTACATTGAAGTGATTGGAACAAGAAAAATCAGAAAATAGCATATTTTATTGACAAATAAATCAAGAAAATAGAGAAAATAAGGGAAAAAATAGAAATACGCTTCATAAAAATAAGGAAAAATATAATGATTATTTGTGGATGTATGATAGTAGCAAAGCATGAGGTTTAGCCTCAGTTTTCCCTATCTCCTTGTCAAATTTTGTGATTTATTGCTTTTCATACATCAAAATATGACAAAATGAACCTCTACACCTATGCAACGAAAGCAATACCTAAACGTAGGGGGGTGGGATGTTTGAATGGTGTGATTTTGCGTGCTGATTGTTGCTGATTTTCTGACGCATATCATGACATAGAGTTTGTTGTATTTTAATTAAGAGGATAGTAGCACGAGTGTTGTCTCGGTGCTATCCTTATATTGCCGCGGCGAGTTAGTGAATGAGCATTGGAAAGCCTGGTTGTGCACAACACATTTCTTCAAGATCATCCACTTTTGCATATGTTTGCATGTCAACTATGGTATCACAATACAAAGAACTGGATGCATAGCACCTGTTTTCGATGACGATGACCTACGCTTGAGTGTGGAAAGGTAACCTAAGCCGTAGGATAGACGTTCGTTTCTTGGGAGATTATTTGGTAAGGACACATGGTATCTCCTGGAATACGTTCAAAATGAAAGAGTGGAGTTTGTTCGTTTGTTCTATATGTTGAGCAACACATCAAGGGGTCAATCCCTGTGATGTAGGAGAGTTGCAGTGGGGCCGCGGTGATTCCACCGAGAGGTTGCCTCCCATGTATGTGATTATCGTGGCATTTATTGCCAATGTGTATGTGTTCTCCCTCTGTGGAGTTTATAGAAAGGGAAACGTTGGACTATAAAACTAAAAATGCATAGATTAGGCTTTAGGACAGTTCATCCTTTAGCAGCAGATAGACACTCTTGGCCCGCGAGGTCGTGTGGGTGTGTTTATTTATTATGAGCATGAGGTCCGGCTAGTGCCGTAGCCAGTGCCGGCCCATTTGAGGTCCCATCATAAAGCATCTGAAATACTCCTCACCTTCAACACATACTCATTGACAAACATTTTTCCTTTCTTCAAGGCATTCAACTCTTGCTTGAGTTGAATATTTTGTGCATTTGTATTTACTGAAAATATGCTCTCAAAAATTGTCTAAGCTGCATGTGAAGTTTCTGCATTCCTGATATGTCCCAGCATAGTATTATCAATGACTGTAGATAACCAGTACATCACCTTTTTATCTTTCGCATTCCACTCTTTCCATGCTTTTAATTCATCTACAGTCGGAGGGATACCCAACTCTGGCTCCTTT
This sequence comes from Lygodium microphyllum, assembly GCF_053477565.2. Classification (NCBI taxonomy): domain Eukaryota; kingdom Viridiplantae; phylum Streptophyta; class Polypodiopsida; order Schizaeales; family Lygodiaceae; genus Lygodium; species Lygodium microphyllum. The sequence goes on from NC_141140.1 coordinate 70,694,546, forward strand.
TCTTCACCTGAGATAAACTCATAAAGGCCCTTTCCAATGAGGAAGTTCGTCACACGGAACTTCCATGAAGGGTAGTTATTCTTGTCGATCTTCTCAATAATGGGATTTCCACTGTTCTCTGCCATTATCACAAACAAGGATACAACACAGTAAGCTAGTCTTGTGCATTCTTTCACAACACATGTACGACACTACACCAAGCAACCTTTTTCACTGATTGCTCAATAGTACATGTAATCTGCAACCTGTTTGCAGATAAACCTTATGTTTGCTTCCTGCAAACACCTCAAAAATTACACATTCGCAATCTGTAACTTGGGCACCTACTTTTGGTTAATACAGCTGAAATCACAGTGTATCCTGAAATGCTGTTCGCAACCTTGCGGCTGTAAAACAAGGCCTGAAACGTCCTCAGACGCCCAAAATAACTGTGAAAAAACCCTAAAGGGCATGTCTACAGAATATACAGTGATCTGCTCACACACCAAATCTCACAGCAATCTGAGATTTTTGCTCGACCCTGCTTCCGGTGCCTCCACAAGCACTATCCAAGAGAGAGAGTGGAAGAATGGGAGAGCTTCTTACCCATTGCTTGCTTGCTCAAATCTTGCTTCTTCTCCTTCACTTCAGCCTTTGAAATCAGCCTCTCTCAATGGTGCGGCTCTGATACCATGTCAAGAATCGTGTGGTGGGAGGACTTACTTGAGCTGTGGCGCTAAACACACACTGTATACACAAGAGGAAGCTCACTCAAGAACACAAGAAGAGAGATGGAGGCCAAAACGTTTTCTTGCTGGTTTTTTCTTCTTCTTCCACACACTATACAATGTACACAAAGTATAGATAAGATACAACATAAAGGAAAGTGGCATACTAAGTCAAACAATGCATAACTGACTACACTAATCGACTGGTGCTATGTCTTTGCCAATTGTAGGTAGGTGTAAAAAACTAAATATAATAAGTGATAAGCCAGTGGCCATGTGAGTATCATAATGACCACCAACGTGCTAAGTGTAGACATGCAGACCCATCTAGCCAGGTGGTCCACCATCAATATCCGCACATGTTGAGCTTGCCATCTCAATAGGACTTAATAGATTTGTTAAGAAACTGGCAGCTTTGGAGATACCCCTTGAGGTTTAGGCAGACCCGAAGGGTGGTGGTGAAAAGGAATGGATGATTGTAGCGGGTGAAGCGGCTATCATTCATGTCCTCTAGAAGGGCTAAGCAAAATGAATGTAATAGAGCAGCTCGCATCATTAGTCGGCGGGCTATCGCCCAACTATCTATAGTGTTAGGATCAAAATGGAGTACTGGGAGGCCACACTCCTATGGGGTGGGGTCTTTCCTAAGGAGTATCCTAAGTAATCTAAGGTAATTACAAGTAGTAATGAAGGTGGGGTCAGGGCATGAAGATAATTTGTTAGTGAATTAGATTAGAGTATCATACAAGTTCTCTAATGTGAAGACAAGGGCCTCTTCATATGTAGTACAATGAGGATTATAGATGATAGGAAAGTAGTAGTGGTCGTGGAAACTAGAGTAAAAATCCACTCCCACCCTTCGAGGGTAAGGCACAAAGGTTGGGTCATTCCGCTCGAAGGGTTGAGTATTGCAAAAGGCCATCCAAGTGTCTAGGTTGGAGTCATAGACCCTTCTCCTCCATTTAGGTTGACATTTATAGTTGGCCACAGACCTTGGCACTTCAAAAACCTAATCCTACAAAAAATTGGCATCTTCAATGGTCCATAAGGTGGGATTCTGCTCTCTCTCCTCCAGCCATTTCTATCCAAGCCCGCTTCTGATGTTAATGACCTCCTCCACCACCTTGATGGGCAAGACCCTACACAAGGTAGTGGGAAACTGGAAGTTCAAATCGAAGGGGCTCCTAGACATTTATTTCCTTTCCTAGATTACAAGATTGGCGTGGAAGCTCAGTGGGGCATCATCCTCGCATGGCGGGATAGGTGCCTAGGGCGCCCTCACTCCCTTGGCATTCCATTTTCTCCTTGTGTCCTCCACCATTTGTTTTCTTCTTTCCCTCAATGCTGCCTTTATTTTTGTGGAGCTGTCTGTGTGTTGTTGCCCTTCAGTCCATGGGGAAGGAGGCGGTGGAACAAGCTCTTCTTCGTGTGCTCCCACTTCAAAGTTCACATCCACCTCCCTCTCTTGGCTTGGCTCTTGCTGCTCCTCTTTGAGGAACCCGAGTGTGTCCACTTTCTACGAGGTTAGGCCTGCCAATAGATAATGGCATTGCTCTTCCAGGCTTGGGCCAACTCCACTAGGTTGTGGCAGCATATGCAGTCCTGTCTTTAGTGACCTATGAGCCATTTTTGGTTTCTTTTTCATTGCCTCTATGGACTCTCCCTCCTCTACCTAGGTAATGTCTAATAGGGCATCCAAGAAGGCACGTTGTTGGGTGTGGAAGCTCACTTGGGCAGCTTCCGCTCTACTTTTAGCAAGTATCTTTTCCTTTTCGACTTGAGTGAGATGACATGCCAATGCTTTGACCCTTTTTTTGTTCTAATTGGCCCATTCTTTTGCCCTCTTGTTTATATCTTTGAGGCTTTTCCCCGGCCTTTGGGCTAGCACTATCATCCTTCGTTCTTGATCTTCCATTTTTGACATTAGCTTTTGCTACTCTTCCTATGCTGAGGCAGCCTCTTGGGTTAGTTTCTCCGCTTCTCTTTCGTACCTACCTGTGAGCTCTCTCCTCCCTCAGCTCCTCCAACTCTTCCATGGCTTTAGTGATTTTCTCCATTTCAGCTTGTAGATATTCATAGCATGCCACAATCTCTCCATTATGCCATTGTAGGCATCGTATGGCTTTGGTTTCTTCATTCACTAATGCCTGCCATTCCACTTCTATCTCTTCCTTAGCTTGTAGCTGCTCCTCCAACTCATGAGCTTCCCCTTGGGCCATGGCTATTTGGCATATTTTCTCCAACTGGGATGCAACCATGGCCTCTTTTTCGGCTTCTAGCTATATCATCGTGATTCTCTTCTCCTCCTTGGCTTTCTCTAATTGAGAGAGGAGCTCCTTGACATACTCGTCGTAGTCTTTAGGCGGGACAGAGGTCATGGAGCCTTCCACCTTCTGCCTCTTTGGGTCTTCCCTTGGCGTCTGCTGCAACCGGCCTTTTGGTATCTAGGAGGGGGGTTCCTTCTCCTATTCCTTGGCCCATTTCTTTATTCACAAAGTATTGGACCCAAGCCATTAGGTTGCTGGCGTCCACCTGGGTCGTAGAACTAGGAGTGGAGATGGCGGTGGTGATGGTGGGCATCAAGAGGGTCGGAATGGGGGTGATTGGGGCCTTGCCCTTGCCTTCTTGCACTACAGGTGGAAAAAATTCTAGCACTTGGGCACTTGAGCTTGGCCCTTCATTTCTGATTGGGCTCGCAGGTTCTGGCTTGTCGTGCCTAGACTGCTGCTCAATGGACCTACACATGGCGAGGGTCATGTCTTCCTCTTTTTTTCTCATCTCCTCCTCCTCTTCCTGCTTTTTCCTTCTTTCCTCTTCGACCTTTTTGGACTCTCTACAGGCCCTTTGCAAGTCTGCCTTTTCATGTTTCCTCCTCTCCTCTTCCTACTAACACCATATTGGGGAATATGGAAATTTTCCATAAGTTTGGGATACGTGGTCAAATATTTGGATTTGTCATAACTTGAACACTATAACTCCAAACCAAGTGCTCTATAGCTCAATAGATTCCATTTTCCAAGCGCTTTCTAATGATAGGTCACATCCTATGGTTTTGAGAAACTTATGAGCATGTTATCCGAGTGCCACCTTTTTAGTATTCAAAAAATGGGAATTGGGAGATTCCCAAACTCACTAATATTGTGTTTACTGTTCTTGTGCAATTTTCTTCTTCATCTTCTTAGCCTTTTCTCGGCTAGTTTGCTCTTGTTGTTCCTTGTCTTCTTCTTCCTCACTCAATGTCCTTTCACTAGACTATGCCTCTTGTTCTTGGTGAGATGGTGACCTGCTTGGCATTTCATCTACTCCTTCTCCTACTTCTTCCTGCCCTTATCTCAAGACTTGCTTGATGATTACATTGAGGACCCCACCGAATCTGATGGTTGCAACCTTTGAAGACAAAGCTTTCCTTTTAGCCTTGGTAGTAGGAGATCCTTCTCTGGTAGGTTGTCCTCCCATTGCCAAAGCCTTTGTTGAGATCTCAATGGTCTTCCTGACAAAACCGTTGAGGTTCACCTCATCCAACGACCTTGCTGCGATGCTCTCTAGCAAGGGGACATTGATGCGGCTCATGATGGTGTTGTACCTCTTACTAGAGAACAACACATGCATCATCTTGGCTTGGAGTTAGACTTCGGGATCTAGGATATCCGTTAAGATGATGTCATCGTTGGTGTGGACCTTTACCTTGTCCATTCCTAGCAAGGCATATACATCTCTTTTTGGCTTCCTCTCTACTTTATTTTCCAAGACCAATGCCTTTTCCACCAGCTCCAAGGTCAATTCAATCTATACCTGACGAGTTTCCTCTCCCTCATGCACAATTACAGTGATATGGTTCTTGTGGAAAGTCCTCAGGAACTCTGCACAGTCAAAGTAGTCCACCCCTTGGCTTATTGCTTCCATGTATTTCTGCAGATTGCATTGCTCGATGATCTGCCTTACGGCTTGCTCTTCAATGACCACATCTTCTAGGTTGAAGATATGTTGGCTAGTTGAAGGCTCGTGTTTCCACCGAAAGTCCATATTTTACTTGTTCTTCCTCTCAAAAAGACAATTTTCCAGTCTTTTCTTGGCCTGCCATGAAGCCATATTCACCATTAGTGTTTTTAGAATAATTACAAGTAATAAGAAATAACTACATACTTGTTGAATTGAAATGCTTGAGTGCAGAAGTAGACTTTTTCCTCCAAGTAGTCTATTGATTTCAAATTTTATTCACCTTTTTCTCAATCATAAGTTGTTGCATTCTACCCTTGTAATGTGTGCTTTTCCTTTAATGTTTTCCTTATGTGTTTGGTTTGATTCACCTTATCCCCTCCCCCTTTTGAAATAAGAAGAATCCTTCCTAGGATTAAAGGGTTAGAGGATGAAGGGGCTTTAGCGCACAATCTTAGTGTTTTACTTTCACATGAGCTAGGCGTAGAAATTTGGATTATATTCTAACTTAGCATAGCTATCCATATTGAAAGAGCAGATGCCTACATGCGCAATGTAAGTGAGGACATCAAGCAAGAAGTCACCGGAGTCCACTTGGCTAGCAACATGCAACTCCTTTTCAGTGAGGATTGAATCTAAATAAGGATATCCCTTAATGTGTTCTTTGAGGGGTCAATTATGGAGGGTAGTCAACACCCTATAGGAAGTTGGAGCGATGTAGGTTGGGTCACATTTAGATGCCTTGATTGCACATTGCTATTCATTGTTGGTCATTATTTGGCATCCCTCTAGCTCCCATTGCATTTGTAGAGCATGCCATTTCCGCAAGAAGGAGGAGTTGTTGTCAGCAAGTTGTTGCAAGTTCTTGATTTCTTGGTTTTTGACCATGATCGTGTTCTTGATTGCAATTAACTCCTCAGCTGCTTTGGAAGCTTTAACGAATACGAATTCTGACTTCTCCCAAGAGAAAGGGAGTGTTCATACTTTAATTGCTATAGATTCTTCCAAGAGGCCTAAGTCTAGTCGATCATAGCTTTTAGGAATGTCATGAAAGTAGCATCCAAGCATTAGAGGCAAGCAACCAAGTCATCCTTAGTATTTTTAGCTAAATCTACAGCCAAAGTTAGAATTGATCACTGCTCATAAGAGGGTCTAAGCCCAACAGGTGGATGAGGTTTGATAGAACTAAAGAGTTTAGCAACTACCGGTCGCAGCTTGGTTTGCTCCTTAGGTTGTAGCTAGGCCTCATGTTTGATGGGTTTGGTTGTAGTTGTAGGTGTCATGCTAGTACATGCATTGGAGATTTGAGGGGTATCACCAGCGCTAGATGTGGGCGTTTGGTTTGTAGTAGACTGCGATTGTGGACGATAGATTGGTTTAGGCATTGTTGAGATAGGTTTTGGCAGTTCCATGGATTTGGTGGCCCAATTATTTTGTTTCCCAAGTATCTCTAACTCACCACTTCGTGTGGCTCAAGGGTGGCGTTTGGGTAGGATTTTGGGTTGATTTGGATTTAGGTAGCCAAATCTAGGGGTTATGCTTGTAGTAGCCTTGTACTTGCAATAAGGTTCTGGGGACCCATCACGACTTGAGTGTGCATCCTTTTTTATAGGTTCTTCTTGGCCTCCTAGGTTTTGAGTGTGGGCCATTAGCCTTGTGAGGCCGTGGGTTTCTATTTCTAGGTGGAAGTCCTTGTTGCTTAGGTACCCATTTGAACTAGGGCTCATGGGCTTCAACGTTAGGTTCAGTGAGTTGCTAGCATTGAGGCTTGGTAGGTTGTGATGAGTCATGACCCCCTCTTTAGTCTTGACAGTGGGTTTCTCTACCGGTGGCTTTGCGGACTTTGAAGGAGTCACACCACCCTTGGTGAAAGCTATAACTATGCTGACGTTACCCACGGCTAGGAGGATGCATTGCGATTCATAGTTGACATTGCAATGAGATTGCTTCTTAAAAGTTTGTCCTAACAGCGACTTTGTGTCTGCATCTTTAGTGTTGGGCAACATATAGAAGATTATCGGCATGTTTTTAGACTTGATAGAAACTACAACCATGAACTTTTCCAAAAGTGCATAGGGTTGGCCACCATAAGGGCTAAGCTTAGCATTAGTGGGCTGCAATTGCGGCTGCCAATTTGGGTCCAATGGTCATGGGTTAAGATATTAAAATCATCACCCTCATTGATCAATGCGTTGATGGTGCATGTGTGCTTAGCAGCGGCCATCATGCTCAGGTAAGCTGGTGCTACTGCTTCCTCATCCTTGCCGTCTACCTTAGTGATAGTGGCTACTCGTGCGTGGACATTGATTCCCCTTTTGCTCTCATCATTGAAGGTCGAGGATTAAGGCCCACTTGTATCTCAAGGTTAAATCGTGCACTTTGGACCGTCGCCATTTATGCTCATCTAAGAGATCTCAGAGTGGCTTAATATTCATTGCTCGATTGCTAGCCAACTTTTCGTTCAAGTGCCCCTTGGACCTCCAGGAGCTCTCGTCTATTGTTCAGGACTTGGAATGCAATAGGGTTGGGTCTTCCAAGTAGGCTTTCAATCATGCTACAGACTGACACTGAAGGTGTGTCCTTGAGCTTGCCAATTGCCTTGATGACTTGTTTGTACTCCTCAGTGTCTGAGAATGGTAGGTCAATGTTAGTAAGAACATGCATCCAGTCTCACTTGTCCTCAAGGCACATGATATACTTGATAAGGGCCCCATAGGATGCCCTAGTCTATTCATCACCCTTTAGCATGGTGGAGATGGCATCTAGGTTGACTAGCATAATCTTCCAAGTGTCCATATCTACTCTTACAGCCTCCATTCTATTGCCCAAGAAGATAAGACCATTGCCCCAATTTTCTATGACTCTCGTGTTGCGCATCTAGGGTCAGCCTAGCATGATGTCATAGTTCACTCCCTTCATGACTATAAAGTCAACCAAGATTTGGATTCCTACAATCTTCACTGGCCAAATTTTCAATACTCCACACAGTTTCACCTTCATTCCATTAGCCAATGAACCTAGCAGTCTCGACCGGTGGGCTATCCCAAGTTTGGAGTACTACATGACTTACCACACTCACTCCTGCACCTTGTGTCTACAATTCCCTTTCTTATGTCATCCCCCAGAGCTAGGACTAAGAGGACTGCATGCATTTTCGTGCCTTCCCAAAAAGCATTGATGTGTAAGGATTTAGGCATGGAGTATAGCGTCAGACTGAGTATTTGAGTTTCTGTGTCATGCTCCGGCAAGTCTGTGGTGATTGGCTCATTTGATTCTTCGACCCACTGTTTCAGCTCTAGCCATAGCATTGGATGTTGCCTATGTGGGTCGCCCAAGCCTACAGTTACAGGGGTGATTAATAGTGTATTGAGGAGGTTGCTAGTTTCACTTGCCTCTCTCCTAAGTCTACGGTTCTTGGCCAATGGCCTTGACTTTTTTGCTGGCCTGAAGCATTTAGCCTTTGTCTAGGTGGCCCTGCTTGTGGTGCCTCCGCCTCCCCTCATCTAGCCTTGACTTTTTTGCTGGCCCGAAGCATTTAGCTTTTGTCTAGGTGGCCCTGCTTGTGGTGCCTTTGCCTCCTCTCATCTTGGTTGTGGGAGAGAGATTGGTGTGCTTATTGAGAGATCATCGATCTCGTATTCTAGTATGGGCTTAGCATCCTTAGGTGCTCCTGGGCCTCCTTCACCCACTCTTTCATCTTGTTGATGGCTTTGAGTTGGCGCTTTGGGTTTGGAGTACTCCCCAACCTTAGCACTTCTCTTTTCAGCTATTCATGGGGCCGATGTTTCTTCCTTTGCGTCAATGACTTTCCTTTCAACCGGTAGTGTTATGACATTGTTGATCTTGAGGGTGACTTTAGCGTCTGGTCTTTTCTTCCTTTGTCTTCGGCTCTTCTTTCCAACTAAGGTTGCATCAAGGTTGCTAGGCCCTGGAAATGATATGCCAGCTTGCTTTGTCTACGTGTAGGTCATGACATGCAATGCAATAGATGTGGCCTCCCCATTGAGTGTCTCAACACCAAACAACCCCAATGGAACCGATGGCTTATTTCTCGAACTAGATGATGGCCTCCACCTAGGGAAATTGACAAAAATATGAGTGATTCCACACTCACCGCATCCCAAGTCCACCTTATCTCTATTTGCTTGCTCCCTCTCAGGGCAGTGCGAAGAGATGTGTCTTGGGTGACCGCAAGTCCCCAACACACGATTGGCTCTTGGGTCTGTGCCTCTAGGCCTTTGCCTCTCCCCTTACCTAATGCCATCACAAGTACTGGTCAGTAGTCCATAAGGACTGCATTGCCTTCCTCATCATATGACACGTATGGGTTTACATAAGGCTTATCGCTACTAGGCTCGTACACATAGTGGACTGGAGTATCACTCGGTGGGTGGGTTACGTAGGGTCTAGGTGGTCTCGGGATACTTGTAGGATTTATTTCCATCCTAGGGATGGGCGGCTTAGGGAGCATTGAGTAGGATTGGTAAGGCCATTGGCATCACAAACCTGCTCGAACTATTCCACAAAGCTGTACAGATCATTGCTTGCTTGGTATTTGTCCAGTTGCTTCACCACCATAGGGATTTTCAATTGGCTCTTGGAGCCTTGGTTAACCCCTAACCTTGCTAGCAGTGATGTTGCTAATGCTATAGCGCTTTGCTCTACTATGTGTTATCTAGCAGTCGCTTCATCGAAAGCTCACTCAGTGTGAGGTCTCCCTCTAGCACTCGCTCACTATCCAGTTGACTTCTACCTACTAGGGCTAGCACTCTCTAGATCTCTCACATTTCCAAACTCTAGCACAAGCTCCTAGTTTGTTGGTCTTGGTTGTACACAGTTAGGCCTTACAAAGCCTTGCAAGCTAGCTTCCACTCTTCCTCGAGGTCTGTTATGATGTCGTCTATAGGTCTACTGCAGTGTTCTAGCCGGGTTTGAACATCATACTTGTGCACTAACTTTTGGACGGCCTCTAGAAAATCACCTAGGTCCAACTCTCCATTGATTGTACGCCATGAGATGCCTTCTTCCATGTCCAAAGCTTCCTGCTCTGCCAAGTTGTCGATCAAGTTGATAAGTTGAGGTAGATCCACTTCCACGATAGTGCCTATCATTGTTGCGTCCGGCTTTTTGATTGTGTTCTCCACTTGGCCTACCTTTGGGGATTCAATCACCCTTCTATGTCTTTGGGTCTTCTCTTATTGGTGGGTTCCTTCAAAGTTTTATGTTTGAGTGAGTTCCTTATTAATTGCAACCAGTTCTCAACTTACCCTCACTCTGTGCGTGTGTGTGTTCTTTTCCATGCATTGTACAAAATTAGGCTTTTAGCTCTTTTTAAGTGAGCTTCGAGTGATGGAAATCAGAGTGAGTGAGAAAACAAAGTGTGTGCAGTTCTGACGCTCTTGTCTATGGGTTGTCTTGATAGGGTCGTGTGTTCAGTTCCTAGCTATTCTTGTTGGCTTCTTAGGTTTGTTTGCTATGCTATCCTATTCGGCTCGTTCAGGGTTGAGTTGGGGTCTTGCAATCAGCCCACAACACCAGATAGGATTCCAGACTGTTCGGCCATGATTTCTAGGTTTGTAACTACCTATGAGGCATTCAGTGGGTTCTTCTAGAGTGGGTCATGCTTCTCATTAGCCGGGGTTTGTCAAGATTCTGATTTTTTTCTTACTCAGGCTATGTCTGATTTGAAAATCGGACGTCCGATTTACCAATGTCCGACTCTAGGAATTGGGAAGGGTCGGGTGGTCCGATTGTAAAGGTATGTTCGATTGGACAACTCGAGTTGGTCCAATTGGGATACGTCTCATTCTCGGAATCAGATGGGGGTGCTTGGTTTGATTGAATGTACGTCCGATTGGATAGGATACTAAGTCCAAGTCTATGGTCTGATTGTGGGTTGGCGTGATTTTTGTGTGTCCCATTTTCGTGCGTTCAATTCAAGGAGTCCAATTTTGGGAATTAGATGTCTGATTATGGGGTTGGAGTTGGTCCAATTTTTCAAAATCAAATGGGTATGTTCGATCAAATAGGATGGGCTTGTTTGAGTCCGATTCTAGGAATCGATTGGTCAACATTGGGTCCGATTATGGGAATCGAACACTGTGGGAAGCATCCGATTTCGCCGTCCAAAATGCATGTCGATCACGATTTTGCCAAAAATCTAGACTCTGATGTTGCCTCTACCCACAAAAATTGTGAGGAATTAAGTAGAGATGTAGGCCAAGGGCATCCTATATCTGAATCTCGCAAAAAGCCCTGGTATGCTCCGATCGATTTGACGTAGACTAATGACTTGCAAGCTCTCTCTCTCTCTCTCTCTCTCTCACACACACACACACACACACACACACACACACAAAGCTAGGACTGCAAATGAGGTCTTCCCTAGTCACTCAAGACCTTAAACCTTTGTTGGCCAGCACCTCAACCTTCCCAATCACTCCACCTACGACTTCGAGACATCTAAGCTCTCTTTTTTTCCCAATTTTCCCTATTATTGCCCTATTCAGGACTGTTTTACAGCAGTGAAATTTAAGCTTCCCACTCTGATTTCTCCTTCCTATCCTACGCTGAATGCGACAAAAATCAAAAGCAAAGTACTGAATCAAATTTTCCTACTCAACTAATCATCAAAAACCAAAAATAATTATTTGTAGCACAGATTGAAATCCAAAACCTTCTATCTATCTCAAGCTCCGTTTTGGGGATGAAACCCTTACTTCGATGCTCGATTTGAAGTGTGTAAGCGCTCAAGCTTGAATCCATTTGTCTTGGCAACAGAACCAAAAGGTAGAGGTGATCTACCAAAAACCATGGACCACTTATTGTTCAAGCGTTCCAAGCCGAGCACTAATGCTACCTCTCACATAGCTGACATGCTATCTCTCTCTACAAGTGTAGTGAGCTTACCTCCATACCCAATTGAGTTGCCTCCTCTCTTAAGCACTCCGGTAGCTCCACTGTCCAAGTGCAATCTTCAAGAAAGCTTGATCCTCAAGCTCCATGCTTCACTCCATTTCCGTGAGCAAGAGAAGAGAAGAGAAGAGAAGAGAAGAGAAGAGAAGAGAAGAGAAGAGAAGAGAAGAGAAGAGAAGAAGAGAGGAGAAGATGGAGAGCTTCTCCACCATGGTCCCTCATCCTCACACACTCACTCCCTCACACTCTCACACTCCCTCCCTCAAGCACAAGATCAAGCAAGCAAGAAGAAGAGTCTACTTTGCCACACACCAAAGAATGAGCTCTCATTCACTTTTTGAACTTTATATACAAAACCCTAAATCCCTTTTGGGCGGTCATCCCGTTATCCCTTTTTCTTACATGGCCGCTAGGCCCTTTTTCCCATTGTCCTCCTTTCTTTCTAGCTTAGTCCTACTGCCTGTTCATCGTTACAAATTGCACATGAGGGACCCTGGCGCTCTTTTCTAGATTATTTGGTTGTGCCTTTATATTTAAAGGTGTGCCTCCTTGCTTTTGGCTTATTGCGGCTTCTATGGTTGCATCTTGTACTCCTGGTGGGCCTTTTCGCTTCCTTCATTTTGCAATAAACAATTGTGATCTCCCTCTTCCTCCACATCATCTTCGTTTTCCTCCTCCCATCGTCATCATCATTCATTTCTTATTCTTTCCCCATCATCATCACCTTGACCATCGTCTTTTTCCTCCCTCCCTACCACCTGTTCGGCGGTGACAAGGGGAGGGTAATAATTACAAAATTTTGACTTATTTAAAATTTATAATGGGGGATTTTATACACTGTAGGGAGGGTTATTACAATTGCTAAAAAATTTTAATTGCATGTCATGGTGAAGCCTCAACGTTACAAAAAAACCATCAAGCTACTAGGAATTATTTTATTGTAATAGAATTTACAATTGAGGCCAGACAAGAGTTAACGTATTACAAATTAAGTATTTACTAAAACTGGTGTTTTATCTCCATCTCACCACTTAAGGTAATTAAATAGTACACACCATTGCATGATATATTTGTTCAAGTAGCTACATAACCCATATTACTTAAAACGACATAATAGTTTGACCTAACTCCCTAGTACCCATAATTCTAGTAGTGATCAATTATTGATAAATTATCGTAATAGAAAAACTACTTGAAAGACAATCAAGTACAATGAAACGTTTCTTTTTAGTCAATTTCTCCCATGTAACTTATTACACTAAGAACTTCTTCTATTTAGAAAGCTATAATCATTATTATTAAGTAACTAGAGACTCCTTACCATAGAGCTTAAGATAACTAGAATCCATCTTAGTACTTTGTAAACAATAGGTCATATAGAAACAAAAAAGATATGTCCTAACAATTCATGTGGGATTTTGTGTGGGTAGAACTTGCTAGTGCTTCTTTGAAAAACATGTCCAAGAGTAGTTGCTCCTAGATATTTTAAGACTCAATGTGATTTGTATCTGTGTTAATTTCTATGTATCCCATGGGTAAAACCCAATATCTCCTAGGAGATAGAAAAACCCATGTATATCATAAGATCCTTAACATTTAAAACTTGATGTGATTAGTACTAGTGTTAATTTCTCCTCATCCCATGGTTAAAAGTTTGAACCTCCAAGGAACTAGCAAAGGCCATGTATATCATAAGATGTTAACATGTAAAATGTCCAAGCTAGGTCACACTACATTATTTATGTATAGCAGGATATTTTGAAAGGGCCATTAGGTTTCATGTCCATAGACAATATATTATTTTTAAAATTTAGTTTAATTATACACTAGTTTCAAGGGGGGTAAAGCATATTGTTGCTATTTCAATTCTCTAGATGATAAAACTTAGTAAATTCCTAGATAATGTATTACTCTATCCAAGCTTCTCCCTCATCTTAGATTTTTTTTCAAGGGGGGTATTAAAGTTCTATGTTATTAACTTTACATAAGTAATCCATATTGGTCATCCATCCTCCATATCCTTATCAATCAAACAATTCCTCCTATTTGAAATGTGTCCATATAAATTCCTAGATAATGCATTACTCTATCCAAGCTTCTCCCTCATCTTAGATGTTTTTTTAAAAAATGGGGGTATTAAAATTCTATGTTATTAACTTTACATAAGTAATCCATATTTATAACATGTCCGCTTGTCCTCTTGTGGGACACATCTTAGCAGCCCATCGGGAAGAGAGTCTAGAAAGCACCACCTGGCACTCGCAAGGAATGTCACAAGGTTTGCGATCTAGGTCTTCTCGATGGGCTGCTAAGATGTGTCCCACAAGAGGACAAGCGGACACGTTACAGTTGGTATCAGAGCGAACTAATGAGATACTCACTTATGGATGCTGAGTTGTAGAGTCACGAAGCATGGAGCAAGTTCTTGGTGTTCCAGGTCATGTTCATGACTGCAATGCATGCTTCGAATTATCATCAGAGACTTGGTATGATGAATATTCTAGACCGTATCTATAATCCTGCGCCCCTGTATGAGGAGCGGAGATGGACGGGAGACTCAAGAATATCCTACCTAGCAGCCCATTGACTCACGTACCTTTAGACCAACTTGAAGAGAATCAAGTGGATGGAGGATTTAAAGATCGTGAAGTTGTTCATCTTTGTCGAAGCTCGCGTAAACGCAACTTTGCATGTTAGTGGTCGGCAAGTCAAGTAGAACAAGTATGTCTATGAAGAAGTGATGATAGAATCAAAGTGTTAGGACGCTATGAGAAGAACATGTATCAAAAGAAGGGATACCCCAAGCTTTCTATGACTTACCGTTTCCTAAAAATCCATGACCCCACTCCATATTATTATTCTGTCCCTGTAGCCGATTGTAACACAATCCTATTTTCCCCAAACTGATGTATCAATCAGCTTGTCCTACTTATCCAAAATAAATGTACTCAAAGGGTTATGCCTTCATGAATAAATAAGACTTTTTACAATTGTCTATCTTGATCATAAATGTTAACTAAGGTATTAAGTGATTAAATCACTTAGCTAAAAAACTGTGCTAGTCATATTAATGTAATATGAGAACGTATGATAAGATGTTAACGTAAAGAATCTTATTGTTCAGACGCAACCCCAAGCGCAGGTTCCAAATCCGACTCCTGCACTAAGTCCAGCTGTGACTCAAGAGAATAAATTCCTTCTCAAATAAATTAAGCCACCCAAGTTTGATGGCAAGGCAAGGACTGTTCAAGCCGACGTCGAGATCTGGATTGAGTCCATACCAAGCCATGCTTGCCAAACTTAAGCTAATAGGCGAAGCGAGACTTTAGTGGAAATAGTGGTACAGAGACCAAGCGATCTCGGAGGGGACAGTCACTTGGGATAAGCTTAAGGAAGCTGCGCGAGGGAGATATTTGCCACATGCCTACCACACACAAAAGATGAATGAATTCTATGACTTGAAGCAACTAGCATTATCCCTTGAAGCATATTATTTGAAGTTTGTCTCACTCCTAAAGTATGCACCTCCAATGGATATGACACAGCAGGTGTCAAAATTCTGTATTGGGTTGAATCCACCCATAAACACTCGATTGGAATCAATGCGCCCAACGGACCTACAAGATGCACTCATTCGAGCTGCTCCAATAATATAGGAGGTGCAGACCAAACCAAGGAACAACAGGATTTGGCTTTACAAGGATCAAAATAAGGGCATGTCTAAGGCTCAGACCAAGAGAGCACAGTGTCAAAATCAGGGTCAAAGAAAGAAAGCTAGAGTCAATGTTGTCAACAACTTTGTTCCAACACAAAGCAATGATTGCAACCCACGTTGCTTCCATTGCAACGAGCCCGAACACTTCAAGAGGGAGTATCCCAAGCTTGGCAGAGGGCATCGCCAGTTCCAAGGTCAAAATAGAGCTGCTCATGGCCAAGGAACCACCATTATGGCTAGAGGGAGAACCTCCAATGTTTCTATCAGGGAATTGGACAATGAAGAAGATCCATCCATGGATGCTGACATTGAGAGGGCAACAGGTCATGCCACTCTTCACAAGAAGGGCCCGAATTGCCAATTCTCGGTGATTCAAGCTCCATCAGAATATCAAGGTAAAAATTTCAAAACCTTGATTGACTGTGGCAGTACACATTCCTTCATTTCACCAATCTGTGCAAAAAGATTAGGGATAGCCACAATAGATGCACCTACTTTACTTGTGGAATTAGAAAATGGTCATGAGGTCACCTGTACTAGGCAAATTGCTAAGGTGAAATTCCTACTAGGTGGGAAGCCAACTTTTATGAGATTCAGGGTAATGAACCTAGGTGTCTATGAATGTTTACTCAAAATGGATTGCCTAATACCCAATGATGCCCACATCCACTATGGGAAGAGCCAAGTCTCCTTCCGCAATTCTGAAGGGGAACTAGTCATGACTCAAGGTGAGGCTCGTAAACCAAAAATACAGTTGGCAAAAGCAACACAGATAATAAAAGGTGTTCAAAAAGGTCTACCTATCTATCTGATTAAGCTGAATTAGCTAGATCAGAATCAAGAATCTGGAGAAGGACCTTCATGGTTAAAGGAATATGTGGACGTATTCCCTGAAGATCTGACGGAACTTCCTCCCCAAAGGGAAGTCGACCATGAAATCAAACTTGTGCCAGGAGCTGCACTGGTCGCAAAGAGGCCATATAAGATGTCCATCCCGGAAGCTATCGAACTAAAAGAGCAACTGATCAAGGCTACATCCATCCTAGTAGTTCTCCATGGGGAGCTCTAGTGTTGTTCCAAAAGAAGAAAGATGGAACACTTCGCCTATGCATCGACTACAGAGGGTTGAATCAAGTAACCATAAAAAATAAATACCCCATTCCAAGAATAGATGAATTACTTAACCATCTTCAAGGGGCAAAGATCTTCTCAAAGATAGATCTCAGATATGGATATTATCAAATAAGGATCAAAGAAGAAGATATCCCGAAGTCTGCATTCAGTACAATGTATGGACACTTCGAATTCCTAGTGATGTCATTCGGACTGATGAATGCTCCTACTACCTTCAATAGGTTAATGCAGGATATCTTTAGGCCCTATCTTGATGAATTCGTTCTCGTCTTTTTTGATGATACCCTAGTCTACTCAAAACAAGGAAAGGATCATGAACCCCAGCTTCGCATTGTTCTTGAAACAATGAGAGCACACAAGCTTTATGCCAAGAAGAAGAAGTGCACATTTTTCAAGTGACTGATTGAATATCTGGGATTCATTATATCAGTAGAATGAATTTTAGTAGATCCAAAGCTAAGGTCAGAGACGTTTTGGAATGGCCAACACCAACTTCTGTCAAAGAAATACATAGTTTTCTTGGGTTGACAGGGTGGTACAGAATTTTCATAAAAGATTATGCTTTAATTGCGGCACCTCTGTGATTGATCTACTAAAGAAGCAAGTAGCAATTGTATGGTCACCTACTGAACAGACCAGCTTTGACAAACTAAAGCAAAGCTTGGTATCAACACCCATCCTAAAACTTCCTGATCTTAGTAAGGAGTTTGAAGTGATATCTGATGCTAGCGCACTTGCCTTGGGATGCGTGCTCATGCAAGAAGGTCATCCTGTAGCATACTCTTCAAGGAAACTGAAGAGTCATGAAAGGAACTATGCTACCCACAATCTGGAGCTGTTGGCTGTTATCCATGCTCTCAAACTTTGGAGACACTACTTGCTGGATAACAAATTTACCTTAGTGATGACGGAGCACAAGAGTCTTAAATGGATTTTCACCCAGAATGAGCTCAATATGAGGCAACGTCGATGGATCGAAGTGCTGGAAGAATATGATTTTGAAATCAAATATAGGGCTAGAAAAGAGAATGTAGTTGCCAATGCACTTAGTCGCAAGGCATTTCTAAATTCTCTCATTTTGCAAGATCGATCAATAGCATGGTCTCTAGCCACAAAAGTATCAATGCCAAACAACCCGATTCTTGAGCTAGCAAAAGAGGGGGCATATCATGACCCAGTCTATCAGAAAATGATAAGGGAGATCCCCATCAAGGATCAAGACCTGAAGTTAAAGACGAAGTATCAAGAATTCTCCATTAGTAATGGATTGTCTACTTTAGGACAAGATTATGTATCCCTGCGAGCCAAATTCTCAAGCAGAAGATACTTTGGGAAGCCCATGACT
Organism: Lygodium microphyllum; assembly: GCF_053477565.2. Classification (NCBI taxonomy): domain Eukaryota; kingdom Viridiplantae; phylum Streptophyta; class Polypodiopsida; order Schizaeales; family Lygodiaceae; genus Lygodium; species Lygodium microphyllum. Next base: position 70,712,298 of record NC_141140.1, read on the forward strand.
CCCCTTTCTTAGGGCATCTTGGTTATGCCAAGACCCTTAGTACAGTCAGAAAGAGCTATTATTGGAAAAGGCTCAAGGGAGACGTACTCAAATATGTCACGGAATGTTTGTCTTGTCAATGCATTAAGGCAGAACATGTTAAAATGCCTGGGGAATTGCAACCACTTGACATTCCACAAATGAAATGGGAGTTCATTAGTATGGACTTTATTGTTGGCTTACCCCAAGTTCAGGGAGGATATAACTCTATTTTGGTTGTAGGAGATATGCTCATCAAGGTCGCACATCTCATCCCTATCAAGACGAACTATAAAGCTTCAGACATCGCAAGATTATTCATCAAGGAAATATTCAAACTTCATGGGTTACCCAGAAGAATCATTATGATCGTGACTCTCTTTTCACATCACACTTCTAGAGGGCTATCTTTGAGGCCATTGGAACTCAACTCTATTTCAGCACAGCTTACCATCCCCAAAAAACTGATGGTCAAACAGAACGAGTCAATCAAGTCATTGAAGATATGCTTAGGGCATACTGCTGTCGCAAACCCAAAAAGTGGATTCAATACTTATCACTGGTTGAGTTTTCTTACAATGCTTCTTACCAACGGAGTATTCAGATGACCCCTTTCCAAGCATTGTATGGGCATGATTGTTGTACCCCTTTGAACTTCTCAGATCCAACCTTGAGGGTAGAAGCTTCAAGACAGATGTTGGAAGACATGGATGATCAAATCAAATCAATAAGATAAGACATTCAAGCTACCAAGGATAGCCAGAAGGCCTATGCTGACTTGAAGCGACAAGACAGATCCTTCGTCGAAGGTGATATGGTCTTCATCCGTGTATGCCCTAAAAAAAGTTCACTGTCCTTGGGAGAGTACAAGAAGCTAAGACCGAGGAAAGTGCGGTGGACGTGACTTGGGTCCATCCTACGGAAGTGTGGTCCTTGGGAACTTTTCTCAAAAGATGTGATAATGAAACTATGAAGACCTAGAGTCAGTAGAGTTAGGATCCAGATTTATGTTGTTTTAGGGGAGCAGAATGGGACTATGTCTTATGGGCAGAAAGGTTGAGCTTCGCATCCCTCTCGTTTCCCATTCTCCATGAACCAAGTGCAGCATAAATCCGCTTCGACTCTGTTGTTCCTACGCAAAGTGATTCACGCTAGCTACTTCCTATTCTATTTTGCATGACTTGCATGGGAAAAGAAAAGATTATGTTTTTGTTTCAATATCATTGTAAATGTACATAGCATAACTTGCATGCATAAGTAAATGTATGAAAAGAAAAAGGGTTATATTTTATTTGATGAAAAGCATATAGGATGCAATACGCATGAAATGATAGTTACATTCAATACGAAAAGATATGTTAAATTAAGTTAAAATTGTATTTAGTATTGTGCTTGCAGAGTTAATCCAACGTTCTCGTACTTAGATCGTTCTATGTTGCAAGTAAGAGAGGGTAATAGGTCTTTAGGACACGATCACTAGTAATATCGACAAACAAGGGATGTTAAGCGACCAAGCGAGTTGCTTGCAAACTGTCGTTACGACCTTAGACTACAGAACTAGGATGTTTCTCTATTCCAAGATAAATCGATAGGTTAAACTCTAGGTTGGATTATTGATCAAGGCCTACGCCTTGGTCATTTGGAGAGGATAATTTCAGACAATCATTAGATTGTCTGATTGGACAATCTTACTAGGGACAAGTGTTCCATAAGGGAAAAGGACGTGATCTTAGGGTTTTCATCTTAAAGATCGAAGGACCAAATGATAAAATCCCACAAGAAATCCTAGACCCAAATCAATCTTCAACCTAGTGGGACTAGGGTTTTGTATTGGGGTCAATGGGACTCCCAAATCCTATACCTTGATCAAATGTATTCTTAATCAAAGATTGCCATATGATAGGAAATGCAATTCCTCAAGATAGGTACTGTACCTATCTCGTGCATCAAGTCTGCAAGGTCATATGATAATGCAATTAAATCATATGATGACACTACTACATCCTAGGCCAAGGAAGACAAGTCCTAATTACAAGTTAGATTCGTTAAGAGTTGAGTAGTCGCCCTACTACAACTCTCTCTCTTGGGGATTGATTTGTCAAACTTAGGGCAATTGTGAACTGCCAAGAAGCAAATTGACCAACCAAGGACGACGGGGTTGATCTATTTGACTATAGTACAAGGAAACCTAAGGTAATGATGATTGGGGTCGGTTAGAGGGTATAAACCCTAGCCCAGAGAAAAAGGGTAAACAAGCAACCTAGCTTGCCAAGCCCTTGGAATCTGGCCAAGTCGTGAACGAGTCGCAAACGATCTAGGATCGAATGCTGGGAGTATTTGGGAAGAAGGAATCACACCTTAACAGTTGGTCGTACGAACGACCACAGAACTGATAATGGTTGTACACTTAGGTACGTTGTTTGAACTTCTTTGCTCAAGGAACTAATTCAAGGCCAAACACTTGATGCTTTAGGTTAATAGCCTGGAGGGAGAGGCAGGTTCAATTATCTTCGACTGCCTACCTGGCCCTATCCAAGGGGGTTGTTAGCCGCGCTGGGTACATGGACTGAACCCGCCCCGAGAGGTCTCTCCATGGGTGATGCTTGGAGCGACAGGACGCATGGGTGCCAAGGGAGGCTCTCACCGTAAATTCCTTACCTTTGGATCCTACACAAGAGGTAGATCGGCCTTGAGATGGGATCTCGAGGCCCGTGTACTAGTCTACGAGTGAAACTTGGAGCAGCAATCCTGATGATTGTTGGGATAGCCTTCGGGCAAGATACTTGATGTATTCCAAGACTATGATAAATAAAGATCAAATATTTGAAAAAGAAACTTTCTTGACACTATTTTTTTTATGTCAGTGCCTAAGTTACGTGAAGGAACCTGTGTTTAAATTGATTAATTAAGGAAGTTGCCTTTGCATGTCAAACATAATGTGGTGGGTAATTAGATAACTAAGCAACCCGAGGAAAGTGCGATGGACGTGACTTGGGTCCATCCTACGAAAGGGTGGTCCCGGTTAACTGGGAACTTTTCTCAAAAGATGTGATAACGAAACTGTGAAGACCTAGAGTCAATAGAGTTAGGATCCCGATTTATGTTGTTTTAGGAGAGTGGAATGGGACTATTCCTTATGGGCAGAAAGGTTGAGCTTCGCATCCCTCTCATTTCCTATTCTCCATGAACCAAGTGCAGCATAAATCCACTTCCACTTTGTTGTTCCTATGCAAAGTGGTTCATCTGGAGCTCGACGCTAGCTACTTCCTAGAGACTTGGCTGATAGGGAATAAAAAACCCTGACTTCAGGTCGATCCTAAGTGGGAACGGTTGGATACTTTCTCTTCGGGGCAGACTCAGGAAGACCTAGATTGCAAACCCTGTGACATTCCTTGCGAGTGCCAGGTGGCACTTTCTGGACTCTCTTTCCGATGGGCTGCTAAGACGAGTCCCACAAGAGGACAAGCGGACACGTTACAATATTGGTCATCCATCCTCCTTATCCTTATTAATCAAACAATTCCTCCTACTTGCAATGTGTCCATATAAATATCATAATCAACATATCAATGCCGATAATCTCCATATCATTACCAAATCGTGCTTATGCAACATCTATCTAACAAAGTGGAGACCTACCTATATCATTCCAACATTAGAATGTGTCAAATAGCCAATATAGTAATAGAAATAATGTCAACCAGGCGCCCTGATCACCAATCAGTGGAGAATGCTTGCAGCATACTAAGGCATAGCTAAGACATGTGAGGTGTCCTAAACGTAGAGTGTGTGCCTCATTACCATTTTCTTCATAGACATATTTTTAGCTAAGGTTTATTGCATGTATTACAATATAGACTTGAGGGTAGGGTTTACAGAATTTGATGTTTCATTACACAATCAACAACCTCAATTTATGTACATCTAAAACTAAGGTATGTCAAATGGAAAGGTCTATAGAGGTGGAGCTCACGCTCAACCACTAAGACCCATAGACCGCTTATTTGTTCAAGCATTTCAAGTGAGCACCTATAGCTCTCTTTCACCTAGCAAATGCGCCTTCAACCCTACTGAGGTGTAGTGAGCTTACCTCGATGCCCGAATGAGTTGCCTCCTCCCTCAAGCACATTGGTAGCTCCATGATTCTTGATGCAAGCTCAAGCATCCTCAAATCTCCACCTCCAAGCTCCATCCTCCATAGCCACACATGAGACAAGAGAATGGAAGAGAAGAAGAAGAGAGGAGATGGTGGAGAGCTTCACCTCCTTGATCCCTCACCCTCACACACTCACTCCCTCACACTCTCACAGTCCCTCTCTCAAGCACACACAAGTAAGCAAAGAGAAGAGAAGAAGAGTCTCTTGTTGCAGTAAGCAAAGAGAAGAGAAGAAGAGTCTCTTGTTGCCACACACCAAAGAATGAGCTCTCATTCACTTTTTGAACTTTATATATATGCCCTAAAATCCCATGGGCACCCATCCCCTTTTTTACATGACCGGCCATTGTGACAAGGTCCTCTTTTCCATTCCCTTCTACTTGGCCTATTTCTTTAGCCTATACCCATCTACCCTTTTACAATTTGCATGCTTGGTGCTATTTTACAAAAGTTTTGGGGCGCCTTTCACTTAAAAATGCGATTTTGCCCTTAACTTGATTTTAGAGGCCACCCTTCTTTTAGGTGACAACTTGTGCTTTCCACTTTTCCTTATTTCTTCTTGTACTGAGGTTAACATTACCTCCCTCCTGTTTTAGTGCCAGTCCCATGGCACTGATGTGGAGGGGTTGGAAGGAGGGATGGGTATAGCCCGATGGCTTTTTTGAGTTTGTATGCAAGCCCTTGTAAGGGTTATGTTGGATTGATCCTTGAAATTGAAGATGTAGTTGGGGTGGGTCCCTCTTTGCTATTGTCCTTAAGGGAACTTGTCCTTTGAAATCGAATATCATGTTGGATAGATCCCTGCTTGGAGAGAGGCTAATGGGTGGATCCATCTTTGAAATTGACGATGATGAAGGGTGGTGGTGGAGAGGAATGGATGATTGCAGCAAGTGAGGTAGCTATCATTCATATCCTCTAGAAGAGCTAAGAAAAATGAACTTAGGTAGTAGTGCAGCTTGCATCATTAGTCGAGCCATTGCGTAACTATCCATAGCATTAGGATCAAAATGGAGGGCTAGGAGGCCGTGCTATTGTGGAGTGGGGTCTTTCCTAAGGAGGATCCTAAGAAATCTAAGGTAATTACAAGTGGTAATAAAGGTGGGGTCAGGGCATGAAGAGAATTCGTTGATGAAGTGGACCATGCATGGTATCATACAAATTTTATAATGTGAAAATAAGGGCATCTTCATATGTAGTACAATGCATATTATAGATTATCGCAAAGTCATACCAGCCATGGACATTGGTCAAAATCCAATCCTACCCTTCGAGGATATGGCATGAACATTGGGTTGTTCCACTCGAAGGGTTGAGTGTTGCAAAAGGTCATCCAAGTGTCCATGTTGACGCCGTAGATCCACCTTCTCCATGTAGGTTGGCATTCATAACCAGGCGCAGACCTCGGCACTTCAAAAGCTTTGTTTTGCCAAAATTTAGGGTCTTCAGTGCCCCATAGTGTGGGGTTTTTTTCTCTATCCTTCAGCCACCTCTTCTCGAGCCTGCCTTCGATATTAATCACCTCCTCCACTACCTTGATGGGCAAAACTATATGCAGAGTGGTGGGGAATTGGAAATTAAAATAGAAGGGATTCCTAGCCATTTATTTCCGTTCCCATATCACAAGGTCGGTGTGGAAGCTTGTTGGGGATTCGTCCTTACATGGAGGGATAGGTACCGGTGGTGCTACCACTCCTCTGGCATTCCATCTCCTTCTTGTTTCCTCCACCATTTTTTTTCTCCTTTCTCTCAATGCCACCTTTCTTTCTATGGAGGTATCTGCTTGTCATTACCTTTGTCTGGTCGTGGGGAAGGAGGCGGTGGGACAAGCTCTTCCTCTTGCAGTCCCATTTCAAAGTTCATTTTTGCCTCCTCCTCTTCCCTTGGCTCTTATTGTGCCCCTTTTGTGAATCCAAGTGTGTCAACTTCTTGTGGGGTTAGGCTCGCCAGCAAGAGATAGTGGCACTGCTCTCTACAAGGCTAAGGACAACTCCCATGGGTTGTGGTGGCATATGCAAGCCTACTTTCAATGCCCTACGTGCTATTCCTAGCTTCTTTTTTATGGCTTCTATGGATTCTCCTTCCTCTGCTTGCATGATATCCAATAAGGTCTTCAAGAAGGTGCATTGCTGAGTTTGTAGGCCCACTTGGGTGGCCTCTGCTCTACTTTCAGCTGAGTACTTTGTCTTTCTCCACTTGAGCTAGATGGTGTGCCAAGGTTTTCACCCTCCTTTAATTGCGGATTGCCCACTCTTATGCTCTCTTTGTCATCTCCCCAAAGCTCTCCCCCTGCCTTTGTGTTAGGGCTATTACTGCCAATTCCTATTTTTCCCACTTTTGAGTTATTACCTCCTCCTTTTCCAAGTGCTCAATTTCTCTCTCCAACCTCTCTTGCTCATCTATCTCTAGTCTTCGACCTCTCAGTGACGCTCATCTTATTCCTACTCTCTTTCTGCTTCTCTTGCAGCCAGCTCATCTATGCCCAGTTGAACTCTCTTTAGCTGAGTTTCCACATCCTCATGCTGCACTATTAAGAGTTTATATTCTCATTGGAATCCAAGTAGCTTCTGGTTCTCATCTTCGAGTTTTTTTCTCCCTCCTTTTCTTCCTTGCTAATGAGCTTTGCTTTTAGCTTGCTAATTTCTTTTTGGTACATGGCCACCTGTCGGGTTTTTTCTAGCAGGAAGGCAGCCACCAATGACTCTTTCTCGGCTTCCAACTCAGCCATGGCTATACTCTTTTCCTCCTTGCCTTTCTCCAACTAAGAGAGTAGCTCCGTGACATACTCATCATAGTCAGTGGGTGGCATCACAGTTGTGGGGATGGGAGTTGTGGAAGTTTCCACCTTTTGCCATTTAGGGTCCTACCTTGAATCGGCGTCTATTGCTACTGCTGGTCTCTTTTGCCCTACAGTTGGGGTTTCTACGCTCTTTGCTTGAGCTAGTTCCTTGTTAACAAAATATTGCACCCATGCCATAAGATTATTGGTGTTGACGGGGTGCCTTGGGTAGGCATTACTATTGTGGGGGTAGGTGCCATGAGGGGCGGAATGGGGTGGATGGGGGCTTTGCCCTTGCCCTCCTATGTTGCAGTTGGCATGCCTTCAGGTACTCGTATGCTTGATCTCGGGCTCTCATCTCTCCTCGAGCTCAAGGTGTCCATCTCGTCTTGTTCACCTTGTTGCTCCATTGACCTACATTTGGCCATTTTGATGTCTTTCTCTTCCCTCCTCCTCAATTCCTCCTCCTTTTTAGCGGCCTTTCTCTTCCTCTCTTCCTCAGATCTTTTCTACTCTACATCTAGCCTTTCAAACTCGTCTCTCTCTTTCTTCTTTCTTTCCTTTCCCTCTTGCTTTTGAATCTTTCTTGGCTTTTTGCAAATTCGCTTTCTCCTTTTTCTTCCTTTCTTCCTCCTACTTTTCTCGTGTCGTCTTCTTCTTCGACTTCTTTGATTTCCTTCTACCAGGCTGAGCTTCTTGCTCTCCCTCCTCTTCATTAATTGTCCTCTCACTCGATTGTTCTCTTTCATGTTGAGGAGGTGACATGTTAGGTGTCTTATCTGCTCCCTCCTCTCCATCTTGTGCCTCCTTTATCACTTCATGGATAAGAGTGGTTAAGATTCCTCCATACCCAATGAACGAGGCTTCCAATGGCTAGTGCCTTAGTGAATTGGTCAATGGTTTTCTACACATAGCCATTCCAATCCACCTCATCTAGTAAGTGGGCCGCCACGCTCTCCAGTAGTATGGCCACACTGATCCTATGCATAAGTGAGTTGTACCTTTGGCTGGAGAAGAGGGAGTGGATCACCTTAGCCTGCAATTTGACCTCAGAGTCGGGGATGTCTTGGATACTTATGCCATCATTTTGTCAAGACATTCTCCTTTTTCATCTTTAGCATGGCATAAACATCTCTCTTCTGCCTCTTTTCCACTGGGCTCTTGTCCAAACTTTTTGATGTACTCGGTGAGGTTGCACTATTCTACAACCCTCCTCGTAGCCTCCTCATTGACCATCACCTCTTTGATGTTATGAATGCTCCTGAATTTGAGCTGGTTGTAGGCCCGATTTTCAAGAGAAAGGCCATACTTTGCTCTTTCCTCTTCCGTGAAGGGAAGGTGATGGGCTTGGTCCTACTGTGACATCTTTAGCTCTTGTCATGAACCATGGTTTATCATTAGTGCTTTCCAAAACAGTTACTTACTGGAAGAAAAGACTTCACGCTTGTTGAATTGAAATGTTTTTAGTACAGAAATAGACTTTCCCTTCAAGATTTATTTCAAAGTTTTGAGATATTTTCCTCAATTTCTAATTAATGTTTTCCTTCATTTTCTGTTCTTAGATGTGGATTGAGGTTTTGATTTTGATTCACCTTACCCCTTTATCCCCTCCTCCTCGGAATTGAGTGTCAAGATTGTGGGAGAGAAGGAAGGAGTCTCACTTGCAGCTTTCTTGCTTGCACAAAGGGGGAATACACACACAGGTGGAGGCTGAAAACAGTTTTCCTCTTCTTAGTTGTATAAGCCAAAAGAACTCAAGTACATAGAAATAGAAGAACCCTATATATGGGTCTCAAAACCAAACTCAACTAACTAAGGTGGCATACTAACTGAGCCACGAACTAGAGTAGATAAGGATAGCTGTCATCTAGCTATTATTCATGGGTAGTGTACCAACCGCATCTACAACTGACAAGTCGATGATATAAATGCACAATAGTCACCCTGGCATATCACGAGTGGAGCTCAATATCTCAACACTCCCCCTCAAGCTCAATCCCAATTCCTGCACACCAAGCAGGTCTCTGAACTTGCGCAGCTTCTCTGTGCCCAATTCCTTTGTAAATATGTCAGCTACCTGATCCTCTGTGCTCACATAAACTAGATCAATAAGACCTAGTAAAACCCTCTCCCGCACATAGTGATAATGCACCTCAATGTGCTTTGTTCTAGCATGATAGACTAGGTTATTTACCAAGTGTATACTACTCATGTTGTCACAATAAATGACAACTGGCCCATCTGTAGGTTGATGCATATCATAAAGTAGCTTATGCAACCAAGTTACCTCACATGCAGCCATTGCTGTACCCTGTACTCAGCCTCTGTGCTCGACAAGGCAACTGTAGGTTGTTTCTTGCTACTCCAAGTGACTGCAGCACTCCCAAAAGAGAACACATATCCACTGGTAGATCGTCTATCAAAAATACTACCAGCCCAATTAGCATCAGTGTATCCATGCAACTGTATCTGAACCCCAGTCTCATAAAATAGTCCATACTGCAATGTGGACTTCACATACCTGAGTATGCGTCTAGCCGCATCCAAATGCAGTTTCCTTGGAGCCTGCATAAACTGACTTACCAATCCAACAGCATAGCTCAAATCTGGCCTGGTAATAGTCATATAAATCAAACTTTCTACTATGCGTCTGTACATAGTAGGGTCTTCCAGAAGCTCACCTACATCTGCGCTCAGCTTCACATTCTGCTCCAAAGGAACTGAAATAGGCTTACAGCCTGTCATCCCATATTTGGACAGCATGTCCAATCCATACTGCCTCTGCAAGAGCCATATCCCACTTGGTGATCTAATCACCTCAATGCCCAAGAAATAACGCAGCTCTCCCAAATCCTTCATCTCAAACTTCTGCTTCAATAGCATTTTCACATGAAGGATATCTTCATCACTGTCACCTGTCATAATCAAATCATCAACATAAATGACAAGTAGCATAATACCTTTCTCTATTTTTCTCACATAAAGTGAGAAATCTGCCTTGGAAATCTGAAAGCCAATAGTGACAAGATACTGTCCTATCTTGTCAGACCATGCTCTAGGTGCTTGTTTCAAGCCATACAATGCTTTCTTCAACCTGCAAACAAACTTAGGATGAACAGCATGCACATAACCTCGTGGCTGCTCCATATATACCTCTTCTTGCAAATCACCATGCAAGAAGGCGTTCTTTACATCCATTTGATGTAAAGACCATCCCTTTGATGCAGCCATAGCAATGACTGCTCTTACGATTGCCATCCTTGCAACCGGACTGAATGTTTCTTCATAATCAATGCCATATGTTTGTGCATACCCCTTGACTACTAATCTTGCCTTGTATCTGTTCACAGAACCATCTGCATTGTGCTTCACCTTATAAACCCACTTACAGCCAATTGCATTCTTACCTTTAGGCAAAGGTACCGATTTCCATGTAGCATTTGCTTCCAAGGCATCCATTTCTTCATCCATGGCTTTCTCCCATTTTTCTTTTCCCATGGCTTGCTCAAAAGAAGTGGGTTTTGGTTCTTGTATCACTTTGACCATATAGGCATAGTGAATGGCTGTAAATCCATCATATTTCAGCCTATCCACAGGATACCTAGCTCTGGTGGACCTGCGCAAAGTAGGTTCACTCCCAGGTGCTCTCAAAACATCCTTGGTCTTCCTTACTCCAGGTGTAACAATAGAAGAAATACCCAACTCATCATCAATGCTCTGTTCTGAGCCACTGGATTCACCATCCACATAAGAGTGACCTGCATTCATATCAAACATGGGCTGATCTACCTTCTCTTTTCCTTTTTGTGATACCTGAATACCACTATCTGCATTGCTTTGAGAAGATTCTCCTGATCTCAATCTGCCTGTCCATGGCGAAGGATGTGAACCATTGCTAGAGGACGCTCCAGGTCCACTAATATTTTGTGACTGCTGCTGTGAATTCTATGCAGCATTACCATTTTGTGCATCTACATCATCAATCACATTTACTGGTTTATACCAGCTACTCATCTCATTAAAAAAAACATATCTGCTCACTGTAAACTTACGAGTAGAAGGGTTATAGCATCTATACCCTTTCTGCTTCAAAGAGTAACCAATAAAGATGCACTTCTCAGCTTTTGGATCCAACTTGGATCTCAACTCATCTGATGAACATAGGCAATGCAACCAAAAATCTTCAAATGAGAAATATCTGGTTTCCTACCAGTATACCTCTTCTCTGGAGTCATCCCATGTATTGCTGCAGTGGGAGTCCTGTTCATTATGTAGACTGCTGTAGCAACTGTTTCAGCCCAATAAAAATCTAGCAAGTCTTTTTCGTTAAGCATGGCACGAGATACCTCTCCAATATGCTTGTTTTTCCTTTCTGCAATTCCATTTTGTTGTGGGATATGACTGCATGAATATTGTTGCTTTATGCCATACTCCTGTAGGAACCTTGCAAACTCATTTGAGAGGTACTCTTCCCCTCCATCTGACCTTAGGCATTTTATTTGCAGGCTTGTTTCTTTTTCAACCATAGCTTTAAGAGTTTTGAAATGCCCAAAAACTTCACTTTTCTTTTTCATAAAATACACCCAAACTTTTATGCTATAGTCATCAATAAAGTGGCAAAATAATGACAGCCTCCAAGAGATGCAGCTTTAGTAGTCCACACATCAGAGTGGATTAATTCCAGTGGCTTCTTACTCTCTTGAACATGTCTAGGAAATGGTTTCCTTGCTTGTTTTCCAAACTAACAGGCTTCACATACCTTATGCATTTCTGCAACCTTGAATTTAGGCAATCCTGCAACAATATTTTGGGCCTGCATTGATTTAAGTCGCTGTACATTAACATGGCCAATGCGTTTATGCTAGATATCAATATCTGCAACTACACCGGTCCCATGTGCAAACATTGCTGCACTCAATTCAGACATGTCTGCAATCCAACGTAAACATTCTGCCCTTCTTCTTTCCTTTTTCTATCAAGTGACCTTTATTTTTCATATCCTCAACAAAGCATCCATGAGGATTAAATCTGACCTGCAAGCCCCGCTCAACCATTTGACCAACAGAAACCAGATTCTTGGTGATATTCGGGACATGAAATACATCGGACAAGTATTTCTTTTTCCCATCCTGCATAAATGAAGAGCACCCTGCCACGGCACCATGAGAACCACGAACCGGCCAAGAGAGGCTGCAAATACATTTGCTGGCCACAAAACCTGCAAGAAAACTCTCCTTCTTCTCACCAAGAACCATGCTCTCCAAACACACAAGAGGAAGGCACACAAGAAATTGAGAGAAATTCTTCCATCCTCACCCTCTTCCTCTTCCTCACTCTCCATAAGATCTTGCAAAGGAGCACAAGAGAGAGAAGCAAGAACAAGAAGGCAAGTGTTGTGCCAAAATGAGAGAGGGAGAAATGAACCGTGAGAGAAGAAGATAAAGGAAGAGAGAGGGTGTAACCACCTCAACCTCCCACCTCCCCAAATCCCACGGCTGCAACCACCTCCTTTTCCTTTCTTGAATTATAAAATTCAAATTTGCATACATTGGCTAAGGTCTAAGGACCTTTCAATTTTTGGAATGAGATAAAAGGGTTTTGACCTTTCCTTTTCCTAGGAATATTTTATAGTGTGTCTCTTTTGGACTACACATTTTACATTGCTTCATATTTGATTTTTGACAAAGGAGTACAAAAGCAAAGTGTTAATTTGCAAAGGATGTTTCTATGTTGAGCACATTTTTGTGCCTTTATTTGCACTGATTTCCCGGTTATCATTCCTCCCACACTTAAGTGTGAAGCGTCCCCGCGAACAAACTTGAAGAAGAACCACAATCAGCTCTTGGAAAAATCTTCATCTTTAATCTTCGATCATCAATCTTCATTTCTTTTCTTCAATCTTCTTTGAATTGTCATTGGATAGGGAAAAAAAAACACACAATAGAAAAACGCAACTAGGACGTTGTGCCTAAGTCATGAGCATACCACATAAAATCATGCATCACACAAAAGATAGGGCTTTTCATACAATTTGCACACAAAAAAAACTTCATACTAAGGATAGAAAGAAAAACAACCACACCATGAAGCTCGACAAATAAACCCAAAGAAGATATAACCTTGATGCACACCCTCACAAAAGATAAGTCAATTTAAAGCACTCCACCCGATTGTTTTGAAAGAGGAAAGGAGAGATAGGTTCAAAAAGAAAAGACAAACTAAATTGGATTCTAGTGTGTTTCGAAAGGTAATCTTGGCAAAGAAAGGCATTTGTAGGTAGGCATTGCATATGAATGGGTATTATAGGTATTTAAGTGTTTAGATTTTGATTTTTTTCGTTTGGAAGGTTTCAAGATTTGAAAATTATAGGAATTAGAGAATATCAAAAGAAAGAGGATAATAGTGAATAACTGTTCGTGGCGCTATGTGGACGAAACTAAGAAAGAAGATGATGACAGTCTGCCGAGGACGATGAATAATGCCTTATGGATGATGGCGAGCATGGCAAGGTGAGGATGCCGTTATGACTATCGTAAAGATCTGCCCTGACCACTTTGATGCAACCGATGCTCTCACTCCCCCTCGGCTACCCTGTGACCGCCGTTGCAGATTGGGTTTCTCAATCACAAAGTTGTAGACAGCCCCGTCATAAAATCCCCATCATCCTCGCAGCCTTGCTCTCAATTGTACTATTGCAGAAGCACGGACGGAGAGAGAGAGCACCCTCGAGTGATATCACCTTTCAGATTGGGGAGCCAAAAGATAGGTTTGCTAATTCCTGAATTGAAAAGGCAGAACCCTAGATCTCGAATTAACGGCTCTTCTGCTGACCGTGATAAAGAGTATTGATTCGAAAGAGAGGTCCTGCTCGTGCCACAACGAAAGCCGAAACCCTAACAGACCTGCAGTGTAGGTGAAGAAAAACCAAATCCTCCCCAATAGAGCTGAGCTGATAAAGGCCAGCAAAAGCAGCTGCGGAGCAGTCTTTGATATTTAGTACCGGCCAAAGAAGGGGTTCTTTTGCTTCGAATTGTTGCAGATCTCTCAGAAAAAGCCCTGAAGTCCAATTCAGAGAAGACGAGGATATGGAGGGAGTTGCAGGAAGCACAAGCTACAGCATCATCTTCTTCCTTAAAATTTTTCTCTTATTCTTACATCTTTCTCTTTCTTGAGAGCATCTTGCATTTTGAAGAGCTTAAAGCCTTGTGAAACCATTGAACCATCATAACTAAGGCTATGAACAGATCTGTCATGAAATCTACCTTTGAGAATGCAGCTCTTGTCATGTCAAAGCTCTTCACTCAAAATATGCCTTCTTGGAGATTTCATAGCCACCTCTTTCCCGGCCAGTGCACCAAATGAAGAGCACCCTGCCACGGCACCATGAGAACCACGAACCGGCCAAGAGAGGCTGCAAATACATTTGCTGGCCACAAAACCTGCAAGAAAACTCTCCTTCTTCTCACCAAGAACCATGCTCTCCAAACACACAAGAGGAAGGCACACAAGAAATTGAGAGAAATTCTTCCATCCTCACCCTCTTCCTCTTCCTCACTCTCCATAAGATCTTGCAAAGGAGCACAAGAGAGAGAAGCAAGAACAAGAAGGCAAGTGTTGTGCCAAAATGAGAGAGGGAGAAATGAACCGTGAGAGAAGAAGATAAAGGAAGAGAGAGGGTGTAACCACCTCAACCTCCCACCTCCCCAAATCCCACGGCTGCAACCACCTCCTTTTCCTTTCTTGAATTATAAAATTCAAATTTGCATACATTGGCTAAGGTCTAAGGACCTTTCAATTTTTGGAATGAGATAAAAGGGTTTTGACCTTTCCTTTTCCTAGGAATATTTTATAGTGTGTCTCTTTTGGACTACACATTTTACATTGCTTCATATTTGATTTTTGACAAAGGAGTACAAAAGCAAAGTGTTAATTTGCAAAGGATGTTTCTATGTTGAGCACATTTTTGTGCCTTTATTTGCACTGATTTCCCGGTTATCAATAGACAAAGGAATTTTTCCAATCTGCACAATAGGATGTGTAGTATCATCACCAGTCTCCACAAATCCTGGTTTTTCCATTTTCCTTGCATCCTCCATCCATTCTGCATGACCTGTCATGTGGTTTGATGCATCTGAGTCAACATACCATACATCGTTGCTTTCTTTTGCACTTGTCACAGAATTGTTCATGTGCTGCACCATAAACAAATGCTCATTTCTGTCATCACCATGTCTACTAGAAGATGCATAATTCCCTTGTTGCAATTTTCCATTCATGATGTCATTCTGCTTTCTATAGCAGTCTTTATCCATATGACCCATTTTACCACAGTAGTAGCATTCAACATTACTGTTTACATTTTCGCCTCTTTGCCATCCACCACGACCTCTTTGGCTCCCCCTGCCTCTAGAGTTACCACGTCCTCCTCCATAGGATCCTCCTCCATAAGACTAGTTTTCTTGAGTTTGCTGCATATTCTGATTTCTACCACGGCCTCCAGATCGGCCTCCTCTACCTCTGCCTCTACCTCTTCCAACATTTGAGTAGAAGACAGCTTCTTTTGAAGTTCCTCCTAAAGAAGATGCACCACCATTTCTCTGCTCCTCAGAAATTAGAAGAGCAATCAACTCCTCAAAATCAGGAAATCTTTCACGAACTGAAATGGATGTCTGAAACTGTGCATAATCCTTTCCTAGACCATTCAAGGTCACATAAACTAAATCATCATCTTCCACTGGCTTCCCAATGGAAGCAAGTGCATCTGCAATCTTCTTCACCTTCATGTGATAGTCATTGATGCTCATACTTTCTCTTTGCACATTATGCAACTCTTGCTTGAGCTGCATTTTCCTGGCTTGCGTATTTGTGCTATACACTTTTGAAAAAGTATCCCATGCCTCCTTTGACGTACTTGCATCCTGAATATGCAAATCATAGAGTCTAAAATACTGATAGACAGCCAGTACATAACTTCCCTGGCTCTCTCATGCCATGCTTTAAATGCCTGCATTTGCTGTTGATTGGGAACATCAGGAAGAACTGGTTCTTCTTCATTTCCTGCAACAAATTCCCAATATCCTTTTCTCATAAGGAAATTCGTCATTCTAAACTTCCATGCTTGGAAGTTGTTCTTGTCAAGCTTTTCAGTTACAATCTGTGAAAGAGAATCAGACGCCAAAACACTGCAAAAAATTCAGTCACTGCAAAAAACACAACTTCACCCTCACAAGGGAAAATTTGCAAAACTGGCGAAAGTGGTATTTGACCACATAGTCACTTCCTAGTGACGATTTTGCATAAACAGGAACCAAGGATGATTATGTAACTCCCAATGTCTCTGCACACAAGCATATGATGCAATTTTTGTGGTAACTTTTCACCGACCTGTAGAACAGTGGTTGCACAACATAAAACAGGGCCTTTTCCTAAGTGCTTGCAGAAAACTTCCGCTTCCAAAATAGGCCTCAAATCAAAACAGAAAAATGAAAGCAAATCTGGTCCTCTTACCAGAACACCGCGAACTTGGCTTGCTTTCTTGAGTTCCTTACCACAAACAAGGCTCTGATACCATGTCAAGATTGTGGGAGAGAAGGAAGGAGTCTCACTTGTAGCTTTCTTGCTTGCACAATGGGGGAATACACACAGGTGGAGGCTGAAAACAGTTTTCCTCTTCTTAGTTGTGTAAGCCAAAAGTACTCAAGTACATAGAAATAGAAGAACCCTATATATGGGTCTCAAAATTAAACTCAACTAACTAAAGTGGCATACTAAATGAGCCACGAACTAGAGTAGATAAGGATAGCTGTCATCTAGCTATTATTCATGGGCAGTGTACCAACCGCATCTGCAATTGACAAGTCGGTGACATAAATGCACAACGGTCACCCTGGCATATCACGAGTGGAGCTCGATATCTCAACATTGAGAAGGGTCCTTCCTAGGATTGAAGGATAGAGGGTAGAGGGTGCTCAACGCATGGCCATACTGTTTTACTTTCACATGAGCCAAGCATAAAAATTCGGATTATATTCCATATGAGCATATCAGTCCATGTGGAAAGGTCGAATGCCTACCTGGGTGATGTAAGTAAGGACATCAAGAAAGAAGTCACCAAACTCTACACAACTAGTGAGGTGCAGTTCTTCCTCGGTGAGGATGCGATCTAAGTAGGGGTGTCCCTGAATGTGTTCTTCCATGGGTCGGTGGTCATCAATACCCTATAAGAGTGGAGTGACATAAGTTGGGTCATACTCTGATGTTTTGATTGCATGCCATTCCTCTGCATTTGTCATGATCTGACATCCTTCGAGCTCCCATTGAAGGCGAAGAGCATACCATTTTCTCAAGAAAGGGGAGTCGATGTCAACAAGTTATTTCAAGTCTCCTATCTCTTGATCATTACCATAAGTTGTGCACTTGTCATATGAGGTGATGAGGCATTGTTTCTGTGCTTGTTCACGGGAAATGTCAGTGGCAATTAGCTCCTCAGTTGCCTTAGAAGCCTTGACAAACACAAATTTTGATTCTTCCCAAGAACAAGGGAGTATTCATACTTCCATCACTAAAGGCTTGTCCAAGAGTGCCAAGTCTCAACGGTCATAGCTTTTAGCAAGCGACATAAAGGTGGTATCTAAGCATCTAAGCCATGCAACCAAATCATCCCCTCTGTTCTCTGCTAAGTCTAGGGTCACAGTCAAAATCGATCGTCTCTCATAATAGGGTATAAGGCCAGTGGGGGGTTGGTGGGGTTTGACAGAACTAGAGAGCTCAATTGATGGTGGCCGCTTTGGTTGGTCCTGAGCTTGTGGGTTAGCCTTCGTACAATAGACTAGGTTGTTGATAGCTCTTGACATTGCACTCCGACATTCGGGTGGGCTAGTTATTGATGTGCACTGCAACATTTGATGATGTTCCATGAGATGTAGGACTGGCCATGGCATGTGAGTGAGTAGTAGGCTGTGGTTTGGGTCAATAGACTTGCTCGGTCTTCACTGGTTTGTGTGTTTGTGATTCTCAAGGCTTTGAATCTAGAGGCTCTTGTAGCCTTGGCCTTGGATGTGTCATGTGGTATTGTGCGATCAAAGCCTAAGGGCAGCGTTCAATTAGTACCTTTGGCCATTTTGGCCTTAGGAATCCATATCCAGGCCATATCTAGGCATTACCCTCGTAATAGCCTTGCACTTGCAATAGGGTGTTGGGGACCCATTGTGGCTTGACCTTACGTTGATGTCTATAGATGTGTCTTGGCCTCTTAGGGGACGAGGTGGGGTTCTTAGCCTTGCGCGATTGTGGATGTCTCCTCCTAGGTGACGATGGTAGGTGAATTAGGTAGTAAGCCTCTAACAACCCCCAAGGCAACACCACAAGATAAAGACCGAGGATCTCACCTCAACAAAATTGACCAGACGGAACCACTGAACACATGATAAAAAATTCTTGGTCGCTCACTCCTCACTGAGGCTTCACCTTAACAACTTAAGAAGTTTAAACCTTCAAGCTCAGAATTACCATTTTTAGAGAGAATCTGATGCTAAAATAACCATGGTAGAGACTCTGATAGCACGAGCTTTTAGATTCACACAACTATTTTTAAGGGATGGCAACCCCACGCAATGAATTTCCCCACAAAGCGTGATTGCTTCAAGAAGTACAAAATCAATTGTAGACCCTCTCTATTCTTCTTTCCTCAGAGCACACATAAATACAAACCAAGTACACAGGGAATCAAAGCTTTATACGACAATTTTTTGTGCCCATTTAACGCTTCAAGAATTTCACTACTGTAGACATTCCATTATTGCATCAAAACAAAGTTTACATTGACATAGCAATGGAAAATCATGATGACTTTCATGGGAAACTGAGTTGGTGACATAGATGCTACTAAATTCACATGTTTCCTCATAGAGCACAGAAATTGCCTCATAGAGCACAAAAATTGCCTCGTAAAGCATTGCACAGAATAGTTTATAACTTTATAATCAGACCTCAAACCCCCAAGCTTTAAAAAGGAAAGTTGTAGCTCTCTTTCCAATCTATAACTCTTTAGAACAACTTAGAGTTAAATTCCTTGTGTGCTACCCTAAAACAGCTCTGTATATCCAGTCGTCCTAAATTCCTACATGCTCTATACAACAAATACAACTACTCTATTTCAAAAGCACAATCTTGCAAATGGAAAGACACATTTTTTGACTTCAGATTGTCATTTCAACATACCAGCAGATACATCTCAGCATATCTTGCATTGATGAAGAGTTGCGGGAGCTTCAAACTTTATGAACTCTGATCCATTATTTTCTTGGCTGCAAATCCTTTTAGATTTCCACTAACTCAAACCCGTGCATTCAACACTTGCTCATAATATATATTCCATGCCTCATACCCAATTGCAGATGGAGAGGCCCTTTACTTCTATTCTTCTTTGCTGATGGAAAGCCTCATGCAACAACTAATAAACATCACTCTCATAATGAAAAACATCCCTCTGCTATATTTCACTCATATCCATACACCAGAACTGATATGCAAACTCTCTGCCACACAAAGCAGTAGAAGAAAATAAGACAAAAGGAAGATTCTTATTACCATCATCTGAAAACTGAGAACTCGCATCAGCCCATTGACTTCAGTAGCCCTGCCATCATGCTCCGCGGCTCCAATTACTTCAACTTCACAGTCTCTTTCTTCTGACAAATTATTATTCTTCTTCTAAGCTTTAGATTTCTCCCTTCTTTAGCCTGCAAGATTCTTCTTCTCCCTCCCCCCTCCCTCTCTCTCTCTCTCTCTCTCTCTCTCTCTCTCTCTCTCTCTCTCTCTCTCTCTCTCTCTCTCTCTCTCTCTCTCTCTCTCTCTCTCTCTCTCTCTCTCTCTCTCTCTCTCTTTGTGTCACGTTGATTGGCTTCTGTGGAACACTTCTCTCAAGCAAAATACTCACGTTTTTACTTTTCCCCCCTATTTTCCAAGTTGCGCCTTGCTTCCCCTTAATTATTATATGGTAAACATGCCCCTTGCCACGTAAAATTCGACTCGGGGACTCAAAATTAGAAGTGAGAACATATTTTCTACTCTTCTTGCATGAGGCGCGTGTCTCAAAATTGAAATATCACAACCAGCTATTGAACATGCATGGTACCACTTGGGATTTCCATTTATCAACCCGACTCCCGCTATGTGTAAGTGTCAGAAAGACAAAAAAAATGATACTTACATGTGTTACCCCACTTGACTTCACGTAGCATCATGTCCCTGGTCACTCATTTTCACTCACCATGATTAGCCACCCCTTGGTTTGGAACACAGAGTGTAAACAAACCTTCATTAAAAGCTTTGAAAACATCTCACAAAGACAAACTCATTTTCCTGAAAATTTGCTTCATAGAGCATTGCACCAAACAGCTCATAACTTTCTAACCAGACCTCGGATCGCCAAGCTTTAAACAGGAAAGTTGTAGATCTCTTTCCAATCTAAAATGTTGTAGAACAACCCATAGTGAAAATCCTTGATCTAGTGCTCTGAAATAGCTCTATACAGTTTGCACTCCTAAATTCCTACATGTAGTCCACTTCATATATCAACCTTCCAAAGACCATAACTTTGACATTCTTGCTCCACAAACTTGATAGAGACCTTTAGTAGGTGTCAAAGCACACTATGAATATGTTATTCATCATTTACGACCATCTAATCAACACTAGATTTCAGAAAATTGAAACTTCCCCAAGCAGTAAACTGGAAGCAACCTACTTTATGTATAGTATGTACATTACCTACATCCTCTTTATTTACAGGATTCTATAGATATATTTCTTTAGACGGAACCCATTGATCCTAATGTTGTGAAAAGTCCCATCTAAATATTATAGCAAGTAAGTGCCATTTTCAAACTTCTGCTTGATGAGGAAAGGTCCTTCCCATCTAACTCGAAACTTGGTTTGAAAAGTAGAGTCCAAGCTACTATCATATCTCATAACCAGCATTCCCTCTGTAAGATTCTTCTTCTTCAACTATGTATTAAACCATTCCCTTCTCTTCACAATCTCTTTTTCATAACAATCCATTGCTTGTTGCCTATCCAACTGTAGGGTATGCAAGTTCAGTCCTCTGTCAATTCCCAGTTCTATTTGATCTAACTAATTCTTTCTTACAAACTCCATTGTAGGGAACATGGCATACATAGGTAATAAAGCATCTTAACCATATACTTGTTCAAAGTTGAGAGAGAGAGAGACAGGGAAACTCCATTGTCATGAACCTTCAGGTTCCATAGCTTTCTTCCATTATTCTTTTTCTCTAACTGAGTAACACACACAACAAAGATAAAGTGACCTAGTGTAAGTGTAGACTAGAAGACTAACTCTAGTCAGGTCACTAACTGACTACTAACCCGACTTATTTAATGTAGTCACATGTAGACAGCTGCACACTCTAGCTGTCATAGATGTCGGTCATAGATAAAGACACACTGACGGTGAGCTTGATTTCTAACACTCCCCCTCAAGCTCAAAACAAAACTCAAATCATCTGTATCACTCCAAGTAGCTGTCTAAAGTGAATGAACTTATCTTTACCAAGTGATTTGGTAAAGATATCTGCTACCTGGTCTTCAGTCTTCACATGCTCCAAGTCAATCTGATTTACTAAAACCATTTCCCTAATGAAATGGTAGTGAACCTCAATGTAGTCACACGTAGACAGCTGCACAATCTAGCTGTCATAGATGTCGGTCATAGATAAAGTCACACTGACGGTGAGCTTGATTTCTAACAATACTTGTAGTGAAAACTAGGAACTTGAAGTTAAAAGGATAATGTGCATAAGAAGATAAAGAGATAGAGACAATATAGAGAAAGGAGTGAACTATAGTTGAACATTTCATCACTACTAGTTGTATATATACATGGTACATTAAATGAGGTAGGTGAGCTTTATCTCTAAATATTTGAGATATTTACAAAGTGGATATCTATGAGATCTTTTTGTCCACATACTAGCTTGTCCTTATCTTATCCAAACTTTTATCTTTATCCACAACTTTATCTTAACATCCCCCCTCAAAAGGATTCCATAGGTATTTGTAGAGAAATGAAAGATTACATTCAATTCATCAATTCAGCTAGAATGTTTTCCCCTCCCCATCATATCATGCAAAGGATTTTCATGGCAATTTTGTGCTTTAAGTGAGGAACCGATTTGGTGAGGAAATCAACAGCATTATCACATGATAGTACATATTGAAGGATGATATGGGAATTTTCAACTAATTCACGTACAAAATGATATCTCATATCAATATGGCGGAGTTTAATACTTAATTTTGGGCCTTAAATAACAGATATTGATGCTTTATTGTTGGTGAAGATTGGAATTTGCTGAGGCGGATACCCAAAATTGATGTCTTCCAAGAGTTTCTTCAGATAAATTATTTCCTGGGCGGCCATGCTGCATGCCACATATTCGGCTTCAATAGTAGAGAGTGGTATGAAGTGTTGATGTTTGGTGCTCCAAGAGATGGGACCTCCTACTAGAGTAATGATAACACCACTGAGAGATCTTCGGGTAGCAAGGTCACCACCCCAATCTCCATCGGAATAGGCCCGTAAAAGAAAATCATTGCTGTCTTTTGTAAAACATATTCCCACATTTGATGTTTCCTTTAGATATTGTAAAACTCGTTTGAGCTACTTCCAATGTTCATAAGTGGGTTGATGCATGGCTTTGGAGAGAATGTGTCCTACATAAGATAAATCTGGATGGGTACAAGTAACTAGATATCGAAGATATCCAAGTGCTTCCATATAAGGAATAGTCTCCATTTCACGAGCCTAGTCAGTTGAAAGAGAGTGGGATGAGGATGTACTCAATTGGAGATTTTGGGCAAGTGGAGTGACCATGGGATTACATTTTAGCATGGAATAACGAGAGAGAATAGACATAATGTAGGTATGTTGATGCATTTTGATGGATGTGGGTGATTGTTCAATTTCAATGCCAAGACAGTAATGTATAGGACCATAGTTTGTTATAGAAAATTGTGAAGATATGATAGATTTCGCTTTGGACATTGCTTGAGTGTTGGCAAGAATAGGAATGTCATCAACATAGAGATCTAAGATATGATAGATTTTGCTTAGGACATTGCTTGAGGAGTGTTGGCAAGAATAGGAATGTCATCAACATAGAGATCTAAGATAATGACTTTGTTGCCCTGAAGAAGAGTATAAATATTGTGATCTATTTCTAGCCGCCAAAAGCCATGGTGTAGTAAGTGAGAATGAATACGAGTGTACCACTTCCTTGGTGCCTATTTTAGGCCATAAAGAGCTTTATGCAGTAGACAAACATGTGTAGGAAATTTTGGATCAAAAAAGTTTACTGTTGAGACATATAGATTTTTTCTTCTAAGTGACCATGCAAGAAGGCAGTTTTGACATCAATATGGTGAAGAATCAATTTAAAATGAGCTGCCATGGAGAGTAATACCCATAAAGAGGATAAAGAAAGTATGGGAGAGAATGTACTTCCGTAGTGGAGGCCTTGAATTTCTTTGAAACCACGAGCTACAAGTCAAGCTTTGTACTTGTCAATGGAGCTATTTGGTTTGAGCTTTTTGCGAAGTACCCATTCATAGCTTATTAGAGATTCTCTAGGAGGAAGGGGTACCAATTTCCAGGTGTTGTTGTGAAGAAGAGCTTTGTATTCATCAAGCATTGCAGCTTGCCATTGAGAGGCTTGAGGATTTTGAAGTGCTTGAGTGACAGAAGGGAAAATTGGAGCTTCGGGAATAGTGATTGGAGGTGAATCTTGAGCTTGGCCAAGGGCAATGTTGGCTTGAAGATGAAGGTCATGTAAGTTTTTGAAGCAAGGAGTTGATTGTGATTGTACCTCTTCAGTGTCAGAGTCAGAAGTACTGAATAAAGTAATGGACATTGATGGAGAAGTTGGAGATGGAGGCCGTAGAGTGGTAACAATGAGAGTTGTAGCTGAGTTATTGCTTTATATTTGAAGACATTGCTTCTATGTGAGCATACCTTCGAGGTTTGTGCTCATTAGTGGATGGAGCTAATTGTGGAGCAGAGGTATGGAGAGGAATTGAATTTTCATGATGAAATGAAGCTTGTGGGAGATAGGAAACCTAGTGATTATATAGATTTCATGTACTATACTGGGAGCTTTGAAGATATGGAGATAAAAGAGTGTATGGCGGAGTGGAAGCGTGAATTCATTCAGTGTAAATGGTGGCAGGCTAGTGTGCCAGATAGACGGTAGTTGAGTTGGCATTGTGTGCCAGTTGCTGCCATTCTGGAGTTAGTGAAGTCGCATGTACCTGCTTGGCATGGAGTCAAGCAACTGGTGATTTGGAACTATTTGAAGAGTCCATATGTTGTGTGTTGTATTGTGAAGACGATGGTTGTTGCTGCATGGCATTGAATATGCAAGTTGCTGCCTAGCTTTCAACACCGTTTGGATGGATAGTAGGCATGATTTTCATTGTTTGACGAATTGGAGATTTAATAGCTTTTGAATATTTTAATAAGGTTTTATATTCATTAAACTTTGAATATTTTGGAGGCGAGGGTTGTTCACATGAACTAACGAGCTTTGAACATCTAAAATGAGATAAGCTTGTGTGGATAGAACTAGAAGGAGTGGATCCTATGTTGGGCCTTGTATGAGGCATATCTAATGTCGGAGATTGGTTGACGGGAAAAAGTGTGAGAGATGGACATTGTGTTGTGTTTGATGGAAGAAGATTATCTTCATAGAAGATGGCACTTCGGCCATAAATAAAGACCTTGTTAGTTGGATCATAGAAGCAATAGGCCTTGTGACCATGTGGCTCTCCATAACCTGTAAAATTCAATTGTGTGGCTCTAGGAGAAAACTTGGATTTGTGATCTTGATTGACAAGAAATGCAGTGCATCCAAAGACTTTTAGATGTGATAAGTCAGGAGGGTGACCAAACCACAATTTGTGAGTAATATTTTGTAGAGAGTTGGAGTACAACCTGTTTTGAAGATATATTATTGTAGCAATTGCTTCCTCCTAATAGTCTTTTCCTAGTCAACCTAGTGATAGCATAGCTCTTGTAGCATTGAGTAGTGTATGATTCTTTCTTTTGACAACTCCATTTTTCTTTGGTTGATGTGGTATGTTAAGCTCATGTTGAATGCCAAAGGCCTTGCAATAATCTTTGAATTCATTTGAAGTATATTCTCCTCCATTGCCTATACGAAGAGCTTTGAGTCGTAACTCGTGCTTGTTTTCAATTGCTTTCTTATATTCTTGGAACTTGGAGAAGACTTGTGAATTTCTCTTCAGAAAATATACAATAGTACATCTTGAATAATCATCAGTAAGCACCATAAAGTATTTTGCTCCAGTGAGAGATACATGATTTATTGGACCACAAATGTCAGAGTGTACTAACTGAAGTAGTTGAGTCATAATGGAGTAAGATTTTGGATAAGGAAGATTTGTGGCTTTACTGAGAGCACAAGTTTGACAAAATGGAAGTTGAGAGAGAGAAGGTGGAATGCTACAGACAAGCTTCTTGTGAATAAGTTGTTTGAGAGGCATGACCAAGCCTAGAGTACCACAAGAGTGTGTTCTATGGTATACTTGTGAGTGAAGTGGAGTTAGCTGAAGCACTTGAAGGAGGTTGTAGTAGTGAATACCCAAGTGTATAAAGCCGACCTACTTTGGGGCAGGTAACTGTGAGAGAAGGTGAGAGTAGTTGTAAGATGTAGTGGTCTTTATAAAAGTGAGCAGTGAGAGAGGATTTCTTGAGATTGGGAACATAATATACTTTATGTACCTTGATTATGTTATTGGAGGGAAGCTCCACTTGAATTGTCCCATAGCCTTGAACTTGTTGAATGTCGTTGTCCCCCATGGCAGCACGGAGTGGAGTAGAGATCTCTTTGAAGTTGACTAGCCATTCCTAGTGAAAAGTCATATGATGAGTAGCTTCAGAATCTAGAAACCATGTATATTCTTCTTTGGAGTTTGATGAAGGTGCCCAAACACTTGTGGCTAGGCTGATGATTGTTTCTGGTTTCTCTTCTATGTCATAATTGCCAATGCTAACAAAGAGAGCCTGACCTTTTGATTGATATTTATTAAATCTATTTTTTTGACGATAATACTTTTCAATATGACCTTGCCTTTTGCAAGCATTACATATGAGATGATAATGAGGGTTTCTTGCTAAGGATAGGGATTAGGAAGACTGGTAAGAGTTGGGCATATGTTGAGGATTACCAAGAATCCCTTTGAAATTAGACAGAGAAGAAAAATTGGACTTTTGATGAAAGTGTTGAGTTCTTTTGTGAAGATGTTTTGGGTTGTAAGCAGTTATAGCTAGAGCTTTGGATTCTTGATTTGAAGAATTAGAAAGAGTATCTCTCATGACTTGCTCTTGCTTGATTCTATTAATTAGTGGCTGAGTGAAGCTTGAGTTTATCAGTGGAATTTTGAGTAGTAATAAAGGCTCTCCAAGATAGAGGTAGGAAAGAGAGTAGAAACATGGCTTGTAATTCTTCTGAGATGACTAAATTAGATATTATGGTTTCATCTAGTAAAGATTGCCACTGTTCTAAGAACTTAGTGGCAGACTGATCTTCATGCATAGTGGCAGTAGATAGTTTTCTAAACATGGTCATTTGATAAACAATATATGTGTGTTCATATGTATTTTTGAAGAATTTCCAAATACCTTTCGCAATGGGTATTGTTCTTACTACTTGTACTTGTCGATCTCTACAATGGACAAGTATTTCCATTCTGCCAACTGCATCTCTTTGTATCCAATCTTCCTTGTCTTCCTTGCCATTGATAATATTCCATAGGTTTTCTTGAGATAGGTAAAGTTCCATCCTTATCTTCCACACTTGATAGTTGCTTCCATTGAGTTTGTCGATCTTGATGTGTTGGTTGTAGGAGGTGGTGGCATTGACGAGAGCCATTGGAAGAATGAGAATAAAGGAGGATGAGTAGTTTGTGAATTTTGAGGAGAGTATGATAAGCTTGAAGGATAGGACCTGGTGCTCTGATACCATGTAGTGAAAACTAGGAACTTGAAGATAAGAGGATGATGTGCACAATAAGAGAAAGAGATAGAGACAATATAGAGAAATGAGTGAACTGTAGTTGAAAATTTCATTGCTAGTAGTTGTATATATACATGGTACATTAAATGAGGTAGGTGAGCTTTATCTCTAAATATGTGAGATATTTACAAAGTGGATATCTATGAGATCCTTTTGTCCACATGCTGGCTTGTCCTTATCTTATCCAAACTTTTATCCTTATCCACAACTTTATCTTAATAATACTAATTGAAAAGGGGTGAATCTTGTGCTTGTCTTCTGCATTGTTCTACAAGCCCACAAAGCTTGATCTAGATAATTGTCCCAATCTTTAGGATGATCTTCTATACCAGCTTAAAGAGAAACTTTAGGATGATCTTCTACCAGCTTAAAGAGAATCTTCTGTAACATTCCATTGAATGCTTCCACTAGTCCATTAAATTGAGGGTAATAAGGAGTAGAAAATCCGTGTTTCAAGTCTAGTTTCCATGTTAATTCTCTCAATAGCTTATTTATGAAGCCATGACCTTGATCTATCACTATTTCTATTGGTATTCCAAATCTGCAGCATATGTGCTCCATGAAAAATTGAGTTACATCCTCTTTCTTGCAATTCCTTGTAGCCTTAGCTTCAGGCCATTTGGTCATATAATCAACTGCAATAATGATGTAAGACTTTCCTATTTTTGTACCAGGAAAAGGTCCAATAAAATTCAAACCCCGCTTCTCAAACGGTCCATAGGCAACGATGGCTTTAGCAAGTTCTAGAATTAGTACCCTTTTTGCATATGAATGGCAAGCATGACAGCTTTTACTCCGATGAGAAACATCATCACTTAGACTAGGCCAAGTAAGTCTTGCTAGCAGAATTTTCATTTTGGTAAGCTCAAAACCAAAATGACCACCACATGATTCCTCATGACACGAATATAAACAAGCAAGAATCTCAAAACTATCCATCACCCTTCTTAGTACATTATCAATCCCCTTCATGTACAACTGATCATTTATGAGCACATATGTCGTGGCCTTTTTGATAATGGCATACCTTTTGTATTTATCAATCAATGACCTTAACTCCCCAATTTTTAGAAACTCTTCAATCAAGTGAAGGCTCTCCCTACCCTCATATATAGGATTATCCACCTTCATTGC
This sequence comes from Lygodium microphyllum, assembly GCF_053477565.2. Classification (NCBI taxonomy): domain Eukaryota; kingdom Viridiplantae; phylum Streptophyta; class Polypodiopsida; order Schizaeales; family Lygodiaceae; genus Lygodium; species Lygodium microphyllum. The sequence continues at coordinate 70,740,495 of NC_141140.1, forward strand.
TGCAACATACTAGGAAATAGCATTTTCAGCCAATTCATCAGCTCTATGGTTGTTCTCCCTACCAATATGCCGAATTTCAAATTTTTGCAGCTGCCTCATGAGGCCTTTTATCTTAAACAAACAGTTCTTCGAAATATCTTTATTGGCTTTCCAAACATTTTGAACCTGTCTCACCGCCAACATAGCATCTCCTTTTGCAACTATCTTCATGTATCCCAGCTGAATACACTGTTTTAGGCCAACATGTAAACTTGCATATTCTGCTTCATTGTTATTTTGTATTTCTTTACTCTCTTAACTTCTAGAAAAGACTTCTCGATTTTGAGCATCCATAACAAAACCAATCCTCCCTTTTTCAACACTCTTTTGTAACTACCATCGAAAAACAAGGTAGCATCTTTATCCTTCATCTCCTCATGAATTTGTAGATGCAAAATCAGTTTCCATCTTATAACGGCTGCACTTTCAATAGGTTCTTTATAAGTCAAGATATCAACTAAGCTAGCTCTTACAGTATCCTCCTTCAAACATGTAAATTCAAATTCTTGCAAAGCCAACAGCCACTTAGTAACTCCTGGAGTATTTTCAGCAGATCACAAAACCTATGGAAGCGACTAGAACCATTAAGTACCACAAATGGTTTTTGAATCAAGTATGATTTCCATCTTTTAAGTGCATATACTAGCCCCCATATCAAAAATTCTTATTCCATCCAAGATTTTTCATTCTCACAGATCTGCTTATATAAAATACTGACCTCATATGAGACATCCCTTTTCCCTTCTACATTAAAATGGCTCCCACTGCATTTTTCCCAACACTGATACTAATGAAGAAAGGTTCACCCCAGTTTGGAGACATAAGAACTGGCAAAGTGCTTAACTTTTCTTTAATCTGCAAGAATGCATCCTCTTCAACTTGCATCCAAACTAAAGGATCCCTTTGAGTTACTTTTTGTAAAGGATATACATATTTAGCTAGCATATGGAATGACCTTGATAGATACCTCAACTTTTGAACAAAGCTCATGAGTTCTTTTACAGTTTTTGGAGAATCCATAAGAAGTAAAGCCTCAATTTTACTAGGCTCAGGTGAAATACCATTAGCACACACTTCATGACCCAAGAGTATCACTCTAGTTCTTACTATCTTACATTTATTAGGGTATCCATCACACACACTGTAAAATTCATGACGAGCCACTTGATCCAAGATCTCGTCCCGAAACGGAAGGGATACTAGTCCCTCTTATGGAGCCCCAAGAGGAACACCAAGGAAAAGGGAATTCTCTTGCAAGAAAATCTATCTTTTAACATCAACAAGCTTTTATTTCATTCTTTTGATCATCAAAACAAAGAAAACTGCAATTCTTCACGCAGCATCATAGTAGATTTCTCCCATGGATTTGATAGAATCACCCATACTCTTCAATATCTTCATATAATCCATCAATATAACAAATAAAATAAAATAATACACCATCTTTGAATGAAAATCGATCACATATTATTCATCTTCAATTTCTTCATAGTTCTCTCTCTCAATCTCTCATATACAGTTACACTGTTTTGATATAATTGACTATCTCTGACTCTCTCTCTCTCTCTCTCTATCAATAGTACATCATATCCTCACTACAATGCTCTCATAATAATCCTCAATAATCCTTCTTAGGTCGTGGATGCACCTCCCAAGAGGTATGTCTGATATGAAGAGTCACCAGAGCCACTACAGTGTCTTTTCACAGCTCACTACTGTCACTATCACTTAGTCTTCTCTTCAGTCTTCGACAGTTGCTTCTTTCCCTTGTTTTAGCTCTTTTGAACTTAGATTCATCCTTTCCAAAGGCTAGAAAATTTTTCCAAAGTCACACATACATTCTACAAAACACTTACAGAAGGTCTACAGAACAATTACAGTACAGCACCAAAACAGCTACAGTACAGTTACAATACAGAGACAGAGCAGAGACAGAGGCTCTACAGAAGGTCTAGAGAGGGTCATCAGAACCTCATAACTCATACTCAAACCATTCCAAACTATCAAAAACTATTCAATAAGCTTTCAAAAGATCTCAATCTTCATCAATCATCAATCCATGCTTCATACAAAAGACAATCAAAACAAAACAGAAGCTATACAAAAGGCATTAGGGAAGTTTTGAGGTCTCGAAAATGCCTTTTAGGATGTGGAGAGAGAGTGCTCTAGACCAATAAGAGCAAAGCCTCCGTAACGGAACTTCTATTTTAAAAAAAATTAAAAATCATCTTACAAAAATATATAAATATGATAGTATTACGAATTTGTATTTTTATTATGTATTTTTAGTCTCTTATATTCGTGATTATGACATCTTTTGCATTAATGGCATAGAGTCTCGGCTACTTTTATTTAATGATGTTTCTAGATTAATGATAATGACTAATGTAATCGAAATTCAAATTGGTGAAAAGCATGGGGCTTAGTTTTTTCCCTCCTTTCTTTTATTCCTCTATTGTTTTTCCCTCCGTTATGATAGCCTAGTCCTCTCTCTCTCTCTCTCTCTCTCTCTCTCTCTCTCTCTCTCTCTCTCTCTCTCTCTCTCTCTCTCTCTCTCTCTCTCTCTCTCCATGTATCTCTCTCTTCTACCATGGATACAGAAATTCGACCTTCAACAAGGCGTCCAAGCTCCCAAATCACATCCATATCAGTATTTAACTCATTCCAAACTGATGGAAGATGGATTCCTACTATCATTAACAAAGGTAGTTGGATCACCATGCAACAAGCAAAATGTGGAAAAAGGCAAAGACATGAGAGCTCGTTTATCTCTGCTTGGAAGGGCAGAATTCGAGATTTTAAGCTTGGAGCAAATAAGAATAGTATCAAACATGTACTAGTGCAATATGTGTTCATGCATAAAGAGCTGTGTTTGAAACCTGGATCTTCAAAGCTTCCAATGCATAGACCAAATTGTAAGAATTTGATTCTTAAAGTTTTTCCTTTCTTAAACATGGTTTAGGTTTTTCCATTATAATATTTGTTTGTCTTGTAGATGTCTATCCCTCTAATCTTGAGGAATGGCAACCAGTGGAATCTATTATTGATATTATTGATGTTATACATGGTTCAATTGGAGAAGAAATGTATAGAGGTAGAAAGAAGACAGAGCTTGCAGAGAATGGAATATTCTTTTATGACCATTCTTATGTTATTCCTATGCAGCGTTGCCAATGGGGATCAATAAAAGTCCTTCCTTTGCCAGATTTTTCAAGCTTTGAGTGGCCTTTGCCAAGTCCAGCTACTAGTGAGGGCTATAGATGTAAGATATTTTCTGAGATCCAGAAAGCACTAAAATTTAATATCTCAGGTAGGCTAAGCAAAGTTACTTTATTTATGCCTATTAATATATTTATTGATTTCTTCTCTAATATGGAGATAAGAATAACAAAAACCATGCTTTCAGTGAAGAGACTAACATATGATCATATCATACAATTTGTTGATGAAGGATGGGATACAAGGACAGAAGGAAAAATTATATGTAAGATAGATCAAGACTCCATAGCTTGTAAATATATGATTGCTACTCAAAATTTTATCCTTAGCTTTTACTATAGTCGATGGCATTTTGTTGGTAGTAGTCTAGTTGCTTTAGACCAGAATCTTAATGATTTCAGCAAGGATCCTATTGTGGATCTTGATATTTGGTTCAACGAGGATATTATTGCAATCTTAAAGATCAGAAAATCATGTACGCTACATCAAGTGAGGATGGATTTACAAAATGAAGACATTGAACTACCATGCTCCTTTGTATTCCAACTTGACAAGAAACGAGTAAGTTTTCACATCATATTATATCTACTTAGATGTATATCAAGATCTCACTTTATAACTAACAAAAATTTGTAATTTATTTTTTGCATATATAAAAAAGGAGAAAAAATAAAATACACTGCAATGACATTCAAGAAAAGATATCTTTACTATCAATATAAAATACATGTAAAAATTTTGTAGCAGATGTCTATCTGCCATCTCTATGAGATATACAAGGGCTGAAGGGCAAATTTCTATATATGAAGGCCTACAAGGCGATATGGCAAAGCTATTTCTTTTTTGGAGAACTATCCTTTCTAGGAGTCCTTCTTCCTTTCTTTGATGTCTTAGGTATAGAAGGTGTTGAAGCTGTGGATTTGCCTTCCGTGGTTATAGGCACCACATCTCCTTCATGGTGCAAATCCCCACCAATCTCTGTTGTTGGTTGTATACAATTGACCATCATATACTTCAAGAGCTTTGCTTTGATGTACCAAACATGCTCAGATGTATAGCAATCCTTCGAAAACTGTCACACATTTATAGAAAAAAGAGTTTTAGTTCATTATTGTTCTTACAATAGACTATATTTTTATCATCAATGGACTATTTGCAATTAATATCTATCTTAAAGTTTAGCATCTTTCATATTACCTTTACATATTTATCATCATTAAGATAAACAAAGTTAACCATTCTTCTAGCATTTGCAATCACCCTCCAGCCACAAGAATGGCTATCATCCTGATGGGGACACTGCAACCACCAACACAAAGTAAAACTATAAAGAGGACGAATGGTAGTTCATAGAATAAACTCATGTTTCAATTATTTTAATGAATAACTTACCGCAACTTGTCTATATTGCATTGTTGCAAGCAAATCAGATGGCATAGGGGTCTTTTCTCTAGCTCTTCAATTAATCTTTTGGCACCTCTGTATATAAAATATGTTGAAATTTAGAGTACTTACAAAAAAAAGAATTGAAATATCAAGGAGCCCTTGGATAATATAACTTACAATTTAGCATTTCCATGGCTTCCTTTCATAGAGTTGATTAAAAAGCATTGCTTATCCACAAGGTCTATTGCAATCAAGCTCCAATGAGAACTAAAAGCAATCATATATCAACAAATTAGTAGGATAAAATTTCAAAAACTCTAATAGAATATTGAATCACTTACTTTTCATTATATGGAATTATAAGCAGCTCCAAAGTATCGAAGTCAATCAAATTGAGCCAGTGCTCAATAAAACTTGCATCAAGCTCATTCCTCATAAAGAATGAGATAGATGGATCAAAAACCTCAATTTTTTGTTGTATATCCAAAGGAAACTCATGGATTATACACCTAGAAAAGGCATATAAATAGTGAGTATAGACAAGAAAAATCTTATTTCTAAAAAAATATCAAAAAATATAAGTAATTATGGATAGACATACCTTAGGCCAGCAAGAATAAGACTGTCATTTACTTCTCTTCTTTTATCCTTAAGAATTTGAACACATGCAGCATCAAAGGAGATAACCTCAGTTCTTTTGCCTAAGTCACCAGGTAAGAAACAAAACACACTGAATCCTTTTGGATTAGCTGCTTCAAGAAGGGTGGCTAGCTCATTTTCAAAGGACTCTAGTTGCTCTATTTCCCTTTCTTCAACCCTTTGCCCCCTATACTCTCTCCATTTATCTGCTTGTTCCTCTTTAGCCTTCTCCTCTTTTTCATGTTGCCTTGTATCCTTCTCATGGGTGACATCCTCAACCCTGACACTAGAATCATCTTTCTTTCTTCTAGCTGGGGGCACATTAAGGATATTAAATGTCTTCATATCAGTGAGGGGAATTGGCTCAAGGACCTTTGAAAATCTATATCTTAGCCTCCTAAGAATTACCATGTCCTTGTCCATGAGTGTGAGCCTATGAGCATGAGCAGCACAAATGTAGGCATCTTGAAAAAACTCAATTAGAAAATCCTATGTGGCTTCTTGTATACAATTAAGAGCTGTTCTTGTCCATCTGAAACTATCCAAACTATATCTGTCACAAATTTCCCTGACAAGCCTCTGAAAAGACAACTTTGGAATTGCATTGTCAAGAGCATTTACTGCCTTCCTAATCTCCCTTAGACACCTGACATTTTGAGAAAACCTTCTCCTTGGCTTTGATTTTCTAGAGAGCTTCTGAGGCTTTGAAGACTGATGAATCTTTGATGCTAAATCCCTAGGATCAATCTTCTCTTTTCTTGCTGTGGCCTTAGTCCTAGCCATCTGCCAAAAAAACATATGTTACTTCTTCTCCAGCATGTAAAGCAAAACACAAGTCCCAGATAAGAGTTATCTATGCTACATGGCGTTTTCTGGTATCAGCTGAATTTTTCTCGAGCTATCTAGTGAAACGCGAGTGTCAAGCAAGGTGTCTCCTTGCAGCTGCTTCTTTTCGTGTTTCACCGGACTTGTTGTCCATCGTGTCCAGTGAAACGTGAACTTAAGCCAGGAAACCTGCTTGAAGTACCTTATTTTTGCGTTTCACCGGACAGCTCATGAATAGCATAAAAATTGACAAAACCAAGAAAAAAGAGCTTTGATCCAAGGAAAGCTTTTAAGATTACTTAAAATATCCACAGAATTAGGGAGGAAATTTGAAGATTTCCTTAAATATCCACAATATTAAGGAATGCTTTCACTGTGGAAAAAATTCTTTTGTAGTGGTCTAGAGCTAATAATAACATAAAGGATTAAGGAAAAATATCAAAACAATGCATTGAATAGAGCTTGTTATTGAAAAGCAAGATGCAGAAATCATACCTTCTTTTTAGCTTGTTCTTCACAATCTCAGCCTAAAGATGACAATATGCTTGAAGGTTTGCTTTGTTGGAGAAGCAGTGAAATGGTTGGAGATTGGAAGGAAATGCTTGGAGACTGGAAGGAACACCAAAAACAAAGATGGAGTAACGATGAAATGCGATGAAAGGTGAAGGCAGTGAATTTGCATGGACTCAACGTTCTTCGCAAAGTGTTAATAACACACGTGTGACGTACTCTTGCTTACCGGAATTTTTTATTTAGTTGGAAAAGGGTTATTTAACACACGTGTGACGTATTTTTGGAAAAAGAGAATGTGCACGTCTTCTGAGGAGTTTATTACGTTGTGTTAAGTCAGACACGTGTACACGTATTTTTCCATTATTACACAAACTTTTTCGTTGGAACTATCACCACATGCTTAACGGTCGATATAAAAGCATTTCAAACCCATTTCTCCGACATTGTCTTCTTCTCTGCCAAAATTTCGTCTCGACTTCCCTTCAAGGTCCGTGTATCCTGTGTGGAGAGCAGTTCAACAATCTTTGATAGGTAACAAATTTTTTTATTACAAGCATTTTAACAAAATAAATTTGATTAATATAGAAAGAATGTTTTATAACACTTGAACAATTAAAGATGCTATGTGCTTTCTATCTTTCCAAAGCAGCATAGCTTTTCCAAAAATGATTATATCATCAATTTGTGTGTTTCCATAGAATTTATTTATTGTTCATGTTTTTTTTCTTCATTTGCAATTTTTGACATTGAAACGCGAGACAATGTCTCTGTTGATGATATTTTGCTTAGTATCGCGTTTCACCGCCACATATTAGAATAATTTTTGTCTTCAAGCTAGTGTCTGATGAAACGCGATTTCTTCATAGGCATTTGCCTTACATACTTGAATTTTCGCGTTTCACCGGTCAACTAAAAAAATTCTCCTATTTTGATTTTTTTGTCTTGGAAAATCAATGTTGGGGCCTCTTTCCATGATATCATCTTGTTTTATTGGATATTGGTTCTATTGTGCTTTTTTTTTTCAGGGATAAATATTTTTCTGGTCAAGATGACAAAGAGGAAGCTATCTCTGGAAGGAATGGATGAGGAGGAGATAATTGAGACATCTGATGATAGGCTCTTTGATTTTTTACACACCACTGGAAATTCTTCCAAGTTTTGCTATATCAGGGAAATTTTCAATGTTCCTTTTGATTTGAAGGAGTTATTGGAGGATCTTGATGATAAACTTAAGGAGTACATATATTTTTATGATAGACATGTCCAAGGTTTGGAAGTCAATGGATTTGTTCATTATAGTGATGTCATGGGAGCCACCAATACATCCAGGTCAACTTTGCTCGACAGGTTCAACCTCATTGATGAGGAATTCAGAAAGAAAGAAACATGTTGCCCTTTCCACAGGTACCAACACCAATGCCTTCTGATCCACAAGGATGTTGGATTTATTGTGTATCTTCAGTACATGGAAAATTCTTCTCCAGATATAGACCAACAGAAAAAGCTAGAGGATATTGCAAGTATGGATAAGGAGGTCGAAGAGAAGGAGGAGATGTTCCAAGAAGATGTTGAGAATCAACTTGTCCAAGGTTTTGATGTAGGTTTATTCAAGAGTGACAATATCACAATGGTGGAAGAAAAGGAGATTGAGCCAAGTGCACAGGTTGATGAAGAAGGTCCTCTTGCCTGTGTTCCAACATTTCCCACTTATCTTATCAACAAGAAGAGATATGTGTTGCTAAATGATATTCAACATCTTTTTGATCTTAGAGAAGATTATTGCTTAGAAATCCTTGCAGTTTGGGGCAAAAATGACATGAATTTTATAGGTTATGAACAAGAACCACTAGCAAGTCTTGATGTTGAGGGAGAGAATTTCCAAGATAGCTCTATAGCCTTACATACATGTATTAATCAAATCATAGAATACGAAAAGGGGGGGCTACCTACAGAAGAAGAGTTCTTGCAGGTCCAGAAGAAACTTCATATTGATGATGTAGGGTATGAAGAGAGATTGAAGTCTTCATTATATGAGAAGCCCAAGAGTTCAATAAATCTTTATGATGATAGTCTTCTTGAAGAAGATGAACACCCTAAGGTATGAAATATAATTCGAAGTTACCCATTGAGTTTATGTTAGACTTTATTATGCATTATAGATAAATATCTTATATCTTGTACTGTTGTGGTTTGTTCTATAGATTGAGATTGAAGATCTGGACAACTTTCTTGGAAGGGCCAAGGGCTCTAGGCCAATGAAGCTTGGAAAAAATCAAAGCCTTGGCCATTATATTGGAAACTTAAACAATCAAACAATTGTAATATATCATAGTAGATTGTCAAGCTCTCCAAGTCTACCAATGATGGCTTTGAGAGCTATCTCAAACGTAATTGGATCTTAAGTTTTCAGCAGAGGTTTGAACAAGATCATTTTGGTGGAGAAGGAAGAAGCCATAAGAGTTTTTGGCTTTATGCCTGGATACAATGGATCTAGAGCTGGATATTTTGGAGTTCTTGGCTCCTATTTGCTCTCTTATGTAGGAGATAGTAAGAATTTGAAGTTTCTTCCAGGCTATCGGAAACAAGAGTTTTTGAAATACAGAGGTCTTATTGAGTGGGATGAAACAAAAGATTCCTCTAGAGGCCGTGTCGAGGTACCTGAAACCAAGGACTCCTCTGAAGGCCCTGTTGAGGTGCCTGAAACTAATGACTCTTCTGCAACACAATCAGACTAGAAGATGCCAAAGATTAAGGGTTTCTTGAAACCCATCTTTTTCCAACTCTTTGTTTGGTTTGTAACCATTCTATAAATCTTTGCTTTGCGCAAGAATTTAAATATCTATCTTTTCTTATTTGGGTAACAATTTGTATAGTCCTTGCTAAAGATGATGTATTGCTTGATGTGGTTGTATCTTTAAGCTTGAATTTATGCCAAATTTGTCGATAGAACCATTGAAAGACCTCTAATAAACTGTTGGCTTTGTGTCTTCCACCTCCATGTCTTGTGTGTCTGAAATATTTTGTTCTTGCTTGATAATGTGATTTTTCCATACCTTGGGTTGACCAAATAGATAGAGATCCATATTGTTTAATAAAGTATGGAGCATGGTTGTACAAAATATGCTGCATAGTCAACAAATAAGGAAAGTTATTAAAAAACATTATATGAGTTCGACAATGAAGAAACAAACATATACAAACTTCTTACCATATAGTGAGTAAAGTGTTGATCACCCCAAGCTTCTGTCATCGCCTTTTTGAAAAGGTTCAATTAGTTTTTAAAGTCTTTGAGATCATCATCATTCCATTCAGTCTTATCACAATAAAAAAACACTTTGTCTAGTGTTTCCCAAACTTTAGCTTTTCTATTTCGAGCTTGTCCATTATCAGTGTGATCCTTAATTGCATTATGTAGGGATTTCCATTGATTAAATTTAATAGTTGAGCCACCATTTCTTGAGTTTATCTTGCCAAGTCTCCCATGAAAGCCTAGAAACCTTCTAGCCTTCACTCCACCAATAGATGGTTTTTTTGGGACACAATTACCATCCTTAGACTTTTGAAGATCTGGTTCAATAACAACATTGCCACCATGCAAACCAATTGCAGAGAGAACTTTTTCAACCTTTGTTATAGCATCTGTTCTAGTTGATAATGGCTTCAACTTCCATGCAAATCCTATATAGAGATGAACAAGCTTTTCGATTATCCTGCAAAGTGCATGAAGTGTACAAATATGGGCATTCGCTAAAGGAATGTCCAAGACTGGTTTAAACTGTGGATCTTTATTGTGCCTAGAGGGAGCTCTATTCCAATTGCTTGAGTTTAACTCTACAGCTGGTGACATGCAGTATAAGCAAGGAGATCTCGAGTTAGCTCCCTTTGATACATTATACATGCATTTGAGTGTCTTTAGGTCACCAGCTATATGCCACTCAATCCTGTAGTTCCCTAATCCTTCAACAAATAGCTCTTCTCCTGCTTGTTGCCTTTGAATAACATTAGGTATTGATGTTTGATGAAAAACCCAATATAGTATATCAAAATTCTCAATATCTACCTCAAATGCTACTAGCCACCAGATGTTATATTCAGATTGAACACTAAATGATGTTGAGTGATTGCAATGACTTGACGAAAGTGCTCTATTCATCAAGGTGATAGAGATTCTCTCCAATTTTTTACATTTCAGAATCTCACTTTCATTAAGTTTAATCACAAATCTAGCCACTCCCTGTGCCTCTGCTACTGACAAGTCATAAAATTTGATCATTAAGCATTGTAGGGTGGGCAAGTCGAGGAAAATATTGTTAAATTCATTGAATGTAACCTCCTTTGTTGCCCTTGAAGCTAGCCTTGATATGAAAAGGCTCACCTAGAATCTCCATCACTTTGTTATTAACTCTCTATCTGATAGTCCTAACCACAAATGGTTTCGGAAGTATGCAGTTGTGTACCTGTCCTTGCTTCATATTTGATTGTAAAAGTTGAAAAAGTTGCATATAAGCATCTCGACTCATACCAATACTATCCAGTGTCTTCTGTACCAACTCAGAATCCAAAGAATGATCCTTCACAAATGACTCCAAGCATTGTTTCTTTGCCTTTTTAAATTTCTTCTTCTCCAAAATATCCTTTGAAACCACTGAAGGAAGAAGATGATAATAAAACTGAGCTGCTTTTAAAGAATCTCTTTCACTTGCATTTGGTTATAGAAGAGATCTAAGCAAAATTAACATCACAAATCAATGCAAGTAGTTTAAATAAAGCCATATTTAAAATTTTTCAAGTGAAAAAAAGTATACCTTGCTGCTTGGATTCTTTTACCACAGCCTCCTCCTCCTCGTTTGAGATTCTCAATATTTTTAAGAGCTCTTTGTCGATTTCGAAGGCCTAATAAAGTTTGCTTTTGTTGATAAGCTTTGATACGCTAATGAATTTTTTGTTGACAATCCTCTAGCTTCTGCAACAACTCTATATTGTGTTTCATCAAAAGATGATTCTCTAGTCCAAGGATATCCTTTTCTGCAACAAGATTAAGTGTATAACCTAAAAATCCATTGTAGCCATCACCAATAAACCTCATTAATGACGAGCTATTATAGAAAGGAGGAGTGCTATTTCTGCTAGGATCTTTGGGATATAGCTTTCCATCTAACCAAAGAGCAATATTCTTCTTTCCTTCAAACCTCAGTATATGTTTCATAAACTCTGTAACCGTGATAGATTTTGTTCTCTTTCTTATCGGTTCATACTCATTGTCCAACTCAATATGAAGATGATAGAGAGGTCTTTTATGAGAGCTACAGAGATCATTAGATGATTGATCCATAGCTGAGTTACAAAGATCATTTGGGTGATTGATCCATAGCTAAGGATATGATTAGAAGCAAGAACGAAAACAAAGAAGAGACTAATAAGGAGAAGAAAAAAAGAAGAGAGAAACGATGGAGAAACGATGGAGGGAGGCAATCGAGTATCCACCAAAATTCAAATTGAATATTACTTTTCACTTTAATGAGGAGAGGTAAGATCTTCATTATGACAACCTTGCCAACTTTATGGTGACCTAGATTTCTAGGTTTGATGTGACCACGAGAATATCACGACAATGACTTATTAATGAATTTTGATATTTTAACTTACCAAAATATAAACCTTTTAAAAATTCTATAAAATGATTTTATTTCGTAAATTGTTTTCTCTCTCTAGGATCTCTTACAGGGCATTTCGAGACCTCAAAACTCCCCTAATGTATACATAACCTATTAGAACATCACAAAACTTCATATCTCCACTGAGAATCATCATGAACTTCCAAAACATAATCAATATCATCCAAAACACTGTCAAATACTTCCTTTAACAACCATGCATCACTCTAAATCCATCAAAAATCAATCATTCAGACCTCAAAAACAACAAAAATCAGTCAAAACTTCAGTCTTTTTCCACTCTCAACATATCCCCACACTTAGAAAGGAAGCGTCCTCGCGACCTAAGAAAAAGAAGAATATAAGTTCATTAAAGAGCTCAATTTTGTCTTCCTTCAGATCTTCAATAATCTGGCTAAACCACGATCCCAACTTATCACTTGTATCTGATAGAAAAACACTACTAAAGGAAAACTTCCATCATTCATTAACTCATCTGATTAATCATTTTAAAAAGTAGAACAAATTTGTAAAGGATATAAGAGGTTCTCTTCAGCTTTCCACCATAGGCTTTCCATCCACCATCAATATTTTGAAACGAGCTCTCGAACAAGTTATTCTCAATCAGCACGAACTCATCACATACAATTATTACAACACACACAAACACTAACACAACCATCTGAATGGCACCTCCAAAAAGAGAGATATATCATTAAGAATCATTCAAGATACATTGCAAAGGCATCAATGAAAATGATCCCTTTTGAAGGCTTGGTGGTTTCAAAAGCGATCCATGGAGAAGGATTCATCTACAAATGTCTTTGGAGGATTTTGAAAGAACTGCAAGCAGCGCATCCTTTCTAGCAAGACAAGGTATCTGTTAGAGAGACATAGGGCATGAAAATACAGGACATCCAACTGGTGGGAGTCAATGTTCACATTGACATTCATACAAAGTTTTGGAATGGCCTTTTGATCATTATGGGAATGCCTATGCATGTATGCTAGATACCAAGCAAAATTAGATGTCAATCTCACCGAAGAATCTAGAGATTGTGAATATTGGTGAGCAAAATGAAGGTAGTTCTGGTATGCTTAACTGGCAGTTGTCCAATCTCCTGGAATTATTGGCCAGTCTATCTGAGGTCCTGTAAGAGAATCATTTGAGATCCATCCTCTTCTTCTGGGAATCTGCTGATCAAACCCTTCATATTCACTAACCAACTGAGGGGGTTGAAAAATAGAAGTGGCAGGAGATGGAAGTGGAATAAGTAAAAGTGGATGAAGAGATGGGTAGGCAAAATCATAAAAGGAGGAATAGGCTAAAGAAGGAGTGGCTGAAAATTTTAGGGAATCAGTTAAGAAGGGTGTTAATTGATAAATAGGAAAGGTAGAAGGTACGTGGATGGATGGAGAAGGGCATGGTGGAGAAGGGGAAAATACTCTATCTTCAATAAAAGAGCAATAGGTAAATATGGGAATTTGAGGAAAAGATTGAGGTTGGAAAAGAAGGGGTAAGATTGCTATTGAATTGGTTTGATAAAGGGAAAGATAGATATCATTTTGTTTTGGTGTTGTGCTATACAGATTTAGTAGAACCTAGGGGAGTCTCTTGTTGTGCAAAAGCTTCTTATGGACAAGTCAAGGTGACATTTTTCCTTTACGAGTACTTTCTCTATGTGCTATATGTATTTATGTACTTGTGGGGGACTTTTTCAGTTATTGGGGACTAGCAATCAAGGTGTGAAGTCCCGGGATTAGGTTAGGTGTGTTTGAGGGAGGTCTAAGCATGCCTCTTATCAAGACATTGTCAAGCATTCTAAGAACTATTTTAGAAGGTAATCCTAGTGACCTTGTTCTACTGGCCTGCTAGGCAGCTATTTCTAAGAGCTTTTGTTAGTAGTGAGGCAATTAGAGAAGCCTATCAAAATAAAAAGAAAAGAAATTTTGAATATACTTGAAATATAAAAATACAAAGGTGTGTAAAAATGGGTTCTAACCCCTCAAATAGAAAAGTAAGAGAAGAAAACTCTTAAGAGCAAATAATCATCACCTCTCATAAGGGCCTGGTAGGTCCCTAGAGATGACCCAGGCCCAATGCCTTGTCTTCCTAGGGATGGCATCTAGCTAGAAAAATATAAAGGAAGGTTGGAGAAAAAATAAAAGTGAGCGCAAGAAAAGGATTAAGTGTCACCTTGTGAGGGCTTGGTAGGTTCTTAGGTATCGAGTCAGGACCTAAGGCTAATGCCTTGTCTCCTTGGGTCACTACGCTCAGCTCCCTCCTTTTTACATGCCCTAGTATGGAAAATTGAAGGAAAAATATCATAAAATGAAAACATATGCTAACTAAGCTATATGAGTCCTCACCTAGTAGAAGTTCCTCTGGTCCAATTGTCCTAAGTTGGGTAGGAAGTTCAGGCCACCACCTAGGATAACTTCTTTGATGGTTCTTTTTAGCCATTCTGTGTTGGAGCAATTGGTTAGTGACTCGCTTTGGAACTCTATTAGATTATGTTGGACCTCTCCCTCATGGGTTTCATGCCTTGATCTTAGCAGGAGGTAGGGTGGTATTTTGGTTTGTGACAGCTTGATGCTTTTTATCATTATTGTTTTGTGCAGTTCAGTTCGTGGATTTGATAGGCTGAGTCACCCTATCCCATGGTGGCCAATGAGAGCAGAATTTAAACGCCCAAGACATGCTAGAAAAGTGTGGAATAAAGTAAATCTAACGCAGAATTTAAAGCTGCATGGAAGCGGAAGATGCAGATTATTCAACAATGTTAAGTGACCATGAAAGATGGGAATACATATTTTGACCTTTGCAGTGGTTGCAAATTTTTCATAAAATTTTCAAGTTTTGGATCAAAGAAAGACAAATTCTTAGTTGTTCAGGACCTTAAGCCAAACATGTAGGATTTTCTAGATCTTGAATCGGTCGCCGGGACAGGGACGAGGACATGGACGAAACTAGAGCCCCGGGTTAGAAGGTCAAAATTTGACCAAAATTGAGTTGGGTATGGCCTTTGGGAGGGCTAAAAAGGGCCAACATTTTTAAAAAATCAATTAGAGGGGGGGGTTTTTTCAAACAGCGTTGATTAGGAAACATCGCCCCTCCCATCACGATTTGAGAGAGAGGGTGTTGGGGGGCTAAAAGCAAGGCACCAAACTAATCATACTCATGGATTTCTTGATTTTTTAACTCTAATTCGCTACCTTCCTTGCATGAAATGGCTATCTAAATGAAAAGATAAAATTTCATTCTTTCTCTCTCCTCCCTCTCTCTTCTCTTGATGCATGTTTCTATGCCTTAATCTATGTGAGAAGGGGGTGGGCTGATTTGAGAGATTTTGATTGGAATATTATACTCAGATAGAATGGAGCATAGATCGATGTTGGGAGGAGCATTAGCGGCTATTAGTGAGTGTCAACAACCTTCCAAATATGAGATAGGTGTGATTTAAAGCATGGTTTTATGAGAGAAAGTGATAAATTTTATTGTTTTATGATAGATCTTGGTTGCGAATGATTGCTCTTAATTATCAATGATTTTTTTATAAGAAACATTGAGAAAATCAGCAAGAATTAGTCATCTATTGATTTTTCCATAAATACACAAAACCCGTAAATTTACGATTTTAGGATAAATCATGGATTTCGAAGGTTTTGATGTGTTACTAGTGTTCTCATGGGATGAAATAAGGAATGAAAATAATTATCAGTAAGTTTACTCAAGTAACATAAAAATTTAGAAAATATCAATATTTATTGATAAATAAATAGAAAAAATAAGAGAAAATAAAAAAGGTTTTTTAATATTTTAAAAATAAAGAAAAATAATATGTGTCTGTGGATGTATGGTAGGGTTGAGGCATGAGGTTTCACCTCATTTTAGCCCTATATTTACGTTAAAGTGAGTATTTATTGGTTTTTATGAAGAAAAATACATTAGAACACTCTCTAAACCTACCATCGAATGCACAACCCTAAACGGTAGGGAGAGGAGGGGGTAATAAGTATTGATTACATGTGCTGAATCTGATTTATTTAAATGCACTTTTCATATAGGATACGTGTGTTTTGAGAATTAAAGGGTTCAGTAGCATGAGCATGCTCGATGTTCTGACCCTACGTAATGTAGCAATTATGCTTAGAAAAATAAGCATGAAAAGAAATGGTTTCGCATTGTCACAATGCTATTGTAAATGAATAAAAATGGTTGAGCACTATGAATCATTCACAATTTCATTGCATTCAACACATACATGGTATCACCCTGGATGCATGGCAATTGTATTCATAAACATTGACCCATGCTAAGAGTGAGGTATCCCAAGCTGCAGGGCTAGTTACTAGTTATTCGTTTCCTTTAGGGAGGGAGTGTGCAGTGAGGATTATCTTTTATCTCCTGGAACCATTGTTTAAAAGAGAGGACGATATATTGTACATGCTTTATGTGTTCATGGTGCATCTTGAGGCCAATCCTTGAGGTGTAGGGGAACCATAAAAGGGCTACAACAATTCGTCAAGGGATGCTCCCTATGTGTAGAGGCTCCATGTGGGGAGTTTTGAAAGGATTATCTATTAGACTACAAGCCATACAAATGCTTATTTGGTTAGATCAGTGTGTAGCCTTCAGATGCTCCTGGCCGCGAGGTCATGGGGTATTTTGGCTAAGCATAGAGGCTCAGCTAGAGCCTTAGAGCCAATTTTGGACCTGTTTTAGGGCCCAACATCATCTAGTTCTAGTAGAGTGTCTCAAGGCAGGCTAAGGATCATGCACATTTTGTCTAACATCATGGTCATGGGCCACTGGAACATTAGCTCTACTGTTGCTACATGGTGTCTAGTTGGCTATATCGGAGTAGGAGGCTCCTCCTTAAATATAACCCTACCTATCTTAACTATCTACGAATGGCTTTCCAAAAGCCTGTGGATCCCATAGGCGATAGCCCATCTCACCTGCATCCCCATAACCAAGAAAGATGCATTTCACGAACTTAGGATCTAACTTTATGTGCTTATTCTTGGGCACATGGCAGAAAGCCTCACAACCAAAGATATGAAAATGAGCATATGAGGGAGGTTTTCCAGACCACACCTCCTCTCCAACCTGAAATTTAATAGTACTACAAGGAGATTGATTAATCAAGTGTATGGCAGTAGTCATTGTCTCAACCCAAAACTATTATGGTAGGCCTACCTAGCTAAGCATACTATGGACCCTTTCTTGTATTTGTTGTTCATGTGCTTAGCCCCATACCATTTTGGGGTGGGGTGTACGGGGCGGTCAACAAATGCTTAATACCCCTCTCACCTCACAAAATTGCTCAAAGGCTTTAGGGACATACTTCCCCCTATTATCCGATCATAGACATTTCAGTCTATACCTAGATTAGTTCTCGACCAATGCAAGTCAATGCTGAAAGATAGCCAAAACATGAGATTTTAGCTTTATGGCCAAAACATGAGATTTTAGCTTTATGGGATATACCCAAACCTTATGTGAGTAATCATCAATGAATGTGACAAAGTACTTCTTGCCTCCTAATGAGACTAACATGACATAGTTCCATAGATATCAAAATGAACAAGAGCCATAGGCTCATCCATGCGCGGAGTGCAAGACCTCTTATGCATACAACGTGTATGCGTGCCATAAAAACAATGATCACATGACTCAAAATACTTATAGTCAAGGGACAAAAGATACTATAAATGAGTAAGCATTTTCATTCCCTTTAAGGACATATGCCAAGGTGACGATGCCAAAGAGATACATGTGGAATTGCAACCACAAACAAAAGATGATCTATGGATCTAGATACAACCAAGGGATATAAAGTGTCGACTTGGCACCACATGCTAGAACAAGGTTTCTACGTGTGATCTTCTAAGAAGGATCCCCAAAGGAAACAAAGTAACCCTCATCATCCAATATGCCAGTAGAAATAAGACTCTTCATGAGAGCTCGTATACATGTCAAATATTATGCAAAGTAAAAATAATGCCTAAACCAAATGGCAGCTGGATATCACCAATACTAATTATTTGCAATGCCTAGTCATTCCCCAAACATACAAATCTTCACTCCTCCAAATCAGCTAGTGATGATGAATGGCTACTATATTTGGTCAACACAATATTATCATGGAGTTCCCTCTCAACAAAGCCTTACTATCCATTGGTTACTTGGGGCTACGTATCCGTGTAACTACCAATGGGGTTTTAAAGTTTAGAGGCACTCCTATGATAATTGATTTGAAACTTGCTTGGAGGAATAGGTGGATGACTTCTAGCTCATGGAGGAGGATTATGAATACTCAAAATAGGCTTATCAATCCTAAAGAAAGTATTGCCAATCTCATCAGTGGTATGTGGTATACCCTTCTTTCCAATAATACGTTGGTGAGGGATATTATTGTTACAAAATATGGTTGAGCAAGAAGAGAATAATGAGCTATGGGGGAAATAAGAAGAACAAGAATGAGAACATGATAGCTTGGAGGAGACTTGATTGATTTAGTGGTTGCAAGTATATTTTTTTCCAGCTTGGACATAGCCCTCACTCTTTGCTTATGGAACTTAGTTATATGTGTCTCTAGTACCTATGCCTCTAACACTACATATGAATTTTAACACCCCTTTGGTACTAGCTTATCCTCTAGATAACTACACCTAAGGATGTAGGTTGCCTCCCTTGAATTCTTGCGAGGCCTGTAGTTCATGCAGTGTTGAACAAAGTGTAGGCAATTTAGAAGAGAGTTTTAGACTAAGTATATTCTTCATAGTTTGTTTCATTTACAAAATTTGCATTTTGGCCCCAATATTCTTTCTTAGTGTGTCCAAACTTGTTGTAGCTTTTACACCTTTTTCTTTGCTTCAATAGTCTTGCTCTTTGTGTCCATTTCTCTTGCTACTGCAGATCCTGCAAATAATTCTTGAAGAAGAGCCATTGCTATTGTAAAGTGTAGTTACTATGGGGGCTTCATGGAAAGTCTTGGGATTTCTCTTTAAATTTACATTTTTGCTCATATAAGGTAGCTTCAATTGCATTGAGTTTTCTATTAGGTACATTCCTCCTTAGTGTTGCTACCACTTGCTCATAACCTTTATTAGGTTTATCTTACACTATTGACGAGTAGCACGACAATGACTTCATTTTCTTCAATATCTTTGACTATTGAAGATAGTTGTGCTTTCAAGTTTTTAACTTTTTTATTAATGATGTTAGGAAATCATATTGGCTTATATCAAGCTTGAAAATTTCCATTGGCAAATTAATTTTAGAGTTTTTTTCTTAACAATTGAATATCTTATCCAACTCATCCCATGCCTCTTGTGCACTTTTGATTCCTAAAATGTGGTGTAGGACATTATTAGATGGAACCCAAGCTATTATCCCAAGGGCTTTATTATTTTTCGTCTTCCCTATTGGCTCATTAGGATCTTCAAGATCTTCCAAAATCTCCCAAAGGTCTTTCCTCATTAGATGATACATGGTTTTCATTTTCCAAGTGTGAAAACCATTGCCATTAATTTTTTCCACTGCTTTTATTTTTGACATTTTGGAAACAAAGAGGTCTTGTCATAACTCTTAGCAAAGAGGATTAAAATAGGAGATAAGAAGAAGTCAACTTGTAGCAGGGTAGCATTTTATCAACCACCTGCAAGATGACGTTTGATCTCAAAATGTGTCATTTGTAGTCATTTTGATACCAAACGCCTTCAAGGAACACTTGATGAAGCTCTAGATTGGCAACAATAATAGTTCCTTGTCTTCTCTTTCCCTTCAGTTCCTTGTCTCATAGACAGAAGAAATCCCTCAGCTAAGCAAGCCCTCATCTTAATGGAAAAGCAACCACCCCTGAGCATCTCTCAAGAAGCAATCCTATGCCTAACACAAGTAGGCCCTTGAAGCAATCCCTTTGTAAATGGTAGAAAACACAATAACTTGACAAAGTAAACCTTATACAAACACTTCAATGGCAGCCCTTCTTCCTCCTCTTGATCATGGAAGCTTTCAAGGCAAGCCAAAAAAATGCACAATGGAGATCTATACCTTAATGGAAGATGACCTTCTTTCCTTCTCAACAATGAGCTTTGTAACTCTAACCTTCAATCTTCAATCCAATGCCTTCTTAAACAACACCACCACCAATAATTAAGCTCTCAAACTTGAGTAGCAACTATGGAAGCTCCCACAATCTCAAAACCTCTAGGAAAGAGGCTTTGATACCATGTTACAAAACACGGTTGAGAAAAAAGAGAATAAAGAGGTATGGGGAAAAGAAGAAGAACAATAATGAGACCATGATAGCATGGAGAAGACATAATTGATTTGATGGTTTCAAGTACATTATTTTATAGCTTTCCACCTTGGACATACACCTCACTCTTTTCTTATGGGACTTAGTCATGTGTGCCTCTAGTACCACACATACATTTTAACAATTATTAGATGGCTAAAAGGACTATTTGTCTCTCCTCTGTTTGTTTGCCATTTGTGAGCATAGAGATTTGAATAGTGGGTTTGTCTAACAAATCTCTAGTAGACGAGGAAAACTTTTCTAAGGAATCCTTTATAGAGTGGGCCATCTATTCCGCGGATTCTTTGATTTGAATGTTGGATTGAACCATCTACTCAACATTTTGAAATAGTTTAGAGACTAATTCCATATGTTTGATAGAATGTCTAGTCTCATGGTTACAAAGAGTGGCATTGAGAGTGCTATATGTGCCATATTCTTGAGATTATTTCTCATTATGATGTGCCTTAGGTATTTCCTTACATGCCTTCTTGATTTATTGCTGAAAATCATCATTAGGCTTGTTCTTTCCTATTTTTTCTAGCCATTTCTACTCATTGTTACAGTGTAGTCCCAGTAGATCACTTGTAACTAAAATGGCTATAACTTTTTGCTCCGATAATATTAGAATCAAGAACTTTTTGATGGAAAAAAAAGCTAACAAATAGATATTTAGGATGAGCTATAGAAATTCACTTCAAAATTAAAATAGAATATTATGAGAATGTTCTTTTTAAAAAATACATATAATACCATTATAACTTGCAAAAGTATTGTTTTGGTTTATCCACCTCTCTTAGGTCCAAACTAAGGTCTCAAAACCTTGTGATACCTAATATATGACCTAAAGAGAGTGAATATGACTTGCGAGATCCTATATAGCCTTGGAAAAATATTGAATTACTATGTAACATTTATAACCAAGTAGGAACTACCCTAAAATGGGTCCCAAATCACTATTTGACTGAAATACCATGTGTACAACTCGTAATTAACTTCGAATAACTTGTAGCACCTATAGATAGCTGAATATCAACCCCAATCACTACCCAAGTGCCTTGCTACTCATGTGCACACCTGTACCTTGCTAATGAAGGGTGAAATAAATTGAAATACCCTTTAGTAAACCTATAATAGACATGTATAATCCTTGTAACACTAATCAATGAGGCTCTGATAAATAATCTTCAACTGAAATCTTCGAGTCTTCAATGAATCCACTTGGGGTACTTATGGTGAGTGATATAGCAACATGATAGGCTCCCTATATGGGCTTCGAATCATTGGGAGGTGGATAACTTTTCCCTTAGGTTGATTGGTTGCACCCCTTTGGGATCTTTAATAGTGGGGGATGGTTACCTCTCTATTGTCCCACTATCTTCCTCGGTATCCACCTTTTTCCTAAGTGGAAATATTAACAGGGCAAGAGCATTCTATTTAAGAAAATGGGGACGAGATGCATAACTGAAAATTTCTTTTAGCCTTCAATGATATGGAAGAATTGATGAAAAAAAATCAAGAAATGGATATTCTTTGAGGGTCTAAGAGCATTCTATTTAAGCAAACATGGATGAAATGCATAATTAAAATTTTCTTTTAGCCTTCAATGATATGCATGATTTATCGATGAAAAAATAAATCAAGAAATGGAGATTGCCTAAGGGTCTTACCACTACAATTCAATGACTCACTAATTGCAAGCACTTACCCTTTACAATATTTCTCTCTTGGGTACAAGAGAATCACACAATCAAATCAAGGTTACACATCAAGACATTGTAAATGTTAATTATGATGAAAGAGAAATGAAATAAATATTGAAATTTAATTGATAGGCTTTTATGAATGAAGAGAAGCACTAATATCTAATCTATTGATCAATTTAGAGGCTTAACTATTCAAAAATCTCCTATCACCAAGTGGGAAATCTTAGAACAAGTGGATTGGAGAGATTTTAGAGATTAAGCAAGTGAAATACCTCTATTGAACTTGAAGAAGATGATTGATTCACTTAAAATCAAACTTCAATCTATTAGTTGAAAATATTACCCAATCTCACTTCAACAGGTTTATGCTTCCAAGAATCCAATTAAATCAACCTGCACATGCTTGAAGGCCATTAAATCCTTGAAGAATCAATACCTTGAGTACTCTTGAACACTTAAATACTAAACATTTAATATCTTTGATCCAAAGTCCCAAAATATGACTCCATTATGCACTCCAAGAAGCTTGATACGCTTAAATCTTCCCAATATCTTCATTATTGAAGCCAATCTTGCTTGCAAATGGTAGTAGGGAAGCCTTAGAAGTCAAAAATAGCCAAATATTGAAGACATTGAAGCTTTCAAACTTGTGGCTATGGTTAGCTTGCTAGTTTGTAGGATTTTGTGAGATAAGAATGAAGATTATAGACTCAAAGAGGTCAATCCCTAACTAAGAATGATGTTGAATACTTGTCCAAGGAGTATGCAAGCAATAGAGAAGGTGTCAATGGTTGCTAGAACTATAGAGAGAGAGTTGAAAATCAACACAAAATATGGTACTGATTTCAAGCCTGTTTTTTATGCCTACTGAGTGTCATGCTTCAATATTGGTGGTTGGAATGATTAGTGGAAGATGAAGAATCATTATCCCATGCTTTCAGAGAGAGATGAAGAAGTTGCCATGATCAAGAGAAGAAGATCTTTGATGTCTACCATTAAAGCTTCTCTAAAAGCTTGAAAGAAAGAGGAAAGAGAATGCTTATTTTGAAATGTAATTGAACTTCTAACCTTGACTAACTCTATTTCTTCATTCTTTAACCATTTTATCTCCAGAATGGCCTATTTCTTGTCCATAATATGCCATTTGTCCATGATGCGTCCAACTTTGCCTTCATATACTACAATTAGCTTTGACTAGGTTTTCCTTGGTCTCCTTAGTCTCTGCACCTATCCACTTCCAAGCTAACACCTTGTCCATAGTAATTGGAATGTAACTAGTCTCTATGAAGGAAATCTAAGGAAAGATTTAACCAAATGAGTCTAAGACCAATGTTCTGATACCACTTGTCAAGAAGAGGGCTAAGAGGTGAGAGCAAGGTGTGTAGAATAGAGAGAAAATAGGAGAGACTATGAGTGATGAGGAGAAAGAAACACTAAAAAGATAGGAAAGAAGAGAGAGAAATCATGAAAGCTATAAACAAGGACGTAAGATGAGACATAGTAATTGTATTATTGCAAAAGATATAAAAAACTACATGTCTGACACCTTTTATACCTATGCTAGTGTGACAAGGTATTATCAATATTCTCCCACTAAAACATGTCTTTTTAGCGTCTTATAATGCTATGCTTTAGTGAAGTCGTGAAATGGACTCCATATAGAGATTAATTAAGGAAGCTATTTTTAAATGTTAAATAGTATGATAGCATGCCTTGTTTAAATAACTAAAACAAATCATGGTTCAATTAGGAAGTGGATGATTGTCTATCCTCGAGACAGAAGCGATCGATGGGGCTAGGTGGACCCAAAGAGTCAGGTGCTTTCCTAAAAAGTAAGAATTAGAATAAGAGACAAATCATTGAATTTTTCTAGGGTCTAGAAACCATGTGCCATTTTCGGGGAATGAAGATGATATTTTGCCTCATGAGAAGAGGGACTGAGTCCAACTCCCCCTCGTCTCTCACTCAATAAGTGTGGCAACTTGTCTACCCTTGGCTTTGAATGATTGTTAAGTGATTTTTGAGGTCAATTGCTAGAATGTTGTTAAAGAATATTAGGTCTTTAGGAATCTTAGGTCGATCCTTGTAGGTAAGGCAGGTGCTTCTCTGTGAGGTGGACCCAGGGCTACTCAGTTTGATTATGCTAGTGGAGTACAGATAGTGGTGACTGGGAATAGGCCCTTGGTGACTACAAAAAATGTCACCCCTTGAATCAAGCAATGGGTAAATTATACTCTACAATGTCCTCTATGGCTCCCTGTACCTCAAGTCTAGCATCTAATACATGTATGTGACTACTCATGTGAGTCATGAGATTGCCCCTAATTTTTTCCATAATAGCCAACGTCATGGCCTCTACCACCATGACCTCTATCTCTACTTGTGCTAGAGTAGAGAATCTATTTTGAATTTTTATTGCTTTGTGACAAACATGCAACAAGACCCAAGTTTTTCTCTTCTAATATTAACATAGACTATGTCTGCAAAATTAGGTATGATGTCTCTTGTGTTGATGGAGGTTCAAAACTACTTGTACTCCCTTGCATAATCTATCCAAACATGTAGCCACTATATCATCAATATTAACCTACACTTTAATAGATCTTCAACGATACTCTTAATCTTTAATGCATAGTCATTAATAGATAAATTGCCATACTTGACATTTTTTAACTCAGACTTCAACTGTAACTTTCTAACTTTGGTGTTTGTACCAAATAGTTTGACTTGTTATTCTATGCTTTTGTAGGACTATCTACATCATTTATATGCCTAATCATATTGTGTAAAACATTGATGGAAAACCAACACATAACTTTTTGAGCATCCTAGTTTCATTTCTTAAATACCTTGGCCTACTCATGCATAACATTTTCCTCCAGTAGCTCTACAGCCTTAGTATTATCTCCTTCAATGTAGTCTCTATAACCTTTGCCCATTAGAAAATTGGTCAGTCTAAACTTTCAAGCATAGAAGCTATACTTATCAAGCTTATCACTAATAATTTGATTAAATCCCTCAGACATTGTGTAGCAAATTCCAAAAAAATTCTTTTACAGCTTACTAATTCAAGTAAACTATCACATGTACTAAACTCAATACATAAGCATACCTTGATCAAGACCTATAATGTCTAATAGTATCCAAATATTGTTTGTCATACCCAACACTTGCAACTTGTTTGTGAAATGATGAGATTTATAGAGTTCATATACCTTATTAGATTTGTGTACAAATAACCTTTAACTCTTGAAGGGATGCCGAAACATGCTTGGAATAGAAATGTGATGTCAAATATCTATCATGTTCCCTCAAGCACTCTAAGCTTATGAAGACAGCTCATCAATTAGAGATTGTATGAGAGAGATCTCCATAAGTGTACTCCACAATAGGGTTTCTTGTAGACTATTGTGCTTGTGGCTTAGAGCTTCTTGCATGAATGCTACTCTAATACCATGAAAAGATTGGGGGAGAGAGGCACAAGGGGTTTACTCATAGTAAAGAAGACATGTGACTTGCGTGTAAGGACTTCTAAAAAAACCCATATTTATGAAGCTTGCAAGACTAATATATCCCCCTATTTAAGCTTATAAGATATATACATGTATGACTTTTTATGTATCCCCTTTCTTAAATGTAAGTCTTCATAGAACATATACTAACTTTTTTTTTAAAAAAGTTGGAATTATCCTAAGAAATTAAAAGTATAAAAATGGTCATATCACAGTTTGCTTTTTTTTTTTGTTAGAAACCTTAGGTTTAATAACCCTACTATGTGAGGGTTTAGGGTTTTAACCTTACTTGTCAAGGTCTCTTGTTACAATATGCCATGGAGAAACCAATCTATGGAGAAAGGTGATCAAATGCATCCCCTCCCCCCCTTCTTTTTTCCCTCTATCCCCTCCTTAAATTTAAGTTCAATATAGGAAATTAAGAGGAGTCTACCTGTAATGTATACGCTTAAGTGTCCCCTTCCGAAAACCCCCCTCTCTTAAACTCACGTGATACCATACAACATCTATAGTGAACCCCCCGGGGAGAGAGGGAGCTTGAGCTCTTGCAAGATACACAATACATATAAAATGCACACAAGATAAGAAGCTAAAAACCCTAGTCTTTCTTCTTCTTCTTTTTCTCCACTATAATAGTCTACCAAGAATAATAGAGAGTAAAATATACATAATATAAAAGTGGTCCATAGTGTCAACATGCTTACTAGAAGGATGACTAGATAGATATCCATAACTCAGGTAGGTGGACTAATTGATTTCTAGTCATAAACTATCTCTAGAATGATATATCAATGTAGATACCAACCATGCCATTGATATGAATATGGAAACGATCATCCAAATATGTGTATGTCAGCTCATGTTGAGCTTGATCTCAACAAAATCCATAATTGAGATATGCGTTAGATAGTATACTATGAATCCTCTCTTAAATAGTCTGATTCATTTTCTTTGCCACCCCATTTTGAGTTAAGTTTTCTTGAGTTGTTAGCTTTGTTTTAATGCCACAAATATCACATAAATCTCAAAAATCTTGTGAAGTATACTCTCTCCTATTATCACTCTCCAAGCATTTCAACAGCTTCCTTTATTAAGTGATTATTCTTAACATAAGCCAAGTGCTTTTGAAAGATATCCAAGACATCACTCTTTTTATGAATAGGAAGTACCCATACCTTTCTAGTGGCATCATCAATAAGAATGAGAAAATCAAAAGCTCCACCCATAGATATAATGGGCATCGGTCCACATGAATTATATGGATCAAATCCAACATTCTGATCTTACATTATCAACATCCTTACGCAAAAATTTGGTTTATTTTACCAAACATACAATGCTCACAAACTCAAAAATCAGAAAATTAAAAGACAGTATGTAGTGTAAATAAAAAAGATGTGTCATTTGAATAACTTGCATTGGTCTAAAGGGTGATGTTAACTTGATATAGATGGCTGTTCTATGATGTAAGAGAGTGGGTAAGGGGCATATAAAAGGGACAAAGGACATATGTACAAGATATCCTCATTTTTTTTTCAGAATAATATAACTTTGTCCTTCTTCTGTCTAGCTCCTCCCGTCCTTTTATGGCTTTGAGCTATCTCTCTCCTTCTTTCTTGTCTTTCTCTCTACATTTTTAGTCTTTCTCTCTCCTCATCTAGACTTTCTCTCTCCTTTACACTCTTCATCTCTTTCTTGCAATCTTCTCTATTCTCTTTCTCTCTTCTCTCAAGTCCCTTCATGACAAATGGTATCAGAGCATTGGTCTTTTGTCCATTTTTTCCTCTTTTTCTTCATATTCAGTCTCAATTTTCATGAAAACCTATTTCAAACAAGTACTACACACATAAGACATGGATTGTGTTTAGTAGTGACTTGTAGGACACCTACAATTGGAAGAAGACAAATGTAGAGATCTTTGAAGTTGGAAGGGATAGATACGGCAATGGATGGACAAATTGGCACAATGGACAGACAAATTAGCATGTCTTCACTCTCTCAAAGGTATTTTTAAAGAGGTATTTTGGTATAATGGATCTCCATTGAAGTTGGAGAAGGGGAAAGGTTTCAGTTACTTTTGAAACATACTCTTCTTTCCTCTTTTCTTTCAAGTTTTGGCAAGCTTCTATGGAAGGAAATCTGTCCAGTAAGAAAATCTTCAGCTATTTTCTTGATCTTCACTCCTCACTATCAAAGCTTGCAACAAAGACCTTCTTGACCTCAAAAGCAACAAATAGGGCACCATTGTTGATGCTTGAACAGGCTTTAAGGAGAAGATCTTTCCTTCTTCTTCTTCTTCTTCTTCAAGTTTTCTTTCCGGCATCCATGATGCTTTCAGAAGTCCTTCGTGAGGTGCAAGTGGGAGGTTTAATGGCAAGATGCAACATCCACCACTGATGCTTTCAAGTTTTCTTCCCGGCATCCATGATGCTTTCAGAAGTCCTTCGTGAGGTGCAAGTGGGAGCTTTAATGGCAAGATGCAACATCCACCACTGATGCATGTTTTAGGACATCAAGGATTCTGGCCCTTACTTTTACCATTCAGGGATCAGCAAGTAGTATGCAAATAGGCTGTGAGTCAACAAAGGAGTCCAGTGAGGCATCCACAACCTTCCCCATGGCTTGGAGTGCTATGGCACGATGCAGATAGCGATCTGCAATGAAGCCCTAGGGTTTGTCTTTCTTGCCTTCGATGATCTTTGAGTAAGGTCTCATAGACTCTCCATGTAGGCCGCCATGGCATCTACCCTGCGCCTTGCACCTGAGCAAAAACTTGATATTTGCAAGCATGTTGTTCACAAGATCTGATTCTGTTGCAGCAAAACCATGGCGTCTTGCATCATCAGACCAGGGTGACAAAAAGCCTGGCCGAGAACAAGATGCTTCCATTGCTGTCTCTCAAAGAAGTGTTTGTTAGCACAGAAAAAAAGCCATTGCTTCAGTTTCACACGGGAGAGGAGTTTTGCACCAAAGAAGGCATGGTGTCAAGTTGTCCGACCATAATGAAGGGGAACGAGAACCCACCAGATCTGTCACATCCAGCACCTAATCGTAGGAGGAGAAAGTGTTGCTCGAAATGTAGGTGATGCCAGCATTAGACATCTTCCAGATGGAGCACCTCAGGTCCTTGGCAACCTGCTCCAAATCAACTAATGTGGAGCTATTGCCCAGACATACATACATACAAACTAGGCTTCAGAGACTCATCAGAAAATTGATCTACTGAGTTGACTGCCCATTCTATCGAGCAGTGTTCGCTGTGGATCTTTGGGAATCTGCAGAACTGAACTTCCACAGGAGAAGCCTGACTTCAACTGTCAAAAGAGAATCAGATCTGATTGATTGAAGGCAGCTTTGATGGTGAGATAAAATCTCTTCTCAGGTCTTGCCATTGTGTAATATATATCAAGTTTAAGCTGAAATTTGTCTCTACACATTCAATTTCTAGTATTCTTTGTACATTAAGTTGAAAGTTGTGATGGACCACTTACAAATGCACTTCATGATGCTTTTACCAAAGTTTTAGAGAAGGAAAAGGAATTGGTTGCCCTCTCTCATGCAACTATAAAACTGAGCTCATACTCATACAACTACCGACTTACTTGGTCCACTCAAACCACTCGAAGGTAGCATTGCATGTGTTTGATTCTGTCGACTTGCTATTCTTCTCACAAGATCTATGATAGAATTGCTCATCAACATCAATTTGAGCGTTGGTGCCTAGACTCAAGGGTTTTTAGGGGAATCTCCAAATGGCGAGCGGAAATTGGTGAGCAAACGAGCGAATGACACTCGAAGGCGGCAGAGGCAGTTGGATTGATTTTGGACGGCAAGCAACAAACAGGTTTTAAAAGTGCTTTGAAGAGCCACCAAGCAACGGTTGGGAAATTTTCGTAAAATTTTAGAGTGACTGATTGGACTTTAGGAAGTGGCCGGAATTGGGGGACTTTGAGTTGGTCAGGCAAAAATTTTCAGATTATTAAACGGAGATCGGAACGCGGAAATGGTGGTGCCTGAGGTAAAGGCCAAAGTATGGAAGCAATGTAAATGGACTTATGGAAGAGGGGGTGTGACCCTTGGGGGCTCCCCCCCAAAAAATGAAACGTGACTGGGGGGCGTTTTTTTTCCGTGGCAAAAAAATGGAGGGGGTGCAACGACGATTGCATGAGGGAGAGGGGGAGAAGGTCATGGCACCTCAATACAACCCCATGAATTGATCACAGCAGCAGGATGAAGATTATCTTTGCTCTCCATCGCCACTCTCACCTTCGAAAATGACTGCCTGGTTGTTGAGATTCAAACTTGGTCTTTCTCTCTCCTCCCTCTCTCTCTTCCAAATGGCAGTTCATGTGAGTGAAATCAAGAAGAAGAGGGGCTGAAGGATGCTTGTTCGGCAATGATCGGATTGCTCCAAGATCAAGAGGAGGCTAAGGGAAGGTAGTTAGCACTAAAGAATGATCACTGCTTGGTTAGTGGGCTTATCAAAAAACCTGCAACACGTGCATAAGCGGTATGCCTCATTTTTACAAAGAAAATTTGCTTCTTTTTTATGTTTGATGGTCTAAATGAAATTTATATGGAACCAAAATTTGTTTAGATCTTGTTTGCATCATGATTGAGGGTTGTGCATAAAAGAAATGTAGAACTGTAATGATAGCTAGTCATAATAATAAAATTCCAATCCGAAAAGTGTATTTTTTGAGGAAAAATGAAGATTTTGTTGGTTTCGGGTGAGGGAAAGCGATTCATATGGGATAAAATTCTGATAAAAAATATATTTGAGCTGTCATAATCAATCAATAATCATAGATAAAAAATATCCATTTTTATGAATAAATACTTAGAAAAAAATAGAAAAAATGAGATAAAAATGGGTTTTTGTGCTTTAAAAATTAAGGCAAAATATGATTAATGTTTGTAAATGTTTAGCAAGGTGGAGGCATGATGTGTAGCCTTAGCTTATCCTTGTTTGTATGTGTTAGTGCGTTTTTATTTCTTTATATATTGAAAATGAAAAAAAAAACCTTACACCTATGCAACGATGCAATATATAACCGGTAGGGAAAAAATGGGTTGTGAAAGTGTTTAAGTGTTGAAAATGAAGTAAAGTCTGATATTTTGGTTGTACACATCATATAGGGCGATAATCATTGAAGTCTAAAGAGGTTAGTAGCACAATTAAGTTCGGTGCTAGTCTCTAGCAACGCAACAATAACGTATAGATTGGAAATCATTGAAGGGCTAGTTTTACGCTCCACTTTATTGATTTGTTTTACAATAAAATGTTTGTGCACAATAAGTATCCATATTTGTATTTTTCATGCCACATGGTATAAAATCTTAGATGCATAGCACTTGTATGTCAAACATTGACCAATCCTGAGAGTGTGAGGAAGTCCTTGTTACAGGATAGACAAGTAGTTCCTTGGGATAAGTTCAATGAGGAAACATCAACTCCTGGATTGTTCAGTAAACAAAAGAGTGGAGCTTTGTAAGAAGCTGAGAATAAGGAATTAGTGTAAATAATATTGATATTATGCCATGTCACACTGACATTGGTATAAAAGGAGAGGACATGTAATTTTACACATCTTTTTGGATACAATAATACAATTACAGACTTTCTCTCCCTTCTTGCTTACAGCTTCTATGGCTTCCCTTTCTTTCCTGTCTTTCTCTCTCTAAATCTAGTCTTTCTCCTTCCTCGTCACTCTTCTTCTCTCTCTTCCTACGGTCTTTCTCTCTTCTGCAATCTTCTCTCTCCTCTTTCTCTCTCCCTAGTTCTCTCTCTGACAAGTGGTATCAGAGCTTGAGTCTTTGATACATTCTTTTCTTCCATTTTCAATCCCATTTTCCTATTTCAAAATCAATTTCAGACAAAAATGGTACAAGACGGTGACTAGTGGAGTGCTGCAGATCATCTACAGTTAGTAAGAGACTACATCTGGAGATATGCAAGGTCAGATATGGCGGATAATGGCTTAAATGGCAGGACATCATCAAACTTCATGCAAAAATAGAGGTAACTAGGGTAAAGGATGATTAACCGGGCTTAGTTAGAGACTAAACTACAATTACTTTTCAAAAGAGGTCTTCCTTTCCTCTTTCTCCAAGCTCTGCCAAGCTTCCATGGAGTTTTCTGGCTGAGATATCTTCTTTACTCACTGATCCTTGCTCTCCATCAACAATGGCTTGCATAATGGCACTTTAGACATCAAATGCAACAAGTGGAGTACCATTTTATGGCCTGGATGAACAGCCACGTGGACTGGACAGCAACCCGAAAATTGTGCTAATTTTTCTAGCCTGCTCTCCATCATTTCTCAGTCAATCTTCAGCTACGGTGCTCCTAAATGATCCCTGGCAGTGATTTCTTCAACTTCTTGGTGTGTTTACTCCAAAATAGGGCTATATTCTTCATCTTTTTACTCTCTTGAAACCCTATATGAATAGTCCATGGGCAGCCATGAAAGCTTCAACCCAAGCTTTTATTTCTTAACAATTTCTTGAAGATTCTTCATCCTTTTAGCCCGTGGGATCATCTCAGCAAGGATTCTTCAACAAATTGCAAGGATTAAGCACGAAATGGTTAAAGATTGAAGATCAAGAGCTTCTATGGAGCAAAAAAATGGGAGAAACGGGTCTAATGCCTCAATTTCAAGCATTTGAGGCTCCAAGATTGTTCCTAAGTCCTGGATAAACAAGTATTGGGGATTATTTTACCAACATTGGACAACCGGAGGTTCT
Source organism: Lygodium microphyllum (assembly GCF_053477565.2). Taxonomy (NCBI): domain Eukaryota; kingdom Viridiplantae; phylum Streptophyta; class Polypodiopsida; order Schizaeales; family Lygodiaceae; genus Lygodium; species Lygodium microphyllum. Next base: position 70,773,044 of record NC_141140.1, read on the forward strand.
ATCAAGCATATGAGATTGATCAAGTCATCATCAACCATGTCAAATGTATTTTTTTTCAATTCTTAATCTCTCTCATTAATCCAATTGCTGAGCTTAATTCATTTGATTAAGAGATTAAAGAATTGAACAATATTCATCAAATTTTCAACCAACCTTTGCTTGAATCCATCTATTCATGAATGCAATGCTTGCTTTATGTATACTAGTTCCAATCAGTGAATTAGAGGCTTCAATCTGAAATTTCAGCATAACACTTGAATCCCATTGACTGAATCATTGATTGATGAACTTGTTTACTCTAATCCAATTGATTGGCTGAATTTCTTTTGCCCAAGTTGAAATATTGTAAAAGGATAAGTACTAGCAATCAGTGAGTCACTGAATTGCATTGGTAAGACCCTTCTCCTATCCCAAATTTTCAAAACCTCATTCAATTGCATCTCATGAAAGACCGAACGAATATTTCAGAAATGCATATCATGCTAACTGATTAGAACACTAGCCTCTGCCATGTTGACATTCCCACCGAGGAAAAAGGTGGATGCCGGGGGAGATAGTGGGACAAAAGAGAGGTGACCCTCCCTCACTATCGAAGATCCCGAAGGGGTGCAACCAACCGACCCGGGGGAAACTTTGCCCACCTCCCGGTGATTCGGAGCCCGTGTAGGGAGCATGTCATGCCGTTTTATCCCTCACACAGGTACAACGAGTGGAGAATTGAAGACTGAAGACTTTCCAAGGGCTCAAGTACCTACAGGATCAAAACAGGGTAAAACATGGAATTTACAGGACACTTACAGGGTACTTACAGGTGGTTACAGGTACACCCTTCATTACTGAAGCATAGGTGTAGGTACTACAGGGTACCCATAGGTCCTATATACCCTTTTGTAGGGTTTGGTAGCCATTTGGAGTTACTATCTTGCACTACAGGGTCAAAACAGGGCACTTACAAGTCTAGACAGGGTGCAGGACTGGACAATTTAGACTCTGAAATCTAGCTACAGAATTTTTTGTCCTAAACCTGTTATAGCGTGCTATAGCTCATCTCGAAGAGGGCATTCTTAGCTTCAATTTTCACTAAAAAGTTCTGAAATCGGAGCTCCCTAGCAAAAGTTATAGCCATTTTTCTGACAGGGGATACTGCAGGACTGCACTAACATGGCAGGACATAAAGGCAAAAATAAGGTCCAGGAAGGTTATGCTCAGCAAATCAGGGATTCCATGATGGATAGTACACTTCAAGAGAGCCCTGAAGAGCTTCAACAACAAGGAGAAGTCAGTATACTCAATAATACTTCGTGTGCCCATGAACAAAGACATAGGGAACGACATGAGGCCCTTTTGTCAATAATGGAGCAGATGGTTTTATCTACTGATCAAACGAAGTCTTCCGTTGATAAGTTGCTGAATTCAACTACTCAAACCCAGGCTTCTATTGACAAATTGGTGGAATCTAATGCTCAAGTTATGGCACAATTTTCTCAGCTCAGGCAGTTGCAAATGGCATCAAGAGAAGCTAATGAGAAGGCTTGTTCAAACAGTGGCCCTTCAGCCCCACTTCAGCCATCTAACCAAAATGGTCACGGAAATGGGATTATTGGAAGAAGAGGCATTCCAAATAGTCAGTATGAAGTAGAAGAGGCTTCACAGAGGCATGATGACTATTTGGGCAGTTTGAATGGGGCCAATACTCAAGCTTTTGGACTGCATACTCAAAAGTCTAGGGGTGCTCTACCAACATGAAGATTTCATAGTAATTTTCAGCCACATGTTGGAAGATTTCCGTCTCAATTTGGAGGCTCCGTACTTGGTAATCCTGATTAACCAATTTTGGGACAGCAACCCTTTCATGAAAGGGAGTTTAAGGACAAAATTGTTTTAGCCAAATTTAATGGTCAGTCATCTTCACCATCTGATTTAGAGGAATGGACCTCTAAGATGGAGTCCTACTTTGATATATACCCTAAAACTGATGATATGAAGATTCACTTTGCTTCCTTGCATCTGGAGGGATTTGCCCATACTTGGTGGAGGTATATCAAGAAAGAAAATATACTTGTAGAGAATTGGGAAGCTTTCAAGGCACTTATGGCTGAAGTTTTTGTTTCGCCTCTTGAGAAAGAGAAGTTAGCACGGAGATGGTATGGTTTGGAACAAAGGGACTTGAGTGTAAGAGAATATACAAATCAATTCCTCAACTTGACCATGTATGTGGAAAGCATCAGTGATGAGGCTAAGCTTCACAAGTTTATGTATGGTCTGGAGCCATCTTTATCAGCTGATGTTATGGCACAAAATCCTACTTCACTTTTTAAGACTATTGAGCCTGTAGAGCACTATGGAAGGAAGTATAGAAAAGAATCTTCATTTCAGCCTGGTTTTGGACAGCCAAGGACTGTTTTAAAGCAGGGACAAGTTGGTAACACTTATGGCAGTAATCATGTGCCCAATGGGAGCTTACGGGTACCAACTTATCCTCCGTTTAATGCTTCTAGGCCTCAAAGTAATTTCAGGACAGCAAACAGTCCAAAAGTTGTTTTCAAACAGGGGGATAGCAAGCCTAAGTCCATTTCAGCTAATACAAATCCCAAATCTATTCCTGTGGATCTTATCAAAGAAAGGAAGGACAAAGGCTTATGTTTCAAGTGCGGGGAAAAGTATACACCTGATCATGCTTCAAAGTGTGTATACAAAAATGCCAAACCTAAGCTTCAGAGTATGTTGGTTTTTGAGGATTTTGAAGATGACATAGATGAAGCTAATGCAATGGCATTTAATGCTGAAAATGAAGATCTTGAGGAGGAAGTTGGACAGGAGTATTTTTATGATCCAGCCGACTCTTTTCCTTTTGATCTAGGTAGAAGTGTTCCATTTAACCTTGGTGGATCTTGTGATGAGTCGCTTGCTACCACTAATTGTTCTATCTCTATGGATGCTTGGACGGGATCTAAGAGTCCTAATACACTTCGTATGAAGGGAAGCATATATGGAAAGTGAGTGTTCATCCTGATAGATAGTGGCAGTACTCATAGTTTTGTGAATAAGTCCATCATGGACAAGCTAAATTGTGTTTCCACAGACTTACAACAGCCCATTAGAGTTCAAGTGGCTAATGGTGAAGAAGAAATCAGCACACAGATTTGCCCACAGGTTTCTTTACAGTTGGCTGAAAATTTTGAAGCCAAGATAAATCTGATCACTCTGGAAATGGGGCCTATAGATATTGTACTCGGTTGTGATTGGTTGATGACATTAGGCAGGATCACTATGGATTTCTCATAGTTATATATGGAGTTTATCTCCAATGGACAGCTTATCCATTTACAGGGGATTCCTAGTAGATCAGATTTTCAGCTTATCACCATCAAATAACTCAAAAGAGAGTACAAGAAGCGCTCACAAATATTTGTTTTGCATTTGAATAAAGAAACACAGGATCAGTCCAATAATTCAGCAAACCATCCAGCCTTGACAGCTCTTCTTGAGGAGTATAGAGATCTGTTTGAAGTACCTACTTCATTACCTCCTAAGAGAGCAGTGGATCACCCCATTGATTTGGAGCCCAACTCAAAGACAATCAATAAGCCACCTTACAGATTATCAAAGTGTGAACGAGAGGAAGTAGCCAAGCAAATCAAAGAACTTCTTGAAATGGGATTTATTGAACCAAGTTCTTCTCCTTACGCATCTCCAGTCTTGTTAGTCAAAAAGAAAGATGGATCTTTCAGAATGTGCATTGACTACAGGGATCTCAATAAGATCACAGTGAAAAACAGGTATCCTATACCCAGGATTGGTGATTTGCTTGATGAGCTTAAGGGGGTTCGATTCTTTACGAAGATTGATTTGAGATCAGGGTATCATCAGATTCGCATGCAAGAGAGTGATGAAGTCAAGACTCCTTTCAGAACTGATCGTGGGCTCTATCATTTCTTGGTGATGCCATTTGGGCTTACAAACGCTCCAGCTACCTTCCAAAGCCTGATGAATAAGATTTTACAACCTTTCCTCTTTCAGTTTGTCTTGGTGTTCTTTGATGACATCTTGATCTATAGCAAGACTTTACAGGATCACTTGGCACATGTGAGGAAGGTTTTTGATGTATTGAGACATCATAGGCTTTTTGCTAAGGAGAAGAAGTGCTCTTTCATGCAGGCTGAAGTGGAATACTTGGGACATATTGTCAGTGAAAAAGGAATATAGGCTGATCCCAAGAAGGTGCAATGCATAAGAGATTGGCCAACACCTACTACTACTACCTCTCTTAGAAGATTCCTTAGTCTATCTTCATTCTATCGCCGATTTATTAAGCATTATGCGGCAATTGCAGCTCCTTTGACTGATAGGTTGAAGAAGGAGGCTTTCTTTTGGGATGCTCTTGCAGATAGCACCTTCAACTAGTTAAAGGAACTCCTTACCTCTGCTCCTATCTTAGTATGTCTGGATTTCTCCAAAGAGTTTACTATACAGTGTGACATTGCATAATATCAATATTATTTACACTAATTCCTTATTCTCAGCTTCTTACAAGCTTGTACACTTGTTCTTTATGTTGAAGTAGTGTATCTTGGGGACAACTCCTGAGATGTAGGAGATCTACAGTGAGGCCACAGTGTTTCAACCAAGAGGTTGCCCCTCGTGTATGTGATACGAGGTATTATACCTGTATGCTATGGAATCTCCCTATGAAGAGCAGGGGAAGGAAAATGTTGGATTGTGTCCTATTACAAATGCAAAATCGATATTAGAGTTTAATGTAGTGTGAGCCTTAGATATTCTTGGCCGTAAGGCCATGTGGGGTGTCTTGTGTGTCTTAGAGGTCTGGCTAGTACTAGAGAGCTAGTGTCGGTCCCATTTTAGGTCCCGACAGGTAATTCGGAATCTAGGATCTCTAGGAATCAAATAGTCGGTTTATGTCCTCTGACAAGAATCATCAAGACAAAATACAAAAAGAGGAACATGCTGAGAGGGCTAGACAGCAAGCTGAGATTCTAAGGCATTATTCTCCTCAAAGGAGCAGCCCGATACACATAAGAGGTAGTGGTTTTAATAACCCAAGTGTCGCAAGCAACCCTTTGAGTGCAAGAGGAAGTCCTAATACTTCCCCTCTTCCTGTCAATCAGCCCACTTCAAGTGGGGGATGTAGTTTTATCTACACAAGCTCCTATTTTCAATCCGGTTGTAGCCATGGCACAACCCATTGCAATTCCAGCAAGCACATTGGATTTACTAGCATTAGGAGCACCTTTGCCCATCTTCAATGGGTTAGCAGAAGAAGATGGAGAACTCTATATTAATGAGTTTCAAAAACTCATGTTCAAGTATCGAATCCAAGGCAAAGGACACTTAATGATGTTCTTCAACATGTCAATAAAAGGAAGGGCAATAGTTTGGTATCATGGTCTAGAGATCGGAACCATAACTAGCATTCCGTAGAGAGTTTCCCTTGAGAGGGGTGGACAATATTGGTTGCATGTCTTGAATATAACACCCTAGGAGCCAAATGAGAATGTCTAGGCCTATGCCAAGAAACTAAAGCAAGTTCTTCGCAAACTTGATACTTATATTCCCATCCCACCTGTTGCACAGTTGCAATATTTCCTACATGGATTAGATTTCGACATCTAAGTGCAGCTGAGTAGTGTCTCTTTGGCTGACATTGACAATGCTACTACACCCAAGCAAAAGGAATAGAGTCGTGCTTGCAAGCAGCTTATGCAGCAAGGGTAAATTGGAATGGCAATAATTTAGCACTGACCAATGGGAGTCAAGGGAACCCCATGTCAAATGCGAATGGAAGAGGGAGTATCAGCCAAATTTGCCTATGTTACCAAGTCCTCCCAATGTGACCATGACTATGGCTAGTCAGATGGCTCCACTAAATGTTGGAGGCCAAACAACAAACCTTAATGTTGTCCTAGTAAGTTAGTGGCTGATTCCCAATCAAGTGGTTAGGCCGATGGGATGATAGATAGACGATCGCGGCTATGAGTCAAGTGCCTCAAATGTCCTTGGTGAAGTTAAGGATATAATGAAACACTACACTAACATGATTACCGAACAGTATAGACAAATAGCTGTTGATGTCAATTTCTTTAAGAAGCAGCAGAATTTGATAAGGAGTCGACGCCCTGAAGAGGGTGCCCCCTCAAGATTCAATTGTAAGTGGTATGGTGGCCAACATTTCCCTAGAAATTGTCCAAATGTCAAATGTAATATTTGCAAAAAGTGTAGCCACTTAGATCCTACCTGTTGGAGTAAGATTAGTTCTCTTCAGCAAGGAAGTAAACAACCAGATCTAGTCAATCATCGTGCACAAGGGAATAATCTCCAGCAAGATGATGGACCAAGACAAATACTACAAAGAGGAAAGGCTACTGTAGAGGAGTTGCCTCATGGCAGTGGAGTCATCCTTATTGATGTTGTATGTGTCAATGCCATTGAAACTTCTAATCTATGAGCCGTAACAAGAGGTCAAAATACTAGAGAGGGTGACAAAGGAAATGTAAAATATATCAAGGGAAACCCTAAGCAAGATGCTAGGGGAAAGCAAGTCTTGAATCTTGATATGGAAGGTGGACCTCTAAGGCCTGTTGATAGTAAAGTTGATCCCAAGAAGGATAAAGAATTGCCAAGAAAGAAGGAAAAAGTTAACAAAGAGGCACCAAAGCTGATCCAAAGACCAAAGGAGAGAATGGTCTGGTAAGAGAAGAGAGCTTTGGCTAACTACCATGACTTTGATTTAGCAAGTTCTATTTGTAAAGTTAAACCAGACGTAAACCTCCTGCAATTGATTAAACTATCTCCAAGAGTACATAAGGAATTCAAGAAAATCATGCATATTGGGTATATTGTAGAACCTTTGGGCATAGCACGAGTAGGAGAAGATTGGTTCAAGCATGTTGAAAAGCATTGTCCCAGGGTTCCAGCATATGTGGATGGAATATTAGTGGAGCATGCTATCATGGACACTAGATCCTCCGTCAATATCATGAGTTCAGACTTGATGGAGAGACTAGGTTTAGAAATTCAAAAAGACGGCTCCACACTTCTTAGGATGGCTTATGACCATCTAAGGCAACTAGAAGGTTGCATCACTAAAGTCCACGTTATCGTTGCAAGCATGGAATGCTATCTAGACTTTAGGGTGATAAGGTTTGTAGGACGTCCTAGCTATCAAGTTTTTCTAGGTAGGCCATGGATCTTACGAACAGACTATCAAGCCAATATACCTGCTAGTCAAGTGATTCTAGGTAGAGGTGCTAGTCGTGTAATAGTGGATGCTTGCCCTAAGTCTCCTTAGAGTGAGAGAGCTCCTTTATCCTCTATTGAACTAGAAACAATAGATGATCCATCTGGCAGTGAGACGTCATCGAGCGATGGATCTAAAGAAGAATCCACTACAGAGGACATTTATCAGATAACTTTGAATGAGCTGATAAAGCCGTAGGATAGGATAAGAGATGCGGATGTAATTGAGTTGGACCTTGGTACGCCAAATGGTTTGTAGCCAACCAAATTAGGTTCCATGCTTAGTTCAGAAGAAAGAGAGGACTATGTGTCCTTAATTCAAGAGTTTTGCGACATCTTCACTTGGAGTTATGACAAATTAAGGATGCATTCCTCCCAACTTGGTTGTGCATACCATTCCTCTAAAGGAAGGAAGTCAGCCCGTACGTCAAAAGGTAAGGTGCATGCCTTTTGAACTAAGGGATGGGCTGTTCGAGGAGCTACAGAAGTTACAAAAAGTGGGTTTGATCTTCCCTATTTAGAATACTAAATGGTGTTCACCAGTTGTGATTAGGAAGAAGAAAAATAATCAAATCCGGCTTTGTGTAGAATTTAGAGAGCTGAATAAGCAAACTATTAAGGATTACTATCCATTGCCATTTATTGACCAAATTTTGGATCAATTAGCGGGTAGGAAAATATATTCGTTCATGGATTGCTTTGTGGGGTATAATCAAATGGTGATTGCCAAGCAAGACATGCTGAAAAAGACATTTATTACTGTCTTCGGTACCTTTGCATACCATGTGATGGCCTTTGGTTTATGCAATGCACCTGGTTCGTGGCAAAGAACAGCTCATAAGACCTTTGGTGACATCTCCCCAGAGGAGTTGAAGATATTTGTCGATGACCTAGGGGCAACCACCATAAGAGAAAGGCAGTTGATTATTTTGCAGAAGTGTTTTGAGCATTGTAGTAAATTTTATATAGCTCTTAACCCACGGAAGTGCATATTTGGAGTACCCTATGGGCTGTTGCTAGGCCATGTGGTTAGTTCAGTAGGGATCGAAAGTGACCTTGAAAAGATAAAGGTCATAGTTGCTATGAGTCCGCCACATACTCCAAAGGAGGTATATAGCTTTCATCAGTAGGGTTTTATCGAAGGTTTATAAATGCCCTAGTAGAAATAACGTTGCCACTAATGAACCTATTATCCTTTAATTGTATGTTTGTATGAAGTGATGCTTGCAAAGTATCTTTTGATGATGTGAAGCAAGAGCTTGCCAAAGCACCTATTTTAAAAGCACCTAAAAGGGGTGAAATGTTTTATATATTTTCAACAGCAACAATGTATAGTATTAGCTGCTGTTTGGCCCAAATTTGACAGGAAAAATGGTACCATTTGATAGCCTTTGCTAGTCGAAAGTTGCGCATATTGGAAATTAACTACAAGTATATGGAGAAGTTGTGCCTTTCGATGGTATTTGCAACCAAAAAGTTCGAGCACTACATTCTTTACGAGAAGGTGGTTTTTTATATGAAGGCGAAAGGGCTTCGATTGTTGATGAACAAGTTACAGCTGTGTAATCATTTAGCAAAGTGGTTAATCACTTTACAGGAGGAGTTTGATTATGAGATTAAGAGCAAGTCACCGAAGCTACAGGGCATTGTAGAATGTCTTATGGATTTTGGAGAGCCAAAAGAGGTCTTAGCTAAAGTAAGCGACATGGAAACACTGTTTAAGATTGATACATCTTCTATTCCTTCCTGGTATGCTGCTATAATGTACTATCTATCTATAGGAGAGACTGGAGCTACTCTATCAAAATACGAGAAGAGAAAAATTAAACACCAAACTTTAAAATTCACATTAATCGCAAGATCACTATACCGGTAGGGTGTTGATGATATCTATCGCTGATGTTGATGCTTGACGAGGTTCCATTCATCTTGGAGAAGTACCATGACTCCGCTTGGGGAGGGCACTTTGTTGGGCGGTTGACGGCACAGAAGGCCTTAAGAACTAGATATTGGTTGCCATCCATCTTTCAAGATTCATTTGAGTATGTTAAGAGATGCGATACTTGTCAATGGCATGACAGTAGGGAGAATATGAAGCGACCACTTACCCCGATTATGGCTATACTTCCATTTGAAAAGTGGGGGATCGACTTTATGGTCCTTTACTCCATCGTCCATTATGCAAAAGCGATATATTATCATGGTGGACTGACTACAGGGGCAGTTAGTTATTTATTATGATGCACAGAGAGAATTATTTCTAGGAAAACTTGTGCCCAAATGGGACGGTCCCTATAAGATTGTAAGAATAGGGAAGAATAAATCCACAACATTACTGACTGATCTTGAGGGGGTGGAATTCAAAAATAAGGTTAATCTTAATAAGATTAAACCTTATTATTTCTAAATGCACTAACAAAATAAATGCCTTGCAGATCCATATTGGGATGATCAAGAACCTGCAAGAGACGAAAGAGGTTGATGGGACGATTGATTCCTTATTTGGAACACCTATACTTGGAGTAGAGATATCATCAAGGGAAGCTTTTTCGGTGGTGTAAAGGATATAAGGTGATTGAGCAAGAGGACGGATCATTCGTTTGGGAAATTAAAGTCTTCTATCATCACTGCTTACGAATCTTGACGAGCATCCCTGTTGCATTCAATGAAGAGGGTAGGATGGAGCCTTCAGTACATCCTCTAAACATGCTCAATTTTGATTATTATAATTACGAGTAGAGTTGACGATGGCTGGCTATGTGAACCTATTGTGAACATACACAATGTACCTTGATGGAGCATCTAGGGGTCCCAACAAGCAAGGGAGTATAGGGATAGTTAGAGTCGTAATGAAATTAGTAGTTTATCTCAAGGTTGGATTTACCAATAATATGGCATAATACAAAGCCTTAATTATGCGGTTAAATATTGCTAAGAAAGGTGGTATCCGTCAGTTGTTAGTAAAAAAGGGGATTCCCAATTGGTATTGAACCAACTAACTAGGACATACACAATTCAAAATCCTATTCTCTCTATGTATTATCGCACTGCTATGATCCTACTTGATGAGTTTGAGAGAGTGTCTCTTCAGCTAGTTCCACATTCTTGGAATCAGTTTGCAAACTCGTTAGCGAACTTCGCTTAGGAAGAAGACCTTTTCTTTAACTGTGGTCCTAGTTTGGATATCTCTATGGATGATGCGATAGGACCCACTAGTGGATTATGGGGGCTTTTATCAAAACATGGCCTCTATTGTGGGTAATGCAAAGGGTGGCCAAGACCCATTTACCTTTGTTATCTTGGACCCATACGTTGGTTAGTGTTGCGAGCAACGAATGCGTGGTTTGCGCGTAGCGAATGGAAGAAGCTCCCTCGTTCTCTCTTTTACTCATAAAATTGCATACGTCTCATGAGAAATTGAAAATAGACTAAAAGAGAGGGTAAAGTAAGATGAAGCGACACAAGATTGGGTACAATCTCCCCCTGACATGAAGTGGGCGGCTCCCTTCATGCCATATTTATAATAATATTATGAAATCTTCTTTGCCCAAGATTTAGGCCCTTTACAATCACTCTTTGCATAAAGAGTTTGAGTGTACTGGAAAAGAGATAGAGTAATCTGAAATAATGGATGCTAGCAATTGTGCATTCTACAACTCTCTAGAACCATTAATATTTTATTGGACATATCTTCTAAAAATCTATTTTGCTAATAAATATTTACATAGAGGCTATGCACACGCCTTATAAGAAATAGCGGCATGTCTAATACAATAATCCAATAATTTCCAAATAAATTCTTGAGAAAATAGTCTTTAAAATGCTTGCGCGTGGCGTGCCTTTCCAATTCACCTTGCTCTACATATCAACTGTCAAATATTCAAAAAATCATGTCAGAATAATAACCAACTGAATAATTGCAGCTAGCCACATAAATCAATTAATTTGGAATTCCATACAATAATTAATTCAGAAAGACGTTAATACTCATGTGGATAAAATAGTATCACCCACATTCACACTTACATCGACGCCTGGAAAGGATAGGCATCCCCATCGTCCTTCCGTATAAGACAATTCTTAAGAAACGTGCCCCCCATTGACAGAGAACCATTTAAGGCGCTCATCCTTGTTGAGATATCGAGCTCCACTCGTGATACGCCAGGGTGACCATTGTGTATTTATGTCACCGACTTGCCAGTTGCAGACGCGGTTGGTACACCGCCCATGAATAATAGCTACATGATAGCTATCCTTATCTACTCTAGTTCGTGGCTCAGTTAGTATGCCACCTTAGTTAGTTGAGTTTGGTTTGAGACCCATATATAGGGTTCTTCTATTTCTTTGTACTTGAGTTCTTTTTGGCTTACACAACTAATAAGAGGAAAACTGTTTTCAGCCTCCACCCTTGTGTGTCTTCCCCCATTGTGCAAGCAAGAAAGCTTCAAGCGAGACTCCTTCCTTCTCTCCCACAATCTTGACATGGTATCAGAGCCTTGTTCGTGGTAAGGAGCTCAAGAAAGCAAGCCAAGCTCGCGGTGTTCTGGTAAGAGGAGCAGTGTTGCTTTCATTTTCTGTTTTGGGAGCAGATCTCTGCAGGTAGCACAGCCGAAAAGTGCAGGAGTGTATTGTCTCAGGTTGAGACGCCCTTCGCGGTGAAGCAAGAGGGCAGTATATGCTGCGGGTAAGGGCTTTAGCCCTTGGCGACCTTGTTTTTTTTATTTGAGGCCATTTCGGGGCCTGTTTTGGAGGCGGAAGTTCTCTGCACGCACTCAGAAAAAGGCCCAGTTTTATGCTGTACAGCCACTGTTCTACAGGTCGGTAAAAAGTTACTGTAAAAATTGCATTGTATGCTTGTGCACAGAGACATTGGGAGTTACAGAATCATCCCTGTTGCCTGTTGATGCGAAATCGTCACTAGGAAGTGACTGTGTGGTCAAATATCACTTTCGCCAGTTTTGCAGATTTTCCCGTGTGAGGGTGAAGCTGTGGTTTTTGTAGTGACAGAATTTTTTTCAGTCTTCTGTAATGGCATCTGATTCTCTTTCACAGATTGTCACTGAAAAGCTTGACAAGAACAACTTCCAAGCATGGAAGTTTAGAATGACGAATTTCCTTATGGGAAAAGGATATTGGAAATTTGTTGCAGGAAATGAAGAAGAACCAGTTCTTCCTGATGTTCCCAATCAATAGCAAATGCAGGCATTCAAAACATGGCATGAGAGAGCAAGGAAAGTTATGTACTGGCTGTCTATCAGCATTTCAGACTCTATGATTGTGCATATTCAGGATGCAAGTACGCCAAAGGAGGCATGGGATACTTTGTCAAAAATGTATAGCACAAATACGCAAGCCAGGAAAATGCAGCTCAAGCAAGAGTTGCATAATGTGCAAAGAGAAAATATGAGCATCAATGACTACTACATGAAAGTGAAGAAGATTGCAGATGCACTTGCTTCCATCGGGTCGCCAGTGGAAGATGATGATTTAGTTTCTATGACCTTGAATGGTCTAGGAAAGGATCATGTACAGTTTCGGACATCCATTTCAGTTCGTGAAAGATTTCTTGATTTTGAGGAGCTGATTGCTCTTTTAATTTCTGAGGAGCAAAGAAATGGTGGTGCATCTTCTTCAGGAGGAACTTCAAAAGAAGCTGTCTTCTACTCAAATGCTGGAAGAGGTAGAGGCAGAGGTAGAGGAGGCCGATATGGAGGCCGTGGTAGAAATTAGAATATGCAGCAAACTCAAGAAAACCAGTCCTATGGAGGATGACGTGGTAACTCTAGAGGCAGGGGGAGCCAAAGAGGTCGTGATGGATGGCAAAGAGACCAAAATGCAAACAGTAATGTTGAATGCTACTATTGTGGTAAAATGGGTCATATGGCTAAAGACTGCTATAAAAAGCAGAATTACATCATGAATGGAAAACTGCAACAAGGAAATTATGCATCCTCTAGTAGACAGGGTGATGATAGAAATGAGCATCTGTTTATGGTGCAGCACATGAACAATTCTGTGACAAGTGCAGAAGAAAGCAACGATGTATGGTATGTTGACTCAAGTGCATCAAACCATATGACAGATCATGCAGAATGGATGAAGGATGCAAGGAAAATGGAAAAACCAGGATTTGTGGAGACTGGTGATGATACTGCACATCCTATTGTGTAGATTGGAAAAATTCCCTTGTCTATGCAGGATGAAAAAAAGAAATACCTGTCCGATGTATTTCATGTCCCGAATATCACCAAGAATCTGGTTTCTGTCGGTCAAATGGTTGAGCAGGGCTTGCAGGTCAGATTTAATCCTCATGGATGCTTTGTTGAGGATATGAGAAATAAAGGTCGCTTGATAGCAAAAGGAAAGAAGAAGGGCAGAATGTTTACGTTGGATGCAGACATGTCTGAATTGAGTGCAGCAATGTTTGCACATGGGACCGGTGTAGTTGCAGATATTGATATCTGGCATAAACGCATTGGTCATGTTAATGTACAGTGACTTAAATCAATGCAGGCCCAAAATATTGTTGCAGGATTGCCAAAATTCAAGGTTGCAGAAATGCATAAGGTATGTGAAGCCTGTCAGTTTGGAAAACATGCAAGGAAACCATTTCCTAGACATGTTCAAGAGAGTGAGAAGCCATTGGAATTAATCCACTCTGATGTGTGGACTACTAAAGCTGCATCTCTTGGAGGCTGTCATTATTTTGTCACTTTTATTGATGACTATAGCAGAAAAGTTTGGGTGTATTTTATGAAAAAGAAAAGTGAAGTTTTTGGGCATTTCAAAATTCTTAAAGCTATGGCTGAAAAAAAAACAGGTCTGCAAATAAAATGCCTAAGGTCAGATGGAGAGGGAGAGTACCTCTCAAATGAGTTTGCAAAGTTCTTGCAGGAGCATGGCATAAAGCAGCAATATTCATGCAGTTATACCCCACAACAAAATGGAATTGTAGAAAGGAAAAACATGCATATTGGAGAGGTATCTCGTGCCATGCTCAATGAAAAAGACTTGCCAGATTTTTATTGGGCTGAAGCAGTTGCTACAGCAGTCTATATAATGAACAGGACTCCCACTGCAGCAATACATGGGATGACTCCAGAGGAGAGGTATACTGGTAGGAAACCAGATATTTCTCATTTGAAAATTTTTGGTTGCATTGCCTATGTACATGTGCCAGATGAGTTGAGATCCAAGTTGGATCCAAAAGCTGAGAAGTGCATCTTTATTGGTTACTCTCTGCAGCAAAAAGGGTATAGATGTTATAACCCTTCTACTCGTAAGTTTACAGTGAGCAGAGATGTTGTTTTTGATGAGATGAGTAGCTGGTATAAACCAGTAAATGTGATTGATGATGTAGATGCACAAAATGGTAATGCTGCACAGAATTCACAACAGTAGTCACAAAATATTAGTGGACCTGGAGCGTCCTCTAGCAGTGGTTCACATTCTTCGCCATGGACAGGCAGATTGAGATCAGGAGAATCTTCTCAAAGCAATGCAAATAGTGGTATGCAGGTATCACGAAAAGGAAAAGAGAAGGTTGATCAGCCCATGTTTGATGTGAATGCAGGTCACTCTTATGTGGATGGTGAATCCAGTGGCTCAGAACAGAGCATTGATGATGAGTTGGATATTCCTTCTATTGTTACACCTGGAGTAAGGAAGACCGGGGATGTTTTGAGAGCACCTGGGAGTGAACCTACTTTGCGCAGGTCTATGAGAGCTAGGTATCTTGTGGATAGGCTAAAATATGATGGATTTACAGCCATTCACTATGCATATATGGTCAAAGTGATACATGAACCAGAACCCACATCTTTTGAGCAAGCCATGGGAAAAGAAAAATGGGAGAAAGCCATGGATGAAGAAATGGATGCCTTGGAAGCAAATGCTACATGGGAGTTAGTACCTTTGCCTAAAGGTAAGAATGCAATTAGCTGTAAGTGGGTTTATAAGGTGAAGCACAATGCAGATGGTTCTGTGAACAGATACAAGGCAAGATTAGTAGTCAAGGGGTATGCACAAACATATGGCATTGACTATGAAGAAACATTCAGTCCAGTTACAAGGATGGCAACTGTAAGAGCAGTCATTGCTATGGCTGCATCAAAGGGATGGTCTTTACATCAGATGGATGTAAAGAATGCCTTCTTGCATGGTGATTTGC
Source organism: Lygodium microphyllum (assembly GCF_053477565.2). NCBI lineage: Eukaryota > Viridiplantae > Streptophyta > Polypodiopsida > Schizaeales > Lygodiaceae > Lygodium > Lygodium microphyllum. The sequence continues at coordinate 70,788,468 of NC_141140.1, forward strand.
AAGAAGAGGTCTATATGGAGCAGCCACCAGGTTATGTGCATGCTGTTCATCCTGAGTTTGTTTACAGGTTGAAGAAAGCCTTGTATGGCTTGAAGCAAGCACCTAGAGCATGGTCTAACAAGATAGGACAGTATCTTGTCACTATTGGCTTTCAGATTTTCAAGGCAGATTTCTCACTTTATGTGAGAAAAACAGAGAAAGGTATTATGCTACTTGTCATTTATGTTGATGATTTGATTATGACAGGTGACAGTGATGAAGATATCCTTCATGTGAAGATGCTATTGAAGCAGAAGTTTGAGATGAAGGATTTGGGAGAGCTGCGTTATTTCTTGGGCATTAAGGTGATTAGATCACCAAGTGGGATACAGCTCTTGCAGAGGCAGTATGGATTGGACATGCTGTCCAAATATGGGATGACAGGCTGTAAGCCTATTTCAGTTCCTTTAGAGCAAAATGTGAAGCTGAGCACAGATGCAGGTGAGCTTCTAGAAGACCCTACTATGTACAGACGCATAGTAGGAAGTTTGATTTATATGACTATTACCAGGCCAGATTTGAGCTATGCTGTTGGATTGGTAAGTCAGTTTATGCAGGCTCCAAGGAAACCACATTTGGATGCGGCTAGACGCATACTCAGGTATGTGAAGTCCACATTGCAGTATGGACTATTTTATGAGACTGGGGTTCAGATACAGTTGCATGGATACACTGATGCTGATTAGGCTGGTAGTATTTCTGATAGACGATCTACTAGTGGATATGTGTTCTCTTTTGGGAGTGCTGCAGTCACTTGGAGCAGTAAGAAACAACCTACAGTTGCCTTGTCGAGCACAGAGGCTGAGTACAGGGGTGCAGCAATGGCTGCATGTGAAGTAGCTTGGTTGCATAAGCTACTTTATGATATGCATCAGTCTACAGATGAACCAGTTGTCATTTATTGTGACAACATGAGTAGTATACACTTGGCAAATAACCCAGTCTATCATGCTAGAACAAAGCACATTGAGGTGCATTATCACTATGTGCGAGTGAGGGTTTTACTAGGTCTTATTGATCTAGTTTATGTCAGCACAGAGGATCAGGTAGCTGACATATTCACAAAGGCATTGGGCGCAGAGAAGCTGCGCAAGTTCAGAGACCTGCTTGGTGTGCAGGAATTGGGATTGAGCTCAAGGGGGGGTGTTGAGATATCGAGCTCCACTCGTGATACGCCAGGGTGACCGTTGTGTATTTATGTCACCGACTTGTCAGTTGCAGACGCGGTTGGTACACCGCCCATGAATAATAGCTACATGATAGCTATCCTTATCTACTCTAGTTCGTGGCTCAGTTAGTATGCCACCTTAGTTAGTTGAGTTTGGTTTGAGACCCATATATAGGGTTCTTCTATTTCTTTGTACTTGAGTTCTTTTTGGCTTACACAACTAAGAAGAGGAAAACAGTTTTCAGCCTCCACCCTTGTGTGTCTTCCCCCATTGTGCAAGCAAGAAAGCTTCAAGCGAGACTCCTTCCTTCTCTCCCACAATCTTGACAATCCTACCAACATACACACAAAGGAGAACCATTTAAGGCGCTCATCCCTTTGCGTAGGTGCCACCTGGCAACATACTCCCGAGGTGGGATAGCAATTGTGCTTAATTGCTATTGGCTGGATGTGGAGACAATAAATTGGAAAAAGGTCGCAAATTACGAGCATGCATCCATTGAGCTTCCTCAACATGGTGATTGTGGAATTTGACAAGATAACAATGATAAGTATTTCTAGTTCTAGTGGTCATATAGTCAACATCAATAATTGTTTCAGGGATTAGGATTTCATGGTCATCTACAATCAAGGGTGGTGAGTCATAAACAGGATGAACATGAAGAGAACCTTTAAAGGGGCGCAAAAGACTAATGTGAAAAGTGTTGTGGATTTTCCAATGATGAGGTAAATGTAATTTATAAGCATTAGGATTAATACAATGGAGAATTTTAAAAGGTCCAAAGAAACGAGGAGCTAATTTTACATTCGGGTTCTTTTCTACACTATGGAGTCTAAGTTTTTCAACACGTAACCAAACATAATCTCCTTCTTTATAAATCATGGCTTGCCTCTTTTTATTTGCTTATTTCACATATGATTGTTGGGCCTTTGCTAGCATTTGTTTAGCTTGCTCATAAATACTTGAATGATTTTGAATCCAATCATCAACAGAAGGTATTTTCTATGTTAGACGAAATGTAGAAGTTGGCAATTTGTGACCATAAACAATTTCAAAAGGTGCCTTTTGTGTAGTAGTGTAAGTGGTATTATTGTAAGCAAACTATATAAGGTGCAAATGATTATCCCATGTGGCTGGAGAAAAATTTGTTTAAGCATGAATTAAATCCAAAATTGTGCTATTTGTGGCCTCTGTTTCACCATTAGTCTCTGGATGAAATGCAGAGCTAAAACCAATCTTAGTTTCTAAGTTAGTAAAAAATGTAATCCAAAAATTATTACAGAATCGAGGATCTCGGTCAGACACAATAATTTTCGGCAATTCATGGTGCACAAAAATATGGTTGAGAAATAAGTTAGTGGCTTGTGCATCACTTAAGGTCTTTTTACAAGCAATGAAGTAAGCCTGTTTACTAAATCTATCAACTATGGTCCATATCAAATTATTCTATAAAGAAGTTTGTGGTAAACCTATATTATGAAGTCCATAGAAATCTGCTCCCAAGGTGAATTAGGGATAGGTAATGGAAGTAATAAATTGTATGACTTACCATGATGTCTTTTTATGCGTTGACATACAATGCATTTAGAAACAAAATTAGAGACATCACGTTATATATTTGGCCAAAAAAAATCTTTGTGTAAATTTCTAAGTGTGGAGATAATACATAACATTTTTGCATAATGAAATGACGAAAAGGATTAGTAATACATAACCTTTTTTCATAAAACAGAAAACCATCGGAAACAGAAAAGTTATTAGTAGGGATCCATTGATTGTTAGATAAATTTACCCAAACATCATGAAAATCGGGATCTTGAAGATAAGTATTTTTCATTGTGTCTAACGAAGAAGTAGAAATGATAGAATTATTATTTAATGATGGCCTACGGCTAAGTGCATCGACTACTACATTTTCCTTAGCTGGTTGATATTGAATGAGTGGATGAAAGGATTGAATAAATGATGCCCACTGTATGTGTCTATCAGAATATTTGTGGTTGTGACAATAAATGTTTAATACTCTCGTGATCGGTTTTAATCATAAAATCCGAAATAGGCATACGAACTTGGTGATATCCTAATTTTAAATCAATTTTACTAAACACTGTTGCTCCTTGTAATTTAACTAGAAGGTTGTCTACTCTAGGTATTGGATACCTATTTTTAACTGTTATTTTATTAAGTGCTCTATAATCTATACACTTGCGATAAGTTTGATTTTTCTTTTTAACTAATAATACGGGAGCTCCAAAAGGCGAACTACTTGGACGAATTAATTTTCTACTCAGAAGTTCTTCAATTTGCTTCTGAATCTCTTTCTGTTCTAATTGGTTATGGCGATAGGGAGCTTTACAAGGTGGTTGACTACCAGGAAGTAAATCAATTTGGTGGTCTTCGGGTCGTGATGGAGGAAGTTGTAAAGGTAAATCATTAGAAAAACAATAAAAAAATTTAGCAATAAAATAGTGTTGCTTTGGAGTTAGTTCAGTTTTTGTAACATCAACTTCATTAATCCATACTAAGAAAGCTTTTGATTGTTTATGTAAAGCTCGCTTCGCCTGTGTATGACTAATAATTGAAAATAATTTGGTTTACCATTCGAGTAAAATTTGTTTACCTTTATGCTCAATGTGCATTGAGTGTGTGTTGTAATCTATATTGGGGTTGAATTGGTGACGCCATGGCATTCTTAGAATTACGTCAGCAGATTGCAAAGGTGCTACTAAAAAAATTCACTTTTCCTTATAAGATCCAATACAAATTTCTAAATTATGAACTTCTTTAGTACCATTATATCATTGTCCTAGAAATGCAGCCTTAATTTTATAGGCAGATGGAACAGTTTTAAGTTGTAATTTTCTAACTACTTTTTCTGAAACAAAATCATGAGTACTTCCATCATCATGCAAAACAGTCATATCATTATTATTGATTTTACATCACATCTTTAATAAGGCATGCATAGAAATTTTACTAGCAAGGTCTTCAGGTTTGTTACAATTTTTGCCCATAAGTGTAGCCTCATTGAAGTCAGGCATTGCTTCAAGGTCTTCGTTGGATTCTTCAGCTCCAAGAAAATTCAGATGTGCCGTGGGTTTCTTCCAATCAAGAGTGTTGCCTATGGGATAACGACTCGCAATATGACCAGGATGCTTACAATTATAACAAATTATATTTTTGGAAATGGCATTGGAGACACTTGGGTTAATATTTTTAGGTTCATCAGATTTAGGCAAATTTGAAGGTAGATTGGGAGGTTTAGAATTGAAAACTGATTGACCATGATTATTAAGAACATTTCACATCCATGGCCGTCGGTTAAAACGATTCTTTCCATATTGAGAATTGAAGTTACGGAAAGAATTAAAATGAAAGTTGTTACCCATGTTGTTACCGTTGGATGCCAGAAATTGCATTCGGTCTTTAGAATGCTTCTTTTCAACGTCGTGAGCTAGGGATATGGCTTTGTCCAGATTATTGGGCTTGAACATGTTGACTTCGGCTTGGATGGATGGAATTAAGCCGGACATATACTTTCTCTTGAAGGTAGACTTGGCCAACTGGCTCCACCATTTGGAGCTGCAAGAGAGTGCTCCAAAATATTTCTGTGTATTGAGGGATAGATTCACGTTCTTGTTGCATGAATAGGTCCCATTGTTGTTGCATGTGGAGCTCAAATTGTGTAGGGAGAAAATTTGCAAGAACCTTCTTGCGAAAATCATTTCATGTGAGAGGACAATCAATGCTTTTACGCATGACATCCCACCATAATGCAGCTTTCTCAATAAAATAATGAGATGCACATTTAATTTTATCACTTTCTGAGTATTTCTCATTGTCAAAATAAGCTTCGAACTGACTTAACCATGACAGAATTTTGCGACCATCTTTAAGACCATCAAAAGAATTAAATTTTAATGTATGCTTGCTTATCTTGGACTCCTTTCGACTAGCGTGGATATCCAAAGTAGCATTGACGGTGCGAACTAGGTTGTCGTCGTTGGTAGAAATTTTAGTGGCAAGATGCTTAAGGGACTTCAGTTCTTGCTCCAGTTGTACGCGATGTTGACGCTCTTGTTCAAGTTGCATGGATATTAAATCCATACGCTGCTCTAGGGTTGGCTCAGGAAGCGGTGATGCAGAGTCGAAATTGGTAGTGTCGGATGGCCCTTCATGTGACATGATTGCTTGATGGAGATATTCGGAGATTTAGGATGCCTTGCAAATGAAAAGATGCCTTGCTTGTCATTGGAGAATTTTGGCGTGTAAGACCAAAATTTTAAGCGGCCTTTGGACAAGAAATTATGGATGGAAGTAGGCAAGAAAGGCGGGAAATTTTTATGGGAATTTTATGAAATTTATGAAGCTGGAAAGAACTGCGCAAGAACTGCCTCTATGAAAGAGATAGTCAACTGCGACTTGTGAAGATTTGCAGAGTCTATGTATGACACGGAGTAAGAGAAGATGAAGTTGATTATGTAAGTGACAAAAGAGGTAATGTAACTTGCTTAATAAGGCTTTAAGCCTTAAAAAAAAACTTGACAATTTAGGACAAGAGGACGTCGTGGATGTTGCTGTGACGGAAAAAAACACCCCCCCAATGAAATCAAAATTGAGCTTAAGCTCTCAAAACTAAGCTTAAGCAAAGCTTTTAATTAGGCTTTAATTAAGCTTGCTAATCACCTTAAAGCTCCAGTTCTTCACGAAACATGGTGCCATGATGTGGGAGTGGGTCTTCTTCAATGTCTGAGAAAATAACAGAATTTCTTGACTATGATAGAGGGGTTGGGGGTTTTGAAGGCCTAGGAATCTAGCCATGTAGTTGATTCGCGATGAGACAGACTGTAGAGCCCGTTTGCAGCAAAGGGCTCGCCTTCACGCCAGAGGGTAGGCAATTGGAAGCCCAAGAGGTAGGCTGGGCTCTAATACCACTATTGCGATCAACTGATGAGTGGTTTGCGCATAGCGAATGGAAGAAGCTCCCTCTTTCTCTCTTTTACTCATAAAATTGAATACGACTCATGAGAAATTGAAAATAGACTAAAAGAGAGGGTAAAGTAAGATGAAGCGACACAAGATTGGGTACAATCTCCTCCTGACATGAAGTGGGCAGCTCCCTTCATGCCGTATTCATAATAATATTATGAAATCTTCTGCCCAAGATTTAGGCCCTTTACAATCACTCTTTGCATAAAGAGTTTGAGTATACTCGAAAAGAGATAGAGTAATCTAAATTAATGGATGCTAGCAATTGTGCATCCCACAACTCTCTAGAACTTTTAATATTTTATTGGACATATCTTCTAAAAATCTATTTTGCTAATAAATATTTACATAGAGGCTATGTGCATGCTTTATAAGAAATAGTGGTGCGTCTAATACAATAATCCAATAATTTTCAAAAAAATTCTTGAGGAAATAATCTTTAAAATGCTTGCGTGTGCCGCGCCTTTCCAATTCACTTTGCTCTACATATCAGCTGCCAAAAATTCAAAAAATCATGTTAGAATAATAACCAACTGAATAATTGTAGCTAGCCACATAAATCAATTAATTTGGAATTCCATACAATAATTAATTCACAAAGACATTAATACTCGTGTGGATAAAATGGTCCTCAATTAGGTAGGTAGTTCAGGCACCACTTAGGATAATCTCTTTGATAGTTCGTTTTAGCATGGCCGTGTTGCAGCAGTTGGTTAGTGACTAGCTTTAGGCTTTCTATCAGATTATGCTAGGCATAGACTCCTCGTGGATTTCATGCCTTGGTTTTGACAGGGGGTAGGGTGAGAGTAGGGATGTATTTTGTTGTGTATTTTCTTTATCAACTTGATGCTTTTTATGGTTGTGTTGATGTGCAAATCTATTCGTGGGATTCGACGGGCTGAGTTGCCCTATCCCGTGGTCTCCAATGAGCGGTAGATTTTTTCCCCACGAAAGTGCTCAAAATTTGCCAAAAAAAAATCCGAATTTCAGGGGAAATTTGGATTCTATCGAAGGTGGCAGAGGCAGTTGGGTCGATTTTAAGCGACAAGCAACAGACGGGTTTCAAAAGTGCTTTGAAGACCCACTGAGCTAAGGTTGGGTAATTTTCATAAATTTTTGGAGTGTCCAATTAGACTTCAAGAAGTGGTCAGAAGTGGGGGACTTTGAATGGGTCAAGCAGAAATTTTTGGATTATTAAACGGAGGCCGGACGCGGAAATGGTGGTGCCCGAGGCAAAGGCCAAAGTATGGAAGCAATGTAAATGAACTTATGGAAGAGGGGGTATGACCACTGGGGCCTCCCCCCCCTGAAAATGAAATGCCATAGGGGGGGCAGTTTGTTTTCGTGGCGAAAAAATGGAGGGGGTGCAGTGACGATTGCATGAGGGATAGGGAGAGAGGGTCATGGCACCTCAATACAACCCCATGAATTGATCACAGCAACAGGATGAAGATTATCTTCACTCTCCATTGCCACTCTCGCCTTTGAAAATGACTGCTTGGTTGCTGAGACTCAAACTCAATATATCTCTCTCCTCCCTCTCTCTCTTCCAAATGGCAGTTCATGTAAATGAAATCAATAAGAAGAGGGGCTGAAGGATGCTTGTCCGGCGATGATCGGATTGCTCCAAGATCAAGAAGAGGCTAAGGGAAGGTGGTTAGCACTGAAGAATGATCATTGCTTGTTCCATTGGCTATCTGTATTAATTATCAAAAAACCCGCAACGACGCATAAGCAGTATGCCTCATTTTTACAAAGAAAATTTACTTCTTTTTTATATTTGATGGTTTAAATGAAATTCATATGGAATCAAAATTTATTTGGATCTTTTTTGCATCATGATTGAGGGTTGTGCATAAAAGAAATGCAAAACCCTAATGATAGATAGTCATAGTAATTAAATTCCAACCCGAAAAGCACTTTTTTTGAGAAAAATTGAAGATTTTGTTGGTTTCGGGTGGGAAAAAGAGATTCATGCGCGATAAAATTCTGATAAAAAACATCTTTCAGATTTCATAATCAATCAATAATCATAGATTAGAAAATATCCATTTTTATGAATACATAAATAGAAAAAAATAGAAAAAATGAGATAAAAATGGATTTTTGTGCTTTAAAAATTAAGAAAAAATATGATTAATGTTCACGAATGTTTAGCAAGGTTGAGGCATGAGGTGTAGCATCAGCTCATCCTTGTTTGTATATTTTAGTGTATTTTTATTTCTTTATATATTGAAAATGAAAAAAAAAAAACAAACCCCTACACCTATGCAATGATGCAATACATAACCGGTACTAGGGGGAAAAAAGGGTTGTGCAAGAGTTTAAGTGCTAAAAATGAAGTAAAGTATGATCTTTTGGTTGTGCACGTCATATAGGGCGATAATCATTTAAGTCTAAAGAGGCTAGTAGCACGATTAAGTTCGGTGCCAGTCTCTAGCAAACGGAGCAACAACGTATAGATTGGAAATCATTGAAGGGTTGGTTTTACACTCCACTTTGCTGATTTGTTTTAGATTTGTGCACCATAAGCATCCACATTTTCATTTTGCATGCCACATGGTATAAAATCCTGGATGCATAGCACCTGTATGCCAAACATTGACCAATGCTGAGAGTGTGAGGAAGTCCTTGTTATAGGATAGATGAGTGGTTCCTTGGGATAAGTTCAATGAGGAAACATCAACTCCTGGATCGTTTGGTAACAAAAGAGTGGAGCTTGTACGCTTGTTCTTTATGTTGAAGCGGCACATCTTAGGGCCAATCACCAAGATGTAGGAGAGCTATAGTGAGGCAGCAGTATTTCAACCGAGAGGTTGCCTCTTGTGTATGTGATACAAGGTATTATACATGTATCTTATGGGATCTCCCTGTGAGGAGCAAGGGAAGGAAAAGGTTGGATTGTGTCCTATTACAAATACAAAAGCGATATTAGAGTTTAGTGTAGTGTGACCCTTAGATGCTCTTGGCCGTGAGGCCGTGTGGGGTGTCTTGTGTGTCTTAGAGATCTGGCTAGTGCTAGAGAGCCAGTGTCAAGCCTATTTTAAGTCTCGACATGAGGCGTTGGAAGATCCTATTCTAGATAATGGATTGAAATTATGGTGCCATGTGATTTGGACCGGGTACTTCTATTTGATAGAAGGGACACATAATTTCTCATGTATGGGCAGAAGGCAAAGATTAACTTGAAGATAAGTTAAGAAACTTGTTTGTCAAATATCTATGTATTCGTGTTTGTGCCATAAATTGCGCAAACGAACCCCGTTTCCTAAAAGGCCTAATTAAGGAAGATGATTTTAAATGTCACACATAAATGTGATAGGACCTAATTAGATAACTAAAGAATGCCTATTGAGGGAAGCGGGTGGGCAGAACACTTGGCGGGTTTGTCCTACGGTAGGGTGGTCCTAAAGAACTGGGAGGCTTCTCACAAGGTTTTATCACTGTTGGACCTTTATGTATTGTTAGGTTAGAACTTGATTCGTGCCTTTTTAGGGGACGCCGCCCTACGAGCAGAGAGGTTGAGTGGTGCATCCCTCTCGTTTCCCATTCTCTTTGAAGCAAGTGCGACATGGGTCTGCTTCGTCTTGGGTATCTCTGCATAAAGTAGGATGTCCAAGACTCGATGCTAGAATGTTGTCAGGAGACCTTGACCACTAGGGACTCAAGTTTCAAGTCAATCCTAGTGGCTTCAGACTGTAAACGTTCCGTTGCGAGGCAGACTCGGCAAACCCTAGGTGACAAACCCCGTGGCATTCCATGGGAGTGATAAGCGGCATCATTTAGACTCATCTCTCGATGGACTGCTAAAAACAAGCCTAGACAGCCGATAGGCGGGCACATTATAGTTGGTATCAGAGCAAAAACTTCGTAATGTGATTAATTAATGTATGGTTCGTAGACATATCCTAAGTGAAAATAATCTAAGTGGTAGGACTTGATTGTTAGGCACCTTTTGCACCTACGAATGCTAACATGCAAGAGAAGAAATTCCTTCTCAAGCAAATTAAGGCACCCGAGTTTGATGGAGAAGGGATAGACGTCGCAACAGAGGCGGCGGAGATATGGATTGAGTCGATGGATGATTATTTCTTTGATTCAGGAACTATTGCTACCAATCAAGCAATGATAGCCAAAAACTTAAGTTAGTTGGCTAGGATCAGTTATGGTGGAAGCATTGGTGCAAAGATCAAGGTGTTTTTGAAGCCGCTGTCACTTGGGCTCAACTGAAAGATGCTATACACAAACAATACCTTCCACCAACCTAGCAGACTTTGAGATGAATGAATTCTTCAAGATCAAATAGCTGGTATTAACCTTGGAAGCCTAGTACTCGAAGTTTGTAACCCTACTAAAATACGCGCCACCTATGGATATTGCGTAGCAAGTATCCAAGTTTTGTCATGGCTTGAACACTCCTCGGAACCACAGTCTTATGGACTTGCAAGATGCATTACTTTGAGCAAAGCCAATCATCCAAGAACTTAATTCAGAAAAATGTGACATAGATGATTCCTGAGATCCGGACAAGAGATGCCACACATGCGGTGAGATAGGGCACATTTGTAGGAGATGTCCCTACTGTCAATGCTTCCATTGCAATGAGCTAGGACACATCCAAGCAGACTACCCTGTTGACCTAAGTCCAGAGGACATTGAGCCTCCAAGAAAATGAAGCCATGCAGGAGCAGTCTATGGATATATAGAGGAATCAGATGAAGACAAAGACCTAGAGCCTACTACACCTCTTCAAGATGGAAATCCTAGAAGTTCTATCAACATGTATCCCAACTTGTATTGGAATAAACTTTACTCTTGTAACCACAGTAAACCTGAGTAATATGAGTTGCATCTATTTGGGGCCTTGAACTTGCAAATGATTAGAGATACTCTAGTAAGGAATAATAATTATAACTTGCAATGAATTTTCCTTAAGTGTTCTTCTCAACTAATATAGATTGGGTCTTGCTAGAATGTCGAAGTTTGGGAGTATTCTTTAATATTACAAGCCAAGTCAATTGACCATGGACCTCAATCCATATCTAAAAAAAGGACAATTCGAAAACAAAGTTTTCGCTATAAATGACCACTTCAGTCTACTGAAAGGATCCTAGGACAATTTGGTTTAAAGAAGAAAATATTGCCAAGGATAACCAGGAATCTTGTGACTCCAAGTGATAAAGCTTTGTGTTGTTTCTATTGCAAAGAGCTAGGTCATTTCAAAAGGGAATGTCCATGTTGAGATATTTGCAATCACACCTACTCCAGTCCCTTTGTGAGGAGCAGTGAGGGCTCAGGACTAGAATCCCATATGCACAATAGGAGAAAGTACCACCACTCAATTCCTATAAAGCATTGTACTTGCACTCTTTTTCTAATGCAATGATAGTACTCTTTTCTTTCTAGTTAAGTGTCATGTCACTGTCAATACACAAGATTGTGTTTATGAGTCCAAGTCTCAATCTTGGAACCTAATTCACTTGTGTAACAATTTGTCCTTGTCAGGGTCAAGGCCTTCATGAGTTTCTTTTTCCTCTTTCAATCTCCATAGCTTCCACATCTGCCATACTCTAGATCCCGTGTATTTCAACATGGTATCAGAGTGTAACTGAGCATGGCTTAGCTCGTTTATTAGATCTTCACCTCTGGTCCATATCTACTCATCTCTGTCTCAGTCTATGAACTCACTTTCCATCTCCACCTTCAAGCTTGCCTTCATGGCTACCATAGCCAATAGCACCCTGTTAGATTGAAGCTCTTGTATCTCACTACATAGGCCAAATCTTATCGAGCTTCCTTCTAGAGAAGTGTTCCCCCACTACTCTTCTTTGTATCATCTCAGAACTTGACACTGCCTCATCCATTACTCAGCATTGTCAATTTTCTCAGGTTCTGTTCTGTGGCCTCTATAGCCAGACAGGACCTGCTGCACTTGGAGCTTTCATATCTCATTGGAAGCTTCCTTCTAGAGAGTTGTGCCTTTGCTCAAGGAGAAGATTCCAATCACTTGACACCTTGACATTGGCCACTCCAGATCCCAGCATTGATGAAATTCATGATCGTTATCTAGAATGCGCCTGCTGCCGTTCGTGCTGCTACTGCCGTCACTACAGGTCGCGATGTTGACGATCACCGTAGGGCATTGATAGCTCATCATTCAAGCTTCATTTTGATTAAAAAAATTTAAAAATGATCCATTGTAGCTCCCACAATTAGCAAAAAACCAGGGCTGGGTCAAAACCCTAATCCAGGAAGCCATAGCAAAACTTCACTGAAGCTCAAAAATCTCATCATTTTCTCTCTTCTACCATTGGAACAACCCACTGCCACTCCGATCTACTGTCCCAACATCAAGTCAAGAAGGGGAAGATTTGGATTTGGAAGAACTTGAAGGATTTTGCAAATTTGAAGACTTAAGGAAGAAACATAGTGTCCATTGACACTCATTTAGTGCTCTTAGCACTTGTGTCTTTTGACACATCTCAACCAACTCTTCTAGTGCTCAAATCTGATAAGTCTAAACTTGATTTGCTTATGTTCTCACAAGTCTAACATGGGCAAAGACTCTCCAACTGATTACTTCAAAGGAGTCGGGTTTCACACCTCGCAGACCCGCATCAAACTCATCCTGATGAAGAAGGTCCTCTGGGCCATTACCACTGGAAAAGAAAAGAAGCCTCGCGATGCGGAACTTACTGTCACTTGGCAAAAGAATGATGATAAGGCTCAAGCCATTATCAAACTGGGGCTAGACGACAGCTATATCCACCATGTGGATAATTGTGAGACCTCACAGGATACATGGAAGAGACTTAACACTTTGTTTGGTGCACAGTCTAAATCATCAAAGTATGGTCTCCTGATTGAGTTTTTCAGGCTTGAAATGAAGTCCAGCACATCACTTGCCACGAATCTAAATTACATGGAAGGACTTCTAACCCAACTTGCAGGAATCAACATTAAAATGGAAGAAGATGTTTGCATCGGTGTTCTACTTAAGAGTTTGCCTCCTGAATATAATAATGTATCAACAAATTTAATCAACATGCCAAATCCTAAACTTGTTGATATCCAAGCATCACTGTTAGAGAAGGAAAAGAAGTTAAAAACTAAGGAAGAACCAAGCACCTCTAGAGATGAACACGCATTATATGTTTGCAACAGGTACAAAGGCAAGAGAGATCAGCTCTTTTGTGACTTCTGCAAAAGGATCGGACACACCAAGAAGTTCTGCCACGCTAGAAAGAAGTCTCAAAAGGCCTATCTAGTTGCACTCAAAGAAGAAGAATAAAATAGAGCAAAGGAAGAAGAAGAAGAAGAAGACCACCATGAGAAGGACAAACCTCATCAGTCCTTCTATTCAGATAAACTTTTTTAGTTTTTTATTTCCTAGCCCTATTGCCTCAAACATAAACTTGTAAACTCCTCAGTTAGCCTTGTACTACAGCCTCTCTACACTTTGTGAGGCCCCTGCTACAGCCTCTAGATGTCCATCATGTTTGTGGTACCCACACTTAGCCTTTTCTGCGCGATAACCTTTGGTGTTTTGCCATGTTTATGGTGTGCCCACACTTTGCAAGTGTTGCTTTCACTAAAGCCTCTATATTCTTCGTATATTTGGTTGTGATTGAGGAGGGGTGTTGAGATATTTGCAATCACACCTACTTCAGTCCCTTTGTGAGGAGCAGTGAGGGCTCAAGACCAGAATCCCATATGCACAATAGGAGAAAGTACCACCACTCAATTCCTATTAAGCATTGTACTTGCACTCTTTTTCTAATGCAATGATAGTACTCTTTTCTTTTCAGTAAAGTGTCATGTCACTGTCAATACACAAGATTGTGTTTATGAGTCCAAGTCTCAATCTTGGAACCTAATTCAATTGTGTAACAATTTGTCATTGTTAGGGTCAATGTTGTCATGAGTTTCTTTTTCCCCTTTCAACCTCCATAGCTTCCGCATCTGCCATGCTCTAGATATCACGTATTTTAATATTCCAAAGCACCGTAAACACCGATGCTCCGAGTGCCACATCATTGGATTCCATTGTCCCAACAAGACTCGAAGAGAAATCGAGCTTACAAGAAATGAAGTTGCACAAGCTTCAATGATTTAGAGCCTATAAGAAATTATCCGATACTTAGGGAAAACCTAGAAGATATTCATGAGATGTAACTAGAATAAACTTTTCTCTTGTAATCCAGACTCAGACAAATCAAATACAATAAGTTGTTATTCTAAATGATTACTTAGAGTATCACAAAAAATGCATGATGGGTCTTACCCCACAGGTTCCAGAATGAAACCCCTAGTTTCTCTCAAGATGAGGACATCTCGATTTCTCTAAGGGGAGGAGGATGTAATATTTCCATACAATTAAAAGTTAGTTGGTTAGTTTAAAAGTTAGTTAGTTAATTAATAAGTTAGTAAGATTACTAACTAAAGACTAACTAAAGTAAAAATTAACTAATGTTAATAACTAACGATTTTTATTTAATTAAAATTATATGTTTAAAAAATCAAGAGTCATAATCCAATATTTTTCTTAGATTGACAAGGACCGTAGCCACCCTTCACAGAATTTACAACATGAATGAGAGTTATGAGTCATATTAGTCACTAATATTAATGTGTACAGTATGGATGGTCCAAAATTATTATATTTTTGGAAAAAATAGCATATTTTAGATATTTTAGATATTGTCCTAAAAATATATGGAGATTTCTAGAACTGAATGCCATTTTAAAAAAAGCGACAAGTGATATTTTAGTTAGTTTTGGAGATTTTATAAAAAGGGGGAGAGAGAGAGAGAGAGAGAGAGAGAGAGAGAGAGAGAGAGAGAGAGAGAGAGAGAGAGAGAGAGAGAGAGAGATTGACGAAATCACGCGCGCCGTGATCATAGTTTGCAAGCAATAGACAACACTTCGAACAGGGAGAAAAAGGAGTGATCTGAAATATTTCTAATCAAGTGTCGAAGGGTTTCACCCCCCTTTTGGAGCCAATGGAACCATCAGATTTATGATTTGAGCATCAAATCATTGATTTTTCCAAGATTCCCTCCACCAAGAGCTCTTTTTCTTAGCCACAAGCCCTCTTCTCTAATTCACTATAAATATGAGGCATGGGGAGGCACAAGAAAGCATAAGGAGACCCCGAGAGGCTATGAGAGAGAAAGACACAAAGAGAGAGAGAGAGAGAGAGAGAGAGAGAGAGAGAGAGAGAGAGAGAGAGAGAGAGAGAGAGAGAGAGAGAGAGAGAGAGAGAGAGAGAGATTGACGAAATCACGCGCGCCGTGATCATAGTTTGCAAGCAATAGACAATACTTCGAACAGGGAGAAAAAGGAGTGATCTGAAATATTTCTAATCAAGTGTCTAAGGGTTTTACCCCCCTTTTGGAGCCAATGGAACCATCAGATTTATGATTTGAGCATCAAATCATTGATTTTTCAAAGATTCCCTCCACCAAGAGCTCTTTTTCTTAGTCACAAGCCCTCTTCTCTAATTCACTATAAATATGAGGCATGGGGAGGCACAAGAAAGCATAAGGAGACCCCGAGAGGCTGCGAGAGAGAAAGACACAAAGAGAGAGAGAGAGAGAGAGAGAGAGAGAGAGAGAGAGAGAGAGAGAGAGAGAGAGAGAGAGAGAGAGAGAGAGAGAGAGAGAGAGAGAGAGAGATTGACGAAATCACGCGCGCCGTGATCATAGTTTGCAAGCAATAGACAATACTTCGAACAGGGAGAAAAAGGAGTGATCTGAAATATTTCTAATCAAGTGTCTAAGGGTTTTACCCCCCTTTTGGAGCCAATGGAACCATCAGATTTATGATTTGAGCATCAAATCATTGATTTTTCAAAGATTCCCTCCACCAAGAGCTCTTTTTCTTAGTCACAAGCCCTCTTCTCTAATTCACTATAAATATGAGGCATGGGGAGGCACAAGAAAGCATAAGGAGACCCCGAGAGGCTGCGAGAGAGAAAGACACAAAGAGAGAGAGAGAGAGAGAGAGAGAGAGAGAGAGAGAGAGAGAGAGAGAGAGAGAGAGAGAGAGAGTTAGCTCAATTCCCCCTATCCCGGTCCGCGACTAAGCCATATTCTCTTACACTCTTCCATCTCAAAATCCATTCCTCCTTCTTATCTCCCGAATCTATTTGCAAACGATGGCCTCCAAGCGAAGAATGTCCCATGGGGATGATGCACTGCTCAACATATAGAACAAATGAACAAACTCTACTCTTTCATTTCCAAAGTGATCCAGGAGATACCATGTTTCCTTACCAAATAATCCCCCAAGAAACGAATGTCTATCCTATGGCTTAGGATGCCTTTCCACACTCAAGCGTGGGTCATTGTCATTGAAAACAGGTGCTATGCATCCAGGGTTTTTTTTTTCGATACCATGATCGTCATGCACATGCAAAGTGAATGATCCTAAGGTTCTCAAACATAATTTTTAAATCAGAAACATGTGGTGCACAACCAGGCTTTCCAATGCATTTACTAACCTGTTGCAGTTATGTAAGGATAGCAATGAGATAACACTCATGCTATATCCTCTTACTTAAAATACCACGAACTCTATGTCATGATATGCATCAGAAAATCAGCAACAATCAGCATGCAAATCACACCATTCAAACCTCCCAACCCCCTACGTTTAGGTATTGCTTTTGTTGCATAGGTGTAGAGGTTTATTTTGTCATGTTTTGATGTGTAAAAAGTGGTAAATCACAAATTTTGACAAAGAGATAGGGCAAACTGAGGCTAAACCTCATGCTTTGCCACTACCATACATCCACAAACAATCATTTTATTTTTCCTTATTTTTCCAAGACGTATTTCTATTTTTCCCCTTATTTTTTTCATTTTCTTGATTTATTTGGCAATAAAATATACTATTTTCAGATTTTTCTTGTTCCAATCACTTCAGCATACTAACATTCAATTTATTTTCCATATTCTCCCCATGGCAACACCTTTTACCCACCCGAAACGGAAAAACTACCATTTTACTGCTTAAAAACCGCATTTCGGGTCTACGGAAAGTAAATAAAGCATGTAAATCATTGCAAAATCAAAATTTTCTGATAAACAGCAATTACTCATAATGCAACCAGCACACAAACAAATTTTCATCCAATAAGAACATAATTATCATCATAAACTATAAAAAATCCTTCATTTTCTTCTTAAAAATGGTCATACTGTGTTTTTATGTAACCCGAGATGCCTTGAATGACTGCATAACTAGCAAATGGAGCCTCCATTGCTCTTAATCCAATGTTGTACATCAATCTTCATCATCTCCATCAATCTCCATCACCACTTCCTTCATTCTCCTTCCCCGATTCCTCCTTCAAGATGGTGCACATGAACAGCCCATAGAGAAGAGAGAGAGGAAGGAGAGAGAAAGACTAGAATCTGATCTCTTCATCCAGACTGCCAT
This sequence comes from Lygodium microphyllum, assembly GCF_053477565.2. Lineage (NCBI taxonomy): Eukaryota > Viridiplantae > Streptophyta > Polypodiopsida > Schizaeales > Lygodiaceae > Lygodium > Lygodium microphyllum. The sequence continues at coordinate 70,806,110 of NC_141140.1, forward strand.
TCCTCGCATGAAGACTGGTGATATGATCAGCCAAGAGGGAGAAGTTGAGCCCCAATGTCAGTTGGATAGGTTGCTTATAGCCTAGAATCATCATCCATAAGGATGAGGGCGAAAAAATTAGTGCCATCCTGTTCACGCTTCTTCATGCCATCTCCACGATTTGTTGCATAAAATTTTGGGGGGGGAGGGGGGGGGGGGGGGGGGGGGGTTAAAGTCCCCAAAGGGCACCCCCCCTTTGGTCCAAGTTGTGTCCACTCTTTTGTATCTTGGCCAATTTGTGGCCTCTTTCGCGTTCGGGCTCCATTTCAACCTCTGAAAAATCCTGTGCGTCCGTCTTAGCATCCCACACTGACTGCCAGCTCCTGGCATCCCGTACGACAGTCAAAAAAATGATCAAAAATCCACAAGTGTCACTCGAGCGCCTTTTAAAAGCCATCTTTCACTTGGTGGTTAAAATCGTCCTAGCTGCCGTCGCCGCCTTCGATGTTAAATATTTTTTTCCTAAATTCCGGATTTTTTGTCAAATTTTAGGCACATCCCGGGCTCAAAAATCCGCTCTCATTGGCGACCACGGGATAGGGTGACTCAGCCCGTCGAATCCCACAATAGATCTGCACAAAACAACCAAAGGAAGCATCAAGCTGATACAAAATAGAGACATACTAAAACACAGCACAATGCTCACCCCTACCCCTGACAAAACCAAGGCATGAAATCCACAAGGAGTAGGCGTAGCATAATAGAAGGTCTGAAGCTAGTCACTAATCGACTGCTCCAACACAGCCAAACTAAAAAGAACTATCAAAGAGGTCGCCCTAAGTGGTGGTCTGAACTACCTACCTAACTAAGGACAACACAACCAGGAGCTCCTACTAGGCAAGGGCTCCTATAGCCTGATCAAGAAGTATTTCTGTTAGCACATTTCTTCTTTGAGGTTTTTATTCTTCCATACTCGGGCGTGTAAAAAGGAGGGAGCTGAGCGTAGTGACCCAAGGAGAATAGGGCATCGGCCTCAAGTCCTGTCTCGATACCTAAGAATCTACCAAGCCCTCGCAAGGCGACACTTAATCCTTTTCTGACGCTCACTTTTATTTTCGCTCCAACCTTTCTTACTTTTTTTTTTCTAGTGAGATGCCATCCCTAGGAAGACAAGGCATCGGCCTTGAGTTGACTCATCCCCAGGAACCTACCAGGTCTTCACAAGGTGATGATCAACTGCTTATAAATTTTCCTTTCTTTTCTTTTCTATTTTTATAGGGGTTAGAACCCCTTTTTACACACCTTTGTATATATTTATTGTCTTTAAGATATTTAGGGTTATTCCTCCCTTTCTCATCATCATTTCCCTTCGGCAGGCTTCTGTAACTGCCTCACAATGAACAAGAACTCCTAGAACGGCTGCCTAGCAAGCTAGCAGAACAGGGTCACTAGAACAGCCTTCTGAAACAGGTCTTTCGATGCTTGGCAATGTCTTTATAGGAGGCAATGACTACTCAAACCTCCCTTAGACATACCTAACCTAAACCTGGGACTTCATACCTTGGACACCGGTCCCCAATTAAGAAAGAAAAATCCCCTACAAGTACACAGACACATATAGCAAAAGAAAACATGGTACTCGTAAAGGAGAGATATCACCTGGATAGGGCCACGAGAAGTCTCCACCGACATAGGCTCCTTCCAAGCTCTTCTTTAAACCTGTCTAGCATAGGACTAAAACAAGAAACCATTAACCGCACCTATACTAAACAGACAACTGGCTCTCTTAGCCTAATGAAATAGAGCACTTCACTACAAAAACTGATTGGCCCTCTTGGCCTAATGAAATACAACATTTAAAACCTTGCAAAATTGGCCCTCTTGGCCAAACGAGATCAAACAGAATAGCACCTACACATCCCTCCCCGAAATAGTACAGATATACAATAATATACTCCTTTCCAAGGAGAAAAAATAGGGCTCGCAGCCCTAAGCTAAATGCATAAGATTATGACCCATCCCTCCTACATATATAGCAAGAGGCGTACGCATAACATGTTGTGTAATCAGCCTATGGATCCAGGATAACAACGGTAGATTGGTCTCGGCTACTCTTTGCATCACCCATATCAACCATCGCCTGCCATATATTGCATGCTCTGATAACATTCCCCACAAGCGACCGGGTCCTGTCTCATTATTGATAGCAATATCCAAACTAGGACCATAGTTGAAGAAAATGTATTCTTCATAAGCAAGATTTGCCAGTGAATCCGCAAACTAATTCCAGTAATGTGGAATAAGCTGTAACGTACTTGGATAGATTCTTTAAGTTTGAAATCTATCGATATTTCAAAGCAAGATGTTCATAGTGATCTTCCTTTTAGGCCGGTCGGGTGACAGAGTGGTTATATAGAGGACTGCAAATCTTTGTACGTTGGTTCAATTCCGGTCCCGGCTTCCAATAATATGATGGTGAAAAGCAACATCAGATAAATTTTGCCCTTTAGCCATTAACTTTTTTAATTTTAAACAAAGGATGGGATTCCGCACTGTGTATGTCCCACCTAGCTGATTCACGATCAACTGGAAATCCCATTTTACTAACAACCACCGAATACCACCTTGTTTGGCAATATACAGTCCCATAATCAAGGCTTTATACTCCGCCATATTGTTAGTGAATCCTACCCCGAGATAAGCAGCTAACTTCATCGTAACTCTACGTCGGGGATCTCATATTACTATTCCAACACTCCCCTTTTTATTAGGGCCCCTGGACGCTCCGTCAAAATATAATGTGTACGTCCACAATGGGTTTACACAGCTTGCCATCACGAACTCCTCTATTCGTAATTATGATAGTCAAAATTTAGCATGTTTAGAGGATGAATTGACGGCTCCATCCCACCTTCTTCATTAAACTCAACAGGGATACTTGTCAACATTCGTAAGCAGTGATGGTAGAAGACTTTGATCTCCCACACAAAGGTTCCATCTTCTTGCTCAATCACTTTGTATCCTTTGCTCCACCACATAAGTTTTCCCTGATGGTATCTCTGCTCCAGATATGGGTGCTCCAAATAAGGAATTAACCGCCCCATCAACCAAGTTTAAGCTCTTTTGCAGGTCTCAAATCAACCACATCATGGACCTGCAATGCATTTCTCTGTGTTAGCATACTTAGAAGTAATAAGGTTTAATCTTATTAAGATTAACCTTATTGTAGAAATCCTTGCAGATCAGCTAGTAGAGCCGTAGACCTATTTTTCCCTATCCTGACAATCTTGTAGGGGCCATCCCATCTAGGTTCCAGCTTCCCTGGAAACAGCTCCCTACACGCATCATAGTACAGAACTAATTGCCCATTTTTAAAGGTATAATTCTTCGCTTTAAGGTCGTGCAACTGCTTCATCCGACGTTTAGCTACCTCCTAGTGTAATAAGCTCTGCAATTTCAGTTCATCCAGGTGGGCTATGGTCATGAAACATTCAAAGAGTGAATCCTCATCTCCCAAAGAGTGATTAATTGCAAACCGTATGGTTGGAAACTCGATTTCGAGGGGTAATACACACTCTTCCCCACAAACTAATTTAAATGGAGTATGGCCGGTAGCTCGCTTGAACATTGTATTGTATGCCCATACTTCCAGATACAACTTCCTGTCCCAGTCTTGTTTCTTCTCCGAGACTATTTTAAACAAGATACCCACAAGCTGCTTATTAGTACTTTTGACTTGTCCATTTGCTTGCAGATTATAGGGGGTCGTTTTATTGTGCTTGATTTGCCAAGCTTCAGTCAGGCTTTTGATCACTTTATTCAAAAAGTGGGTTCCACGGTTCGATACTAGTTCCTTCGGTGGACCGAAACGGCAGATAATCTGCTCTAAAAGGAAACTTGCAGTCTCTTTTGCATTGTCCTGCCTCGTCGCCCGCGCTTCTGACCATTTTGTAAAATAATCAGTTGCTACTATAATGTACCTCTTCTGGGTAGTAGAGGACGGGGTGATAGGACCCACAAAGTCAATGCCCCACTTCTCAAATGGAAGGATAGCCATAATAGGCATAAGTGGGCGTTTCCTATTCTCTCTGTTGTCATGTCTTTGACATGTATCACATCTCTTAACGTACTCAAAGGAATCTTGGAAGATGGACGGCCACCAATATCTAGCTCTTAAAGCTTTCTGTGCCATCAACCGTCCAGCGAAGTGCCCTCCACATGCAGAGTCATGGCACTCTTCCAAGATGAAAGGAACCTCATCAGGCATCACACATCGGCGATAGATATCATCAACACCATGCCGATATAGTGTTCCTGCGATCAAGGAAAACTTCAAAGCATGTTGTCTGATTTTCCTCTTTTTAGATTTTGATAAACCAGCTCTAGTCTCTCCCGTTGATAGATAATGTGTGATAGTAGCATACCAAGATGGAATAAAAGCTGTATCAGTTTTAAACATTTCTTCAATATCACTTCCTTCAGCCAAAGTCTCTTTTGGCTCCCCGAAATCCACAAGGCATTCCACAATACCCTGCAACCTCGGTGGCTTACTCTTAATCTCATAATCGAACTCCTACAAAGTGATTAACCACTTTGCCAGGCGATCAAGCGGTTGCAGCTTGTTCATAAGCAATCTAAGCCCTTCCGCCTTCGTATAGAAAACTACCTTCTCATAGAGGATGTAGTGCCTAAATTTTTTAGTTCCAAAGACCATCGCAAAGCACAACTTCTCCATGTAGGTGTAGTTAATTTCTGAAATGCCTAATTTTCGACTAGCAAAAGCTATTGGATGATACCACTTTTCCTCCCAAATTTGGGCTAAACAATAGCTGATACTATGCATGGTGGTTGCTGAAAATATGTAAAATACCTCGCCTCTTTTAGGTGCTTTTAAAACTGGTGCTTTTACTAGCTCCTGTTTCACATACTCGAAAGCTACTTTACAAGGGTCTCTCCATACAAATAGACATCTAAAGGATAATAAGTTTGTTAATGGCAATGTCCTTTCTACCAAGGCATTTATAAACCTCCGATAGTACCCTATCGATGACAAGAAGCTATGTACCTCTTTCGGAGTGCGTGGTGGACTCATAGCAACTATAACCTTGATATTTTCAGGGTTAGTTGCGATCTCTACTGAACTGACCACATGGCCTAGCAATAGCCCATAAGGCACTCCAAAGACACACTTCCGTGGGTTAAGAGCAATACAAAATTGTCTGCAGCGCTCAAAGCACTTTCTTAAAATAATCAACATCCTTTCCCTCCATAAAGGAGCTTTCTCACTCTGAGGAGACTTAGGGTAAGCATCGACTATTACTTGATTAGCACCTCTACCTAGAACCACTCGACCGGCGGGTATTTCAACTTGACAGTCTGTTCATAAGATCCAAGGCCTACCTAGCAAGACTCGATAGCTAGGACGTTCTGAAAATCTTATCACCCTAAAGTCCAAGAAGCATTCTACACTTGCAACTGTAACATGGACTTTAGTAACACAACCTTCTGGTTGCCTTAGACTATCATCAGCCATTCTAAGAAGGGTGGAGCTATCTTTTTGGATACCTAGACCCAACCTCTCCATCAATTCTGAACTCATGATATTGACGGAGGACCCAGTGTCTACGATAGCGTGCTCCACTAATATTCCATCCACGTATGCTGGAACCCTAGGGCAATTCTTTTCAACATGATCAAACCAATCTTCCCCTACTCGTGCTATGCCCAAAGGTTCTACAATATACCCAATACGCAGGATCTTCTTGAATTCCTTGCGTACTCTTGGAGATAATTTAATCAACTGTAAGAGGTTTACATCTAGTTTGACTTCACAAAGAGAACTTGCTAAATCAAAATCATGATAGGTAGCCAAAGCTCTCTTTTCTCGCCAAACCATTCTCTCTTTTGGTCTCAGGACTGGCTTTGGTGCTTCTTTTTTAGCTCTTGCCTTCTTGGAGCCCCAAGAGGAACACCAAGGAAAAGGGAATTCTCTTGCAAGAAAATCTATCTTGTAACATCAACAAGCTTGTTTATCATGTTTCATATGATCACAATGAAGAAAAGAACACCAGGTACAACAAATCTTCATGCAGCATCATGTAAATCTCCCACGGTTTTTAATAGAATCAACCATATTCTTCAACATCTTCACAAAATCCATCAATATCACAAAGAAAGCAAAGGAATACACCATCTTTGAATGGAAATACATCACATAGTATTCATCTTCAATGTCTTCATAGTCTTCTCTCTCAATCTCTCATATACAATCACTTTGTTTCAGTAGAATTGGCTATCTCTGACTCTCTCTCACACACTCCATCAATAATACATCATCTCCTCACTACAATCTCTCAAAATTACTCTTCAATAATCACTCTTAGGTCGTGGATACCCCTCCCAAGAGGTATGTCTGATATGAAAGGTCACCAGAGCCACTACAGTGTCTCTTCATAGCTCACTACTGTCACTTCACTCTAGTCTTCTCTTGAGTCTTCAACAGCTACTTCTTCCACTTCTTTCAGCTCTTTTGCACTTGTATTCACCTCTTTCCAAGGCTAGAAAACTTTCCCCAAAGTCACACATACATTCCACAGAACACTTACAGAACAGTCTACAGAACAGTACCAGAACAGTTACAGTACAGAGACAGAACAGAAACAGAAGCTCTACAGAAGACCTACAGAAGGTCATCAAAACTACATAATTCATTCTCAAACCATTTCAAACTCTCACAAAACATTCACTAAGCTTTCACAATATCTCATTCTTCATCAATCCATACTCCATCCCTCCTTACAGAAGACAATCAGAACAAAACAGACCAAAACAGAACAAAACAGAAGGTATACAGAACCAATCAGAACCTATCAAAACATCACAGAACCATCAACAAACATCATGATCTTCCAAAACACAATCAATATCATCCAAAACACTCTCAAACCACTTCCTAATCAACCAATCATCCCTTAAAATCAACCATTCAGCTCTCAAAAACAACAAAAATCAGCCAAAAAACAAGTCATTTCAACACTCAACATATCCCCACACTTAATAAGGAAGCGTCCTCGCGACCCAGGAAAAAGGGAAGACAAGTTCATTTCAAAGCTTCACTTTTGATCTTCAATATCTTCTTTACAAAGAATCCATCCACCACGACCCCAACTTATAACCTGTTTCTGATATAAAAATACAAAGAAAGGAAAACTCTTTCACACATTAACACCTCTTATCAAACTAAAAATCACCACAAATTTGTAAAGGATATAAGAGTTTGCTTCGTCTTCATCATCTTCATTTGCTTCAACTCTCCAACCACGACCCCATCTCTACAAATCTCCAAAACATAGCTCGTACACAAGATCCAATAGGAAACCACCACGTTCGTAGGACATACAGGAACTCACAACACAAACACTAATACACAACCCAACCATCTGAATGACTTTCTCAAAAAGAAGAGTTTGGCATTAAAAAGCTTGCACCATACATTGGAAAGGCATCAATGAAGATGATCCCTCTTAAAAGATTGATGTTGTCTGAATCGATCCATAGATAAGGATTCATCTACAAAGTTTTTAGGAGGATTTTGAAAAAATTGGAGACAGCACATCCGTTCCAATAGGACCAAGTATCTGCTAGGCAAACAGAGGGCATGAAAATACAGTATCTCCAGCTGTTGGGAATCAATGCTAACATTGACATTCATGCACAACTTTGGGATAGGCTTTGAATCAGTATGGGAATGCCTATGCATATACGCCAGGTACCAAGCAAAGTGAGCAGTTAATCTCACTGAGGGATCTGCAGACTGTGAATATTGTTGGGCAAAATGAACATAGTTTTGATAAGCTTGACTTGAAACTGTCCATTCCCCTGGAATTACTGGCCAATTAATCTGCGGTCCTGTAAGGCAATCATCCGAACTCCATCCCCTTCGTCTGGAAATCTGAGTATCAAAACCGTCACAGTCACTAACCAACTGAGGTGGTTGAGATATGGAAGTGTTAGGAGAGGGTAATGGAATAAGGGAAAGTGGATGTAGGGAAGGATAGGAAAAATCATAAAAGGAAGAAAAGGTTAAAGAAGGAGTGGCAGAAATTTGTAAGGAATCACTAAGGAACGGTGTTAATTGATAAATAGGAAACGTGGAGGGTACATTTATGAGGGGTGAAGGACAGGGTGGGGAAGGGGAAAATACCCTATCCTCAATAAAGGAACAATAGGTGAAAATAGGAATTTGAGGGAAATTTGAAGGTTGGAAAAGAAGTGGTAAAATTACTGTGGAATGAGTTTGACAAAGGGAAAAATATATAGCATAGCGGTGAGCCATTTGTTGGTAATAAAGGAGGGTAGGAACAGAAGGTCCTAAAAGAGATCGTCTATGATAGGCATCAAAGAAAGTAGCATCAAACGGATTATGTTTGGAAAGATAGGTTAAGAGATCCATCCTCAGTTGGTTAGTACTCTGTACAAAGGTAGGAGCTGTGTTTTGTCTTTGATTTAGGACCACTGACTCAATCATGGGATGCCACGAATTATCCTGACAATCAGCCATTTTGGAGGAATAACTCTGAAACATTTCAGCTATGCGCAACTCCAAATGATTGACATAGAGAACAGCCTGTAAGACCACATCCCCCACATACCATGCCAAATCTACTTCATCTGGAATTAACAAATCTCCTCGGAGATACATGTATGACATCAGCATGGTGTCTGGCGTGACAGAATCTTCAAAGAGCATTCTGACTACCTCTGTCAACAACTCAGCAGACCAAGCCCCACTCCAGCCATCCTCTGGAAAAGGTAAATCCATCGTGGAAAGCTTCATATAGAAGACCAGCTTCTGTAAATGGTAGTGGACAAAGAAAGAATGGTCTGGTAAGACATAGTCCTGAAATTGTTCAAAAGTAGACCATAACAAGTCCATTCGGGACTGCAATCTTTCCACTTTGTCTTGGAATAGAGGGCACAAAGTAGCCTGTCTCTGTAATGCAGCCAAGTCCTGCTGTGAAAGAGAAGGAATTAATGGAACAGGAGGGCTGGGAGGAACAGAGCGGGACTTTGCAAGCTGATCTTGCAACTGCTGGATTTGGGAGGCTTGGTTGGCCACTGTGTCATTAGCCATTTGTAAAGCTGAAAGCGTGTCATCTAATTGAACTTGGAATTCTTTCGCTTCGGTGGACATCCTCTCCTTCTCTGCTGAAAGGCTAGTAACCTGGGATTGAGCCTCGAATAACTGGGTTTTCAAAGAAGAAAGCTCATCACTTTGAGTGGCAACCAGTTGGGTTTGCTGTTCCATTTGCTTAAATAGATCTGCTAGGGTATCCTTAGTAGATGCTAATTCAGATGTTGCCTTATGCAACTGGTCTTTGGACTGTATGAGCTCCTCATAGAAAGATGCGTACAGCTGTTGAACACAGGCTGTCACGGACAACTCAATGGAACTTTGAATATCCTTGCAGAGGAAAGGAATGGCATCTCCTGAAACGAGACTGTTCAGGGAAGGAACGGAGATCTCCAAGGATCCTTCTCTATGTGCCCTGAATAGGTTATTGCAAGTGAGAAACCCAGGGAGGTCACTGCCAGAAGTAGCAGGGATAGGCACTGAGGGAAGTACAGCAGGGGCTTTGTCCGCTACCCGCTTCAAGCGTTTGCGCTGTATCACCAGGGGAGGCGGAGAATCATCATCCTCTATGTCAATAGGTGCGGACTCTTCTGAAGGTGGAGGAGGAGGTACTGGATCTGATGGAGGAGGTGGAGGCACAGTCTTCTGTAAACCTGAATAGGTCAAGAAGGCAGACAAATAGGATCCATAGGTAACATTGGTAACATTACCCCTCGTGACTTTAACAAAATGCTGATCCATCTTAGTAAGAAGGTATGTGCTCCAATCAATGGCAACTCCTTTTAGCACCATCCTGGAAGCTGTGAAAAGCTCTTTGGACAAATAGTGGGATGGCGTTTTGGCAGGCATGAACCTGTCCTGAAGGAACTGGCACATCTCTTCCAGACGGGATCAGTAATCATAGAAAACGAAACTCCTGAAGAGTTTATCACTTTCTTAACATCAAGGACGTCCCTTGTCTGCTTCTGCAACAGTTTGAGAATCTCGTCATTAGAGAAGAGCTGACGAGTGGTCACAAAAGGTTCTCCTTTGGAGGGTAAGGACAAAGCCTTCCCTAAGCCTCGAGACGTCAATGTCATAGACATGCCTTGGACTACTCCTGTCTTCTTGCTGTAAGAGGCCAGGAACTCATCACATACGGAAGGATCCTCTGGAAGTAATGGAAAAGGAGTGGCCACAAAAGCAGCAAGTCCTGCCTTCGTGAGGGGCTCAAAAGTAAGTAGGGACGAGTAATCCCGACTAACTAGTGGGACGTACTGGATAGGGGGAGGAGCAGGAGAAGGCGCCATTCAGATGGTTACACACACACCACAAACATAGACAATCAAGGTGAATGCCTGCAAACCAACAGACAAAAAAACCAAGGATAAGAGAATTACCAAATAAAACGTGACACGACCTACTAACCCCAGGCAAACCACATCCTAGAAAAAATTTGACATGACCTCGAGACAAATGCGACCGAAAGCTTCATGCGATGCATCAAACAAACACCCTGAACCCCGTATCAGGCAATAAAAGAAAAAAACTACATACCGTACCCGTAACCGTAACAAAGACAGGAAACCAAAACCATACCATAGCCAACACATATCAATACGACATCTATGATAGAACCAAGACTGGACCATGGAAAACATCACTAAGAACGGCGTATACCCATCCCACGAAACGTTTCATTAAAAAGGGGATTAAGTGCAGTGAGGGGGGAGTTAGTTAATGAAGGGTGGATTTTAATCAATTATTAAAAATGGGTGAATTGTTATTAGGTGATAAACCTTAATAAGAAAACGGCGGTTCCTTATTACAAATGTATTTACCAATTATTAGGTTAAACCGGTGCAGTTACACGAGTCCCGGACTTCGATTCCCGACTGGGTCTCTAAATGCAATTCATTGATTATAATTAAAGTGATGTGGAGCGCTTTTTTGCCAGGGTGCACGGTTGATGGTGCATTAGTGCGTCCAACCCGTCTGGCATAGGTGCAAGGAGGAAGGCAAGGGAGCCTTACAGTGCAGTGTACAGAACAGGGTGATGTGTCTTGTATTGACGGTAAAGACCCATCCCGTGGGTGCATAGGGAAACGGGAACATACCTGACTCCAAGTGTCGTAACGTCCCTCAATCTCATCTCTCGGTAAATGATTGAAGGAACTCCAGTCACACTCAACCCACCCTCTGTCTCACTCTCGATGGATAGATACAAGAGGGCAGCCTTTTCCTGAAACCCATTAATGTAATCCTCACAATCACTTGTGCAAAGGGTGTATGCCTTGTGCGCATTTGATGGTGCAACTGTGCATCCCGCCCTGTGTCGGCATACGGTGCGAGAAGGAAGGCCAGGGAGCCTTATGGTGCAGTGCACAGAAACAAATCGTGCTTTGTGCTTTGAGAGGCCCATCCCGTGCGTGCAACACTTCATTCATACTTCTCACCTCTCATTTGATTTGAAGGGAAAAGACTGGTCTCTCGCCCCACCCTCTGTCTCACGCTCTGTTGATAGATACAGAGGGCAACCATACTCACTTCCTCATCCGGTTAGGATGAAAGCTCACATCACTCGATTGTTTGTCGATGAAGATCGCGTCATCAGTTGTTGAGGAGGCGTACCCAGGGAGGTAGCCATCAAATTCGAACATTGTGGTGGATAGGAATATGTCGTCTGCTAGAGGACAGTTAGTCATTTTGCAAAGAGACCCAAGACCCAGCGTACCAAGGGAGGCAGCTTCGGAATTGGATCCTAGGGATATCAATCAATGAATCCACTTTCTGGACTGCTGGGTGTTACCACCTTTTCCACTGCCAGCTTCCCGTCCAAGGGTGTTTATCACCGTTTCTTGGAACGAGGCCTGCTATGACAGGGAATTGCTTCCTTTTCTCTCATAACAGATTTGTTTTGTTTTTTTTTTTTCTCTTTGATTTTTTTTTTTCTTATTTTCCCCTATTCCCGAGGGTGTTTCCACCTTTTCTCGAAGAATAGGTCGGCATGACAGGGCCCTCAGTCCTTTTCTCCCATGACCGATATATTTTCTTTTTTTTTCTTTTTTTTTTTCCAAAGTGAGCAAGGGAATGGTAGAAAGACCATGTGTCAGAACCAACCTCTGTACTGTCGCTGGTGGAAAATAGAAGATAAGAGATCAAGGCTGAAAGGAGGTTTTGAGGGAACAGAGGGTTGCATCCACTTCAGCAGGAGTGATTGAAGAACGGCTATCAGAAGTAGCATCATAAGAAGTACAGTGCCGCGCCAACGAGGGAAAAGATCAAGTGACCGTAATTGTCAAGATCCCCAAGGAGGAAAGTACTTCTTCAGGCGATATCCATTGATCAGAAAGGGATCATCAAAGGCATCAACAGTTTGTACTTGGACAGAGCCATTAGGGTTGACTGCAAGTACCTTATAGGGGCCCATCCATCGCTGTTGAAGCTTGCCAGGAAACTTGCCAAAGCGTGAATCATAGGCTAGGACCAAATCACCTTCTTTGAACTCCTTGTGCTTGATGAAACTGTCATGGTAAGCCTTACGTCGGGCTTGCGTGGCTTCCATGCACTGTAGAGCCATCCTGCGAATTTCGTCCAAACATTCCAAGTGCAAGAGACGGCGTTGCAGTGAATCGTCATCCCCCAACCGCTCTTTGATCGCCACTCTCAAAGAGGGTAGTTCCAGTTCAACAGGAAAAACAGCTTCTGTACCATACACCAACTGGAAAGGTGTTTGTCCCGTTGCTGCTTTATGGGAGGTTCTGTACGCCCAGAGGGCCTCTGTAAGTCGATCATCCCAATCACGACGATGTGCGGCAATCGTCCTTGTCAGAATTGAGCAAAGGATGCGATTGGTGACTTCGACTTGGCCGTTGGCTCAGGGGTAATAAGGAGTGGACTTGCGATGGCGGATCTTATACAACTCTGTCAACTCTTCCATGACTTTGTTAAGGAAATGCGTGCCTCTGTCACTTACCAGCTCTAAGGGACTGCCAAAACGGGTGATGATATTCTCGTACATGAACAGGGCCACGCTGTTACCATCGTCCCGCTTGAGGGCTTTAGCTTCACACCACTTTGTGACATAATCCGTACATACGAGGATGTATCTGTTCTGTTTCCTTCTGGTAGGAGGATCGATCGGACCTACGAAGTCAATGCCCCACTTCTCAAACGGCTTCAAAGCCAGCACATGGCTCGTCGTGGCAAGCCTTCAAAACAATCCCAATTTCTTCTCCTGCAACACATCTTCTGAGTACTTCATCTTTGCCTTTCTTGTACAGTGCACCACCTAGCAGGGTGTATGGGGCTGATTCTAGCATGAGCTTCTTCCTTTCCCGACTAGAAATACCAGGAGGGTATTGTTGGGTTGCCAGCAAATTGGCAATGTCTGCATACCAGGGAGTTACAGTTTCTACCAAGAATAGGGAAGCATCAGGGAGGTCCGGATCATCTCGTTCCTCGTCTGCAGTTTGTGGGATACGCGACAGATGATCAGCCAGAACATGGGAACGACCAGGCTTAGTAATCACCTCAAAGTCGAACTCCTGGAATAAAAGGAGCCATCTCATCATTCGTCCTTTCACATCTGCTTTGTTCATCAAGAAGGATAGGGCCTCATGATCCACGTAAAATTTAAAGGGGGTAGATAGGAGGTAATGGCGAAACTTCTCCAGGGCAAACACCATTGCCAAGCACTCCAACTCGGTCACTGTATAGTTCCGTTCCCTATCAGTGACTTTTCGGCTTGCATAATAGATCGGTTGATCCAGCTTCGAGGAGCCCTTTTGGCAGAGGACAGCACCTAAACCTTCAATTGATGCATCAGTGTGTACGTGGAACTCTTTCGTCCAATCAGGAGGTTGCAGGATGGGTGCCTCTATCAGACACTGCTTCAGAGTGTGGAAGGCTTTGTCACATTCTTCTGTCCAAGTAAACTCTGCATCTTTCCTCAGGAGCTTGTGCAAGGAAGTTGCCTTTGTCGCAAAATGGGCTATGAACCTTCTGTAGTAACCCACATGGCCTAGGAATCCCCTCAACTGTTTGAGGTTGGTGGGTGCTGTCAGAGCTGAGATCTTTTCGATCTTTGCAGGGTCTGTTGATATCCCTTGTGCTGAGACAATGTGGCCCAACAAGACTCCAGAAGAGACCCCAAAGATGCATTTGTCGGGGTTAAGGGAAATCCCATACTCCCGGCATCGGTCAAAGCATTGCTCCAAATGTCCCCAGTGTTCACTGATCAAACTGTAGACACAGAAGTCATCCAAATATACCTCAATAAAGTCGTGCAGATGATTTTGAAATGCGGCCATCATGACTCGTTGGAAAGTAGCAGGGGCATTGCAGAGCCCAAATGGCATCACTCGGTAAGCGTAGGTCCCCCATTCTGTGGTGAAGGTTGTTTTGGACTGGTCTTCTTCTGCGATCTGCACTTGGTTGTATCCACTGAACCCATCCAGAAGAGAATAAAGCTCATGTCCTGCCACTGTGTCCAACAGTTGGTCTGTGAAAGGGATAGGAAAGTGATCCTTCTTCGTCTTGGAATTAAGCTTTCGGAAATCCACACATATGCGCAATTTTCCATTCTTCTTGGGTACAACCACGATGGGTGAAACCCATTCACTGTTTGCCACTGGATAGATGAACTCGGCCTCCAGAAGCTTCAGCAGCTCCGCTTTCACTAATGTGGAATAATTCGGGTTCATTCGCCTCTGTCATTGCCGTACTGGCTTGGCATCAGGCTCCAAGTCAATATGATGTTGGCATATTGTGGGATCAATCCCCTTTAGGTCTTTGTAAGACCATGCAAACACGTCCAAATTCTCTTTCAACAAGTTGTACAAGGTTGACAACTCCTCTTCTGGGAGACTGCTACCCACCTTCAAGTGGCGTTCAGTGCCTTCTGCATCCACAAAGGTTAACTGCCTTTCACCTTCTACTTCACGGATGAAGGTCCCGCGGACTGCTTCTGGATACAGATCCGACTCCTTCAAGGGAGTGGTGTCCTCTTCTGATGTCCCACTAGAACCAACTTCCTCTTTTGGTGGAGACTTAGGTTGCTCCTTAAGATGTTGGAATGGGATAAGAGCTGTTTCGGGTTTGGTTTCAAAATTAATTACCTCTTGGCCTGAAGACTCATCTTCTGATGATACATCCAGGAACGTCACATAACAGGGACCTACTAATGCCTGTTGGGTTTGTGGGACTGGTGCTTGTTGGCACGGTGCATCATCATCATCTTTCTTTGGCAAGGATGGGTTAGGACGGCAGGAGCCATACTTGAAAGACGGCTTGTTCTTCTTCATCCATTTCTTATAAAGGTTTTGCATATGAGAAGATCCATTTACCAGACCAAATGGTACCATCGCCATTCTGTCCCATAGCATGAGCTCATCGGCTTCTGATGCTTCTGGAACTTCTTCCTCCAATGTATCCTCTTCAGGTGGGATAGACTCTTCCATTTCACTTGCATAATCCTCTTCGTCCATATCATATTCATCCTCTTCTGTCTCTGTCTCTGCTTCTGTCTCTGCTTCTGCTTCTGCTTCTGTCTCTGTTTCTGCTTCTGCTTCTGTCGCTGTAGGAGCTCTGTAACAGAAGAATAGATTCTCTGTTTCCCCTCCTGCCTCTGTCTCTGCTTCTGCTGTGGCCATGTAACAGGGAGAGCAGTACATCCATGCTTCTATCTCACTATCAGAAGTGATTTCAGAAGTCATGCCTGGTTCAGGCAGGAAGTATTCACCCATTGATAATGGCTTTGCATCCTTTGGAAGTCGGCTTACTGTATCCACTGTTAAGGAATGTGCCACTGTTTTCTTAGGAAGGATTTGTTTGACAGCATCTTCGTCTGCTGATGTTCCATCCGTAACCTCATTAGGGGAGTCAGAAGATAATTCCAAGGAGGTGGATCCATGTCCTTTTTGAGAACCATACAGTTTCAGCACCACTTTGTTGGGTCCTCTGCCCAAGGTCAAGGTTCCTTTGAACCAATCCGTCCTTGCTCGGGCTTCAAAAAGCCATGGTCTGCCTAGTAATAGGGGATAGGATGTACCATAAGAGTTTGGCTTCACCACCAAATAGGTCAGCCAATAATCTTTTCCAGCCACTGTAGTCTTCACATATGGAAGAACGCCCAAAGGCTTGATTCTACTCTGATCCGCCAGTCTGATGAGCCATTGGGTTGGTTGCACACCTTGTAGGCCTAGATCCTTCATTGTAATATCCGTCATAATGTTTACTGATGAACCACCATCAATCAGTGCATTTGCAATGAAGCAGCCTTCTATCCACACGCCAGTCTCTGGAGTACCCGGATCTAGAAAAGCATTAGCCACATCCACTTCTTTTACAGGCTCTGGAGCCTTGTTGGACTTTGTCACTGTTGAGGAAGCAATCCTTAAGCCACGTCTTTTTGTCAGTATATTTTTGAATCTTTTCCGGCAACTGGGGGACAACATCAATAATTGTCGGAATGTGAGGTTTGGTTTAAAGGTATCTAGATCTCTAACTAGATCGTATTCCTTAATAGGATCCACTGGCTTCTCTAATCGGTTAGGGAATGGGGCAACACCCATTTTCATTTTCCCTCTTTCTTCCAACAGAGGCATTACAGAAACTTCTTCTGCCACTTGTGGCACTTCCTCCTCTTCTGCCTCCTGGACCTCTGGTCCTGTCTTCGTAACTGTCTCTGTAACTCTCTGTGGCACTGTAGGGCTCTGTACGGCACTGTTAGGCTCTGTTCTGTTCTGTTCTTCTGATGGAAGATTGAACTTCACTGTTCTGGCAGGAGGGTTATTTTCTTTCTGGGTAGGTGGTTCCTTCTGCTTTGCACGAGTGATGGCAGCAACTTCCAATTCCACTAAATTGGAGGTAGGCTCTTGGGCCTTGGACGGACTATCAGTAGCACTGTTTTTCACTGGGGCTGGGCTTGGACAGTCTTTTGCAGTGTGGCCTTCTCCTTTGCATCGACTGCATAAGGGCTTGTAATCCACTGACCTTCGAGGATTTGGACAATTTGGTGAGATGTGTCCCTTTTCTCCGCATCTGTAACACTCCACTTCTGATCTCTGACCACCGCCAGACTGTCTTCCTCTGTAACTTTGGGAAGGAAATCTTCTGGGTCCGAAATTAGGACCAAACTCTCTAGGCTTGGGTCCAATATCTTGTGTTGTCATTTTGGATTCCAGCAAGTTGAATCTTGCGTCTTCTTCCTTCCTTCTCCTATCATGCATCTCCTTCAGGGAGCAAATGTCCTCTGTATGGTTCTTCCGCAAACAGTAGGAACAGAAGGCTCCAGGGATTGTTGGTTTTCGTGTACATTCAGTGGCTAAATGGCCTGCTTGATGACACTTACCACACCAAGTATTTGACCGCATCACATCTCTTCCTGCTCCTGCAACGTTGGATATGCTCGCTGTGTTCACTTTCAGCGTCTGTAGTTGCTCTGTAATCACATCCATCAACTCCTTTTTGATGTTTGCAACTGAGTTGGATAAATAATCCTTCAAGCTTTCTCCTCCGGGCGTACTGGCAGGAGGGTTTTGAGGAGTCTCTGTAATCACTGCATAAACTGGTTGGGTTGGTACAGAGGGGTCTCTGTTCTGGTTCTGATTCAGAGCTCCTGTTTGAACTGTTGGCTGTTGACTCCAGTTGGTAGGGTTCCACTGTTGCTGTTGATTTGGCATTGAGGAAATTGGTTGAGACCATGGTTGTTGTGGTGGAACCACCATTTGAGGCATGGATTGTGGCCACTGTGAATTTGGTGCATTGTACTGTGATACTGAGGGCATCTGTTGGTAGGGATAGGGAACAGTCCCAGGGACTGCATTAGGTGGGTACATCATTCCTGGCACCAGAGGAGGTAGGACTCCTCTTCCTGCATTCATTGCTAGTCTAGCTTCCACTTCATCGTACAGTCTTGCACCTTCTGTTGCAGCTTGCAGTGTGGCTGGTCTTTGTAGCTCCACAAACTTACGGACTTCTGGTTGTAATCCTCTGAGAAACACTCCCTTCTGAATGCCATCATCTAGATTATGGTTAGTCCATCTCTTCAGGATGGATTCCATTCGTGAGACATAGGCTTCCACTCTTTCTCCAGAGGACTGACTTAGGTTCATAAATTCCTCTCTCATCCGCTCTTCAAAACCTTCACGCCTGAATTTAGTGAGGAAGGCCAACTTCAGGTCGTCCCATGTGCCAAAAGTTCCTGCTGCTTGTCTCTCATACCACTGAAACGCCGCGCCCTTAAAAGTGGCGGGGAATATTGCTAACCAATGCTCAGGGGTTCTGGCATTGTTAGCCACACATGCTACCATAAACTCTGCTACATGAAGATCGGGGTCTTCATTGTACTCTCCCTTAAAAACTGGCAATGGGACTACATTCGCTGGTCTGTCATCAATATTTCCAGGACGGATCTGGCTTGGAAGTGGACCTCCAGCAGGAGGAGGAAGGGCTTGATGTGCCATTGGGACTTCTGTAAAGAGTTCCGCAAGGGCGTCAAAGGCGGCTTCTGCTGCGAGCTCGCTCTCGGCTCTGATTCTTACTTTCTCTCTTCTCACGTACCTCTGGACTCGTTCTAACGCTTGCCTTTTTATTGCGTCATTCATCAGGGGGTTGGCTCCACTATGTTGTTAGTGCTCCACAGAGGGTTAACAGAAGGCTTCAGTCCCTGGAGGACTCTCGTGCCAACATTTCTTCTACTTCTTTCTTTTCAACGTCCCTGAATTCTGCTTTCATGCCACTACACAGAGGAAGGTATTCGGTTCTGAAGGTGTCAAAATGCATACGTCTGAGCATGGTGGTGGTGCCATCATCATAGTAGTGCCAGCTTCTGATGGTTTCAACAGTGTATGTTGTGAAAAACACTTTGTCTACCAACTTCCAGTGGGTTGCTAATTGAACAAACAGAAGATTATCAGTACACCAAGCATCCCATGTATCTTGCTGTTGAGCATCCACGAACAAATTCCAACTCTTTTCCTTCTTGTCCCTGTGAACCTCTACAGACCAAGACTCCTGAAGCTTCTTCACAATCTCCCACTTGATGTTGTCTGGAAACTTCTCAATGAATGCCAAATCTTCCATGGATGTTCATTCTCTCTGTTTCTGTTCTTCAGTTTGTTCCCAAACAGTTTGCCACCAAGATGCAAGTTTCTGCTGCTTTAATAGGAAGAGGAAACTGCCCACCACATAGAGCATGCATCATGATGGTGATATGTTTCCGCCATTGTGGGATGAACTTCTTATGGAAAGTGGCTTTGATTATAAGGAATTCCAACTCTTCAGTGGAAGAAGGAACTTTACAATCATCCATTGAATTCTTCTCTTCTTGGCAATGCCAATTCCTTCATTTTCAGCCTCTTTTGGTGCTTGTTGATGGCAAGTTTCCCCGGCTGCGCACCAAAAACATGGAGCCCCAAGAGGAACACCAAGGAAAAGGGAATTCTCTTGCAAGAAAATCTATCTTGTAACATCAACAAGCTTGTTTATCATGTTTCATATGATCACAATGAAGAAAAGAACACCAGGTACAACAAATCTTCATGCAGCATCATGTAAATCTCCCACGGTTTTTAATAGAATCAACCATATTCTTCAACATCTTCACAAAATCCATCAATATCACAAAGAAAGCAAAGGAATACACCATCTTTGAATGAAAATACATCACATAGTATTCATCTTCAATGTCTTCATAGTCTTCTCTCTCAATCTCTCATATACAATCACTTTGTTTCAGTAGAATTGGCTATCTCTGACTCTCTCTCACACACTCCATCAATAATACATCATCTCCTCACTACAATCTCTCAAAATTACTCTTCAATAATCACTCTTAGGTCGTGGATACCCCTCCCAAGAGGTATGTCTGATATGAAAGGTCACCAGAGCCACTACAGTGTCTCTTCATAGCTCACTACTGTCACTTCACTCTAGTCTTCTCTTGAGTCTTCAACAGCTACTTCTTCCACTTCTTTCAGCTCTTTTGCACTTGTATTCACCTCTTTCCAAGGCTAGAAAACTTTCCCCAAAGTCACACATACATTCCACAGAACACTTACAGAACAGTCTACAGAACAGTACCAGAACAGTTACAGTACAGAGACAGAACAGAAACAGAAGCTCTACAGAAGACCTACAGAAGGTTACAGAAGGTCATCAAAACTACATAATTCATTCTCAAACCATTTCAAACTCTCACAAAACATTCACTAAGCTTTCACAATATCTCATTCTTCATCAATCCATACTCCATCCCTCCTTACAGAAGACAATCAGAACAAAACAGACCAAAACAGAACAAAACAGAAGGTATACAGAACCAATCAGAACCTATCAAAACATCACAGAACCATCAACAAACATCATGATCTTCCAAAACACAATCAATATCATCCAAAACACTCTCAACCCACTTCCTAATCAACCAATCATCCCTTAAAATCAACCATTCAGCTCTCAAAAACAACAAAAATCAGCCAAAAAACAAGTCATTTCAACACTCAACACTTCTTTCTTGGCACTTCCTCATCCTTCTTAGGATTGACTTTTTTGTCAACAGGCCTTAGAGGTCCACCTTCCATGCTAGGATTCAGGACTTGCGTCCCCTTATCCCCTTGCTTAGGGTTTCCCTTGACTGGTTTTGCATTATCTTTATCAACCTCTTTAGACTTTTGGCCTCTTGTCACGGCTTGTAGGTTAGAGGTTTCAGCGCCATTGATGTGTACAACCTCGATAAGGCTGACTCCATTTCCTTGTGGCAACTCTTCTATAGTGGTCTTTCCCCTTTGCAGTATTTGTCTTGGTCCATCATTTTGCTGCAGGTTATTACCTTGCACTCTATGATTAACTAGACCTAGCTGTTTACTCCCTTGTTTGAGGGAACTAATCTTACTTCAACAGGTAGTGGATAAGTGGCCCAACTTTCCACAAATATCACATTTAACATTTAGACAGTTTCTAGGGAAATGTTGTCCACCACACCACTTACAACTGAATCTTGATGGACCACCCTCTTCAGGGCGTTGACTCCCTATCAGATTCTGCTGTTTCTTTAGGAAATTGACGTCAACAGCTATTTGCTGATATTGTTTAGAAATCATGTCGGTGTAGTGCTTCATCATATCCTTAACTTTGCCAAGGACATTAGAGGCACTCGACTCATAGCCTTGATCGTCTATTCGTCGTTCCATGGGCCTAACAATTTGATTGGGCATTGGTTGTTGACTCACAAGAATAACATTAGGGTTCAAAACTTGGCCTCCAACATTTGGTGGAGCCACCTAACTAGCCATAGGCATAGTCACACTGGGAGGAGCTAGCAACAAAGGTACATTTTGAACCATGCTTCCTCTCCCATTAGGGTTATTCATAGGCATCCCTTGATTTCCATTTATCAATGGTAAATTGCCTCCAGGTACTAGACCCACATTAAGATTTATTCGAGAGGAGCAGGCCGTTTGTAATCGTGACTCTACTCCTGCCCGCGTGATGGCAGTGTCTATATCAGCCAAAGCCACACTGCTCAATTGTACCTGAATATTGAAATCCAATCCATGCAAGAAGTATTGCAATTGGGCAGCTGGAGGAATGGAAATGTAAGTTTGTAGCTTATGAAACACTTAAGCTTCTTGGCATAGGCTTTCACATTCTCATGGGGGTCTTGGCGTGTTACATTCAAAACACGCAACCAGTATTGACCACCTCTTTCAAGGTCATATTCTCCTCGAAAAGCTGCATAAAATTGGTCAATTGTGGTTATGGTTCCAGTCTCTATTCTATGATACCATACCACAGCCCTTCCTTTTAATGTCATGTTAAAGAACATCATAAGATGTCCCTCATCTTGGATGCGGTAATTAAACATTAATCTTTGGAATTCACAACTATGAAACTCCGCATCTTCTTTAGCTAGCCCATTAAAAATGGGCAAAGGCGCTCCTAAAGCTAGTAGATCCGGCATCCCTGTAAGGATTGCAATGGGTTGTGCCATGACGACAATCTGATTAACAGTAGGAGTTTGGACTGATGGAATCACACCCCCACTTGAAGTGGGTTGACTTGGTGGAAGAGAGGAAGAACTTCCGATTCCTCCTGCAGCTAAAGGACTGTGTGCAGCAGTTGGGTTACTAAGACCATTGCCTTTTATGCGTATCGGGCTACTCCTTTGAGGAGAATAGCGACTTACAATCTCCAAGTGCCGTCTAGCCCTCTCAGCACGTTCTGCTTTTTGTATTTCGGCTTGACGGTCCTTGTCAAAGGACATAAACCAATTTTTTGGTCCCTAAAAACCCTAGATTCGAGAACCACCACTTGTTGGCAGCTCCCGGCAGGCGCACCATTGATGGGACCTCAAATGGGCTAGCACTGGCTATGGCACTAGCCAGACCTCATGCTCATAACAGACAAACACACCCTCACAGCCTCGCGGACCAGGAGTGTCTATCTGCTGCTAAAGGACTAACTGTCTTAAAGCCTAATCTATGCGTTTATAGTTTCATAGTTTTGTAGTCCAACGTTTCCCTTTCTATAAACTCCAGTGAGGGAGAACCCATACACATTGGCAATAAATACCATGATAATCACATACATGGGAGGCAACCTCTCGGTGGAAACACCGCGGCCCCACTGCAGCTCTCCTACATCGCAGGGATTAGCCCCTTAACGCGCTGCTCAACATATAGAATGAACGAACAAACTCCACTCTTTCATTTCGAAAGTGATCCAAGAGATACCATCTTTCCTTACCAAATAATCCCCCAAGAAACGAACGTCTATCCTACGGCTTAGGATACCTTTTCACACTCAAGCATGGGTCATTGTCATTGAAAATAGGTGCTATGCATCCAGGTTTTTTTTTTTCAATACCATGATCTTCATGCACATGCAAAGTGAATGATCCTAAGGTGCTCAAACATAATTTTTAAATCAGAAACATGTAATGCACAACCAGGCTTTTCAATGCATTTACTAACCTGTTGCGGCGACGTAAGGATAGCACCAAGACAACACTCGTGCTACTATCCTCTTACTTAAAATACCACGAACTCTATGTCATGATATGCATCAGAAAATCAGCAACAATCAGCATGCAAATCACACCATTCAAACCTCCCAACCCCCTACATTTAGGTATTGCTTTCGTTGCATAGGTGTAGAGGTTCGTTTTGTCATGTTTTGATGTATAAAAAGCGGTAAATCACAAACTTTGACAAAGAGATAGGGCAAACTGAGGCTAAATCTCATGCTTTGCCACTACCATACATCCACAAACAATCATTATATTTTTTCTTATTTTTTCAAGACGTATTTCCAAATTTTTCTTATTTTTTTCATTTTTTTAATTTATTTGGAAATAAAATATACTATTTTCTAATTTTCTTATTCCAATCACTTCAGCATACTAACATTCAATTTATCTTCCATATTCCCCCCATGGCAACACCTTTTACCCACCCGAAATGGAAAAACTACCATTTTACTGCTTAAAAACCGCATTTCGGGTCTACGAAAAGTAAATAAAGCATGTAAATCATTGCAAAATCAATTTTTTTTTATAAACAGCAATTACTCATAATGCAACCAGCACACAAACAAATTTTCATCCAATAAGAACATAATTATCATCATAAACTATAAAAAATCCTTCATTTTCTTCATAAAAATAGTCATACTGTGTTTTTATGTAACCCGAGATGCCTTGAATAACTACATAACTAGCAAATGGAGTCTCCATTGCTCTTAATCCAATGTTGTACATCAATCTTCATCATCTCCATCAATCTCCATCACCACTTCCTTCATTCTCCTTCCCCGATTCCTCCTTCAAGATGGTTCACATGAACAGCCCATAGAGAAGAGAGAGAGGGAGGAGAGAGAAAGACTAGAATCTGATCTCTTCATCCAGACTGCCATTCCTCGCGTGAAGACTGGTGATATGATCAGCCAAGAGGGAGAAGTTGAGCCTTAATGTCAATTGGATAGGTTACTTACAGCCTGGAATCATCATCCATGAGGATGAGGGCGAAAAAATCGGCGCCATCCTTTTCACGCTTCTTCATGCCATCTCCATGATTTGTTGCATTAAAATTTGAGGGGGGGGTTAAAGTCCCCAAAGGGCACCCCCCCTTTGGTCCAAGTTGTGTCCACCCTTTCGTATCTTGGCCAATTTGTGGCCTCTTTCGTGTCCGGGCTCCATTTCAACCTTTGAAAAATCCTATGTATCCGTCTCAGCATCCCACACTGAGTAGCAACTCCTGGCATCCCGTAGGGCAGTCGAAAAAATTATCAAAAATCCACAAGTGTTGCTCGGGTGCCTTTTAAAAGCCGTCTTTCACTTGGTGCTTAAAATCGTCCTAGCTGCAGCCCGCCGCCTTCGATGTTAAATATTTTTCCCCTAAATTTCGGATTTTTTGGCAAATTTTAGGCACATCCCGGGCTCAAAACTTGCTCTCACTCCTCCCAAGAGGTATTTCTGATAAGAAAGATCGCTAGAGCCACTACAATGTCTCCTCGTAACTCTAGGGTCACTATCACTTCAATCTTTACTTCAAGTCTTCAACAGCTACTTCTTCCACTTCTTTGAGCTAATTTGAACTTATATTCATCTCAAGGTTGGAAAAATTTCCCAAGCTACATATTCATCCATCATCACACTTATAGAGGCATGAATAGAACAAAACATAGATAGAGGCTCTACAGATGGTCAACAGAGGGTTTACAGTACCATATAGAAGGTCATCAGAAAGTCTTGAGCTTATCTTAAATCACTCAAAACCATCAATAATCAATCAATAAGCTTCCAAAAACTCTCAAAATTCATCAATTCTTATTCCAACACCTCATACAGAAGGAAACCAGAGCAAAAAAGAAGGTCAACAGACTCAAACAGAACCAATGAGACATTAACAAGACATCAACAGAAGATATTAGAACATTATATCTCCACTATAAACCATCATGAGCTTCCAAAACATAATCAATCTCATCCAAAACACTCCAAAACACTTCTAAAACAACTAATTAAAATACAAAATCCATCAAAAATCAACCATTCATTCCATTAAAACAACAAAAATCAGTCAAAAAATCAAGTCATCTCAACCCTCAACATATCCCCACAATCAGGGAGCATCCTTTGACCTGGGAAAAAGAGGATAAAATTTCAATCTCGATCTTCTTTAGTATCTTCAAAAACACCATCCAAGTACGATCCCAACTCATAACAGGCATTTAATAAAGAATACAACGAAAGGAAAACACCTATATCCATTATCACAACTTTGAAACATAAAAACATGACAAATTGTTCAAGGATATAAGAGGTTATGCATCTTTGCATCTTGAGCTATCCATTCAGCATCACCACCACCACAAATCTTCAAAAAGATAACTTTTTGAATAGTGTTGAATCTCTAACCACCACGACCCCATCATAAAACAAAATAACTATCACACACACACTTACATAAAACAACCATCTGAATGGCATCGCCAAAAGAGATATCATTATGAATAATCAAAATTACATTCATGGGTATCGATGAAGATGATCCATTTTGAAGGATTGTGATTACGAAAGTGATCCATAGATCTACAAAAGTCTTAGGAAGATTTTGGAAAATTTGCAAACAACACATCCTCTCCACCAAGACAAGATATCTGTTAGGTAAACTAAGAGCATAAAAATATAGAATATCGAGCTGTTGAGGACCAATAGTCACATTCACATTCATGCACAGCTTTGGTATTGATCATTATGTGAATTCCTATGCATATGCGCCATATACCAAGCCAAGTGAGCAGTCAATCTCACTGAAGGGTCTAAAGACTATGAATGCTTTGCTGAGAAAAATAAAGATAGTTCTGAAAAGCTTGGCTAGTAGTTGTCAATTCTCTTGGAATCAATGGCCAATTGATCTGAGGTCTTGTAAGTGAATCTTTTGCACTCCATTCTCATCTTCTAGGAATCTTTTGACCAAAGCCTACATAACCACTAAACAACTGAGGGGGATGAGGGATAGAAGTGGTAGGAGAGGAAAGAGGAACTAGTGAAAGAGGATGAAGGAATGGTAAGTAAAATTATAAAAGGAAGAATGTGCTAAAGAGGGATTAGCTGAGAACTTAGGACATTATGTTAAAAATGATGTTAATAAATAGGCTGGAAAAGTGGAAGGAATATTTATGGATGGGGAAGGACAAGTCGGAGGAGGGGAAAATACTCGATCCTCAATAAAAAAAACACTAAGTGAAAATAGGAATTTGAGGAGTAAAATAATTGGTGAGTTAGATTTATAAAGGGAAAGATAAGCATCATATCTATGGGCCATCTGCTTATAATAAGATAAGCCAGAAACTAATGGACCTAAGATCGATCAACAATGGTAAGAATCAAAGAAAGATGAATCGAAAGGAGGTTGTTTTGAGAGGTGGGCTAAGAGGTCCACCCTCAATTGGTTAGTGCTCTATACATGTATAGAGGCTTTGTTTGGTCCTAGATTCGAGATCACAAAGTCAATCATTTTATGCCAAGAGGTTTCATGGCAATTAGTCACTTTAGAAGAATAGGCCTAGAACATTTGATTAATCTGCAACTCCAAATATCTAACATACAATGTAGCTTGTAATACCACATCCCCTACATACCAAGCCAAATCTTCATCATCGAAAATTAACAAATTACCTCTCAAGTATATATAAGACATCAGCATAGTGTATGTAGTCACAGAGTCCTAAAAAATCATTCTAGCCACTTTAGTCAACAACAAATCAATATACCAAGCTCCACTTCAACCATCATCTAGAAGAGGAAAATCCATCATTGAAAGCTTAATATAGAAGGCCAGCTTGTGTTGCTGATAATGAACAAAGAAAGAGTGGTCTGGAGGAACAAATTCCTGAAATAGCTCAAATGAAGACCACAATATAACATCCACAGAGGATAAGGAAGGAACTGGCTACACAATAGGACTCTGCAAAGTAGAATGAGATTGAGCCAATTGTTCCTTAAGTTAATGAATCTGAATGTTCCTCTGATCTAGGGTTGTATTAGCTGATTTAAGCTCTTTTGTCTAGGCAGCTATCAAAGCTTTAAGCTCTTGAGACTCTTCTCCAATTTCTAAGCATCAATAATCTTAGTATGCTGCTCCATTTGGGTACAAAGATCAAAAAACCTTTCTTGAGAAGAAGCGAGCTCATCATTTGCTTTATTCAACTCTTCTTTGGTTTATTGAGCTTCGTCATAACAAGAATAATAGAGCTATTAAATACATGCAATCATCATTGAGAGTTCAATAGAACTTTGGATATCTTTGCACAAGAAAGGAATTGCATCTCCTGTCACCAAGCGTTGTATAGAGGGAATGGGAATCTCTAGAGTACCATTTCGATGTGCTCTAAAAAGATTCGGCATTGTGAGGAAAGCTTGTAGAGCTAACTACTAGATTGAATAGAAATGGAGATTGGAGGAGGAGCTGGGACTGATTCAGCCACTTGTTTAAGTCGCTTCCTCTGAATTACCACAAGCCAGAGGGGATCAAGATCCTTAATAACAACATCAATGCTTTCAGTAGGAGGAAGAGGAACCTCTGGAGGATTAACTAATAAGGTAGGAAATTCCTTTACAAGGGTAGCATATGCCAAGAAAATAGAAAGATATGAACCAAATGTGACATTAGTCACATTACCCCTTGCTGTGGCTCTGAAAAAATGTTGATCCATCTTTGACAAGGGATAGGAACTCCAATCAATAGTAATTTCTTTCAACACCATTCAAGAAGTTGTGAATAACTCCTTCGAAAGGTAGTTAGAAGGTGTTTTGACAGACATAAACTTGTCGTGAAGGAATTGACATGACTACTTACAGACATGATTAGAGATCATGGACACACTAATGCCTGAAGTAGTAATAACCCTCTTAGGGTCCAAGACATCCTGGGTCTACTTCTACAACAACTTGAAAATATCCTCATTAGAGAATAATTGTCGAGCAATAGGAAAAGGATCTCCTCGATACAATAAGGATAGAGCTTTGCCCAAGCTTTTAGGCGTCATATGGATAATTGTTCCTCAAAAAGAACCAAACATCTTATTGTAAGAGGCTAAAAAATGATCACACAAACATCAATATCCTCTGGGATAAGCGGCAAGGAAAGCGTCACAAACTCGGGGGGTTCACTATATATATATTCTCTATATAATGTGCGTTCATGGCCTCTTTATAAATATCCTAATATGTGAATTTTTCTTGAATAAAACACAACCCTTTTCTATTAAATCTGTAAGTAATCCCTTTATATGATACCCTTCTGTATGTAAAAAATCTATAAAAATGGTATTTTAAAAGCCCCTTATTTTGAACTCACGTTATATATATATATATATATTTATTTATTTATGAGTGACAACCCCCCCCCCCCCCCCCCGAGGTCACAAACTTGGCTAAGCCTACCTTAGTGATAATATTTGAATCCAGCAATAATGAGTAATCATGAGACACCAAAGGAACATATTGGACTGGGGGAGGAGTACGAGGCACCATTCAGATGGTTTACACACATCACACTCACACACAGATAATCACAAATAATGCTTGCAAAACAACCAAAATAACAAGAGATAAGATATCGACCACAAAAAAGAAACTCTCACGGACTTGACCAATTGACTGACCACCCCAAGCAATCCGCATCCTAGAAAAATTTTGGCATGACCTCTGCACTTATGCAATCGAATACTTCATGCGATGCATATATATAAGCACCCAATATTCCTGTATCACGCAGAAAAGAAAAATAAATATACACCATAACCTTGACTTTAATCAAATAACCCAAAAAAAACTACCAAACCAAAATCCAAATCTATTGTTGACTTTGACTAACTGGAACGTCACCCACCCCACGTAACACTTCATTGAAAGGGGGATTGTGCAATGTGAGGGGAAATGGGGATTTAATTGTAGATTCATTTTACAAATTAGTTATCAAAGGAAAATTTTAATTAGGTGATAAACCTTAATAAAAAACAATAGTTTATTTTATCCATTAAAAACTTATTAAGTTGACGGTGCTTATTAACGTGCCATCGGGACTACATTCCAACTTTGGATCTCTAATTGCAAGTTCGATTTTATAAATTACTGTGCGTGGAGCACTTTTTGTTTAGTGCATGCACTTGTGACGGGCGGGTTTATTTTATTACAAATCAATAATGTGTTTGATGCACGAAGTGCGTGCTTCGTGAACAGTTAGTCTTTTTAATTAATTAAAAGGTGTGTTTAGCACGAATGCGCGTGGAAAATGTGATCAACTAGTTTATTTTTAATAATTATTTGTGATGTTAGTACAAAAAGAAAAATAAGAAAAAAATAGAGTACCTAGAGGAGGGTGTGTATGCAAGTACAATATGGATGCACAATTAGTAAACTGAGATAATACAACCACAATGGAATCCAAAAAGAAAATCCAACGACCTGAAAATTT
Organism: Lygodium microphyllum; assembly: GCF_053477565.2. Classification (NCBI taxonomy): domain Eukaryota; kingdom Viridiplantae; phylum Streptophyta; class Polypodiopsida; order Schizaeales; family Lygodiaceae; genus Lygodium; species Lygodium microphyllum. The sequence continues at coordinate 70,835,684 of NC_141140.1, forward strand.
TTGTCAACATAAGTAAAACAAACCAAACACCATGGCAAATAATTTTCAATAAATTATGATATATTTTTTTGTCATGTTTTCATTTAATTATGTCCATAAAATGTGATGAATTTGTTTGTACTATATGTGTTTTGGTTTGTTTGTCAATTTGGAAATTTTTTGTAATTTTTTGTCTTTCTTCTTAATTAGTTTTGATATGGATATGTGATTTTTTTTTTTGGTTCATTCACCAATGTAGGTTGAAAGCTAAGCACAAAAGTCCAATAGATTTTTAAGAATGTTTCTAGCCATTTTTTGGAGTTTAAAAAGAATTTTCCAAGAATATACATATTTAATAAGGATGTATTATGCAAATAATTGGTTCCCAACTAATTTTGATAATTTTTGCATATGTAAATAATCCAAAAATATAAATAAAAGTTAGTATGGTTTTTTGGATTTTTACTTTATTTTTAAACAAAATTTCAAGAAGTTTTGGATAAATTTTCTTTAAATTGAAGGTTTTTAAAAATTTTCTAATTTCTATTGGCATTTGTAGCTAAGAAAAATTCTTAAAATTTTTAGAAAGTGTAAAATTGTATTAATTTTTTAATTTTTTTTTCAGATTTTTTTGGAAAATTTATGGTTTTGTATGGGTTTTTATAATTTCTAATGTGATTTTAAAGTTTTTCAATTTTGAAAGATTAAAATTTTAGAAAAATATACCCGAAAAGCTACGTGTGAATAACAGCTAGCTCGTGCATTCTCATACATGAACGACCACAATCACGAACTCGCGCAACACGGTCCAAAACCCCGCACGCATACGAGACCTTGGGAAGGGACATGCGTATGACACGGTGGAAAAAAAAGATGGTCACATGATGAAGAATGAAATATACACGACGAAGACCAAAAATCAAGAGGGGAAAGGTAAGTTGTTGTGTTTATGTGATTAGTATTATTAGAGTGATTTTTTTTGTGTTTGTATTAAATTAAGTTTGATTTTTTTTTAATTGAAATAGATTTTTTGAAAAGGTGGGGGTGTTTAGGGACTAGCTTTTAAAAAAGTATATATATATATATATATATATATATAAATGGGTGTTTTTTTTGAATTTTACATGTAATTTTAAAAAAGGAATGGAAGGGGGGTATATCTTCCACAGAGTCGAAAAGATGGAAATTGTAATAAACTTCCAATATAATAAAGGAAATTGTTTTATTCAAGGATTGCTTGAATTGTATGTGTGTCTGTGAGATAAATTACGTGAAGGAACATGTGATTTAAGGGACTAATTAAGGAAGTTGGTTGTATATGTTTCAATAAATGTACTATAGGTAATTAAAAAAACTAAAGATGATACCATCATTGAAGAAAAGCGGGTGGGCATGACCCCCGACGGGACCGTCCAACAGTAGGGTGGTCCCAATTAGCTGGGAGCTTTTTATAAATTTGTGATAGAAATAGGAAAACGATAAAATGACCATCTAATTGCTAGGTAGAACCGACTTGCATTGTTTTAGGAGACGGGAATGGGATTTTGCCGTATGGGTAAGAGGGTTGACGTGAATGCCAAGGTAAGAGGGTTTTCCTATTTCTATCACAAATTTATAAAAAGCTCCCAGCTAATTGGGACCACCCTACTGTTGGACGGTCCCGTCATCTCCCATTGGACAAGGAAGGGCGTTCACATAGAAAAAAGGCAAAAATCAGGCGTAAGAACACACACAAAAATTAAAACCAAAAAATTTGTCTACCAAAACGAAGGGCAATCAAAAGGAAAAATATCCAAGATGATGTGGCGGATGGGCTTGTCACCTTAGCATGTGGTTCCGACAAGGATAAGACATGTTTGCATGGAAAAAATGATAACAACACATCCAAAAATGGAAATAAAAATTAACATTAAAAAATCAGCAATCAAAATGAAGCAGAATAAAAATAAAAATGTATGCAAGAAAGTGACAAATAGGATGGATAAGGTACAACGCGGTTTCGGGGTCGGTACACCGCATTCGCATGGAAAAAACTGCAAAAATACCAACAAAAACATAGTAAAAAATTAATCAGAGAAAATTTATGCATCGAAAAGAAGTGCAACAAAAAGAAAAAATATCATGGAAAATTTGTGGGATAGGGTTATCAGGTTAGAATGCATTTTTGGTGGTGTGAAGGGACGTTCACATGGGGAAAAATAGGAAAAACAAGCACAAAGACTCACAAAAAATTTAATCACATAAAATTGATGGGCCAGAATAGGGTGGGGGAAAAAGGAAAATTGTGCAAGGGAGCAAGCTAGACAAGACTATCTAATCAAAAGTGAATGCCAAGGTGTTTAGGGCAGGTTCTCATGGAAAAAGGCAAAAAATATACGTGAGAATACTCGAAAATACAAAAACATAAATAATGGACAAACCATACATAAAAATGATGGGCAGTAAAAAGAAAAAATATCAATAGGAAGGTATAGGTCAGGGCTGTTCCATTTGATTATTGTTCTGAAGTGAAGAAGACACATTTGCATGGAAACACATTAAAGGGTCTAAAAATCCATTAAAAATTAATAACTCATGAATCATGGATCAAAATTGAGGGCTGTAAAAAACAAAGTGACCAATTCAAAGGGATAAATAGGGGTGTAAGACCAGATGTTTATATTGGAAAATATAGGATGCATTCACATGGAAAAATGACAAAACGAAGGATAAAGCCAAATAGTCAAGGACCGACCGCAAGACGGGGTAAAAACGCAACAACTAGGTAGGGAAGGGACCCCAGCAAGGCAAAAGTAGGATATGGTATGTTCAAGTTAGCTCATAGGGAGGTTTCTAGGAGAGTATGCAAAGCAAACGTGCAAGGACGTGCCCCCACACTTAAAATCTTAATAAATTGGATTGACTAATCAACAGGGGCCTAACCCTTAATCACAACCTATACACGTACATCCCCACACTTAAAACATGGATCACTCTTGCAATCAAAAGTGGTAGGGTTAGAAGAACTAGGCCCAATTTATAGATGGTTGAGGGAAACTGTCGCTATCGCATGAAGAATCGTAGTCGTCGGTAGGAGGTACCACAACTCACCACATCATATGCGTTGAGCATGGCAAGGACCATGCAACAGCACCCATGAAGGTAGCTTTGTTGATGAAGTGTTGGTTAGGTTATCAGTGGTGGCAAAGTATATAACACTCAATCTCGACCGTCACTCATGTTGGAATGGTAGATCAGTCGCTTGCCCCATGATTCACATCACTTAGAGAATAATGATGGAAACCCATAGCTCACACTTGGTTTAGAAATTGACAATGGGAATGGTTCAAAAGGAGTATGCCAATGTGCACAATTGATGGTGCATCAGTGCATCCCAACCCATTTGGCATAGGTGCAAGAAGGAAGGCCAGGGAGAATCATCATATGGTGCACCAAATAGAATGAGGTGTATAATAATGGTGGAGGAGGCCTGTCCCGTGTGTGCATGGGAAAACAAGAATGTACATATCTCCAATTGGTAGAATGTTTCTCAATCCTCACCTCTTAGTTGATAAAAGGGAAATCAATCACACTCAGCCCCCCCTCTGTCTCATGCTTTGGTGATGTTTTACAGGAGGGCAACCGAGTTCCTTACACCCCATTGGTTGAATCCTCATTGCAACTTGTCTGAAGGTTGTATGTCACCTTGTGTGCAATTGATGGTGTAATAGTCCATCCTGCCCTGTGCTAGCATACGGTGCAAGAAGGATGGCCAGGGAGCCTTATAGTGTCATGCACACAGGAACAAATTTATGCTTTGTGCATTGAGAGGCCCATCCCATGCGTGCAATGCTCCATTCACACATCTCACCTCTCTGTGAAATTTAAAGGGCAAGGACTGGTCACTCACCCCACCCTCAGTCTTACAATCTATTGATGAATACAGAGGGAAACCCATACTCACATCCCTGTCTAGTTAGGATGATAGTGCTCATCACTCAAGGTTTGTCGATGAAGATTAGCTTTGTGTGCGTTAATGATGCCAACTTGGATCGGTTGATCAAGAGGCATACCCAGGGAGGTAGTTGGTGGGAAAATCGGATGTTGTATGTGTGCGTAGTGAACACTGGAAGGTCCCCAGGAACAAAGAACTCTACAAAAGCTCATAAATCAAGAAGAAAGGTTTGCACAACATGAGACAAAAAGACAAATTGGGTACAATCTCCCCCCATGCCTTGTGTGAACGCTCCACAATGCATGTATTTATAAATTAATTGATCTCCAAGATAAAAAATATCCCAATTTACAATTAGCATGCTTTGGTTTTTGTGTTTGCTTTTGCCCAAATAAAGAATAAAGTGGTTGGGCATCCCAAAAGTCGGGTTGTGCCCAAATATAATGTCCAATAATGAAATACGAAGACATGACAAAGGGTAGTTTATCATAGTTTTCAAGGGAAGGTCTCGAAAAGCACGTGCTTTAGCATCACAAGATTTTTATTACAAACAATTACAATAGAAAAAGGTGATATAGCTTTTAAGCTAAGGCTAAAAGCCTCTCAACAAATGAAGAAGATTGAAAAATCTTATGGAACATAGATCAAGTGGCAGGCTATAAATATGAGGACGGCGTTGTGTTTGAGGGGGGATGGAAGACTACGGAGAGATGATTTGGTGGAGGATATGACATGAACCCGTTTCTCTTAGTGTGTCTAGGTGGCAAAACCACGAAGAGATGGGCTGATTTTATTAATCTTGATGTGCTTGAAGGTAGCTTTTATGACTATGGATGACAACGAACGACAGAGGAAACACACCATGTTTTAAGATAAGTGGAGAAGAGGCATTATCTCAGGGATTGATAATCTAATTGGTGGTGTGGAGATGAAGATCTCTTGGGGGGACTTCTTCATGATGAATGCAAGGAATTGTTTCGATCTGCTCCATCTGTCGGTGTCCATCCTCCACAACTTGCTTGACAAGCTCCACTATGGAGTATGTTGTGGCAAAGAAAAGTAACATCCATGTATCCTTGAGAACACAATCAACCAGGTGCATGGCATTGACTGACTCTAGCTTAGTATGGGAGTTCCATGACAGAATTCCATCCCCCAATCCATGCACGGCACTATCTTCAAGGAGACAAACCACCATGATATCATATGTTGTGTTTGTGGTTTCCTCATCAACCTCAACCATCTTGTGTTGGTTGACTTCCTCCAATGCCTTTATCAATTGAGAGAATGCCTCACTCGGCTGATCACTTCATAATGAATTTCTTGTCTCGAATGCATTGCACAAAACAGTATGCCACTCCACCTTTGCCATCATAGTGGCATGGAAGACAGTGACTTGCAAGGGGACTTTCATGGGGCTTTCAGTGCAGACCTTTGCGCATTGACTCCTCAATTGGTAACATATTCTTCTTACTGAATGTTACTATAGATAATATTCTTGATACACGTTTGTTTATCTATGTGTGTGGTTGGCACAACTTGCACCATTGTAGCTTTGTGGGAGACAATGTCTTGCAAAGGGACTTCCATGTGACTTTCAATATGGCCCTTTGTATAATGAGTTCACAATTAACAACATATTCTTCCTTCAAAATATTATTGTAGATAGTATTCTTGAGGAAAGTTAGTTCACCAACGTCTGTGGCTGGCACATCCTCCAACATTATAGCTTGATAATAAAAAATTGTATCCTCTTTTGCAAAAATATAGACCATTATTATTGGCATTGTATTGGTGGGAAAAAAACCACGAGTCATGCTTGTTTATCGATAGATAGCTGCCATGTCCCTTGGCATGGCTAGTCCGTGTTCTTGCATTCTTTCCTTCCCTACATAGGGACACACATCACTATTAACATCGTATAATGATAGAATATTTTAAAGCTCTAATGTCATCCAATCACGATACGTGTGGAATTTATGAGCATCATTTCTTTACCTCTCTATGCACCATCCACATCCGATATCACCTCAAATCCAAGATCTTCATTTCTTCTACCCTTTACACAACAGAAAATATTATTGTTGTTACTTTGGTGGTGAACAAGAATTACGTGTCTTCACATCATGAGTTTTGTGCAAAAGCAAGCTTACCATCTTGATGCTCTGTAATACGTGTGTTAATTTGATATGATGCCATGTCCATAGTTATTGCCTCACCGCTTCTCATTGTTATTGTGCATCTCTCTATAGCAGTGTGTAAGGTAATACTCTTTGTTAAAAGTCAGAGAGAGAGGTTGGAGCTAACACATAGTGAGAAGCCATTTGCTCTCTCATGTATCTTTTATTATATATTTTTCCCATAACTCAAATGACTGTTTACAACCTAAGGTCTCAAGGACCATTCACATCAAACAACTAAGTCCTAAGCACCAACTTATTCAATGTCCGCATCATGTAGTACAACTGGACAACTCAAGTATTGGGTACAGTCATACTGATGGGACCTAAAATGGGCCGGCACTGGCTCATGCACTAGCCAGACCTCTATCATGCGCTCAACAACCCCACGGCCTTGCGGCCAGGAGCGTTGATGACACATACATCATACACTGCCTTCCTAAACATCTTGCGTTTGTATCACATCTCGTAGTCCAACTCTAAACCAATTAACACTCCTCAGAGGGAGACCCAACACATTGCCAAATAGCACAAAGTACAAACATAGGAGGTCCTCCCATAGCTAACTGCCACTACCTCACTGCGACTCTCCTACATCTTGGGGATTGGCCCCTCGATGCGTCGCTAAACATATATAACACAATATCGCACATATTTCCACTCAAGGTACCAATTATTTCGTATCCAAGAATGTACCATTCTTCACTTTACTTTCCCCTAGGACCCAACACCTAGCCTATAGCTTGGACAACTTCACTCACTCAACGTTGGTCACAATCTAGAGAATACAGGTGCTATGCATCCAAGAGATATTGTCTGATACCTTTTAGTTTCTTTTTGATTTATGAAAATTGTGAATGTCCATGTGCTCAAACAATTAAGAAAATTAGCATTGTGCTTAGTGCAAAAGCATTCTTTCAATGAATTTCTCTAACGTGTAATTGCTACGTTGCACGAACCTGGCACCAAGGAGACCTCGTGCTACTAGATCCTTATTTTTTAATTATCGACCAACCTAAATGGTATGCATAAAAACCAGAAAGCTTTTCATCATTTCATTTAGCATTTAAACATCTTTTATACACTCTACCCCCTCACCCGCTTAGGTTGTGCATTATTGATCGGTTTAGGGTTCATTTTTCTATGTTTTTATTGTATAAAAACAATAAACACTCACTAAAACATAAAGGTAAGGCCGAACTAAGGCTAAACCTCATACTTCAGACCCCCCATACATTCACAAACATGAATCTTATTTTTCCTTAATTTTCGGCACTCAAAATCTATTTTTTCCATATTTTTCTCAATTTTTCCTATTTTTCTTGTATTTTTTACAATATTAAATAACTAAAAATACAAAATGAGTTGTGGGCTGTGGCCCTTAGGTTCATTTGCAGCAAAAACACAAATTTATTTGGGATGTCTTATCATATTTTCCATTTATAGATAAAAAATACCCAATTTTCTCATATTTCGCGTGTTTTACGGGTTTTACACCATTAATTTTAGTCACAACACTTATGATTTTCTGATTTTCTGAGCATAAACTGATCAAACTCATAGCAAACAACAACATAATGTATAATCAACCCATGGGAACAAATATTCATGAAGCAAATTGCATAAAACATCAATTCCCTTTGTAAAAATAAAATTACCGTTCTTTGCGGGTTGCGGGTTTTTATTTGCTATGTTTCGGGACTGATTTTCAGCAACCATTAATGTCGATGACAGTCCGGAATCAGCAATCTACCCTCCTCTTGCATCACGGAGCAATCCCATCTCCATTGGACAAGCATCCGCCATCCATTCTTCTTCTTCTTCTTCACCACATGAATCAGCCCTTAGAAGAGAGAGAGGGAGGAGAGAGAAAGACTAGATTTCCATCTTTTCATTCCCACAGCCATTTGACGAGCGAAGACAGGCGATAAGACCAGCAAGAAAGGAGAAGATCAGCCCATGATCAGTTGTATGGGTTGCTTTCAGCCTGCATACTCCATCTCCATCATGAGAGGACGCAAAAAACGGCCGCCATGTTGCTCCACATTTTTTCTTTATCCCTCATTCTCTCTCCATGTTTTTTGCTTCATAAGGTGCATAAAATTTTAGGGGGGGAGTCCAAACTCAAAAGGCATGCCCAATTTTGGCCTCCCAAGTGTCCACCTTTTCATATCTTGAACTTTTTGTGGCCATTTCCCCGAGCTCTGACTTGAAGTCTAACACTCCCCCTCAAGCTCAATACATCATCTATACACCAAGCAATAGTTTGAAAACACTGAACTTATCTTTACCCAGAGACTTGGTAAAGATATCCACAACTTGTTCATCAGTCTTCACATGCATGAGATCAACTCTTCCTGTAAGAACTATCTCTCTAATGAAGTGGTAGTGTAGCTCAATGTGTTTTGTCCTGGCATGGTATACTGGATTCATGGCCAGGAGTACACTACTAAGATTGTTACATAGCAGAGTCACTGGAGCATCTACCTGTATATCCAAATCAGTCATAAGCTTGAGCAGCCATGCAATCTCACATGCTGCCAATGCAGCACCCTTGTACTCTGCCTTAGTACTCGATAAAGCAACTGTAGGCTGCTTCTTGCTGCTCTAGCTGATCATTCCGCTTCCAAACCCGAAAGCATAGCCACTGGTAGATCTATGGTCATATGAGCATCCTGCCCAATCTGCATCCGTGTATCCAACCAGTTTCAAGGGCTTATCTCTCACATAGAATAGCCCATGATCTACAGTGGACTTAACATATCTCATAATGCATCTAACTGCATCTAAGTGCAACTTTCAGGGCTTCTACATAAATTGGCTTATGAGCCCTGCAACATAGCTCAAATCAGGCCTAGTGAATAAATTAGATTACCAACCATCTGCATGTATATAGCCACATCCTCAACTTCAGCCCCAATGCTCATGTCTAGCTTTACATTCTGATCAACAGGTGTATCCAGTGGTTTGCATTTAGCCATGCCATACTTTTTCACCATTTCCATGGCATAGTGCTTCTGCATCAACCATAAACCATTTTTAGATGTAACCACCTCAATGCCCAAGAAATACTTCAAATCACCTAAGTCTTTCATGTCAAATTTTGTTTTCAGCATCTTCATTACATGTTGTATACCCAAGTCATCATCATTAGTGATTATCAAATCATCGACATATATGACCAGCCCTACTGTCTTTTTTGTAAATAGGATGTGATCAACCCTACCAGCAACAAATCCCAAGCTCTACAAATAGTTACTCATTCTTGCATGCCAGGCTCTCAAAGCCTGCTTTAGCTTGTACAATGCTTTTTTTAGCCTGCATACATAGTGTTGAAAATCAGGGTGTACATACCCTTCCAGTTGATTCATATAGACATCCTTTGCCAAGTCACCATTGAGGAATGCATTCTCCACATCCATCTGCTGCAATTTCTAGCCTCTAGTAGCAACCAAAGCAATCACAGTGCGTATGGTTGTCATCTTGGCAAAAGGACTGAATGTTTCCTCATAATCAAGTCTATACTATTGGGCATACCCCTTAGCAACTAGCCTGGCTTTGTACCTTTCCACACTGCCATTCGACTTGCATTTGATTTTGTAGATCCATTTGCAGCCAATGGTCTTTTTCCCTTCAGACAGTGGCACAAGATCCCATGTTTTATTTTCAACCAAGGCATTCGTCTCTTCATCCATAGTTGCACACCAGTTCTCATCTTTTATTACTTTAGTGTACCTGATTCTTTGATTTCCATCACTTTTGTCATGTAAGCATAGTGCTTTGAAGAGTAGCCACTATACGTCAACCTGTCAATAGGATATCTGACCCTCTGCGAGCGTCTAGGTTGTGGTGCACTACTCGATTCCCCTCTCTCATGAGGCAGAATGTACCTGTTCTGCCTAGTACCAGGCGTATACATAGTGGGAATACCAAGCTCATTGTCTAGACTATTAGTTGAGTCATAGCCTGAAGTCATCCTACCAGGTGTCATCACAACAGATATATCATCAATGACTTTTCCTTTTCCTTTGCTGTCCACTACATCATATCTCCCCCTCACTGATATAGTGATGTTAGTGGATAGTGAGCTAGAGCTCCGCAATCTCCCTGTCCATGGAGATATCGTCTGACCACTAGGACCTATCATAGTAGTACTCTGCTATGAATCAGCTGTAGATACATGAGGAGAAGGTGTATCCGATGGCACTGCAGTCAGTGATACATACCAAGAGGCCATCTCATCAAAGATAACATTTTGCTCACTAAAGTATCCCTGGTAGAGGGATCATAGCATTTGTATGCCTTTTTCCCCTGCGAATATCCAATGAAACACACTTATGCGCTTTTTGATCCATCTTATTCCTTTTCTCATCTAGGATGTGCACATAAACAAGAGAACCAAACACTTTCATGTGACTTACATCCAGCTTATAGCCATATAGCTTCTCAAATGCTATCATATCATGAATACTTGCAGTGGGAGTCCGATTCAAGATATACATGGCTGTCATAATAGCCTCAGCCCAATAATAGAGTGGCATCTTCTTCTCGTTCATCATGGCACAAGAGGATTCTATCAATACCCTGTTCTTACACTCAGCCACTCCATTTTGCTGTGGAGTATAGCTGTAGGTAAGCTGCCTATGTATGCCATTTTCAGCTAGAAAATTGTCAAACTCATTTGACACATACTCCCTATCGCTGTCTGATCTCAAGTAAGAGATATAGCAGTCAAATTCCTTTTCAACCTACCTTTTAAACTGTTGAAAAAAAGAAAACACCTCATCCTTTGTCTGTAGAATATACACCCAAGTATAACGACTGTAATCATCAATAAATGTCACATAGTACTTCGAGCCTCCCATAGATGCATTATGGGCTAGCCCCCAATCCTTATCCTTATTCGGATTGTCACTTAGATGCTATTGCAACCAAGAGCCTCTGCCTCAAGGGCTAGATCTTCCCCTACCTCTAAAGTTTCCACCACCTCTTGCATTTGATACCTGCTAGTTGTTATTGCCATAGGATGCATTTTGATGGCCTCCTCTGCGAGAACCATAGCCTATACCATGGCCGCGTTGATTGGAATAAAATACTACATCCTTGCTTTTGGAACTACTTGACCCTATAGCCATGCCAAGTTTAACCTCCTCATGGATAAGCAATGCAACCATTTCATTGAAATCAAGCATTTCAACCCGAACAGACACAGAAGTATAAAAAGACTTGTACTCTGGACCCAAGCTATTCAGAGTCATAGCAACCATATCTTCATCTTCAACCTAAGTACCAAACAGATGCTAGCTAATCCGCAATGGTCTTGATCTCTGTCACGTAGTCCTGTATAGACCTACTCTTTCTCTTGATATTGTTAAATTTCTACTTTAACTGTATCTTCCTGGCACTTGTAGTGGTGCCATAGTACCCGATCAAAATGTCCCACGCATCCTTAGGAGAGTTGCAGTTCATTATCTGCATTACCATGGCATCGATATACATAGAGACAGCCAATGCAACACCCTGTGAGCTCTTTCTGTCCAAGCTCAGTGTAGTCGACTTTGATCAAGTGTAGGTCTCTCTAGGAGCTCAGGTTTGGCTTCTGCTCTAGTCACCAACTCCCAATATCCTTTCTCGATTAAGAAGTTCTCCATGCGGAACTTCCATAAGGCATAATTATGGCTGTCCAATTTCTCCCCCACAATCTAGGTAATATTGTCTGTCCTGTCAGCATTTTCCATGTCGTACATTCTGCCTGACTACCTGCAAGCCAAAAATCTTCCTGATAATTTAGTTTTAGCCTGCAAAACATTGATATGTATATACCTCCTAACACTTGGCAATCACCTAGGTATTGCAGCCTGCATATATAGACTACATTCACTACATAACCATCATATAATCAAGTAGATTGTTCATGTATAGACAAGAAATTTGTAAGCATCAAATGATAGTTACCAATAGCTTCTCTTCCATCCAAACAATAGAGTGTATGTGCCTCAAACAACCTCAAGGCATCTCAGATAGTTGTTATTACATGCAGGTGTACATACATGTCCAACTGGGCACACTGCAATGCATGTACATCATGTATGGATGCTAAATATCCTTCCAACTAATAAAAAATAGTCAATGCCCTGTTATAACCAGTAGTACATCAGCCCAAAATTTGGGCATTTAATGCTTATAGTATTCCACAACACACCTATAGCTCCAATGGCATGACTCAAGCCTTACGGGTACAAGTGAATGTCAAAACGCTTTAACCTTCAAGTGATAACTGTTATACATTCAATTTCAAATTTTAGCCTATAATTTTCAGATCTATAAATGCATTCTAGAATTGAAGTTTTAATCCCTTTTTCTCATGTCCAGGTGTACATGGGTGTTGCATAGACATTTACCAAGCATTCTTGATGATCATATGCATCATTCCAAAGGCATTTGTGGACCAAACAGTGCCCTATAGTAGTGCTGACAGATTTTAGCCTATTATTCCCTTCAAAATCTGAGCATTTAACACTCCAAACCCAAGCTCAAAAGCATGAGAGATAGCACTTGTACCTTGCCAAGTATGCCTATGCTTCAAAAGAGTTCATTGTACATGTTAGATAGCTTCCAAACGTGAAGAGTATGTTTCCCTGAAAGTTTAGCAACATGTCTGTCCCTATTTTTAGATCTGTACATAACCATGTAGCTCAAAAAATGAGCTCAAGACAAAGCATCAATACCATTGATGCTTGATTTTTGATACCGAGAAGTGCTTAAAAATAGCCAAAAATTACGAATATCCGAGGAAAAATAGACTTCGTCGAAAGGCAACGGTGGCAATCAGTACGATTTTAAGTGGCAATGCCCTAGAAATGCTTAAAAGACCCACTTGACGACAGTTGGAGAATTTTCATAATTTTTTGGCATGCAAGACAAGAACCTGGGAGTTGCTTGGCAGTGGAAGACTTCAAGACAGATGCCCAGGATTTTTCAAACCAAGAATCGGACACCGGACATGGAAAAGGGAGTGCCCGGGAGGCCAAGCCCAAATTGGCAAAGGTGGAAATGGATTTAAGGAGAGCCCAAAGGGTGCGACCCTTTGGAGCAACCCTTGGGAGCCCAAAAAATTGAAAAACGTGGGGGGGGGGGGAGGGGGGGTTTGCATTTTTTTTGTTTATCAGGAAAGAGGGCGCCATCATCACGAATTGAGGGAGAGATGGAGAACGGGGACTATGAACAACTCCCCCAATTGACCGGATACATGATCTACATTCTATCTTCGATCTCCATCGCTCCAAAGCATTCCTCAATTGGTTGCCTGGTTGTGGAGATAAAAAACCAGTCTTTCTCTCCCCTCCCTCTCTCTCTCCTACATAGAGGCAATTCATGTGCAAGAAATCAAGAAGAAGAGGGGTTGAAGAATGCTTGTTCGGCTGTGATCGGATTGCTTCAAGATGAAGAGGAGGCCGAGGAAAGAGGTTCAACACTGAAGAATGGTTGTTGGTCAGTTCGTGGGCTACTCATAATAATTATTAAAAAACCCGCAACATGCAAGACACGCGGTATGCTCCAATTTTATGAAGAAATTTGCTTGTTTTTTATGTTTCATGGTCCAAATGTTATTCATATGCGATGAATTTTTGTTTGAACCTTGTTTGCATCATGTTTGAGGGCTGAAATTACAAAAATATAGAACCCTAATGATTTAGAGTCGGTATTAATTCTTTAAAACCCGCAAAATGTCATTTTTAGTGGAAATTAGTGGTTTTTTTCGATTTTGAGTTAGAGAAAAGGATGGAAATGGGATAAACTCAGAGAAAATTTCATGTTTCAGTCAAAATGATAGGCCCATATAAATAAATCAGAAAATACCTATTTTCCATGAATAATAAATATAGAAAAATGGTAAAAAAGAGAGAAAATTAGGATTTTCATGCTCAAAATATAGGAAAAAATAATATTTATGTGCGTGAATGTGTAGCAAGGTTAAAGCATGAGGTTAATACTCAGTTTGGCCTTGTCCTTTGTGTTATAGTCTGTGTTTATTGCTTTTTATATACAAAAATGATACAAAACAACCATTTACACCTATGCACCGCAGTAACACCTAAACGGTAAAGGGGGGATGAAGTTTATACAACAATCTAATTGTTGAAAAGATACAAATTATGATTTTCCTCTTTGTGCATAGCATTTAGGGATTGTTCCATAATTAAATAATAGGTGACTAGTAGCATGAAAATTCTGGTGCTAGTCCCTAAAGTAGCGCAGCATGTAACGGTTAGTTAAAATTCATGAAAGGGCTATTTTCCGCACCTCACATGGCTGGTTTTTAATCATAAAATGGTTGTGCACAATTGTCATACACCTTTCATCAAGCATGTCACGTGGTATCTCTTGGAATGCATTGCAATTGATTGATAAACTTTGACCAATGCTGAGAGGAGAGGAAACGTAAGTCGTAGGTTAGACGGGTGCTTCCATTGGGGAAAGTTTTGTGAGGAAAATCAAAATCTCCTGGAATGTTGAAATATGAAAGAGTGGAGTTTGTGCGAATGTTATATGTGTTAGCGACGCATCTTGGGGCTAATCCCTGAGGTGTAGGAGAGTCGCAGTGGAGCCGTGGCAATCAGCCGAGAGGTGCTTCCCTATGTGTGTATTACGAGACATTATGCCTATATGTTATGGGATCTCCCTCTGAGGAGATGGGAAGATGAACGTTGGACTACATATTGTATACAAACACAAAATCATCATAAGCATTTAGTGCAAAGTGAGTTTTAGACGCTCCTGGCTTGCAAGGCCATGTGGTGGGGTTGTCTGTCGTATGCATGAGGCCCGGCTAATGCAAGCTGAAATACAAAAAGTAGAACATTGGACTACATATTGTATACAAACACAAAATCATCATAAGCATTTAGTGCAAAGTGAGTTTTAGATGCTCCTGGCTTGTGAGGCCGTGTAGTAGGGTTGTCTCTTGTATGCATGAGGCCCGGCTAGTGCCATAGCCAGTGCCGACCCATTTTAGGTCCCATCAGTGATGTGTTTGCCGGAAGCCACAACAAGTGGTGGTTCTCAGATTTAGGGTTTTTAGGGACCAAATAGTTGGTTTATGTCCTCTGACAAGGACCGTCAAGCCGAAATACAAAAAGCAAAATGTGTTGAGAGGGCTAGACGGCGGTTGGAGATCGTAAGACGCTATTTTCCTCAAAGGAGCAGCTTGTTACGCATAAGTGACAGTGGTTCTAGTAACCTAGGTATTACGAGTAGCTCTTTGAGTGCAAGTGGAAGTCTTGGTACTTCCCTATTTCCAGTTAATCAACCCACAACAAGTGGGGGTGTAGTGTTTCCTACACAAACTCTTGTTGTCAATCTGGTTGTAACCATGGCACAACCTATCGCAATTCCAGCAAGTACACCGGATTTACCGGTATTAGGAGCACCGTTGGCCATTTTCCATAGGTTAGCAAAAGAAGATGGAGAACTCCACATTAAGGAGTTTCAAACGCTTATGTTCAATTACCGAATCCAAGACGGAGGACACCTAATGATGTTCTTCAACATGATGTTAAAAGGAAGAGCGGCAGTGTGGTATCATGGTCTGGAAGCTGAAACCATAGCTAGCAGTGCCCAATTCTTTATGGCTTTTCGTAGGGAGTTTGCCCCTGAGAAGGGTGGGCAATATTGGTTGCGTGTTTTGTATGTAACATGCCAAGAGCCAAATGAGAATGTCCAGGCATATGCCAAGAAACTAAAACAAATTCTTCGCAAA
This sequence comes from Lygodium microphyllum, assembly GCF_053477565.2. NCBI lineage: Eukaryota > Viridiplantae > Streptophyta > Polypodiopsida > Schizaeales > Lygodiaceae > Lygodium > Lygodium microphyllum. The sequence goes on from NC_141140.1 coordinate 70,851,537, forward strand.
CTAAATGCTTATATTCCCATTCCAGTGGCTACACAGTTGCAATATTTCCTACATGGATTGGATTTTAATATCCAAGTGCAGCTGAGTAGTGTTGCTTTGGCCGATATTGACATTGCCATTACCCAAGCAGAAGGAGTAGAGTCACGCTTGCAAGTGGCTTATGCAGCAAGGATAAATTGGAATGGTAATAATTTGGCCTTGACCAATGGGATTCAAGGGGACCCCATGTTAAATACAAGTGGCAGAGGGAGTATTATGTCAAATTTGCCTATGTTACCATCTCCTCTTAGCATGACTATGCCTATGGCTAGTCAGGCGACCTCGCTAAATAGTGGTGGAAACCAAACAATGAATCCTAATGTTGTCCCAATCGGTCAATGGCTAATTCCTAATCAAGTGGTTAGGCCCATGGGACGACAGACTGACGATCACGACTATGAGTCGAGTGCTTCTAATGTCCTTGGTGAAGTCAAGGATATGATGAAGCACTACACGGATATGATCTATGAACAGTATCGACAAATAGCTGTGGATGTCTTCCTTAAGAAGCAACAAAATTTGATAGGGAGCCGATGCCCTAAAGAGGGTAGCCCCTCAAGATTCAGCTGTAAGTGGTATGGGGGCCAACACTTTCCTAGGAATTGCTCGAATGTCAAATGTGAAATTTGCGTGAAGTCTGGCCACTTAGCTGCTACCTATTGGAGTAAGATCAGTTCTCTCCAACAAGGAAGTAAACAACTAGGTCCAATTAACCATCACGCACAAGGAAATAATCTCCAGCAAGATGATGGACCAAGGCAAATACTGCAAAGAGGAAAGGTTGTTGTAGAGGAGTTACCTCATGGTAGTGGAGTAAGCCTTATTGAGGCTGTACATAATGATGCTACAACTTCTAATCTACGAGCCGTAACAAGAGGCCAAAAGGCTAAAGAGGGTGAAAAAGATCATGCAAATCCTGTCGAGGGAAGCCCTAAGCAAGATGCTAGGGAAAAGTGAGTCCTGAATCCTGATAAGGAAGGTGGATTGTTAAGACCTATTGGTAGTAAATTCGATCCCGAGGAGTATAAAGGATTGCCAAGAAAGAAGGTAAAGGCTAAACAAGAGGCACCAAAGCCGATGGAAAGACCAAAGGAGAGAATGGTTTGGCGCAAGAAGAGAACTTTGGCTAATTACCATGACTTTGATCTAGCAAGTTCCCTTTGTGAAGTCAAACCAGATATGAATCTCCTGCAATTGATTAAACTTTCTCCAGGAGTACGCAAGGAATTCAAGAAAATACTGCATATAGGGTATATAGTAGAACCTTTGGGCATAGCTAGAGTGGGGGAAGATTGGTTTGATCATGCTGAAAAGCATTGCCCTAGGGTTCTAGCATATGTGGATGGAATATTAGTGGAGCCGCTATCGTGGACACTAGATCCTCCATCAATATCATAAGTTCAGACTTGATGGAGAGGTTAGGTCTCGAGATCCAAAAAGATGGCTCCACACTTCTTAGGATGACTGATGATAGTCTAAGATAACCAGAAGGTTGCATTACTAAGGTCCACGTTACAGTTGTGAGCGTGGAATGCTATTTGGACTTTAGGGTGATAAGGTTTGCAGGACGTCCTAGCTATCGCGTTTTGTTAGGCAGACCATGGATTCTATGGACAGACTGTCAAGTCAATATACCCGATAGTTGAGTGATTCTAGGTCGAGGTGCCCATCCTGTAATAGTGGATGCTTACCCTGAGTCCCCTCAGAGTGAGAGAGCTCCATATCCTCTACTGAACTAGAAACAATAGATGATCCATCTGGTAGTGAGACGTCATCAAGCGATGGATCTAAGAAAGGCTGGTCCACTATAGAGGATATTTATCAGATAACATTGAATGAGCCGATAAAGCCTCATGATCGAATAAGAGATGCGGACGTTATTGAGCTGGATCTTGGTATGCTAAGTGATTTGCAGCCAATTAAATTAGGGTCCATGCTCAGTTGGAAGAAAGAGAGGATTATGTATCCTTAATTCGAGAGTTCCGTGATATCTTTGCTTGGAGCTATGACAAACTTCAGGGTATTCCTCCTAGTCTAGCTGTGCATACTATTCCTTTAAAGGAAGGTACCTGCCCTATACGTCAGAAAGTAAGGCGTATGCCTTTTGAATTAAGGGATAGGTTGTACGAGGAACTGTAGAAGTTGTGGAAAGCGGGTTTGATCTTCCCTGTTCAGCATACTGAATGGTGCTCACCAGTTGTGATCAGGAAGAAGAAGAATAACCAAATCCGTCTTTGTGTAGACTTTAGAGAGCTGAATACGTAGACTGTTAAAGATTACTACCCATTGCCGTTTATTGACAAAATATTGGATCAACTAGTGGGTAGGAAAATCTATTCGTTTATGGACTGCTTTGCAGGGTATAACCAAATGGCGATCACTGAGCAAGGCAAGCTAAAAACGACGTTTATTACAGTCTTCAGTACTTTTGCGTACCATGTGATGGCATTTGGGCTGTGTAATGCACCTGGTTTGTGGCAAAGAATAGTCGACAAGACGTTTGGAGACATCTCCCTAGAGGAGCTAAAAGTATTCATTGATGATTTAGGGGCAGCCACCGTAAGGGATAGGCAGTTGATGATTTTGCGGAAGTGTTTTGAGCATTGCAGACAATTTTGCATAGCTCTTAACCCATGGAAGTGCGTCTTCGGAGTCCCTTATGAGCTCTTGTTATGCCGTGTGGTTAGTTTCGTAGGGATTGCGATTGATCTTGAAAAGATCAAGGTCATAGTCGCCATGAGTCCGCCACGTACTACAAAGGAAGTGCATAGCTTTCTGTCATCAGTAGGGTATTATCGGAGATTTATTAATGCCTTGGCAGAAAGAACGTTGCCGCTAACAAACCTATTGTTCTTTAACTGTCAGTTTACATGGAGTGATACTTGCAAAGTGCCTTCTGATGATGTGATGCAGGAGCTTGCCAAAGCACCTGTTTTAAAAGCACCAAAAGGGGGAAAAATGTTCTATATATTTTCAGCAGCAACCATGTATACTATCAGCTGCTGCTGCTGTTTGGCCCAAATTTGGGAGGAAAAGTGGTACCATCCGATAGCTTTTGCTAGTCGAAAGTTGGGCATATCGAAAATTAACTATACCTATATGGAGAATTTGTGCCTTGCGATGGTATTTGCGACCAAAAAGTTCAGGCACTACATTCTTTACAAGAGGGTGGTTTTTTATACAAAGGTGGAAGGGCTTCGATTGTTGTTGAATAAGTTACATCCGCCTGACTATTTAGCAAAGTGGTTAATCACTTTGCAAGAATATGATTATGAGATTAAGAGCAAGCTGCTGAAGCTTTAAGGGCGCATTGTAGACTATCTTGTGGATTTTGGAGAACCAAAAGAGGTATTGGCTGAAGGAAGTGACATGGAGACTTTGTTCAAGATTGATACGGCATCTATTCCCTTCTGGTATACTGCTATAACACATTATCTTTCTACGGGAGAGATTGGAGCTGCTTTATCAAAATCAAAGAAGAGGAAGATTAAACAGAAAGCATTGAAATTTTCCTTGATCGCAAGAACATTATATCGATAGGGTGTTGATGATATCTATCGCCGATGTGTGATGCCTAACAAGGTTCCCTTTATTTATCACCAATGATATTTATCGCCGATGTGTGATGCCTAACAAGGTTCCCTTTATTTTGGAAGAGTGCCATGACTCCGCTTGTGGAGGGCACTTTGCTGGGCGGTTAACAACACAAAAGGCTTTAAGAGCTGGTTATTGGTGGTCGTCCATTTTCCAAGATTTATTTGACTATGTCCAGAGATGTGATACATGTCAAAGACATGATAATCGAGAGAATAGGAAGCGTCCACTTACGCCTATCATGGCTATCCTTCCATTTGAGAAGTGGGGCATTGACTTTGTGGGTCCTATTACCCCATCTTCTACTACTCAGAAGAGGTACATTATAATAGCAACTGATTATTTTACAAAATGGTCAGAAGCACGGGCGACGAGGCAGGACAATGCAAAAGAGACTGCGAGTTTTCTACTTGAGCAAATTATCTGCCGATTTGGTCTGCCAAAAGAAATAGTATCGGACCGTGGAACTCACTTTTTAAATAAAATGATTAAAATTCTGACTGAAGCTTGGAAAATCAAGCATAACAAGATGACCCCCTATAATCCGCAAGATAATGGACAAGTCGAAAGTACTAATAAGCAGCTTGTGGGTATCTTATCCAAGATAGTCTTCGAAAAGAAGCAGGACTGGGATACAAAATTATATGTGGCGGTTTGGGCGTATAATACGACGTTTAAACGAGCCACTGGCCACACCCCATTCAAATTAGTTTATGGGGAGGAGTGTGTATTTCCCTTAGAAATTGAGTTGCTGACCATTAGATTTGCAACAATCAATCATTCTTTGGGTGATGAAGATGCCCTATTTGAGCGGTTTATGACTATAGTCCACTTAGATGAGCTCAAATTGCAGAGTTTGTTGCACTAGAAGGTAGCTAAACGTCGGATGAAGCAATTGCATGATCTGAAAGCAAAGAAATATACCTTTAAAAAAGGGCATTTAGTTTTATATTACGATTTGCGTAGGGAGCTATTTCCAAGAAAGTTGGAACCTAGATGGGATAGCCCTTACAAGATAGTTTGGATAAGTAAAAATAAGTCCACAGTTCTATTAGTTGATCTACAAGGGGTGGAATTTAAGAATAAGGTTAATCTTAATAAGATTAAACGTTATTATTTCTAAGTATGCTAACGCAGAAAAATGCATTGTACGTCCATGCTAGGGCTGATTGGAGACTTGTAGGAGAGCTTAAATTGGTTGATGGGGTAGTTAATTCCTTATTTGGAGCACCCATATCTCGAGCAAAGATATCATCAAGGGAGGCTTATCTGGTGGAGCAAGGGATATAAAGTGAATGAGTAAGAAGATAGTACCTTTGTGTGGGAAATTACAGTTTTCAGCCACCATCACTGCTTACAAATCTTGACAAGCATCCCTGTTGAGTTTAATGAAGAAGGTGCGATGGAGCCGTCAATTCATCCTCTAAATATGTTGAATTTTGACTACCATAATTATGAATAGGGGAGTTCTTGATGGTTGGCTATGTAAACCCATTATGGACGTATACATTATACTTTCATGGAGCGTCCAGGGGCCCTAATAGAAAAGGAAGTGTTGGAGTAGTTATCCGAGATCCCCGACATAGAGTTACAATGAAATTAGCTGCTTACCTCAGGGTAGGATTTACTAACAACATGGCGGAGTATGAAGCCCTGATTATGGGATTGAATATTGCCAAGAAAGGTGGCATTAGGCGGTTGTTAATAAAAGGGGATTCCCAGCTGATCTTAAATCAAATCAATGGGACATATACAGTCCAAAATCCTCTTCTTCGTATGTATCATCGAACTCCTATAACCCTACTTGACCGAGAGCAGAGTTTTGACCCCGAGATGTGCCTAAAATTTGCCAAAAAATCCAGAATTTAGGGGAAAAATATTTAATATCGAAGGCGGCGGTTGCAACTAGGACGATTTTAAGCACCAAGTGAAAGATAGCTTTTAAAAGGCGCCCGAGCAACAATTATGGATTTTTTATAATTTTTTTGACTGCCGTGCGGGATGTCAAGAGTTGCCAATTAGTGCGAGATTGCAAGACGGATGCCCAGGATTTTTCAGAGCTTGAATCGGAGCCTGGACGAGATAGAGGCCAAAAAATGGACAAGATTTGAAAAGGTGGACAGCTTTGAGGACCAAGGGGGGGTGCCCTTTGGGGATTTTAACCGCCCATGCATTTTTTATCAAAAGGCATGAAAAAAAACATGGATGAAGAAGATGAATATGGCGACAGTACACAGGGCGCAAATTTCACTTCTTCATCCCCCCAATCGATTTCTGGGCTGAATGTAAGCCATGGAACTGATGATACCCCTCAACTTCTCCCCCTTGGCTGATGATATCGCCAATCTTCGCACAAGGAATGGCTGTCTAGATGAAGAGAACCGATTCTAATCTTTCTCTCTCCTCCCTCTCTCTCTTCCCTATGGGCTGTTCATGTGTACCATCTTGATGGAGAAATCGGGGAGGGAGAATGAAGGAAATGGTGGTGGAGATTGATGGAGATACTGAAGATTGAAGTGCAGCATTGGATTGAGAGCAATGGAGGCTCCATCTACTGGTTATGTAGTCATTCAAGGCATCTCGGGTTACATAAAAACACGGTATGACCATTTTTATGAAGAAAATGAAGGATTTTTGATAATTTATGATGATAATTATGTTCTTATTGGATAAAAATTTGTTTGTGTGCTGATTGCATTATGAGTAATTGCTGTTTATAAAAAAATCTTGATTTTGCAACGATTTACATGCTTTATTTAATTTTCGTAAACCTGAAATGCGGTCTTTAAGTCATAAAATGGTAGTTTTTTCGTTTCGGGTGGGCATAAGATGTTTCCATGGGGAGAAAATGAAAGATAAATTAAATGGTGGTATGTTGAAGTGATTGGAATAAGAAAAACCAGAAAATAGCATATTTTATTTCCAAATAAATCATGAAAATAGAGAAAATAAGGAAAAATAGAAATACGTCTTGGAAAAATAAGGAAAAATATAATGATTGTTTGTGGATGTATGGTAGTGGCAGAGCATGAGGTTTAGCCTCAGTTTTCCCTATCTCCTTGTCAAAGTTTGTGATTTATCACTTTTTATACATCAAAACATGACAAAGTGAACCTCTACACCTATGCAATGAAAGCAATACCTAAACATAAGGGGTTGGGAGGTTTGAATGGTGTGATTTGCGTGCTGATTATTGATGATTTTCTGATGCTCATCATATCATAGAGTTCGTGGTATATTAATTAAGAGGATAGTAGTACGAGTATTATCTCGGTGCTATCCTTACATTGCTGCAACGGGTTAGTAAATGCATGGAAAGCCTAGTTATGCACCACGTGTTTCTGGTTTAAAATTATGTTTGAGCACTTTAGAATCATTCACCATTGCACATATGTGCATGACGATCATGGTATCGGAATAAGAACGATTGGATGCATAGCACCTGTTTTCAATGACAATGACCCATGTTTGAGTGTGAAAAGGCATCCTAAGCCGTAGGATAGACGTTCATTTCTTGGGGGATTATTTGGTAAGGAAACATGGTATCTCCTGGAGACGTTTGAAATGAAAGAGTAGAGTTTGTTCTTTGTTTAATATGTTGAGCAGCGCATCAAGGGGCTAATCCCTGCAATGTAGGAGAGCTGCAGTGGGGCCATGGTGTTTCTACCAAGAGGTTGCCTCCCATGTATGTGATTATCGTGGTATTTATTGCCAATGCGTATGGGTTCTCCCTCTGTGGAGTTTATAGGAAGAGAAACGTTGGACTACAAAACTGTAAATGCATAGACTAGGCTTTAGGGCAGTTTATCCTTTAGCAGTAGAAAGACGCTCCTGGTCCGCGAGGCCATGAGGGTGTGTTTGTTTGTTATGAGCATGAGGTCCGGCTAGTGGCATAGCTAGTGCCGGTCCATTTGAGGTACCATAAGTGGTGCGTCTGTCGAGAGCTTCCAACAAGTGGTGGTTCTTGAATCTAGGGTTTTTAGGGACCAAAAAGTTGGTTTATGTCCTCTGACAAGGACCGTCAAGCCGAAATACAAAAAGCAGAATGTGCTGAGAGGGCTAGACGGCGGTTGGAGATTGTAAGTCGTTATTATCCTCAAAGGAGTAGCCCGATACGCATAAGAGGCTGTGGTCTTAGTAACCCAACTGTTGCACATAGTCCTTTAGGTGCAGGAGGAAGCACAAGTTCTTCCTCTCTTCCATCAAGTCAACCCACTTCAAGTGGGGGTGTGATTTCATCAATCCAAACTCCTATTGTCAATTCGATTGTCGCCATGGCACAACCCATCGCAATTCCTGCAGGGACGCCGGATTTGCCAGCTTTAGGAGTGCCTTTGCCAAGTTTCAATGGGTTGGCCGAAGAATATGCGGAGTTTCACATTTGTGAATTCCAAAGATTAATGTTTAATTACCGCATCCAAGATGAGGGACATCTTATGATGTTCTTTAACATGGCATTAAAAGGAAGGGTTGCAGTATGGTATCATAGCATAGAGACTGGAACCATAACTACAATTGACCAATTTTATGCAGCTTTCCGAGGAGAATATGCCCTTGAAAGAGGTGGCCAATACTGGTTGCGTGTTTTGAATGTAACATGCCAAGACCCCCATGAGAATGTGAAAGCCTATGCCAAGAAGCTTAAGGAAGTGTTTCGTAAGTTACAAACTTACATTCCTATTCTGCCAGCTACCCAATTGCAATACTTCTTGCATGGATTGGATTTCAATATTCAGGTACAATTGAGCAGTGTGGCTTTGGTTGATATAGACACCGCCATCGCAAGGGCAGAAGGAGTAGAGTCACGATTACAAACAGCCTACTCCTCTCGAATAAATCTTAATGCGGGTTTAGTACCTGGAGGCAATTTACCATTGATAAATGGAAGTCAAGGGATGCCTATGAATAACCCTAATGGGAGAGGAAGCATGGTTCAAAATATACCTTTGCTGCCAGCTCCTCCCAGTGTGACTATGCCTATGGTTCAGTTGGCTCCACCAAATGTTGGAGGCCAAGTTTCGAACCCTAATGTTGTTCCTGTGAGTCAACAACCCAATCAAATTGTTAGGCCAATGGAATGACAGATAGACGATCAAGGCTATGTGTCGAGTGCATCTAATGTCCTTGGTGAAGTTAAGGATATGATGAAGCACTACACTGACATGATTTCTAAACAATATTAGTAAATAACTGTTGACGTCAATTTCCTAAAGAAGCAGTAGAATCTGATAGGGAGTCGACGCCCTGAAGAGGGTGGTCCATCAAGATTCAGCTGTATAAGTGGTGTGGCGGACAACATTTTCCTAGAAACTGTCCAAATGTTAAATGTGATATTTGTGGGAAGTCGGGCCATTTAGCCACTACCTATTGGAGTAAGATTAGTTCCCTCCAACAAGGGAGTAAACAGCCAGGTCTAGTTAATCATAGAGCATAAGGTAATAACCTTCAGCAAAATGATGGACCAAGACAAATACTGCAAAGGGGAAAGACCACTATAGAAGAGTTGCCACAAGGCAATGGAGTTAGCCTTATCAAGGCTGTACGTGTCAATGGCACTGAAACCTCTAACCTACAAGCCGCCATGACAAGAGGACAAAAGGCTAAAGAGGGTGATAAAGATAATGCAAAACCAGTCGAGGGAAACCCTAAGCAAGGGGATAAGGGGATGCAAGTCCTGAATCCTAGCGTGGAAGGTAGACCTTTAAGGCTTGTTGATAGAAAAGTCGATCCTAAGAAGGATGAGGAAGTGCCAAGAAAGAAGGCAAGAGCCAAAAAAGAAGCACCAAAGTAGGTCCTGAGACCAAAAGAGAGAATGGTGTGGTGAGAAAAGAGAGCTTTGGCTACCTATCATGATTTTGATTTAGCAAGTTCTCTTTGCGAAGTCAAACCAGATGTAAACCTCTTACAGTTGATTAAATTATCTCCAGGAGTACGCAAGAAATTCAAGAAGATCCTGCGTATTGGGTATATTGTAGAACCTTTGGGCATAGCACGAGTAGGGGAAGATTGGTTTGATTATGCTGAAAAGAATTGCCTTAGGGTTCCAGCATACGTGGATGGAATATTAGTAGAGCATGCTATCGTAGACACTGGGTCCTCCGTCAATATCATGAGTTCAGAGTTGATAGAGAGGCTAGGTCTAGGCATCCAAAAAGACAGCTCCATAGAATATTTATCAGATAACTTTAAATGAGCCGATAGAGCCGCAAGATAGGATAAGAGACGCAGATGTGATTGAGTTGGACCTTGGCACGCCGAATGATTCGCCACCAATTAAATTAGGTTCCATGCTCAATTTAGTAGAAAGGGAGGACTATGTGTCCTTGATTCAAGAGTTCTGCGACATTTTTGCTTGGAGTTATGACGAGCTGAGAGGCATTCCTCCCAGCCTAGCTGTTCATACTATTCATGTAAAAGAAGGCAGTCGTCCTATGCGTCAGAAAGTAAGGCGTATGCCTTTTGAATTGAGGGACGGGCTATTTGATGAGTTACAGAAGTTACGGAAAGCTGGTTTAATCTTCCCTGTACAGCACACGGAATGGTATTCACCAATTTTCATCAGGAAGAAAAAAAACCACCAGATCCGACTATGTGTAGATTTTAGAGAGCTGAATAAGCAGACGGTTAAGGATTACTACCCGTTGCCATTTATTGACCAGATTTTGGATCAATTAGCGGGTAGGGAAATATATTCATTTATGGATTGCTTTGCGGGTTATAACTAGATGGCAATTGCAGAAGAGAACAAGTTGAAAACGACTTTCATTACTGTCTTTGGTACTTTTGCGTACTATGTGATGGCCTTTGGTTTGTACAATGCACTTGGATCATGGCAACAAACATCAGACAAGACCTTTGGTGACATCTCCCCAGATGAGTTGAAAGTGTTTATCAATGACCTGGGGGCAGCCAGTGTAAGGGAAAGGATGTTGATTATTTTAAGAAAGTGCTTTGAACGCTGTAGACAATTTTGTATCGCTCTTAACCCACCGAAGTGTATCTTTGGGGTGCCTTATGGGCTATTGCTGGGCCATGTGGTTAGTCCAGTAGGGATCGCAATTGACCCTGAAAAGATCAAGGTTATAGTCGCTATGAGTCCACTACGCACTGCAAAAGAGGTACATAGCTTTCTATCATCGGTAGGGTACTATCGGAGGTTTATAAATGCCTTGGAAGAAAGGACGTTGCCACTAATGAACTTATTATCCTTTAGCTGTCTATTTGTATGGAGCGACCCTTGTAAGGTAGCTTTCGAGGATGTGAAACAAGAGCTAGTAAAAGCACCAATTTTAAAAGCACCTAAAAGAGGCGAGGTGTTTTATATATTTTCAGTAGCCACCATGCATAGTATCAGCTGCTGCTACTGTTTAGCCCAAATCTGGGAGAAAAAGTGGTATCATCCGATAGCTTTTGCTAGTCGAAAATTGGGCATATCAAAAATTAACTACACCTATGTGGAGAAGTTGTGCCTTGCGATGGTCTTTGCAACTAAAAAATTTCAGGCACTATATCCTCTATGAGAATGTAGTTTTCTATACGAAGGCGGAAGGGCTTAGATTGCTTATGAACAAGCTACAACCGCCTGATCGTCTGGCAAAGTGGTTAATCACTTTGCAGGAGTTCGATTATGAGATTAAGAGTAAGCCACCGAGGTTGTAGGGTATTGTGGAATGCCTTGTGGATTTCGGGGAGCCAAAAGAGACTTTGGTTGAAGGAAGTGATATTGAAGAAATGTTTAAAATTGATAGAGCTTCTATTCCATCTTGGTATGCTGCTATCACGCATTATCTATCAACGGGAGAGACTGGAGCTGGTTTATCAAAATCAGAAAAGAGGAAAATCAGACAACAAGCTGTGAAGTTTTCCTTGATCGCAGGAACACTATGCATATGGAGGGCACTTCGCGGCACAGAAAGCTTTAAGAGCTGGATATTGGTGGCCGTCCATCTTCCAAGATTCCTTTGAGTATGCTAAGAGATGTGATACCTGTCAAAGACATGACAGCAGAGAAAATAGGAAATGCCCACTTACACCTATCATGGCTATCCTTCCATTTGAGAAGTGGGGCATTGACTTTGTGGGTCCTATTACCCCATCGTCTACTACCCAGAAGAGGTACATTATAGTAGCAACTGATTATTTTACAAAATGGTCAGAAGCGCGGGCGACGAGGTAGAACAATGCAAAAGAGATTGCAAGTTTCCTTTTAGAGCAGATTATCTGTCGTTTCGGTCCACCGAAGGAACTAGTGTCGAACCATGGAATCCACTTTTTGACTAAAGTGATCAAAAGCTCGACTGAAGCTTGGAAAATCAAGCACAATAAAACGACCCCCTATAATCCGCAAGCCAATGGGCAAGTCGAAAGTACTAATAAGCAGCTTGTGGGTATCTTGTCTAAAATAGTCTCTGAGAAGAAACGCGACTAGGATAGGAAGTTGTATGTGGCAGTATGGGCGTATAATACAACATTCAAGTGAGCTACCAGCCATACTCCATTTAAGTTAGTTTATGGGGAAGAGTGTGTGTTACCCCTTGAAATCGACTTGCCAACCATACGGTTTGCAATTAACCACTCTTTGGGAGATGAGGATTCACTCTTTGAACGTTTCACGACCATAGCCCACCTGGATGAATTGAAATTGCAGAGCTTATTACACCTGGAGGTAGCTAAACGTTGGATGAAGCAGCTGCACGACCTTAAAGCAAAGAAGTATACATTTAAAAAAGGGCAATTAGTTCTGTACTATGATGTGCATAGGGAGCTGTTTCCAGGAATGTTGGAACCTAGATGGGATGACCCCTACAAGATTGTTAGGATAGGAAAAAATAGGTCTACGACTCTACTAGCTGATCTGCAAGGAGTAGAATTTAAAAATAAGGTTAATCTTAATTATATTTAACCTTATTATTTCTAAGTATGCTAATACAGAAAAATGCATTGCAAGTCCATGTTAGGGCTGATTTGAGACCTGCAAAAGAGCTTAAAGCTGGTTGATGGAGCGGTTAATTCCTTATTTGGAGCACCCATATCTGGAGTAGAGATACAATCAGGGGAAACTTATCTGGTGGAGCAAAGGATACAAAGTGGTTGAGCAAGAAGACGGAACCTTTGTGTGGGAGATCAAAGTCTTCTGCCATCACTGCTTATGAATGTTGACAAGTATCCCTGCTGAGTTCAATGAGGAAGGTGGGATGGAGCCGTCAGTTCATCCTCTAAACATGTTAAATTTTGACTATCATAATTACAAATAAAGGAGTTCGTGATGGTAGGCTGCGTAAACCCATTGTGGACGTACACATTATATTTTGACAGAACGTCTAGGGGCCCTAATAAAAAAGGGAGTGTTGGAGTAGTAATCCGAGATCCCCGACGTAGAGTCACGATAAAGTTAGCTGCTTATCTCGGGGTAGGATTCACTAACAACATGGCAGAGTATAAGGCCTTGATTATGGGACTGCATATTGCTAAACAAGGTGGTATTCGGCGGTTGTTAATAAAAGGAGATTCCCAGTTGATTTTGAATCAGCTAGATGGGACGTACACAGTACGGAATCCCATCCTTTGTATGTATCATCGAATTGCTATGACCCTACTTGAGGAGTTTGAGAGAGTGTCTCTTCAGTTGATTCCACGTTACTGGAATCAGTTTGCGGATTCACTGGCAAATCTTGCTTATGAAGAAGACCTTTTCTTCAATTGTGGTCCTAGTTTGGATATTGCTATCAATAATGAGACAGGACCCGGTCGCTTGTGGGGAATGTTATTAGAGCATGCAATATATGGCAGGCGATGGTTGATATGGGTGATGCAAAGAGTAGCTGAGACCAATCTACCGTTGTTATCCTGGACCCATAGGCTGATTAGACAACATGTTATGCGTACACCCCTTGCTATATATGCAGGAGGGATGGGTCATAATCTTATGCATTTAGTTTAGGGCTGTGAACCCTATTTTTCATCCTTGGAAAGGAGCATATTATTGTATATCTGTACTATTTCGGGGAAGGATGTGTAGGTGTTATTTTTTTTTATTTCGTTAGGCCAAGAGGGTCAATCAATTTTTTATAGTGAAATGCTTTATTTCATTAGGCCAAGAGGGCCAATCGTCTGTTTAGTACAAGTGCGGTTAATGGTTTCTTGTTTTAGTCCCATGCTAGACAGGTTTAAAGAAGATCTTGGAAGGAGACTTTGTCGCGCGGAAGCTTCTCGTGGCCCTCTCCAGGTGATATCTCTCCTTTATGAGTACCGTGTTTTTATGCTATATGTGTCTATGTACTTGTAGGGGATTTTTCTTTTCTTGTTGGGGACTGGCGTCCAAGGCATGAAGTCCCAGGTTTAGGTTTTAGGTATGTCTGAGGGAGGTCTGAGTAGTCATTGCCTCTTGTAAAGACATTGCCAGGCATAGAAAGACCTGTTTTAGAAGTAGTTCTAGTGACCTTGTTCTACTAGCCTGCTAGGCAGCCATTCTAGGAGTTCTTGCTTAGTTGTGAGGCAGTTAGAGAAGCCTGCCGAAGGGAAAAATGATGATGATAGAGAGAAAGAAAAAAACCCTGAATATCTCAAAGAAAATAGATATATACAAAGGTGTGTAAAAAGGGGTTCTAACCCCTATAAAAATGGAAAAGAAAAGAAAGGAAATTTCATAAGTAGTTGATCATCGCCTTGCGAAGGCCTGGTAGGTTCTTGGGGACGAGTCAGACACCCGGGGCCGATGCCTTGTCTTCCTAGGGGTGGCGTCTTGCTGGAAAAGAAGAAAGTAAAGAAGGTTGGAGCGAAAATACAAGTGAGTGTCAAAAAAGGATTAAGTGTCCCCTTGCGAGGGCTTGGTAGATTCTTGGGTATCGAGACAGGACCTGAGACCAATGCCCTATTCTCCTTGGGTCACTACGCTCAGCTCCCTCCTTTTTACATGCCCGAGTATGGAAGAATAAAAAACTCAAAGAAGAAAGGTATTAAAAGAAAATACTTCTTGATCAGGCTATAGGAGTCCTCGCCTAGTGGGAGCTTCTGGTTGTGCTGTCCTTAGTTATGTAGGTAGTTCAGATCACCACTTAGGGCGACCTCTTTGATAGTTCTTTTTAGTTTGGCTGTGTTGGAGTAGTGAGTTAGTGACTAGCTTTGGACATTTTATCAGATTATGCTAGGCCTACTCCTTGTGGATTTCATGCCTTGGTTTTGTTAGGGGGTAGGGTGAGCATTGTGCTGCGTTTTAGTATGTATCTATTTCGTATCAGCTTGATGCTTCCTTTGATTGTTTTGTACAAATCTGTTGTGAGATAAGATGGGCTGAGTCACCCTATCCTGTGGTCGCCAATGAGAGTAGAGTTTTGAGCCTGGGATGTGCCTAAAATTTGCCAAAAAATCCAAAATTTAGGGAAAAAACATTTAACATCGAAGGCGGCAGTTGCAGCTAGGACAATTTTAAGCACCAAGTGAAAGACGGATTTTAAAAGGCGCTCGAGCGATACTTGTGGATTTTTTATAAATTTTTTGTCTGTAGTGTGGGATGTCAAGAGTTTCCAGTCAGTGCAGGATGGCAAGCCGGACGCCCAAGATTTTTCAGAGCTTGAATCGGAGCTCGGACAAGACAGAGGCCAAAAAATGGGCAAGAGTTGAAAAGGTGGACAACTTTGAGAACCAAAGGGGGGGTGCCCTTTGGGGATTTTAACCCCCCATGCATTTTTTATCAAGAGGCATGAAAAAAAGCGTGGATGAAGAAGATGGGCATGGCGACAGTATGCAGGGCACAAATTTCGCTTCTTCATCCCCCCAATCGATTTTTGGGCTGAATGTAAGCCATGGAACTGATGATACCCCTCAACTTCTCCCCCTTGGCTGATGATATCGCCAATCTTCGCACGAGGAATGGCTGTCTAGATGAAGAGAACCGATTCTAGTATTTCTCTCTCCTCCCTCTCTCTCTTCCCTATGGGCTGTTCATGTGTACCATCTTGATGGAAATACCGGGGAGGGAGAATGAAGGAAATGGTGGTGGAGATTGATGGAGATACTGAAGATTGAAGTGCAGCATTGGATTGAGAGCAATGGAGGCTCCATCTACTGGTTATGCAGTCATTCAAGGCATCTCGGGTTACGTAAAAACACGGTATAACCATTTTTATGAAGAAAATGAAGGATTTTTTATAATTTATGATAATAATTATGTTCTTATTGGATGAAAATTTGTTTGTGTGCTGATTGCATTATGAGTAATTGCTTTTTATAAAAAAATCTTGATTTTGCAATGATTTACATGCTTTATTTAATTTTCGTAAACCTGAAATGCGGTCTTTAAGTCGTAAAATGGTAGTTTTTTCGTTTTGGGTGGGCAAAAGATGTTTCCATGGGGAGAAAATGAAAGATAAATTGAATGGTAGTATGTTGAAGTGATTGGAATAAGAAAAACCAAAAAATAGCATATTTTATTGCCAAATAAATCAAAAAATAGAGAAAATAAGGAAAAATAAAAATACGTCTTGGAAAAATAAGGAAAAATATAATGATTGTTTGTGGATGTATGGTAGTGGTAGAGCATGAGGTTTAGCCTCAGTTTTTCCTATCTCCTTGTCAAAGTTTGTGATTTATCACTTTTTATACATCAAAACATGACAAAGTGAACCTCTACACCTATGCAATGAAAGCAATACCTAAACATAGGGAGTTGGGAGGTTGGAATGGTGTGATTTGCGTGCTGATTGTTGCTGATTTTCTGATGCACATCATATCATAGAGTTCGTGGTATATTAATTAAGAGGATAGTAGTACGAGTATTATCTCGGTGCTATCCTTACATTGCTGCAACGGGTTAGTAAATGCATGGAAAGCCTAGTTATGCACCACGTGTTTCTGGTTTAAAATTATGTTTGAGCACTTTAGAATCATTCACCTTTGCATGTGCATGATTATCATGGTATTGGAATAAGAACGACTGGATGCATAGCATCTATTTTCAATGACAGTGACCCACGTTTGAGTGTGGAAAGGCATCCTAAGCCGTAGAATAGATGTTCGTTTCTTGGGGGATTATTTGGTAAGGAAACATGGTATCTCCTGGAGACGTTTGAAATGAAAGAGTAGAGTTTGCTCGTTTGTTTTATATGTTGAGCAGTGCATCAAGGGCTAATCCCTGCGATGTAGGAGAGCTGCAATGGGGCCGTGGTGTTTCTACCGAGAGGTTGCCTCCCATGTATGTGATTATCGTGGTATTTATCGCCAGTGTGTATGGGTTCTCTCTCTATGGAGTTTATAGGAAGGGAAACGTTGGACTACAAAACTATAAAACTACAAACGCATAGACTAGGCTTTAGGGTAGTTTGTCCTTTAGTAGCAGAAAGACGCTCCTGGTCCGTGAGGCCGTGAGGGTGTGTTTGTCTGTTATGAGCATGAGGTTCAGCTAGTGCCATAGCCAGTGCCGGCCCATTTGAGGTCCCATCATTGATGAATTTGAGAGCATATCTCTTCAGTTGATTCCACGTTATTGGAATCAGTTTGCGGATTCCTTAGCTAATTTTTCTTATGAAGAGGACCTCTTTTTCAATTATGGTCCTAGTCTGGATGTTGCTATTGATAATGAGACAGTACCTGGTCGCTTGTGGGGAGGTGGTGGTTGATATGGGTAATGCAAAGATTGGCCGAGACCCATCTACCACTATTATCTTGGACCCATAGGTTGATCAGAAGACATGTTATGCGTACGCCTCTTGCTATATATACAAGAGGTATGGGCCATAATTTGATGCATTTAGTTTACGGCTGAGAGCCCTATTTTTCCCCTTGGAATGGAGCGTATTTGCGTATATCTGCCTACTTCCAAGGAGGGATCTCTATGAGCTGTTTTGTTTGATTCTGTAAGGCCAAGAGGGCCAGTAGCATTAAGTAGTTAATGTTTGATTTCTTTAGGCCAAGAGGGCCAGTTTTTAATAATCTATCTCTTTAGGTCAAGAAGGCCAGTTAGTTTGTAGTGAACTATGCTATTTTTTTAGGCCAAGAGGGCCCTATCTCCATTTGGTGTAGGTACGTTTAATGCTTTGTTGTTATAGTGATTGTACCATACAAGTTGACGAAGTCGCTGGAGGGAGCCTTTGCTGCGAAGAAGCTTCTTGTGGCCATTCCAGGTGGTTTGGTTCCCTTTTCTAGTTTTTTCCCTTAAGCAATTAATGATATATGTGCGAGTGAGGGGTTACTTTCTTTTGTTTGTTGGAAACCGACACTCAAGGCATGAAGTCCCAGGTTTAGGTTAGGTATGTCTAGGGGAGGTCTGAGTAGTCATTGTCTCCTGCAAGGCATTGTCATGCATTGAAAGACCTGTTTTAGATGGGAATTCTAGTGACCCTGTTCTGCCAGCCCGCTAGGTGGCCATTCTAGGAGTTGTTGCTCAGTTGTGAGGCAGTTAGAGAAGCTTGCTAGGAAAAAATAATGATGGAAAGAGACAGAACCCTAAAGATATGAAAGACAATATATGGATATACAGAGGTGTGTAAAAAGGGGTTTTAACCCCTATAAAAATAGAAAAGGAAAGAAACAAAACTCCTTGAGCTATTATTTATCACCTTGTGAAGGCCTGGTAGGTTCCTGGGGACGAGTAAGACCCGGGGCTGATGCCTTGCCTTCCTTGGGGTGACATCTTGCCATAAAAGAATAAAGAATATAAGAAGGTTGGAGAGAAAATAAAAGTGATCGTTAAAAAAGGATTAAGTATCACCTAGCGAGGGCTTGGTAGGTTCTTGGGTACCGAGACAGGACCTGAGGCCGATGCCCTATTCTCCTTGGGTCACTATGCTCAGCTCCCTCCTTTTTACACGCCCGAGTATGGAAAAATAAAAACATAAAAGAAGAGTAATGTGCTAAAAGATAATACCTTTTGATCAGGCTATAGGAGTCCTCGCCTAATAGGAGCTCCTGGTTGAGGTGTCCTTAGTTAGGTAGGTAGTTCAGACCACCAATGATCTCTTTGATAGTTCTTTTTAGCTTGGCTGTGTTGCAGCAGTTGGTTAGAGACTAGCTTTCGGCCTTCTATCAGATTATGCTAGGCCTACTCGTCGTGGATTTCATGCCTTGGTTTTGTTAGGGGGTAGGGTATGAGCTGTGATGTGTTGTGTCGTGTATTTTTTGTATCAGCTTGATGCTCCTTTTTGTTGTTTATATGCAGATCTATTCGTGGGATTCGACGGGCTGAGTCGCCCTATCCCGTGGTCGCCAATGACAGATGATTTTTTATTGCGAGAAGTGCTTAAAAATAGCCAAAAATTATGAATATCCCGGGAAAAATATACTTTGTCGAAGGCGACGGTGGCAATTAGTACGATTTTAAGTGGCAATGCCCTAGAAATGCTTAAAAGACCCACTTGACGATAGTTGGAGAATTTTCATAACTTTTTGGCATGCAAGACAAGACCCTAGGAGCTGCTTGGCAGTGGAAGACTTCAAGATGGACGCCCAGGATTTTTCAGACCAAGAATCAGACACCGAAAGAGGAAAAGGGAATGCTCGGGAGGCCAAGCCCAAATTGGCAAAGGTGGAAATAGACTTAAGGAGAGCCCAAAGGGTGCGACCCTTTGGGGCTCCCCTTGGGAGCCCAAAAAATGGAAAAACGTGGGGGAAGGGGGTTGCGTTTTTTTTGTTTATCAGGAAAGAGGGCGCCATCATCACAAATTGAGGGAGAGATGGAGGATGGGGGTTGTGCTTTTCACGTTGCCCAATGAACGCTTAAGGAATGTACTAAATAAGTCCCTCCTCATCTATGGGTGGTAGCTCCTCTACATGATCTTTGGGAGTGCCAATGAAAGGTTTCAATTGGCTCACATGGAATACATCATGGATCTTAGTAGTGGGAGGGAGTTGGAGATTGTAAGCCAAGTCCCCGGCCTTCTTAATGATTTTGTAGGGTCCATAGTAACAGTGTGCCAACTTGTTGCAAGAACCATCCTTTAGTGTGGCATAACGGGACTTGGGGACCTTGAGGAGTACCAATTCACCCTCTTGAAAGTCAAGGGGTCTTCTTTTTGCATCAACATGGAGCTTCATGTGCTCTTGAGCCCTTTTGAGGTTTACCTTGCATTGTTGAAGTAAAGCTTGCATGCGGTCCAACTCTTCTTTTCCAAGGGGGTTGAGCTTTTCATTGAAGATCACGGTAGGAAGGGGCACCCGATAACCATACAATGCTTCGAAGGGAGAGACTCCAATGCTTGAATGAGTGGAGTTGTTGTAAGAAAATTCAGTCAAGTGCAGCCATACGTCCCACGAATTCTGCACATCACGACAAAAATGTCGCAAATAAGTTTCAAGCCACTTATTAACTCTCTCGGTCTGCCCATCCGTTTGGGGATGCGGAGCCAATTTGGTCCCCATGGAGTTGAAAATTGTCTGCCAAAACTGACTCATAAATTTGGTGTCCCAGTCATGTACTATGACATGGGGTAAGCCATGCAACTTAAAAACATGCATTGTTTACAACCTAAGGTCTCAAGGACCATTCACACCAAACAACTAAGTCCTAAGCACTGACTTATTTAATGTCTGCATCATGTAGTACAACTATCAGGTACAGTCATACAAAGACAAAAAGATGAGCTTGAAGTCTAACACTCTTCACTACAAGATCTAGAAGAATTTGTTGTATCTTTCTATCCATGACAAATGACATAGACCTCCTTGGTGATGCCTTCCATTACAATCTACTCTTTGATTGTATCAATCAAGGGTCCTACATGGCTTGGTGGTTACGATTCATATTCAATGAATAATTTTCTCTACAGGGACACAAGAGATGTCTTGGCTATAGTACTTCAAAACATCAAACATTTTGGGTGTGGATAAACCAAATTAATTAGTGATGAGAGCCGATTTTTACTTCGCCTCTCTTCAATGATATGCTATGTATGCTTGCTCTTCTATTTTCTTTTTTTAGCACCGCACTACTAGTATCAGTTTTTTGTGAACCCATCATAGTCTCTTAATTAGGAGACAACAAAGTGAGATATACTCCCAAGAACGCAACTCATTTTACTTGCCATGCCTTTGGATCCTTGTGTCTCTTGCATTCATTCTTTCCTTGGGTGAACCCTTCTCATTGGGGGTATTCACCTTCTGGATAGTTGAGGAAAGTAGGGCATCTTCGATATACCTCCTTATCCCACTCTTGCTCTATCTAGTAATCCTCATAAACACCATATTGGGGAATATGGGAATTTCCCATAAGTTTGGGATACATGGTCAAATCTTTGGATTTGTCATAACTTGAACACTATAACTCCAAATCAAGCGTTCTATACCTCAATAGATTCCATTTTTCAAGCGCTTTCCAATGATAGATAACATCATATGTTTTGAAAAACTTATGGACATGTTATCTAGGTTCCACCTTTTTAGTATTAAAAAAATGGGAATTGGGAGATTCCCAAACTCACTAATATTATGTTCATACATGCACTGATCATCCTGTAGGTTTGCCCAGTCCTCACATTCTCCCAGCAAATTTTGTATAGCCCCCCTCTCCATCTACCCGTACATGAACATGACTTGTAAAGTCACCATTACACTTCTGGAATGGATTGGTGAGATAGCACTGCGAATGTGCTATTAAATAAGGATAATGTGAACTACCTACAGCACAGAAGCCTCCATACTACCAACTTCACTTACTTTTGTGATTCTATATCTTCATTTGGCTTGAAATCATGGAAGATAATACGAAACATTTTCTCTCTATATTTTCTCTTTATCTCTTGTGTGATATTGAAAGAACGAATTGTGTTCCACTCCAACGTTATAGTAGTTCTCCCAACTCAAAAGTAATCTCTTTTCTCCATCTTGTAACATGGCCCAAAAGGTCTCTTGTCTTACCAACTTCAAAAGGATGCATTTCCATCTACTAAAATCAAAGTTATATCATTTAATACCAATTCATCAGACTTACGATGCACATAATTTATATGAACAAGAATAACATGTGTTCTAACATGCCCATCAATGTTTGAATTTTCCTGTTAGAACTCTCCATGGCCTTCAATATCCTTACGTGATCTGCCTCGTTTAGCTTTGAGGATGCCAATGTGTATACTCTCACCTCGTTTAATACACCCACTATCTTGGAACCCCACTCCAAGCTTGAGAAAATTCTACATTGACAAAAACATTGTTACTCTGGACCAATGTAGTTTGAGTACATATAAATGGCAGGTACAAAGAGGTAACAACTTACTAATACCACTTCTCTCTAAGGCTGGGGTCTACTTGAGTTTTCTAACTAGTTTTTCACTAACACTATAGTACTCCTCACCACACTTGGTTCTAAACTCAGAGTTGGAGAGCTATGTCCGTTTCTGTTCGATTGGCCACACCATCATATCACACTCATCCTGCACTTGATAATTAAGGACAGTGTCATTGCATTAGGAACAAATGCATCAGAAAAACATTGTTAAGTTATCTTGAAGAACTACCTACCTTTCACATGACATGGTCAAGTGCAATCAGTACTGGTGCCTTGTACCATGCAAAAATGGGTACCGGCTTTCTATGCGCTTGCACCCACACCTTTGCCTCATTAGTTAACTTGTCAATAATAGTTATGTGGTCTGTTTATGCCCTAGCATCCTTGCTTCG
Organism: Lygodium microphyllum; assembly: GCF_053477565.2. NCBI lineage: Eukaryota > Viridiplantae > Streptophyta > Polypodiopsida > Schizaeales > Lygodiaceae > Lygodium > Lygodium microphyllum. The sequence continues at coordinate 70,873,776 of NC_141140.1, forward strand.
CAAACAAGGTCTAGATATGAGGTATAGACAACCCCCTTTGTGCCAGCCTGTGTACATTCTATATTAGGGTCCCATGCATATTTCATCATCCACGTGACCTTTAGCAGACAAAGGTCCTTATATACCAGCTAGTGTAGCTAGTATTTTCTTGTTATTAAGTCCTCTCTCTTACATTCTATCCCCACCCGAAGGTTTTTGCCCTCAAAAAAAATTTGGGCACGTGTGGTAACTGGGAGGGGCCGATCAGAGTACTACTCTATTGCATTATTACAAGGGTATACTGATGAATGAAGAGGTATTATTGTGTATGATAGGTCATGGGGTATGTACGATACATGGGCCTTATTGGGGAGTTATAAACATGAGTTTTAACCCAAATATCTAGAGTAAATGTGGGCTCTAGATAGTGAACAACAAGCTATTTACTACAGGACCCTGTTGTAGTGAATCTGTCATGAATTTATGTGGGAAGCTCTGAACGGGATGTGCTATACATCAAAACGGAGCTCTCAAGACGTACTTTCAGGCCATGTATGGTGTGCATTGCTATCCATAGTACAAAATAAAATCTGCTTTAAAATAGAGTGCTGTCTGCAGTCAATCTGGGAGAAAACAGGGCCATAGTTAGCTAGATCTCAGCCAAATCTGCTTCTAAAAGGCATGGGAACTCTTCCAAAATTGAAGCTAGCCTCCAAGAAGCTTCCTCAAGTGGTAAACCTTGCCACTTAATCAAGTATTCCATGATCGAGCGAGAGCGAAGCCTCTTTTCCCTTTGTCCTATGACTTTTTCGGGTATGTATTGAATGATGCCTTCTTCATCTATCGGTGGGAGTTCCTCAACATAGTCCACTCAATATGCCAAGTCTCCCACTCTCTTGATAATCCGGTATGGTCCATAGAACCTGTGTGCCAACTTATTGCTGGACCCATCTTTAAGGGAGGCATATCTAGACTTAGACACTTTCAAGAGCACCAAATCCCCTTCTTGGAACTCCACATCCCATCTTTTGTCATCAGCATAAAGCTTCATTTGATCTTGAGCTCTCTTTAAGTTAGCTTTACATTGCTGAAGTAAGGCCTACATTCTATCCAATTCTTCCTTGCTTTGTGGATTTATTTTATCATTGAAGATAACCACAAGAAGGGGCACCTTGTAGCCATACAGGGCCTCAAAAGGTGAAACTCCAATGCTAGCATGTGTAGAGTTATTATAGGCAAACTCAGCCAAATGCAACCATGAGTCCCAAGCATGCTGCACATCATGACAGAAATGCCTCAAGTAAGTTTCCAGCCATTTGTTAACCCTTTCTATCTGACCATCTGTCTGTGGATGGTAAGCAGTGGAAGGGGCTAACTGAGTGCCCATAGAGTTGAAAACTACCCGCCAAAAGTTACTCATAAACTTAGCATCTCAGTCATGCACAATGACATGTGGTAAGCCATGTAATTTGAAAACATATTCTATGAATTGGCTGCTACTTGAGAAGCATTATACTGAGTCTTTGTGGGAATGAAATGGGCTGCCTTTGTGAGTCTGTCCACAACTACATAGATGTTGTCCCAACCTTTCTTGGTCACTGGTAGGCCGGTAATGAAGTCCATAGTGATGTGTGCCCACTTGCCTTCAGGCATAGGCAATGGCTGAAGTAAACCAACTGGTTTTAAGGTGCTGTCCTTGTTTTGTTGACAAGGCATGCAACCCAAGACAAAGTCTTTCACATCTCTCCAAAGGCCCTTCCAGTAAAAACTTTTAGCAATTTTGTCATAGGTCTTAAAGACTCCCAAATGACTAGCTATAGGGGCTGAATGCATCTCCTGCATGATTTTCCGCTTGAATTGGGAAGCATGAGGGATGGCAATTCGGCCATTATACCATAAAAGTCCATTTTTGAGCTGATACGAAGAGTTTTCCACACATTGTCCTTGCTGTAATTTCTAAAATACATTGCTGAAATCAGCGTCTAGCAGATAAGCCTCCTGAAGCTCATGTATCCAATCACTGTGTAACTCCATGATAGCAGAGACTTTACATATCCACATCCCAGACAGGGAATCAACCGCTACATTGTCCTTCCCACGAGTGTGGGTGATGTCAAAGTCATAGTTCTGTAAAGTGGCTACCCATCTCCCCTGCTTCGGAGTCAGATTTGACTGAGACAAGAAGTACTTGAGTACTCTATGGTCACTTTTCAACCGGCTACCATACAAATGATGATGCCATTTCTTGATGGCATGAAGGATGGCCAACATTTCCTTATCATAGACATTCATAACCCTCTCATTTTCTGCCATCTTTCGGCTCTCAAAAGTTATGATCCCATGTTCTTGCAGCAAGACTGCACCAATTCCTCTCCCACTGGCATCACATTGAATGGTGAATTCCCTAGAAAAATCAGGGCATACCAAGATAGGGGCTGAAGTAAGCAAATCTTTAAGCTGATTAAAGCTTCTATCTGCTAATGCATCCCAGAAAAATGCTTCTTTCTTCAGCCTATCAGTGAGAGGGGTTGCAATAGTGGCATAGTGCCAAATGAATCTGCGGTAAAATGAGGAGAGACCCAAGAATCCTCTCAAAGAGATAGTATTTGCAGGTGTGGACACTGCACTTTCTTTGGGTCAGCTCTAATGCTTGCCTCACTGACAATGTGTCCCAAGTACTCAACCTTAGTCTGCATGAACGAACACTTTGTCTCCTTAGCAAAGAGTTTATGCAGTCTAAGTATATCAAATATTTGCCTCATGTGCATAAGGTGAGCTTCCTTTGAGCGACTATAAATGAGGATGTCATCGAAAAATACCAATACAAATTTGAATAAGTAAGGCTCAAGTATTTTGTTCATGAGGCTCTGAAATGTGACTGGTGCATTAGTCAAGCCAAAGGGCATGACCAAGAAGTGATAGAGCCCATGATCAGTCCTGAATGCAGTCTTTATCTCATCCCCTTCATGCATGCGTATCTGATGGTAGCCAAATCTCAAATCAATATTTGTGAAATACTTAGCTCCCTTCAACTCATCTAACAGGTCATCCACCCTAGGAATAGGGTATCTCTTCTTGATAGTGATCTTATTCAGATCTCTGTAATCTATGCACATCCTAAAAGTGCCATCTTTCTTTTTGACCAGCAAGATAGGTGATGCAAAAGGGGATGATCTAGGCTCAATGAATCCCATATCTACTAAATCCTTGACCTGCTTGGCCACTTCTTCTCTTTCACATTTGGACAACCTGTAAGGGGGTTTATTGACCGGCTTGGAGTGGGGCTCCAAATCAATGGGATGATCAACCGCTCTCTTGGGAGGTAATGCTGTAGGTAACTGAAACAAGTCACCATACTCCGCAAGTAGAGCCTTAAGGGCTGAATTATCATGCATTTTTCGGGACTGATCTGCATTTTCCTTGTTTAATTGCAGCACAAAAATTTGGGAGCATTTCTTGAACTCTTTCTTGAGCTGTTTGGCTGTAATAAGTTGAAATTCACTGTTGTTTTTAATTCCCTGCAGGTGAACAAGCTGTCCAGCCCTGAAAAACTGCATATACAGTAATGAAAAATCCATGGAAATGGTGTCCAAAGTTTTTAGCCAATTGTAGCCCAACACAATGTCTATCGGCCCCATATTGAGTACAATCAAATCCACTTTCTGCTCATAATTTTCAGAGCTTAATAGGTACAGCTGGGCATACATGAGTACTAATTTCCTCACTCCCATTGGCCACTTGCACCCTCATTGGTTGCTGTAAATCAGAGACAAAACATTTCAGCCTATCCATGACTGCTCTATTTATGAAACTGTGTGTGCTGCAACTATCTACCAAGACAAATACATCTTTCCCGTGAATCTTGCCTTGAAGACGAAGAGTGTTGGGGCTCTTAGATCCTATCCAAGCATCCAGGGAGATAGTACAAACAGTGGCAGCAGCATGTGAACCATTCTTATCACCCATATTTACATCTAGATGACCGCCGGGGTCAAATGGAAAGGTGTCAACTGGGTCAAAGAATTCTTCTTGTCCACATTCCTCTTCAACCTCATCATTTTCGACAGTGATTGCAAAGGCACTTGCATCCTCATGATCCTCATCAAATTCATCAAAGACTAACATGCTATGTACCCTTGCTTTTGAATTCCTATAAGCACATTTAGATGCATGCTCGGCTGTATACTTTTCCCCACATTTAAAGCAAAGTCCTTTTTCTTTCCTTTCTTTGTAGAGGTCCATCGAGATAGAGCGTTGACCACCAAAAGCTGAAGCATTTTTACCCTTGATGTCCCCTTGTCTATTTTCAGCTCTTCCTTAATTTGCAGTCCTGAAATTACTGTTTTGCCTAGAGGCATTAAAGGTGGGGTATGTGGGGATCTTCGGGGTGCTGAATGGCATATTTCCACCACCATAACCTGCCCCAAACTGCCTGGGCCTTACAGCACTTCTTTGCTGCCCAAAATGTGACTGGGTAAAATGACGGACTAACTGGGACCAAGAACCTAAGCTCTGATACCAATTGTCAAGGAGAGGGACTGGGAGAGAGAAAGAAGAGAGAGAAGATTGCAGAGAAGAAGAAGAAGAAGAGTAGAAGAGAGAGAAATACTGGTACGAGGAGAGAGAAAGACTAAAAATGGGGAGAGAAGACATGGAAGCTTGGAGAGCAAGGTGAAGGAGAAAGAAGACTTGTATTAATTTTCTGATGATGAAAAATTAAGTCTCTCTCACTTTATATACCAGCCAGTGTAGCTAGCATTTCCCTGTTATTAAGTCCCCCTCTCTCACAGAATCTTCTTCCCTGTCATCTGCATCACCTTCATCTTTTTCAAAGAGATCCCAAAGGTCTTTCCTCATGAGGTGGTACATGGTCTTTTCCTTCCAGGCATGAAAACCTTCTCCATTAAACTTTGCTATTTGCTCAAGTTCCGCCATGTTGATAAGCTTCAATTATTCAACAAAAGAGTTGTATTTCGATGTGTCAAGAGACACAAGTGCAAGGTAATGTGAATGCACACTCTATAGTATCAAGAGATACTATGTCTGGTCTTTAAGCTTGACTCTTCTTCCTTCTTGATGGTGATTATTTGATGCTTGTATTTTCCTTCAACTTGAGTCCCCTCCTTGCTGGTAAAATCACTGAGTGAATGCTCAGATCAGACTGACATTATTTGCCTTGCCAAATGGAGGAAGAATGAGGCAAAAAAGGAAGCCTTGGTGTTGATGCTACTTCTTAAGGTCTTCAAGACTTAAAAAGAATCTTCAAAGTATCCCGATTCTTGTTGAAACATTCAAATTCAATGCAATTAGAGTGGCAATAGCATGCGTACTGTAGATAGTGAGGGAGTGAGATGAGAATGAGCTTGTAGTTGAAGTGGCTATGGTGGAATTAGGGCTAATTAGACATGCAACTGGATTTCCACTTGGGGCAACTCGTAGACACACTTATATGGCGAATCGTTTGATGAGGAGAAAGCTCATAACCCAAGCTTCCAAAGCTCTATGGTTACAAGGCATCCAGCAATGTGCACAATGAGATTCGATTGTATGATAGTCTGTTGTCGTGTTTTTGGCAGCAAGCTACAAACTCTGCAATGCCGAGTGTTGGGGCACACACAATGTTGACATTTGATGTGACAAGTAGGAGTGCCTGAAGTTGGGGAACAACTCTCTAAAGAGAGCAAGTTGAGATAGGCTCTGGTGGTTGAGGAGATCCAAGAGCTCAACCAGAGGTGGGTGTAGGTTGGCTATGGCAGCCACAAAGTCAAGCTGAAGGTGAAGCTGGAATTGGAGACATGGGCCAACTGTGAATTGAACAAAGATGACCAGAGGTGAGAAGGGACTAGGAGAACAGTGTACGCATCTATGCCATGCTCAGCTGAGCTCTGATACCATGTTAAAAAACACGGATCTAGAGAATGGTAGGAGCTATGGAGGATGAAAGACAAAGAGAAGACTCATGTTGATATAGGTAAAGATAGACCAAATGTGGCATAAGTGAATTAGGTTCCAAGATAGATTAGGTTGGACTCACAAAGACAATCTTGTGTAATGAAATAACACTGACAAGACACTAAGTGAAAGTACAAAGCATCATGATATTGTATTCATTCCATAGTCAAGTACAATGCTTTATAGAAGTTGAGTTGTTCCATTCTCCTCACTGTGCATATGGGATTCAGGACATCTCTTCCTGGAGCATACATCATTTTTTATTTCTCAACATAAAATTCCTAATTATTAATAAAATTAAATGACATTGAAATAATTAAGTAATAAAGTTTTAATTATCAACAAAAATTTGAATTGATTTAGTTTAGTTAATTTAAAAACTAATTGACTAATGAAGTAACTAACTATTTAAATTAGATAACTAATAAAAAATTAACTAAATTAATTTAACTAATTAAATTTAACTAGATAAATAAAAAATAACTAAAGTTAGAGGGGGGAAGGGGGGGTTTGTAAGGTCTTTGTAGCTATACCATGGCATTGCTACCAGAAACACATGTATAGAGAGCAGTAGCGACTCTAAGCCCTGCTTGGTTTCCACTCTACATGTGATTCCCTATACCCAGTGGTGAACCCTCTTATGTGCGGCGTCATGAGGGTGTATTCCTGGGATGTGCATATGTTGTACCATTTCTTGGATTGAATAATACAAGAGTATACCTTACTCTCACCTACCATGTTACCTTTATGTGTCGTGTTGAGTGAGTGAACAAGTGTAGGTGCATCACACTTGGTATCAGAGCAACACTTTCTCGGAGTGAAGGAGTGCTCATGGAAGTCGGAGAGGAGATACATTGCCTCAAAGAGAAGGATTCGAAATGACCCACATCGTGTTGCCCCACATCGACCCGCATCGGGTCAATTGTCGTCGCATCAACCCCATCGCGTCAACCCTCAATGTGACAACCCCCAACATGGTGACCCCGACACCATCAACTGCCTAAAGAAAAAGATGTGATACAACTTCCCTGTGGCACAACCACCACCCGAAGGTGAAATGAAGCTTCCTTGCGTCGATAACCCTGAAAGCTAAGGCACAGCTCCCCACGACCACATGGAGGATGGCAGAGAGAACGCACCCATCCCAACAATGGAAGAGAGGAAGAAGAGCAGAGGACAAGAATGGAGAGTAGCTCAAGAGGAGAAGGTAGCTAGACTAGAGAGGCAGTTGGTGGGTTAGTCAGGCCAAGTGAAACAATTTGGAGGAACATGCAGATGAAAGAGGAGGAAGATTAAAGGAGAAGAAAACTAGAGGTGAAGCAGGGTTATAGAGAGTGGGTGTTACAACAACAAGAAGAGGAGAGAAGGTAGAAGCTACAAGAGGAGATGGATAGATTAGGGAGAGAGAAGACTTTTAGGAGGGTGCAAGATACAAGAAAGGACAAGGAGAAGGTAGTGGAAGCTGCAAGTAAGAAGAAGGACAAAAGACACAACCATAGAGAAGAGGAGGAGAGTGATAGTTCAGAAGACGACTACGGCAAGTTCAAAATGCCTCAACCCACCAAGTACAAAGGAGAGAGGGACAGGTTGGTTCTGAAGAAATGGATTGCTGAGGTAGATAGATACTTAAAGTATTTTAGAATCACTAAAGACACGAAGGGAGAGGTGGCAGCAATCTACTTAGAGGAGGACGCTGCTAGTTGGTACCTGCTAGAACATGAATAAGGACACACCATCTTTTCATTGGAAGAACTCCAAGAACAAATCAAAGTCTATTTCATTCCCAAGATGGAGAAATTCAAAGTTAGAGACAAATCGGGAAACCTCAAACAGACCCAAGGGAAGATGAAGGATTATGTGAGCAAATATAGGAGCTCATGCTACAGCTACCCAACATGGACATTGACACTAAGCTGCATGGATTCTTATTTGGCATGCAAGAATGGGCCAGAAGAGATGTAGAGAGAAAGGATCCAACTAGTTTAACTGGTAGGAGGATAGCCCAAGGGAACTAGACCAGATTCAACACCAACCTCAACAAACAACTCATGGACCCCGAGACCCAATACCCCTGGAGGTCTCTTGGAGACGCATAGCCAAACCTCAAGCATAACCCTATCCACATCACAATCCACCTTAGTACCAAGAGGAGAAGTTGGCAGATGGGGGGGTAACCAATACAGACCAACTCTAAGTGCATCGTATGGTCCTGTAGGATCAAATACATCATGGTGGAGACCCAAGGCCCAACCATAGCGATTAGATGTTTCAAGTGCGGGGGACCCCACCATCAAAATAGATGCCCCATGGAAGATAGAGCCTCATCAAGAAGGTCTAGAGTGGTAGCCACAAATGCATATGGAGAAGAGGAACGACAACCCCTGCACATCCAAGAAATCCAAGTGGAAGTGATGAAAGCATGGACCACCCAAGGGTGGGGGCAGTTAGTGCTCCTCCCCAATGCATGGTGGCTTGGGTAGCAGTAGTCCAACACCTATACATCGAGGGTAGAGTGAGTGAAGGAGATCAAGTCATTATGGTGGACATAAGGGCCACCCACAACTTTATCACACCAAACTGTGCAACCAAACATGGGCTAAAATTGTTTAAGGCCCCAGAAGGATTAACAATAACTTTCACACAAGGAGAGGCCAAGGAGGTGAAACAAGTCTTTGCAATACAAGTAGAAGTAGGAAAGTGGAAAACAAAACTCAACTTCTTAGTCATCCCCATGGACGATTTTGAAGTCATCTTAGGCCTGGAATTCTATGACAAGTATGTCATCACAAAGTTTGGGAAAGGAGTTAATGAGATGATGCTGGATATGCAAGGAGAAAGCGTTAGAGTACCATGTGAAAGAATGCAACTGCTAGGAAGAACATCAATCAAAGTGAAAATCAAGAGAATAAGCATGCAGTCTCATGCCAAATGGTGAAATCAAATACAAGACAACTAGGAGCACCAACCCAAGCACCACCTTGCCAAGTGACTGGTGCGCAGATCGGTCGCAGATAGCTCACGTAGTGAATCCTTGAAGGTCCCCAAGAACAATGAACTCTACCTTTTTGCACAAAAAACAATGTAAAAGCATGCACGACAAGAGGCAAGAGACAAATTGGGTTCAATCTCCCCCATGCCTTGTGTGAGCGCTTCACAAAGCATGTATTTAATGTATATTTCCAATCTTCATGCTCAATAATAGCCCAATTTACAAAAATATGACAAGCTTTTAGCTTTTGAGTTTGCTTTCTACAAAAATAGAAAAATAAAGCTAATGGACGGTGCCCATAGAGTCTGGCACGCCCAATCTCAATGTCCAAATAGAAATAACATATCCGGGCGCATAGGCGCATACAAAATAATAATCAATTATCGATGTCTCAATAGACATAACAAAATATAGGCGTGGCGCCTATCAAAATATAGTCCAAAGGTCAAATACTCGCTAGACTCCAATGCTTTCCTCCGCCACTACTGCTATCTCTACACATCAACTGAAACATTCACAATCGTTAGTAAAATAATACAATTAAACCGACAAAAGTGAATACCTAGCAGTCTTCAACTACATAAATAAATCAACTGGTTAGAAATAAATCCTAACCTTAATTTATTACGAGTGCGCACTCTAAACTCATAAACGTTTATTAATTTAATATGCATTTTGCGGAATCACTCGCTATGGAATCACCCATGTACACACTAAATTAATGAAACGCCCGAAAAGGACAGGCATCCCCATCAACTTCTCGCACAAAGAATCCTCTTTGTGTATGAGCCCCGGTCATCTAAGTTTACGGAATCCACCGTAAAACCTCACGGAATCCACCGTGGAATATGCCTCCTGGCATCAGTGACCCATATCAAACCTTGTATCATGACATGCAGTGCCCAACAAGTGGAGAAGTCAATTAATCAAGGATACATGGTTTATCTATGCATGATTCAACCCACTGAACAAGAAATCACCAAGAGGCCCAAATCCCAAGCCAATAATATAGAAGTGGTAGAAATACTTGAGAAGTTTAAGAATGTAATGCCAGCAGAACTACCCAAGGGCCTACCAACTAGGGCCCTTAATAAGATCACTATAAAAAACAAATATCCCATGCCTCCAGTTGAGGACCTCTTAAATAGGCTACATGGAGCCAAGTACTTTAGCTGCATAGACCTTAGGTCATGATACTATCAGATTTGCATAGCAAAAGAAGATATCCCTAAAATAGGTTTCCGTACCCAATACGACAGTTTTGAATGGTTAGTCTTAGGTTTCAGATTGAGTAATGGGCCATGCACCTTTTGTGGCCTCATTGATGGAGTCTTTAGGCTTGAAATAGATGTCTTCATCATTATCTACATCATGATCTCCTAGTACATAGCAAAAACCTAGAGGAACAAAAAAAACACTTATGCTTAGTTTTTGAGAAGCTGAGACAACATAAGTTATCTGCCAAACCAGAAAAATGTGAGTTTGCAATAAAGGACTTAGAATTCCTAGGATTCATTATAGGCTGGTATCAAAGTGGACCCCAAGAAAGTAGAAGCCGTAAAAAATTGGTCTGTGTTGAAGACTATGAGGGAAGTGTGAGAGTTTCTAGGCTTCACAATATTCTATAGAAGGTTCATCAAAGATTACACCCCCATCACTGTACCACTATCCCACCTCACCAAAAAAGATAAAAACATGGGGCAGCAAGCCAACATGCTACTTTTGAGCTGATGAAGAAATGCATGAGTCAAACCCCTTTCCTGAAAGTACCCAACTTCACCAAACCTTTTGAGATCTCCATAGATGCATTAGATTATGGTATTGGGAGCATGTTGGTGCAAGAAGGCAACCCCATTGCTTATGAATCTAATGTGAGGTGCCCGCCCATCGGCTTTCCAAACACTTTTTTAGCGGTCTATCGAGAAACAAATCTAAGCGTCGCTGCCTGGCACTCCCAGGGAATGTTCCGAGTTTTCTTACCTAGGGTTTCCAGAATCAGCCTCGCAATGGAACGTTCACGACTGAACCCACTAGGATCAACCTGAAATTCGGGGTCCTAGTTGTCAAGGTCTCCTATTAGCATTCTAGCGTCGGATCTTGGACATCCTACTTTACGCAGAGATACCCAATCCGAAGCAGACCCATGCCACACTTGGTTCAAAGAGAATGGAAAACAAGAGGGATGCGCTGCTCAACCTCTCTGCCCATAGGGCATAGTCCCATTCCGGTCCCCTAAAATGGCATGAATCGGGTTCTAACCTATCAATACCTAAAGGTCAAATGATGATAAAAACTTGTGAGAAGCATCCCAGTTCTCTAGGACCACCCTGCCGTAGGACGGGGGGTTTCGCCCACCCGCTTCCCTTAATAGCTTTAGTTTTCTAATTAGGTCCTACCACATTTATGTGTGACACTTAAAATCAGCTTCATTAATTAAGCCTTTTAGGGAACAAGGTTTGTTCGCATAACTTATATCACAGACATGAAAACAGAGCAAAGCAATCTATTGACAAACAAGTTCAAACAAGTTCCTTAACTTATCTTCAAGTTAATCTTTGTCTCCCGCCCATACAGGAGAAATTATGTATCGCTTCTGTCCAACAGAAGTATCCCTTCTGCACTGCAGAAGTAATTGGTCCAATTCACATGGCACCACAAACTCAATCCTTTATCTAGAATAGGATCTCCCAACATGCCTAGATGTTGGGGGCCACGGAGGTCTTCAACTCCATTCTAGACCTAGCAAGGGGTGTCCAGAGCTCCAAGTGACCCGCAAGCTGTCTAGGAGCAAAACATCATTCCCGTGGTTGGCCTTTTCACCACTCGACCTTCGGCCCATGAATCGAGTAGTGCCCTCTCGGGTTACTACGCGGTGCGACCATGGAGGTGATCCACCCGTACAATATATCCTTCCTTAATTAAATCCTTTAAGAATCAAGCACAAACAAGGCATTCAACCTAATATCATTTTCCAAGAAAGCATTCCTTTATTCCCATGGCGACTTGTCATCACAGACCCTTGCCATGCATTTACCATAAATCACAAGCACTTGGAATAATCATCCAAACAACAACTAACAACCAGTTGAATGTAAAAGCATTTAGGATGTTGTTCCATCAATCAACAAAACCAATTGCATTCTTTCCAACCAATGCAAAAATAGACGATATAACATTTTCATCATATATTTGCTCTCCCCCTTGGGATCTAAGAGCAATACTATGCAAAAATGTTTATTAACACTTCCTTCCTTCGGCTAGGGCATATGTTAAGGGTTCAAACACTATTCATGATGTAAGTTCTATAGGTCATTTACCTTGATTGATAACCCAACCCTGAATTTGGATTGGCAAAAGTCATCGTTATCCAACGGATCTCAAGACATCTTAGTTTTAACCCCTATGATCAATTTCTTGTACTAGCTCTTAGTCAAGTTATGAGGCAACTAGAAAATTATCCTCATATATCAAACATGTTATAGGCATAACGTGTAAATACTTGATAAGATAAGTGCGAGATGATCTCAAGTAATTAGACGCCAATAGGCCTTGCATTGAGCTAGAATCTAGTTTTTCTTAATATTTGGGCTCTTAGGCTAAGTACTTTTGAAGTATCTAAACTTTAAACTAGTACTTTCTATTCATGATTCTCAATGTCAAATTCTTTTAGTAATTATGCTATTTGTAACCCTTGACTATACTTTAATCTAGCACTTGTATGCACAATCTTTTAATGTTGTTCTTTTGACGACTATGGCATTCATAACGCTTGACTAATTCTTCCTTGTAATTTCTCTACTAGCAAATAAGTCATATGTAACTAGGTGCAATTATTTTTCCTTGATATATGCACTTCACAAACTCCATCTTCCGAGTAGGTGAGATGAAATTTATCATTTTCCATGACCTATACTCGTGCATCATAGTATGGGGCCTAACATATCTCATACGAGAATCAAAGCAAGCATCTATCAATTTGAAAATACATTACTTATGACCGAAACCGTAGTTGGATTGACGGTGATGCCTTTGCACGAAGCCTTGTTTGCTTGTTGCAGGATTATCATCCGCACGCGACATTCTTTGCTTGGAGGCCATCATCCGCAGGTAGACTTAAGAGATTAAGAAGGTAGAATAGATTCAAGATGGGAGAGCGTAAGAGAAGATGGTTAAGTCGAGGATCGAGATAGAGGGAATTTAGCTAATTCTCTTCCTTACAGCCTCTCGGGGTGACTCTTCTCTCTCTCTCTCTCTCTCTCTCTCTCTCTCTCTCTCTCTCTCTCTCTCTCTCTCTCTCTCAAGCTCTCTTTCAAGCTCTTCTTCACAATCTCTTGGAAGAGTATCCTCCTCTCTACCTCTCTCTCATATCCTCTTGGGGTCTCCTTATGCTCTTTTATGCCTCTCCCATGCCTCATATTTATAGTGAATTGGAGAAGAGGGCTTGTGGTTGAGAAGTGGAGCTCTTTGTGGAGGGGGATCTTGGAAAGATCAGTGATCTGATGCTCAGATCATAAATCTGATGGTTCCATTGGCTTCGAAAGGGGGGTAAAACTCCAAGATACTTGGTTAGAAAGCTCTCTGTTCACTCCTTCTTTTCTCTATTCAAAGTGCTGTCCACTGCCTGTGTACTGCGATCGAGGCGCGCGCGATTTCGCAAATCCTCTCTTTATTTATTTTTATATAAAATCTCCAAACTAACTAAAATATCACTTGTCTTTTCTTTTAAATGACATCCAGTTCTAAAATCTCCATATCTTTTTTTAGGATAATATCTAAAATATACTAGCTTTTCCCAAAATCTAATGTTTTTGGACCATCCAAACTATACACATTAACCTAGTGATTAATATAACTCATAAGTCTCCTTCACGTTGTAATTTACGTGAAGGGTGACTACGGTCCTTGCCAATCCGAGAAAAATATCGAATTTACGACTCTCGATTTTTCTAAATAAAATATTTTAAATTAAATAAAAATTATTAATAATTAATATTAGTTAGTTTTTACCTTAGTTAGTCTTTAGTTAGTAATCTTACTAACTTATTAATTGACTAACTAACTTTCAAACTAACAAACTAACTTTTATTGTGCAGAGATATTACATCTAAGAAGTTCACAAATGTCGAAACCAGATGGAGTACACATGAGAAGGAAATGCTCACAGTAATCCACTACCTCAAAAAATGGAACCATTATGTCCAAGACAAACACACAATAGTCTTCACCGACAACATCTCCCTCAAATACTTCCGATCATCCCAACCAAAGCTCTCTGCCAAACAAGCTTGATGGCTTGACTTCCTAACCAAATTTGACTTAGAGATCAAACTCCACTGAGTCGAAAAGAAGATTTGAAATCCATCAGTGCGGCCAGTTCCAACTTCCTCAGGTTAGTGAAGGAGGCTTTGGAACAAGATCAAGACATGCACAAAATTATAGAAGATTAAAAGCTAACAAGGCACCACATGGCATATACCCTCAAGGAGGGAATTCTATTTGTAGGCAAAAGATTATACATCCCCAACAATGTGGAACTATAGAAAGTCATCTTATATGAAGTGCATGATGGCAAACTAGGTGGACATAAAGGACAAAGCAAAACACTTGAAGTACTCAGAAAGTAGTTCTTTTGTCCAAACATAAAGGAAGAAGTCATAGACTAAATCAAGACATGTCCTACATGCCAACTTGTGAAGTCATAGAATACATTTCATTGTGGAGCTCCCCCAAATCCCATGGATACACCATCATTTTAGTGGTGGAATATTTCTCCAAGAAAGCTCACTTCATACCTGCCAAGCCACCATTGACTACTAAGGAGGTAGCCCACCTTTTCTTCACGCATGTGTTTAAGCTACATGGTCTATCCTTAGCCGTAGTGTCAGATAGAGATGGAAGATTCATGAGTGACATGTGGAAGGAACTCTTCAAGACCCTAGAAACACAGTCAAGATTCTCATCATCCTTCCACCCCGAGAGACAAATGGGCAAATAGAGTGTGTCAACCAAGACATTGAAGAATATCTCAAGAGCTACGCTTGGGTGGACTAGAAGGATTAGGCCTTGTACCTTGATGTGCTCGAGTTTCACTACAACAACTCAATCCAATCCACCACCGGCTACACACCCTTTGAATTAGCCATGATAAAAGAAGTCATCACCCCCCTTGCCTTTGTATCAAGAGCGGCCAAAGTTAAAGATCAATACACAAAAAAATTCTTGAAGAAATGGAGAGGCCGCAATGCTGCAACAAAGTAGATTCTAGAGCAGAGCAAAATCACCATGATAGAACAAGCCAAAAAAAAGAGAAAGGCAATACTCTTCACCAAGGGTGACATGGTCCTAGTTAGCTCCAAGCTTATGTCACTCCCAAAGAATATGAGCCCCAAATTCAATCACTGCTACTATGGACCTTACCACATTACTCAAGTGCTGAATGAAGTCACATACAAGCTTGACTTGCAAGAAAGTATTTGTGTCCATAATGCATTTCATGCACGACTTCTACGCAGGCTCTATCTTGATAACCAATGGGGGTGGCATGTACCAATGCTTCATTCCAATGGCCCTTTCAAAGTAGAAGCCTTTCTTCGACTCCTGGAACACAAGGAGTACCTTGAGTATCTCACCAAGTGGTGAGGGTGCCCTCTCAAGGGAGCCACTTGGATTTCAAAAGTGGAGGTGCACGAACGTGGTAAAGACACCTTCGCCATCTGGATCAAGGAGAACCCCACCAATTCTTCCAATGCCCCTTGAGTCATCCCAATGGCACTCATCATAGGCCTAGTAACACATCCACTCTTGTTAACCTCAGCACAAGTAAGAAAGTGAAAAAGTGAAAAAGCGCAAGTTAGGACCTAAGAGAGGGGCCCAAGAGGAAATCGGACACAACAGAAGAGGTAGGAAGGAGAACAACTAAAAGTGCAAGGGCGGCCTCAAAAATCAAGTCAAGGGAAAAAGTGCATTTTTAAATACAAGGCACCCCTAAAACTATTGTAAAAGAGCATCAAGCTCCCTCCTGTGCAAATTGTAAAGGTAGATGGGCAGTAGAAATGAAGCTAGAAAGATATAAAGATTTTTTTTTAAATGGGAAAGAGGGTCGAGGCCATGGTCAGTCATGTAAAAAAAGGGATAAGGGGATGACCACCCAAAAAGGGATATAGAGTTATGTATATAAAGTTGAAAAGTGAATGAAGAGCTCATTCTTTGATGTGTAGAAAAAGTGGACTCTTCTTTGTCTCTCCTTCTCTTCTCCTCTCTTTCTTGCTTGTGAGTGCTTGAGGGAGGGAGCATGAGTGAGTGAGGTTGTGAATATGTGAGGGTGAGGGATCTTGTAGGTGAAGCCTTCCACCATCTCCTCTCTTCTTCTTCTCTTCTCTTGTCTTCTCTCATCTTGTGCGTGGCTATGGAGAATGGAGCTTGGAGGAAGAGGCTTGAGGATGCTTGAGCTTGCATCATGAATCGTGGAGCTATTGGAGTGCTTGAGAGAGGAAGCAACTCAATCGGGCATCAAGGTAAGCTCACTACACTCATAGAGAGGCATAGCACATTGGCTATGTGAGAGATAGCCATTAGTGCTTGCTTGAAATGCTTGAAGGAATACACGGTCCATGGGACTTGGAGGTTGAGCGTGGATCCAATTACAGTTTGGTTCCATTGCCGAGACCAACGGATTCAAGCTTGACCACTCGCATGCTTCAAATCGAGCATCAAATTAAGGGTTTCATCCCTGAACCAAAGCTTCAATTAGATAGGAGATTTTGGATTTTTAATCTGTGTTGTAAGTATTTTTGGTTTTTGATGATTGTTTGAGTGGGAAAAATCATTTTTGTACTTTTCTTTTGATTTTCATTGCATTTAGAGCAGGTTAGGATCAAGAAATTGGAGTGGAAAGCTTAGGGTTTCTTGCTATAAAATAGGCCCAAACAGGCATAAACATGGAAAAAATGAAAAAAATGAGTGCTTAGATGTATTGGAATTGCAAGGGGGGTGATCCGAAGGATTAAGGTTGTGCCCAGCAAGGGCTTAAGGCCCCAAAAGGCAAAGGAAAGCCTCATTTGCAGTCTTAGCCTTGAGAGAGAGAGAGAGAGAGAGAGAGAGAGAGAGAGAGAGAGAGAGAGAGAGAGAGAGAGAGAGAGAGAGAGAGAGAGAGAGAGAGAGAGAGAGAGAGAGCTTGCAAGCCCTGAGCTTACATCAGATCAATCAGAGCGTGCTAGAGTTTTTTGTGAGATTCAGGTTTATGAGACCCTTGGCCTACATCAATATTTGACTTCTAGAAGGTCTTGTAGGTGATCGTAGCTCGAGCATGGAGATTCTTATCAAATTGTGGTTGACGTGTGTTTCGGCCAATGGAATTGGATAGGCTTCCTAGTGTCTGATTCACAAAATTAGACACTCAGACCAAAGGCCTTCTTTGATTTTGAAAATCGGACTAGTAAAATTGGATCGTGCCATGTCATCACTCGGACCACTCTATTTTTCTTGATTCTGAGAATTGGATAGGACTCACTACCCATCCGATTGGACACTCAATCCGTCCGATCCTTGAGATTGGACACATCCAAATCGGACCAACTACCCGATCCAATCGAACGCACCCTGTCTGATTTTGATAATCAAACACCACCTGTCCAATTTTGACAATCGAACTTACCTGAATCAAACCATTGGTAAATCGAGCGTCCAATTTCCAAAATCAAACCCTGCATAATCCGACACACATAGACTTGAGAAATTTGGCACATCCCAGATGACGTGGAGTGTGATCTGCACCAGGAGAATCCACCAAATGCCTTACAGGAAGTCCCAGACCTAGAAATTATAGCTGAATGGTTAGGAACAGTGCTGATGCACTTAGTAGTAAACTCGATGTGCTTAGGATCGTAGGCTGACCAGCCAATTGACCTTGAACAAGCTGAATGACATGGCAGAGACCTTAGCAAGCATCAAGAAAGGCTAGGAATGGAGCTTAGAGCCCCATCAGGCCGCCATGAACACAAGTGGGAGTGTGGAAGGTGAATAGCCATCTTGTCTTCACACTCGTACTATCTTCTAGCACTTGAAGTACACTTAATAAAAGTTGAAAGTCTAATTGTGCATAGTGCATGAAAAATAATACACACACACACGGTGAGTGACGATAAATTGAGAATTGCTTGTAATTAACAATGAACTCGCCCAAACACAATAATCTGAAGGAACCCACTCGTAGGAGGACCTTGAGACATAGTTGGGTGATTGAAACCCCAAGCATAGGACCCAGCTGCAAACGCAATAGATGAGCTAGGCACAACAAGGACATACTCCATTGGAGAAGTGGATCTACCCAACCTAATCAATCTCATCAACAACTTGGTGGAGAATGAGACCACAGACATGGCAGAGACAAGCACTAACCACGGATGGATGAGGAGCTCAACATAGGCGACTTCTTGAAAGAAATCTAGCGACTAGTTGCCAACTACAATTTATAGACCTAGACAGACCACCATGGTAGAACGCATGAGGATATCATAGCGGACCTAGAAGAGGAGAGAAGACTAGCGTGGGAAGTTTTGCACGGTATAATGAACTACAATCAAGAGCAGCAAGCTAGGAACTTGCAACAAAGCATAGAAATGTGAGAGATCTAATGGGTGTTAGCCCTAGCAAGTAGGAATAGGACATGTCCTGATGCCTAAAGGGAAAAAACACTAGAGGGAGATCTTACACTGAGTGAGCTTCTCATGAAGCAACTATTAGACAACACTTCCATTGAGTGGTGCCACTGCGATGGCAACCTCGTTGCTTGCAGGATTAGGGGTTACTCGGGCTCGAAGAGCTAGTATAAAATCCCTATAGTCGCAAAGCAATTAGATAAATACCAGCTAGGCAATGACCCTTACAGCTTTGTAGAGCAGTTTGATCAAGCCTGCGAGGTCAACGGCCTCTTGATCTTACTTTGCACTCACAAGCTTTCGGTCTGTGCTTAGGAGATAAGGTAGGACTTGGTACATGAGTCTAGACATTGCCAAGCAAACTGACTTTAACAACCTCAAGGATCTCTTCATTAAGAGATTCTTGGAGGCTGGGTACTCTGACAACTTGCTAGTGAGGCTAATGAATGTCAAGCAGAGGGATGAGGGATAAGGAAGATATCCAGGATTATGTGACCCATGTGAGGAGTCTCTTAAGGAGAATCCCAACTGGCGAGTGACCAACTGAGAGAGAAATGTCCACAGTATTTGTTAATGGAATATGAAGTGAAGAGCTCTACAAGACCTTGGCCGGCAACTTGAGCTTACAGCGAGACGCAAGGATAAGGTTCTTTGAAGAGGCCATTAGAGTGGACGACTAGATCAAGGAGAGAAACTTAAGGAGCTCGAATCAAGAAGAGACTGCCTCTAGAAATTTTGAGAGAGCTTCGATGACAAGCAAAAAATTAGGTCCCAATACTCAGGATAAAGGTAAGGGCACTGACTCAAGCTAGGAGCTAGTAGAGATGAAGATGGAGCTAGCTAGGCTACAAGAGCTGATGAGACAACCAATGCACTCTCACATCCAATGCGTGTATTGTTGCGAAAACCACATGCCAATTGAGTGTCAGGACCCTCGGTCCCGACCTTGTGCCAATTGTGGTAGGTTTACCGCCAGTCCACTATGTGGAGGAGCTGAACAACAAAGAGCCTTACGTGCACCCTTATGTCTCGTATGACAAAGAGGGCAATGCAGTCCTTATAGACTATTGACTAGTACTAGTAATGGCGTTAGGTAGAGGGAGAGCTAGAGGCTTAGGAGGGCAGACCCAAGAACCAAACTTGCAGTCACCCAAGACATATCTCTTCATGCTACGAGCAAGAAAATAGAGACAAGGCTAATCAAAGATGCATTGAATGTGGAATCACAAACCTCTTTGTTGATTACCCTAGACAAACGCCCTCCTCTAACTTGGCAAATGAGCTCTTATCTCCATGGGGTTGTTCAATGTCGAGACACTCGATGGGAAGGCCATTCTTATCCCAATGCATGTCATGACCCGCGGATAGACAAAGCATGCTAGCATATCATTACTAGGGCCTAGCAACTTATAAGCATTCTCAATCGGAAAGAGAAGTCGTAGGAGAAGGAGGAAGAAACCGGATGCAAAGGTCATGCTGAAAACAAAGAGTGCCACAACACTGCCTGCAGGAAAGAAAGTGATGAATGCAGAAGTAAAAACGTCCCCAAGGACAGCTGAGAAGGGAAGTGCAAAGGTTAAGGAGTACCCCAACCCAAAGCACCAATTCGAAGCCATTGAAAAGATGGAGTGGGTAAAAGCAGCCCAGGAACACCTAAAAGATGCCGAGCCATCCATATCGGAGGATGAGATCGATGATCTCTCAAGCATAAGCACACCTGTGTCACCTCCATGACCAAAATCGAGAGATGCAATTACACCACAAGCGGTGCCACATAAACAAAGCATGAGTGCTACAGGCCAGCAAATCAGCCAAGGCCATTGGCTAGGAAGTGTCGGGACAGGAGAGCGACAATTAGCTAGCAATCTCCTCACCTCACTAATAACCACCCATGTGACGTTACGCCGAGGAGATTTGCTTAGGCAGCATCTGTCACTGTGGCGAGAGTTAAAATAGTGGGTTGAAGGATCAATGGAGCAAGGTGCCATCGACTTGCATGAACACAATGTAGAAACACAAATACCGAGTTTGATGCTGCATTCAGTGCCAAAATCCTTACACATCAATGCTTTCTGGGAGGGCACTGAAATGCATGTTGTCTTGCCCTAGGCGATACCACAAGGAAAGGGATTGTAGACATGGGAGGGGGAGTCAGTGTGCTGATCCATACAGTGCTCCAGACCTAGGAAAACCCACCGATCGAGACGGCTAGGTTTAATGTCACTCTAGATAATGGAATGAAAGTGAAACCATTTGGTGTGTTGAATAATTGGCTAGTAAAAATAGGAGTTTGATTCTCGGTTGATTTTATAGTCATGAAGGGAGTGGACTAAGATATCCTGCTAGGCTGACCCTAGATGTGCAATGTGAGAATCGTAGAGGATTGGGGCAATGGTTTGATCTTCCCAGGTAATCAAAGGGAAGAAGTAAGAGTAGAGATGGATATCTGGAAGACCACACTGGTTGACCTAGATGCCATCTCCACTATATTAAAGGGTGACAGCCAAAATAGAAAATCTTACATGCCATTGATGAAGCGTATCCCTTGCCTTGAGGATGAGTGAGACTGGATGCATATCCTTGCTACGATCGACCTGCCGTTCTCAGACAATGAGGAATATGAGCAAGCTGTTAAAGCAGTTGGCAAGACCCGAGAAGAGCCCTCAATGGTGGCGATCCACACGATGGCTAGGAGCACACACAGAGGACCCAACCCAATCCAAGTGCCGAGAGAGCTCCATGAGATCTTAGAACATCTGACTGACAAGTTAGCTGGCAACCCATCAACAAACCTTAAACCACTCAAAGATCTCTAAAACAAACCTAAGTGGAAATGGACTAAAGTGCATGACTTAAACTTGATGTACAAGTGGGCCTTAATCACCGATAAGAAGGATGAAACATATCAAGACTTAGGAAATGATGAGAAATCGAACGAGGGTAGCTCTAATGATGAATATGAGGACTACTGCTTCTTCAGTGACAAGAGTGAAGGGGAAATCGACACGATAGAATATGACACTGTGAAGGATGGGTGATAGAGAAAATACTCACAGACTCTAGGCCTCGCAAGGAAAATGCCTTTAGAATCAAAAGAGGAGTCATGCGCATGGATTGCGATCACACTTGATTGGAGCACGTAGGTGTAATAGACTTTGAGTAAGTAGGCCTAGCCCAACCAAGTGCCACGCCCTTGCTTAGGACAGATTCACCATCGGAGCTACGACCACTGGAAGAGACTCCCTCTTCTAGCAAAGATGGAGAGTTTGATTCCAAATCAGAAGTAAAATTAAATAGTGATCCCGAGATACCTCTACCTTCCAAGACTAGACACACCAAGGGGGACTTACCCATCCATCTCATGCACCGTAGATTAAAGAAGGGAAGAAGGAAGTAGCCTAAGGATGCACAGGAAGAGGAGGAAAGAACACTGCAAGACCTACCAAGGAGATTCACCAAGTTCAAGAAAAGTGATCGAGTAGTGAACTTGCTAGGAGCCAAACATCAAGGACAAGCAAGCGGACCAATAGAAGGACCTGCCAAGGTCAAGGAGGTCAATCTAGCTAGGGTGGGAGACACCCCGGCCGGCTATCTTTATAGCCAATGACGTGACCAAGGAAGAGGAAGCAAGTTTCACTGCTCTCTTGCAAGAGTATATAGATGTCTTTGTTTGGTCTCTGGAGAAACTCAAAGGGGTAGATTTGAGTGTAATGACTCACAATATACCCATGACACCCAATGCAACATTGGTCAAAGTAGTGACTGTACCCCATGAATCCAAAGCATGCCCACACTATCAAGGAAGAAATCGATAAGCTAATGAGAGCAAGATTCATCTATGAGATTGAGCACATTGACTAGATCATCTCACCCATAGTCATAATACTAAAGAAGAATGGGAAGATCAGAGTGTGCGTCAACTACAAAAAGGTAAATGCTACTACGAAGAGAGATAATTATCCATTTCCATATACCAAGCACATGCTTGAGAGAGTGGTTGGTAAAGAGGCCTAAAGTTTCCTAGATGGCTTCTCAACCAAGTGCAAGTGCACCCTGATTATAGGCACAAGACCACCTTTGCCACTAAGTGGGAAATCTTTGCCTACATAATCATGCACTTTGGGTTGACTAACATGATAGCTACCTTCCAAAGGCTCATATGTGCTATATTCAAGGATATGCCAAGGAAGGAGTTAGAGATTTTCGTTGACAATTTGTGTGTTCACTCCACTTGGAAGAAACACATAGACAAAATCTGAGCTGTCTTTGAACAGTGTTCACTCCACTTGGAAGGAACACTTAGACAAACTTCGAGTTGTCTTTGAATGGTGTCGATTATATCATCTCTCATTGAACCCCTTAAATTTCTAGTTCTAGGTTAAGCATGGATGCATCCTAGGGCATGTGGTGTTGAAGAATGACATCGCCATCTACCTCTTAGAAGTTAGGGTTATCTCATCAATCTTCCACCACCAACTGATTACAAGGGAGTTCAGTGCTTCCTAGGCCATACACGGTATTATTGACAGTTTGTGTTGAACTATGCATTGATTGCTAGACCTATATACAAGCTTTTGATTATATTTGAGTGGACTAAGGAATTCCAAGGCGCTTAGGAGGAGTTGAAAAAGGCTCTAACCACTACATCAATTCTAAGAGCCCCAGAACTCGACACTCACTTTTCATGTTCATATTGACACTTCTAAGTTCGCTGTAAGAGCGATGCTCTACCAGCTTGGTGAACACAACTTAGACTATCCTGTGAGCTTTGCTAGCATACAACTCAAAGATACAAAAATAAATTATTTGACAATGGAGAGATTTTTTTGGCCATGGTGTTTGGTGTAAAGAAGTTTTGGCATTATCTTTTGGCTACGCCCTTTACCTTCTTCATTGACCATCAAGCCCTGCTTTACCTTGTTAATAAACCGTGTGCTACAGGATGCATAGCTTGATGGTTACTTTTGCTTTTAGAATTTGACTTCTTTGTGGTCGTGCACAAAGGAAGTAGCATTATATGGCTGACCATATATCTTGCATCCCCACGGGAGAATTTGTTGAACAAGGCATTGGAAACAAGCTCCTTGATACCCATCTGTTCAACCTATCCAACAAAAGAGATTTGTTTAGAGCTGGTCTGATGCCTTATTGGGTAGATGACATAGTCTAAGTGTTTGAGCATGGGCTTCCTGAATGACTAATAGAAAAATCCCAACTTACGTGACTCATTCTCAAAGTCCAACCTTATCAGTTGATAGCAAGCCAACTCTATTGGCTAGGGGAAGACGGATTGCTATGTAGATGTGTATGGGAGCATTTTTCAGTGGAGACACAATAGCCCACAAGGTGCTCCGGTCTCAGCTATGGTGGCCTACTCTTTTTCGAGATGCATCACGATTTGTAAAGCACAGTGATGAGTGCCAAAGGACCAATGTACTAGTTTGCAAAGGAAAAAATGGAGTTGAGTCCAATCATTGCAAGGCAACCATTTGAGAAGTGGGGAATCAACTTCGTTGGGCCAATTAGTCATCCTATAGCACAATACTCACAAGCAAGGTACATCATTGTTGCCACAGACTACCTCACGAAGTGGGTGGAAGCATGAGCTATAAGAAAGAATGACACTAGGACCAGTGCCAAGTTCCTTTGGGAACAAATAATCTCAAGATTTGGTTGTCCCATCGAACTCATTAGCAAGCAAGGTGGTGCACACTTCATCAATGAAGTGATCGCTCATCTCCTATCCACCTTTCTAATCATCCATTGGAAATCCTCACCATACTATCCTCAGGCTTGTTGAGACTCAAGCTCATTTTGTTTACCTTAGTGAATAAGGTTAAGTCACACTGACTTAACCATGATTAGATCTAGGTCAGTTGATCTTTTTGTGTGTGGTACATACAGTTGACTTGTGTGTGACTGTATGTGTATAATGGAGAATGAACTAACAAGGAGCATGTCTGCTGCCCTGGTGTCTATGACTTTGTCTCCTTCTCTTTCTCTCTGAACTTCAATATGGTATCAGAGCTTAGCCTAGCTAAGGCAGCATTCTTA
Organism: Lygodium microphyllum; assembly: GCF_053477565.2. Classification (NCBI taxonomy): domain Eukaryota; kingdom Viridiplantae; phylum Streptophyta; class Polypodiopsida; order Schizaeales; family Lygodiaceae; genus Lygodium; species Lygodium microphyllum. The sequence continues at coordinate 70,898,406 of NC_141140.1, forward strand.
AGGTCTGGATGATAACCATTCTCAGACACCTGATTCACAACAACAGTGGCCATGCGACGGAAATCTCTTTTCAGAAGGGACCGGTTGACAGAATCCTTGGGCTTGTTAGTCCTCCTGGTCTTTGTTGTAGCAAGCTCTACAGAAAGGTCCCCAGCTCCTCTGATAGACACAGTCTTCTTGTTTGCAAGCCCTGAATACTTGAAGCTATTCAGATTGTAAAGGTTATTTGGTTCGCTAGTGAACTGCACAGAAGCATTGGAGTTTCCGTTCCTCTTCACAAGGAACTTGTTGTTCTTCTTGACGAGCTGCCAGAGCAGATCGGGGGACACGGTAGACATCCTGGTTGCAGTTGGCTTTCCCCGATCGGCTACTCCTGAGGCTTCTGCCGCTCCTGCTGGCTCGCCAGGTAATAGGGAAGTAGTAGACCTGGCCAACGAGAAGCAGATTCTCATTTGTGATGTTGTTGACAGGCACAATGGATTCAATGGATGAATTGAAATGAGCGGAGAGCTTTGAGAGCTTATCTTGGGGTTGTACGACATAGCTAAGCAAGGACCCATACTCTCGGGTGTTGTCCAAGCAGCCACAGAGGAGCGAAATGGGCACAGAGGTTCCAGCAGGTACCGTGGCTGAGAAGTTCCTTGCCCATGCGAGTCTGGCATATTCGTCCCTGATGATGGACGCCACAGTGGTGCCTGTTGTTGCGTTATATGATGCATTGGCCCGGTAGCTAGAAGCCAAGCAAGAGCAGTTCACCCGGATGTACAAGCCCTATCCGTTAGGGCCTCTGTTAAATGGATCTGTGATCAAGTCTTGTGGCCCAACATTGAAGAGGCTTGCAACATCTGCCTTTGATTCATTGGAGGCTAGCAAGTAGTAGAGGTAGGCTGAACATACTCTGTTTGGGTCATGGCAAGCCAGGGGGTGGCTTCTTCATGCCCAAGAATGTGCAATGAAGGCAGAGCTTGATGCAAAAAGTAGTAGCAGAAGTGAAGAAGAATTCATGTTCTCCATGTTCGGCTTCTTCGTCCAGGCCATCGTCACCGGCAAGGGCCCTTATTGCTCAAATAAATGCAAATTTTATTGCCTGGGCTCCTCTTTCCATTGACAGAGCAGGGCTTCTCAAAGATTGCAGGGTGCATGCTTCTTGGTCACCCTACAGAAATGGCATATTTAATAACACAGCATGCTCGATCACCTCCCTTGGACCAGGACAGGTAACCCAGATAGACTTATCATGTATGACCTTGATCTGTTTCACTTGGTCCATGACCAGCAAAACTGTAAGCAACTCTAAAGGGTAAACTGGTAAGCCCAAAGGGCACCGTTCTCACGGAAGGCCGTTAAAGATCTGTGAAGCTAGAGCTTCCGCGTTCTGCATTCTGGGGAGAAGGGAAGAAAGAGCACAGGAACTCAGAGAAGAATGCAGAGCAAGAAAGAATTGCAGTTTTTCTCATGGTTCTCAGTGCACACTTGAAATATACATGTCATGTATGCTTGGCTGAACAGTGCTCAGTCTGGCACTTTAAATACGGATACTTGCAAATCTGCCACAGTGGGTAATATCTACAGGTGCAGTGGCTACAGACCCATTGCTGATGCATGTAAGAGCCTTGTTGGAGACAAATTCTGCAGCAACAGTGAATGTATCAAGTGAAATTTTAATATCTGTACTTGATGTTCTCTTATGCAAAGTTGTTGATGCATTGTAACTGCAGTTGAATGGAAACAGAAGCACATGCATTTTTACATTGAAAACTGGTTGCACTACAAGTTATTGAAGTATATTGCCTGCTGACATTTTTTGGAAAATTGACTGGTTTTGCAAAACTTAAGGCTTTAAAATGGCAAACACAGGAGAGAAGGATACTATCACTCAGATAGTTGGTGAGAAGCTGGACTATAACAATTTCGTTCTATGGAAATTCAGGATGTCTAATTTTTTGATTGGAAGAGGATATTGGGATCTAGTCACAGGTCTTGAAGATGAGCCCAAGCTACCGGAAGATAGACCTCCAACACAAGATCAGTTGAAGGCACACAGGACTTGGTTGGAAAAGGCCAGCAAGGTCTTGCATTGGTTGTCACTATGTGTGTCAGACACAAAGGCTATGCAAATTGCAAATTGTACTTCCCCAAAAGCTGCTTGGGACTTATTGATGAAGAATTATGGGCATGTTACTCATGCAAGAAAGACACAACTGAAGTAAAAATTCAGTCACATATCCAGGAATGGAAGGTCTATTGAGGACTATGTCAGTGAGATCAGATCCATTGCAGAACAACTAGGATCAATTGGAGCTGAAGTTGAGGATGATGATTTGGTAGCTACTACCCTTCATGGACTTGGACAGGAATATAAGCAGTTTGATACTTCCATTTCAGTGCGTCAGGAGCAGCCTGACTTTGATGAACTTGTAGCACTTCTTTTGCATGAAGAAGTGAAACTTGGACTTAATACAAGTTCCAGTGGGTCTAAAAACAGTAGGGACAATGTCTTCTACTCAAATCAAAGGGGTAGAGGTGGAAGAGGAAGATCAAATTTTCGAGGAAGAGGTGCTGGAAATGCATATGCAGCCCGTGGACAGCAAGCTACTGGATGGCAAAATAGGCAGCCTCAAGCAAATAGAGGTGCCTCAAATGCTCGTGGAAGAGGAGGTTATTCACCTAGAGGAAGAGGCACTTGGCAGCAGCCTCAAATGAGTTATGGACAGCAATCAAATACAAATAAGGATTGCCATTATTGTGGAAAATACGGGCATGTAGCTAAGGATTGCTACAAAAAGTAAAATGATCAGAGAGCAAGAGGGAAGCAACATGGTAATTATGCTTCTTCTAGTGGTATGCAGGAGGATGACAGGTTGTTTGCAATGCAACATGTGAAGAAAGGGTTGCCTGTACACGACAAAGCCGATGATGTATGGTATATAGACTCAGGGGCATCTAACCACATGACTCCTCATGGAGAGTGGTTTGACACATTGGTAGAAGGTGCTCATGGATATGTTTGCACAGGGGATGATACGCAACATGACATTATGCATACAGGTACTGTTCCCTTGATGATGCAGGGTGACAGGAGAAAGAGTCTTTATGATGTATTGCATGTACCCTCCATAACCAAAAACTTGCTTTCTGTGGGACAAATGGCTGAACAAAATCTACAAGTTAGATTCAATAGAGATGGATGCTACATTGAAGAGTATGGTCAAGGATGCAAACTCATTGCTAAAGGCAAAAGAAATGGTAGGATGTTTACATTGGATACGAAAATTCCAGCATTGAATGCTGCTATGTACTCACATGAAAATGCTGCAATAAGGGACATTGAGATATGGCATAAAAGGATTGGACATGTAAATGTTCAAAAGTTGAAGAATATGCAGCATAAACAAGTTGTACTTGGACTTCCTAAGTTCAAGCATGCGGAATTGGGACATGTATGTCAGTCTTGTCAATTTGGAAAGCAATCAAGGCTTCCATTTATGAGGCATGTAAGCACTACTACTAGACCATTACAGCTTGTACATTCTGATGTATGGGGACCCTCACAGAATGCATCTCTTGGGGGATCACGTTACTATGTGTCATTCATAGATGACTATATTAGGTACACATGGTTGTATGTGCTAAAGCACAAGAGTGATGTCATGGATGTTTTTTAGGATTTTAAGAGACATGTGGAGAAAGAATTGGCTTGCTATATCTCATGCTTGAGATCTGATAGTGGTGGAGAATATGTTTCTAAGGACTTTGATTACTTCTTGGTAGCTCATGGAATTAAAAGGCAATTGACATGTAGGTACACACCACAACAAAATGGTGTGGCAGAAAGGAAAAACAGGGTGATCATGGAATCGGCTAGAGCCATGTTGAATGAGAAAAGCCTACCAAATGCATATTGGGCAGAGGCTGTAATGACTGCAGTGTATGTCATGAATCGTACACCAACAGCAGGTATACATGAGGTGACTCCTTATGAGAGGCTTTATGGGATAAAGCCAGACATCAGCCATCTTAAGGTTTTTGGATGCTTGGCATATGTACATGTTCCAGATGAAAAGAGGAGCAAGCTCGATCCAAAGGCAGAAAAGGCCATTTTTATTGGGTATGCACAAGATAGGAAAGCGTACAAATGCTACAATCCTTCTACTCATGAGACATTGATCTCAAGAGATGTGGTATTTGATGAGCTAAAATCATGGCATGAGAAGAAGATCATTGTGATGAATGATGAGGATGGCTATCACGAGCCTTATGTACATGCAGGTACAAATGAAAGTGCAGCAATTTTTGGGCCTTCTAAAGATGCTACTACGTCAGTTAGTCCTTGGACAGGTAGATTGAGGACTTCAGCATCTTTGTCCACTGACACGGGTATGTCAGTGAGGGGGAGAGATGTGGATAAAGGCAAAGGAAAACTTGATGATGTTACTAGGCCACTCACCTGTGGTTATGATTCACCTGGTACTGACAGCTTGGATAGTGAGTTTGGTATTCCATCAGTTGTGACTCCTGGTGTGAGACATAGATATATACCACCTCATGAGAGAGGAGAGTCTCATACTGCACCTCAGTTGAGGAGATCAGAAAGAGTCAGGAAGCCTATGGATAGGCTTACATACAGTGGTTACACAGTGAGGCACTATGCATATATGGCAAAAGTCACTAGCTTCAAGGAACCCACAAAGTTTTCTGAAGCTATTTTGGATGATCATTGGTGTAAGGCAATGGATGAGGAATATTCAGCATTGGCTGAAAATGACACTTGGGATTTGGTTGAATTGCCTGAAGGAAAAATGGCTATTGGTTGCAAATGGGTATACAAAGTGAAATGCAAATCAGATGGCACATTGGAAAGGTACAAGGCAAGACTTGTGGCAAAAGGGTATGCACAACAATATGGTCTTGATTATGAGGAAACATTCAGTCCTGTTGCTAAAATGGCAACCGTGAGGACAGTGATTGCTTTGGCAGCATCAAAAGGATGGAGTATGTATCAGATGGATGTGAAGAATGCTTTTCTCAATGGTGATTTGGTTGAGGAAGTATACATGGATCAGCCCGAGGGCTATACACATCCAGATTTTCCTACATATGTGTGTAGATTGAAGAAAGCATTATATGGGCTGAAGCAAGCACCTAGAGCTTGGAATGCTAAGATAAGTGCATGCTTACAAAAACTTGGCTTTACTATGGGCAAGGCTGATCATAGCTTATTCACAAAGAAGACAAGAGCTGGTTATGTAGTATTAGTCATCTATGTGGATGACTTAATCATTACAGGTGATGATGTCACAGAAATTGGAGAGATCAAGGAAATGTTACATGCTGAATTTCAGGTCAAAGATTTGGGAGATCTAAAGTATTTCCTTGGGATTGAGGTTATCTCTACATCTCATGGTACTTGGTTGTTGCAGAAGCAGTATGCACAGGATATGTTAACCAAGTATGGTATGTTGGATTGCAAAGCATTGAGCACTCCATTGGAACAAAATGTTAAGCTACTTGCAAATGTTGGACATGAGATTGAGAATGTCACTATGTATAGACAAATGGTGGGTAGCCTGATTTACCTTACCATTACTAGACCGGATCTTAGCTATTCAGTTGGACTGATTAGTCAGTTCATGCAGAAGCCTATGAAGCCACACTTGGATGCAGTGAGGAGGATCTTGAGATATGTAAAGGCTACATCAGATTATGGTCTATTCTATGAGCATGATAAGCCTTTGGAGCTTACAGGATATACAGATGCTGACTGGGTAGGAAGTATCTATGACAAGAGATCTACTAGTGGGTATGCATTTTCCCTTGGTAGTAGTATGGTCAGCTGGAGCAGTAAGAAGCAACCTACAATTGCACTCTCTAGTACTGAGGCAGAGTATAGAGGTGCTGCACTAGCTGCATGTGAGGCAGCATGGCTCATGAAGCTTCTTGATGATTTGGGCATGCAGGAAGTCAGGCCTGTCACACTCTATTGTGACAACATGAGTAGTGTACTCCTAGCCAGTAATCCTGTCTATCATGCTAGGACTAAGCACATTGAGGTACACTATCACTTCATCAGGGAAAAAGTGATTGCAGGTGACATTGATTTGGTCCATGTGAGGACAGAAGACCAAGTTGCAGATATCTTTACCAAGTCATTGGGTAAAGATAAGTTTGTGTATTTCAGAGAGTTACTTGGAGTAAAGTATCCTACTTGAGCTTGAGGGGGAGTGTTGAGACTCAAGCTCATTTTGTTTACCATAGTGAATAAGGTTAAGTCACACTGACTTAACCTAGATTAGATCTAGGTCAGTTGATCTTTTTGTGTGTGGTACATACAGTTGACTTGTGTGTGACTGTATGTGTATAATGGAGAATGAACTAACAGGGAGCATGTCTGCTGCCCTGGTGTCTATGCCTTTGTCTCCTTCTCTTTCTCTTTGAACTTCAATAAGGCTAATGGCCAAAAGCCTAGGGGGTTCACTATAGATGCTGTATGGTATCACCTGAGTGTAACGGAGGGGGGTTTTTGGAAGGGGACACTTAAACGTATACATTAGAGGTAGACCCCTCTTAATTTCCTATATTGAACTTAAATTTAAGGAGGGGATAGAGGGAAAAAAAAAGGGGGGATGCATTTGATCACCTCTCTCCATAGATTGGTTTCTCCATGGCATACAAGAGACCTTGACAAGTAAGGTTAAAACCTTAAACCCTCACATAGTAGGGTTATTGAATTAATCATAGTGTGGGAGGGGGAGATTTGGCACTCTCCCATGGTTTTGGTAGAGAGATTCAACTCCCCTTCTTCCAAAGAGAGCTTGGCGTCCGCTTGGTGTAGTCACTTTAAGTATAAAGGGGTTTGATTCCGCTACTCTCTCTCCTCATGTAGTAAGGGGGCACGGGCACTCAAAAACATTGTGACACATACTTCGATGGTATCCAAGTGCCACTACATAAATCACTTTGTGATATGACCATTTTGATACTTTTAATTGCTTTGGAGAATTCCAACTTTTAAAAAGAAAGTTAGTATATGTTCTATGAAGACTTACATTTAAAAAATGGGATACATAAAAAGTCATACATGTATATATCTTATAAGCTTAAATAGGGGGATATATTAGTCTTACAAGCTTCATAAATAGGGGTTTTTTTAGAAGTCCTTGCATGCAAGTGACATGTTTTCTTTACTATGAGTGAACCCCCTATGTGGCCAAGATGAGTCTACGAATAAGATATTAGTAAATGTCCTGACCAAGGTAGTCTCTGCTTCATGCATAGTGATTGGGATAACAAACTCATGGCAGCCTTATGGGCTTACCGCACAGCCTATAAAACGACTGTGGGATAGGCTCCCTTCAGGTTGACCTACAGAACTGAAGTAGTTCTACCTATAGAGTTCTTTGTTCCTAGCTTGAGAATCTCACATCAAGAGATATGGGATGGAAAGGAGGCATGGACAGAGTGCCTAGCTGAGCTAGAACGCCTATCAGAAACTCAACTTCTAGCCACCCACACACTAATATGCGAGAAGGCAAGATGCAAAAGCTGGTTTGACAAGCATGTCAAGCAATGCGATTTCAAACATGGAGACTTAGTACTCTTGTACTATGTTAGTACTCTTGTACTATGTCAAGGGTTATAAACAAAAGATTAAGTTTAGAGGGCTAGGGCCTTTCAGGATCCATGCCATTAACAGAAACAGCAATGTGGAACTCAAAACCATGGAAGGAGAGGGCATAGGCTTCTTCAATGGCAGTCGCATCAAGAAGTACTACCCTCCCACACACCCATTCCATGAGCCTCCAATGCTAGAGTCCCTTATCAATGTACAAGTGGCCACAATGATGGATATTGAAGATGAGGACGAGGAAATAGTAGAACCAGCTTACCTAAGCATGACAATCTGAGAGCGGAATTTAGGTGACGGGAAGTGCTTAAAAATAGCTAAAAATTATGAATATCAAGGGAAAAATATTCACTGTCAAAGGCGGCGGCTCGATCTAGGACGATTTTAAGCGCCAAAGTGCTTTAAAGGCGCCCGAGCGACACTTGTTGATTTTTTCATAATTCTTCAGACAGTCGTGCGGGTTGACACGAGCTACTGGCCAATGCGGGATGCTAAGCCGGACGCCCAGGATTTTTCAGAGCTCGATTCCGAGTCCGGACGGGGAAATGGCCAAGAAACCGGTCAAGATGCGAAAAGGTGGACCAAAGTTTGGCCAAATGGGTAAGTGACCCTTGGGGCCCAAAATGAAATGCCACATGAAATGCAACAACCAAAATCGTGGAGAGAGAGAGGATGAAGGAATCGTGGACAGCAGGCGCCGAAAAATGCGCCCCATTGTTGATCAATGGAGTATGCAGCCTGCAAACAACCCCTATCAATGATCATTGCCCTTCATTCCCTCCTGTCTGTGGATCCTATCGCCGCCCTTCGCTCGCGCAATGATGCCCTCTTTGGAGAATTCTGATTTCAGTCTTTCTCTCTTCTCCCTCTCTCTCTTCTAAAGGCAAGTTCATGTGGGGAGAAGAAGGAAGAAGAAAGAATGGTGGAGCCTTGTCCGGCATGGATCAGATTGCTCCACGGGCTGGAAATGGTGATTGGTGATGGTGCTGGACATGAAGTGCTGCTGTTTTCCAAATCTACAGCCATGGACATGAAACCCGAAACACGCAAATAAGCGGTAATTTAAAATTTTCAAAGGAAATTTGAGCTTTTATGGGTTTTGATTGATGAAATGTTGTTCATGTGGGATAATAATTGTTCATGTTGCTGTTTTCTATGAGTTCTTGCTGGTCATGATCAAAAAATCAGAAAAATATGCATTTTGTGGTTCAAAATAATATGTTAAAACACGAAAAACATGAAAAAACAAAGGAAAATGAGGGTTTTTGGCATAAAAATGGGAAAGTAAATAGGAACATCAACTAAACTTTCATTTTTCTGCAAGAAGAAACTAAGGGCCACAGCCCATAACCTGTTCTTAATTTTCAGCAATTAAATAATGCATAGAAATAAGGGAAAATACAAGAAAATGGTGGAAAAACCCTAAAAAATAGGGGAAAAATGCATTTTGGATTCCGAAAAATAAGGATAAATAAGAACAATGTTTGTGAATGTTTGTGGGGACTGAAACATGAGGATTTGCCTCAGTTCAACCCTGCCTTCTTGTTCTAGTGTGTCTTTTTCTAGTTTTTTCACATAAAATGATGTCAAAATACCCTATAAACCTATCCAACGATGCAATACTTAAACGGGGAAGGGTAGAGAAGTTGAAATATGTCTAAATGCCATGTGAGATGATGGGAAAGTTGCTGATTTCTATGCATAGCATTTAGGACGGATGATAATTAAGATCAAGAGCTTAGTAGCACGAGGATCACCTCGGTGCTAGGCCCATGCAACGAAGCACGAACGGTAGTTGGAAACCATTAAAAGAATGATTTGCACTTGTGCACGATACTGTTTTGCTAAATGTTTGAGCACTAGGCATCCACCAAATGCATAGAGCATGAAAAGACTTTAAAAGTATCAGTGATTAGCTCCTGGACATGCATTGCAATTGGTTTATGAGGACATGACCTACGTTGAGAGGCAGTGAGATACCCATGCTGTAGGCTAGTCGTGGGATCCTAAAGGGGAAATCAAGTAAGGACAATGGTACATTCTTGGACACGTTTATTTGGTACCTTGAGCGACGTTTGTGCGAAATGTCTAAATATTGAGTGACGCATCGAGGGGCCAATCCCCAAGGTGTAGGAGAGTCGCAGAGGGTTGACGGCATTCAGCCGTAGGAGGAACCCCATGTGTATGTGATTCGAGCCTATTTGGCTATGTGAAAGGGACTCCCTCTGAGGAGTAATATTGGGTTAGGATCAGTTGGACTACAACGTATTACAAACGCAATGTGTAGGAAGGCAGAGATTTTGATAGACGCTCCTGGCCGCGAGGCCGAGGGGTTGTCTTGTGCATAGTGACGAGGTCCGGCTAGTGCATGAGCCAGTGCCGGCCCGTTTTTAGGTCCATCAGTGGTGCGTCTGCCGGGAGCCGCTTAAAAGTGGCGGTCCTCGAATCCTGGTTTTCTAGGGACCAACTAGCAGTTTATGCCAGAGGATACTGAGATTGATCCGTTATTTATTGATAAGCATCGTCTAGCAAAAATCCAAAAGCAAGAAAGAGACGAAAGAGCTAGGCGACATGCTGAAATTTTTAGGAGATATTCCCCTAAGCGTAGCGGTGCTGAACCCTTACGAGGGAGTGGATCTAGTGGTCTTAGGACCACAAGCAGCAAGTTAGGAGAAGGTGGAAGCTCTAGTGCTCCCCTTCCTTCTATAAGCCAGTCTATATCAAGTGCGGGAGGCGTAACCCCACCGTCCCCTATTCCTAGTGCAAATCCAATCCTCGTCATGGCGCAGCCTATTGCAATTCCAACAGGAACGACGGATTTTCCGGCTCTAGGTTACCCGCTACCCATTTTTAATGGGCTAGTTGAGGAAGATGTGGAACTCCACATTAGGGAGTTTCAAAAGCTGATGTTTAACTGTCGCATTCAAGAAGAAGGACATTTGATGATGTTCTTCAATATGACTCTCAAAGGAAGAGCTGCTATATGGTATCATGGTTTAGAAGCCGGAACCATATTGAACATTGATGCATTCTATGGAGCTTTTCGAAGGGAGTTTGCCCCTGAAAGGGGTGGGCAATATTGGTTGCGTGTACTCAACGTGACTCGCCAAGAACCACACGAAGATATTTGTGCTTATGCGAAGAAGATAAAAGAGGTTTTCCGTAAGTTGGACACCTCTATCCCTATCCCCGCAGCTGCCCAATTGCAATATTTCCTACATGGTTTGGACTTTAATATCCAATTGCAGTTGAGTAGTGTTCCCTTGGGGGATATAGATACTGCCATTACACGAGCACAAGAGGTGGAATCCCGACTACAAGCAGCCTATGCTTCTCGCGGCAATTCGAATATGGGTTTAGTATTGGGAAACAATGTGGCAATGACCAATGGCAGTAGTGGTCAAGGGATAGCGATGGCTAATCCTAGTGGGAGAGGGAACATGATGCAGAATGTCCCTTTATTACCAGCTCCCCCTAGCATGTCGATGCCTACGGGCAGTCAAATGGCTCCAAGTAGTGGAGGCCAGGCGGTCAATTCTAACACCATGCCTGTAGCTCAACAGCCTGTGCCTAATCGAATTTTTAGGCCGATTGAACAACATAGTAATGACCAAGGCTATGAGTCGAGTTCTTCCAATGTTCTTGGCGAGGTTAAGGACATGATGAAGCATTATACCGACATGATTACGGAGCAGTATCGACAAATAGCTGTTGATGTCAACTTCCTTAAAAAACAACAAAATTTGATAGGAAGTAGATACCCGGAGGAGGGTGCACCGTCGAGGTTTAGTTGCAAATGGTGTGGCGGGCAGCACTATCCAAGGAATTGCCCAAATGTTAAGTGCGACATTTGTGGAAAATATGGCCATTCAGCAGCTACTTGCTGGAGTAAGATCAGTTCCCTCCAGCGAGGAAGTCGGCAACCAGGGCCTGTTAATCATCATGCCCAAGGAAATGATTCCCAGCGAGAGGACGGGCCTAAACAAATACTTCAACGACCAAAGACTACAGTGGAGGAGCTACCTAGTGGTAGTGGGGTTAGTTTGATTGAGGCTGTACGCGTTAATGATGCTGAAACCTCTAATCTGCGAGCTGTTCTTACAAGAGGTCAAAAGGGTAGAGGAGCCGACAAGGATAAGCCTGTCGACGGAAACCCTAAACAGGGCGATAAAGGAACGCAAGTTTTGGATCCTGCCATGGAAGGGGGACCTTTGAAGCCCGTGGAAAGTAAAGCCGATAAGGAACCACCAAAGAAGAAGGTGAAAGTTAAGAAAGAGACAATAAAGCCGGTTCAGCGACCTAAAGAGCGGATGGTTTGGCGTGAAAAGCGAGCTCTATCGAACTATCATGAATTCGATTTGGCAAGCTCTCTTTGCGAAGTCAAGCCGGATGTGAATCTTTTACAGCTTATTAAGCTTTCCCCAGGAGTATGTAAGGAATTTAGAAAGATCCTACGTACCGGGTATATTGTAGAGCCTTTGGGTATTGCGCGAGTTGGTGATGACTGGTTTGAGCATGCTGAGAAGCATTGCCCAAGGGTTGCAGCCTATGTCGATGGGATATTAGTAGATTATGCCATTGTCGACACGGGATCATCTGTTAACATTATGAGTTCTGAACTGATGGAAAGGTTGGGTCTTGCGATTCAGAAAGATACCTCCACAATTCTCAGAATGGCAGATGACAGTTTGAGACAGCCGGAAGGCTGCATTACTAAGGTCCATGTCACTGTTGCAAATGTAGAATGCATGTTGGACTTTAGGGTGATTCGTTTTGCAGGGCGGCCAAGTTACCAAGTACTACTTGGACGACCTTGGATCTTGCAAGCAGACTGCCAAGTGGATATACCTGCCGGTCGACTGATATTCGGCAGAGGTGCCCAGCGTGTGGTGGTTGATGCTTATCCTGAGTCCCCGCAGAGTGAGAGAGCTCCTCTATCTTCTACAGAATTGGAGACATTAGAAGATTTATCTGGCAGTGAGACATCATCGAGTGATGAGTCCAAAGAGGGATCCACCACGGAGGACATCTATCAGATCACTTTGAATGAGCCGATAGAGGGCCAAGAGCGTATAAGAGATGCAGATGTTATCGAGCTAGACCTTGGTACGCCTGATGATTTGCAGCCAATCAAATTAGGGTCCATGCTCAGTACAGCAGAAAGGAAGGACTATGTGGCCTTGATCCAAGAATTCCGTGATATTTTTGCCTGGAGTTATGATGAGTTGAGAGGCATTCCTCCTAGCCTTGCTGTTCATACAATTCCGTTGAAAGAGGGCAGTCGTCCTGTACGACAGAAAGTAAGGCGTATGCCTTTCGAATTGAGGGATGGCTTGTTTGAAGAGTTACAGAAGCTTCGAGAAGCGGGTTTGATTTTTCCTGTGCAACACACAGAATGGTGTTCGCCAGTTGTGATTAGAAAGAAGAAGAATAATCAGATCCGTTTATGTGTAGACTTTAGGGAGCTGAATAAGCAAACAGTTAAGGACTACTACCCATTGCCATTTATTGACCAGATTTTGGATCAATTAGCGGGTAGGGAGATATATTCATTTATGGATTGCTTTGCAGGATATAATCAAATGGCAATTGCAGAAGAGGACAAGTTGAAAACAACTTTCATTACCGTATTTGGTACTTTTGCGTACCATGTGATGGCCTTTGGTTTATGCAATGCGCCTGGTTCGTGGCAACGAACAGCAGATAAGACATTCGGTGACATATCCCCTGAAGAGTTGAAGGTGTTCATTGATGACTTAGGGGCCGCCACCGTGAGAGCAAGGCAGTTGATTATTTTAAGAAAATGCTTTGAGCGCTGTAGACAATTTTGCATCGCCCTAAACCCACGGAAGTGTGTTTTTGGAGTACCTTATGGGCTATTGCTGGGTCATGTGGTCAGTTCGGTAGGAATTGCGACAGACCCCGAGAAGGTCAAAGTTATAGTTGCCATGGGTCCACCACGCACTCCGAAAGAGGTTCATAGCTTTCTGTCTTCGGTTGGTTACTACCGTAGATTCATCAACGCCTTAGCAGAAAGAACGTTGCCACTTACAAATTTATTGTCCTTTAGCTGTTCGTTTGTATGGGGTGACCCTTGTAAGGTAGCATTCGAGGATGTGAAACAAGAGCTAGCAAGAGCGCCCGTTTTAAAAGCACCTAAAAGAGGTGAGGTGTTCTATATATTCTCAGCAGCCACCATGTATAGTATCAGCTGCTGTCTAGCCCAAATCTGGGAAGAGAAGTGGTACCACCCGCTTGCTTTTGCTAGTCGGAAGCTGGGGGTATCCGAAATCAATTACACCTACATGGAGAAGCTGTGTCTAGCGATGGTCTTTGGGACCAAGAAATTCAGGCATTACATTCTCTATGAGAAAGTCATGCTTTATACGAAGGCGGAGGGACTTCAACTATTGATGAATAAGTTACAGCCGCCTGATCGTTTAGCGAAGTGGTTAATCACTTTGCAGGAATTTGATTATGAAATCAAGAGTAAGCCACCAAGGTTGCAAGGCATCGTGGAATGTCTTGTGAACTTTGGGGAGCCGAAAGAATCTGTGGCTGAAGGTAGTGATATGGAGTGGTTATTTAAAATAGATACGGCATCTATTCCCTCCTGGTATGCTGCAATAATGCATATTTATCAATGGGAGAGGCGGGATCCGAATTATCTAAAGCTGAGAAAAGGAAAATTAAGCAGCAAGCGTTAAAGTTTGCTTTGATCGCAGGTACATTATATCGGCAAGGGGTTGATGACATCTATCGCCGGTGTGTGATGCCTGACGAGGTGCCATTCATTTTGGAAGAGTGCCATGATTCTGCTTGCGGTGGCCATTTTGCTGGACGGCTTACAGCACAGAAGGCTTTAAGAGCAGGTTATTGGTGGCCTGCCATCTTCCAGGATGCGTTTGCGTATGTTAAACGATGCGATATTTGCCAACGACATGATAGTCGAGAGAATAGGAAACGACCACTCACCCCTATTATGGCGATACTTCCATTTGAGAAGTGGGGAATAGACTTTGTGGGTCCTATTACTCCGTCGTCGACTACGCAAAAGAGGTACATCATTGTCGCAACTGACTACTTCACAAAGTGGTCAGAAGCACGTGCAACAAGGAAAGATGATGCTAAAGAAACTGCTAGTTTCCTCTTAGAGCAGATAATATGCCGGTTTGGTCCACCGAAAGAATTAGTATCGGACCGCGGAACCCATTTCCTGAATAAGGTGATCAAAGGTTTGACAGAGTTGTGGAACATCAAGCATAACAAGACAACCCCCTATAACCCGCAAGCCAATGGGCAAGTTGAAAGCACCAACAAGCAGCTTGTGGGCATACTGTCCAAAATTGTGTCGGAAAAGAAACGGGATTGGGATAAAAAGTTATACGTGGCAGTGTGGGCTTATAATACGACTTTCAAACGAGCCACTGGCCATACCCCGTTCAAGTTAGTATATGGGGAGGAGTGTGTTTTGCCTTTAGAAATTGAGCTGCCGACTATTCGGTTTGCCATCAATCATTCTTTGAGTGATGAAGACGCTCTTTTTGAGCGCTTGATGACACTGGCACATTTAGATTAGCTTAAGTTGCAGAGCTTATTGCACCAAGAAGTGGCGAAGCGCCGAATGAAGAAGCTACACGACCTCAAAGCCAAGAAATACACCTTCAAGAAAGGACAGCTTGTTCTGTATTATGATGCACGACGTGAATTATTCCCAGGCAAGCTAGAACCCAAATGGGATGGGCCTTATAAGATCGTTAGGATAGGAAAGAATAAATCTACAGTGTTGTTAGCTGACCTTGAGGGGATAGAATTTAAAAATAAGGTTAATCTTAATAAGATTAAACCTTATTACTTCTGATTGCACTAATGCTATGACTGCCTTGCAGGTCTAGGCAAGATCGATTAAACATCTGCAAGGAAATCGTGATAGAGGTTGATGGGTCGTCTGATCCCTTATTTAGAACACCCATATTTAGAACAGAGGTATCATCAGGGGAAGCTCATTTGGTGGAGCAAAGGATATAAGGTGATTGAGCAAGAAGGCGGGACATTTATTTGGGAAATCAAGGTCTTCTGCCATCACTGTCTACAAATTTTGACGAGCATCCCTGTTGACTTCAATGATGATGGAGCGATGGAGCCTACAGTCCACCCGTTGAATATGCTGAATTTCGATTACCATAATTACGAGTAGAGTTCAGGATGGTGGGACATGTAAACCCTTTATGGACGTACACCTTGTATTTTGATGGGGCGTCCAGGGGTGCATGTAAAAAAGGAAGTGTAGGAGTTGTCATCCGAGACCCCCGACGACGCATTGTCATGAAGTTAGCTGCTTATCTCGGGGCGAATTTTACTAATAATATGGCCGAATACAAAGCCCTGATTATGGGTTTGAATATTGCGAAGAAGGGTGGTATCCGCCAGTTATTGGTGAAAGGGGACTCTCAGTTGGTTTTAAATCAACTCAATCGGACATACATGGTACGAAACCCCATCCTTTGTATGTACCATCATATTGCCATCGCCCTGTTAGACGAATTCGATAGAGTGTCTTTTCAGCTGATTCCATGGAATTGGAATCAGTTTGCTGATTCATTGGCTAATCTTGCGTATGAAGAGGACCTTTTCTTTAATTGTGGCCCCTGTCCCGATATATCTATTGATGGTGAGATAGGACCTGGTCGTTTGTGGGGTATGCTTCCTGAACATGCCCTCTTTGGCAGACGATGGTTGATTTGGGTGATGCAGAGGGTAAGCGAGACTCATCTGCCTTTATTATCTCAGACCCACAGACTGATTCGACGACATGTAATACGAACACCTCTTGCGATATACGCAGAAGGGATAGGTCATAATTTAATGCACCTAGTTTAGGGCTGTGAGCCTCTATTCCCCTGGGAATAGTATGCTTTGATGTCTATCATGGTTATTCCCAGGTGGATGTTCTACATAGTATTGTTTTATTTCATTAGGCCAAGAGGGCCGATTCAGTTTTGTAGTGAAGTGTTTCATTTCATTAGGCCAAGAGGGCCATTTTCCTGTCTAGTGCAGGTACATTTAATTGGGTTTTTGTTTTAGTGTTGTGCTGGACAGATTTCGTGTTTTGTGGAATTTGATGGAGACTGGAGGAGCCTTTGCTGCGATGGAAGCTTCTTGTGGCCAATCCAGGTGATATTTCTCCTTTACGAGTACCTTTCTTTCCTGTTATATGTGTATCTGTACTTGTCGAGGGGATCTATTTTTGTTAGGGATCGGCAACCCAGGCATGAAGTCCCAGGTTTAGGCTAAGTATGTTTGAGGGAGGTCGGAGTAGTCATTGCCTCCTGTAAAGACATTGTTAGGCATTGAAAGACCTGTTTGAGAAGGAAGTCCTAGTGGCCCTGTTCTGCCAGCCTGCTAGGCAACCGTTCTAGGAGTTCTTGTTAGCAGTGAGGCAGTTAGAGAAGCCTGCTAGGAGATAATAATAATGATGCCAAGAAATCCTGAATATCCTAAAAGATGAATATCAATACGAAGGTGTGTAAAAAGGGGTTCTAACCCCTATCAAAGAAAAGAAAAGAAATGAAAATATATAAGCCGTTGCTCATTGCCTTGAGAAGGCCTGGTAGGTTCCTGGGGACGAGTCAGACCCGGGGCCGATACCTTGTCTTCCTAGGGGTGGCTTCTTGCTGGATAAATAATACCAAAACAAGGAAGGGTGGAGCGAAAATAAAAGTGAGCGTTAGAAAAGGATTAAGTGTTGCCTTGCGAGGGCTTGATAGGTTCTTGGGTGCCGAGACAGGTCCTGAGGCCGATGCCCTGTCCTCCTTGGGTCACTACGCTCAGCTCCCTCCTTTTTACATGCCCAAGTATGTTCATCCAATACAAATCCCAAAAGAAGAAATGTATTGAAAGAAAATACTCTTTGATCAGGCTATAGGAGACCTCGCCTTGTAGGAGCTCCTAGTTGTGTTGTCTTTAGTTGGTTAGTAGTTCAGACTACCACTTAGGGCAACCTCTTTGGCAGTTCTTTTTAGTTTGGCTGTGTCGGAGCAGCTGGTTAGAGACTTGCTTCGGAGCTTCTATTAAATGATGCTAGGCCTACTCCTTGTGGATGTTATGCCTTGGTTCTGCCAGGGGTAGGGGAAGCATTGTGCTGAGTTTTATGATGATAATTGTTTTCTATCAGTTTGATGCTTCTTTGGTTGTTTATGTGCAGATATGTTCGTGGATTCGACGGGCTGTGTCGCCCTATCCCGTGGTCGCCAATGAGAGCGGAATTTAGGTGACGGGAAGTGCTTAAAAATAGCTAAAAATTATGAATATCAAGGGAAAAATATTCACTGTCAAAGGCGGCGGCTCGATCTAGGACGATTTTAAGCGCCAAAGTGCTTTAAAGGCGCTCGAGCGACACTTGTTGATTTTTTCATAATTCTTCAGACAGTCGTGCGGGTTGACACGAGCTACTGGCCAATGCGGGATGCTAAGCCGGACGCCCAGGATTTTTCAAAGCTCGATTCCGAGTCCGGACGGGGAAATGGCCAAGAAACCGGTCAAGATGCGAAAAGGTGGACCAAAGTTTGGCCAAATGGGTAAGTGACCCTTGGGGCCCAAAATGAAATGCCACATGAAATGCAACAACCAAAATCGTGGAGAGAGAGAGGATGAAGGAATCGTGGACAGCAGGCGCCGAAAAATGCGCCCCATTATTGATCAATGGAGTATGCAGCCTGCAAACAACCCCTATCAATGATCATTGCCCTTCATTCCCTCCTGTCTGTGGATCCTATCGCCGCCCTTCGCTCGCGCAATGATGCCCTCTTTGGAGAATTCTGATTTCAGTCTTTCTCTCTCCTCCCTCTCTCTCTTCTAAAGGCAAGTTCATGTGGGGAGAAGAAGGAAGAAGAAAGAATGGTGGAGGCTTGTCCGGCATGGATCGGATTGCTCCACGGGCTGGAAATGGTGATTGGTGATGGTGCTAGACATGAAGTGCTGCTGTTTTCCAAATCTACAGCCATGGACATGAAACCCGAAACACGCAAATAAGCGGTAATTTAAAATTTTCAAAGGAAATTTGAGCTTTTATGGGTTTTGATTGATGAAATGTTGTTCATGTGGGATAATAATTGTTCATGTTGCTGTTTTCTATGAGTTCTTGCTGGTCATGATCAAAAAATCAGAAAAATATGCATTTTGTGGTTCAAAATAATATGTTAAAACACGAAAAACATGAAAAAACAAAGGAAAATGAGGGTTTTTGGCATAAAAATGGGAAAGTAAATAGGAACATCAACTAAACTTTCATTTTTCTACAAGAAGAAACTAAGGGCCACAGCCCATAACCTATTCTTAATTTTCAGCAATTAAATAATGCATAGAAATAAGGAAAAATACAAGAAAATAGTGGAAAAACCCTAAAAAATAGGGAAAAAATGCATTTTGGATTCCGAAAAATAAGGATAAATAAGAACAATGTTTGTGAATGTTTGTGGGGACTGAAGCATGAGGATTTGCCTCAGTTCAACCCTGCCTTCTTGTTCTAGTGTGTCTTTTTCTAGTTTTTTCACATAAAATGATGTCAAAATACCCTATAAACCTATCCAACGATGCAATACTTAAACGGGGAAGGGTAGAGAAGTTGAAATATGTCTAAATGCCGTGTGAGATGATGGGAAAGTTGCTGATTTCTATGCATAGCATTTAGGACGGATGATAATTAAGATCAAGAGCTTAGTAGCACGAGGATCACCTCGGTGCTAGGCCCATGCAACGAAGCACGAACGGTAGTTGGAAACCATTAAAAGAATGATTTGCACTTGTGCACGATACTGTTTTGCTAAATGTTTGAGCACTAGGCATCCACCAAATGCATAGAGCATGAAAAGACTTTAAAAGTATCAGTGATTAGCTCCTGGACATGCATTGCAATTGGTTTATGAGGACATGACCTACGTTGAGAGGCAGTGAGATACCCATGCTGTAGGCTAGTCGTGGGATCCTAAAGGGGAAATCAAGTAAGGACAATGGTACATTCCTGGACACGTTTATTTGGTACCTTGAGCGACGTTTGTGCGAAATGTCTAAATATTGAGCGACGCATCGAGGGGCCAATCCCCAAGGTGTAGGAGAGTCGCAGAGGGTTGACGGCATTCAGCCGTAGGAGGAACCCCATGTGTATGTGATTCGAGCCTATTTGGCTATGTGAAAGGGACTCCCTCTGAGGAGTAATATTGGGTTAGGATCAGTTGGACTACAACGTATTACAAACGCAATGTGTAGGAAGGCAGAGATTTTGATAGACGCTCCTGGCCGCGAGGCCGAGGGGTTGTCTTGTGCATAGTGACGAGGTCCGGCTAGTGCATGAGCCAATGCCGGCCTGTTTTTAGGTCCATCACAGTCACTGCTAAGCATGCAACCACCCTCAATGCACTGATCGATGAGGGAGCTGATTTTAATGTCCTAACTCACGAGCATTGAACCCAAATTGGAAAAGCGTAGTTACATCCCATAATGCCACAAACTTACCCCATTTGGGAGCCGATCATATACACTCTTGGGAAAGTGCAAGGCTACAATCTCTATCAAGTCTGAAAGCATGCCAATGATCTTCTATGTGTTGCCAAACACCAAAGATGCAAGTATGGAATCACTGTTAGGACACACATTCAAAAAGTAAGCTCATTGCAATGTCAACTATGAGTCTCAGTGTATCCATCTCACCATAGGCAACGTATGTATAGTCATCGCTTTCAGTAAGGGCTACACGAGTCCTTCAAAGTCCGTGAAGCCAGCGATAGAGAAACCCACCACCAAGTCTAAGGAGGGGGGTTGTGACTCACCACCACCTGCCAAACCTAAAGACTTTTGCAAATTGATGAAGCCAAAACTAAGACACCTAAACCAAGGCTTCAATGGATACCTAAACATCAAAGCTTGCTACCTAGGAGCAGACATCCATGGCCCTGCAAGACTAAGGCCCCACACTCAAAACGTGGGAGGCCAAGACAAAACCATAAATATCCATGTATGATCAAGCCGTGATGGGTCCCCAACACCTTATTGCAAGCGCAAGGCTACTATGTGGGTAACACCTAGATCTGGGTACCTAAAGACAAAACAACCAAGGACCCTACTCAAACGTTGCCCTCAAGCTTAACCACGCAAACTATTGGAACAAATCTAGTACCCCTAGTAGTAGCTGCAGCCCAGACTATTGAGCTAGAGGCCAAGCCACAACCATAGAAGCAACTAGAGCCGCAACCATCAACCGCTGAACTCTCTAGTTTAGTCAAGTCCAAGCTACCTCTACAGGCCTTAGACCCCCTTATGAGTGGAGATCAATGCTCACCTTGGCCGTGAACTTCGTTGAGAACACGAGGGATGACTTGGTTGTTTGCCTTAGACATTTGGATGCCACTTTTCAGTCACTTGCTAAAAGATATGACCCCTTGGACTTAGATATTTTCGAAGAGCCTTTAGCAATAGAGGTGTGTATGCTACCTTGCTCATGGAAAGAATCTGAATTTGTATTCGTTAAGGCTACTAGTGTACCCCACAACTCCTGTGTCCTGGCTGCCATAGCATATGCATATATCTGTAGTGCCCTTCAGGTACCTCATGATACCCTTCACGGCATCCCAATGCTTCTTGCCAGATGTAGCCATATAGCATGCCACAACACCAACTGCAAAGGCAATATCTGGACGAGTGACTATCATGGCATAAATAAGAATGATCACTACGGATGCATAGGGAATCTTGGCTATCTCGGCCCTCTCCTCATCTGTTTGCGGACAATCAGCCTGTGATACCTTCAAATAAGAAGGCAATGGACAGCCAATAGGCTTTACGTCCTGCATGCGGAAGCACTCAAGGACTTTATGAATGTACTCCCTCTGTGACAAGTAGAGGAGTCCCTGATGCCTGTCGCATCTAATGCGCATACCAAGTATATGAGTGGCCTGTCCCAGATCTTCCATCTCAAAGCTCTTCTTGAGCTGAGCCTTAAGAGCATCTAGCTCATCATGAGCTTTCCCTGCAATCAGCATATCATCCACATAGAGTACCAAAATCAATAAAGAACCATCTCGGGATTTCTTTGTGTAAAGACACGGATCCATAGCACTCCTGCTGTACCCCTGTGACGGTATAAAGGCATCAAACTTATGATACCACTCCCTAGGTGCCTACTTCAAGCCATAAAGCCTTTTCTTCAATTTGCACACTAGGTGCTCCCTGCCAGGTTCTGCAAAGCCCTTAGGTTGCTCCATATAAATCACATCATGCAAGTCCCCATGTAAGAAAGCCGTCTTGACATCCATTTGGTATAAATCCAAAAGTCAAGCTGAGCAACCAAAGCCAAGACTAAGCGCAGGGTGGTCATCTTAACCACAGGAGAAAATACCTCATCAAAGTCCACACCATGCTCTTGCTTAAAACCCTTTGCTACCAATCTATCCTTGTATGCCCGAATGGGGTGTCCAGGGGTACTTTTCAACATGTACAGCCACTTGCATGGCAAAGCCTTCTTGCCCGTAGGCAAGGAAACCAAATCCCAAGTGTCATTCTTATGCAAGGAGTCTATCTCAAATTGCATATCCCTCTCCGAGGAGTGACTGTTACCCCTGTGCATAGCCTCATCATAAGTGAAAGGCTCTCTTGCATCTATAACCAATACATAATGCATCGAGGGCTGAAATCTATTAGGTGGATGTCTATCTCTAGTAGACCGTCTCACGGCATGCTCTCTGCCTACCCAGCTGCCTGTCCAACACCCTGACCATGAGCATCTGCTGCAGTTGTAGGCTGTCCAACTGGCTGTGCAGGAGCTCTCGACTCCTCCTAAAATTTGACCTTGCGGATCTCAACAACTCTCTCAAGTGGCTGCCGATGCATCTTGTCTTCATGGAAGACTACATCATGACTGCAGATGACTTTCCACGCCTGCGGATCCCAGAGACGGTAACCCATCTCGCCTGCATCCCCATAACCAAGGAAAATGCATTTGACACTCTTAGGATCCAGCTTACTTCTCTTGTCCCTGGGAACATGGAAAAATGCCTCACATCCAATGACACGGAGATGCGCATAAGAGGGAGGTTTTCCAATCCATACCTCCTCTGCAACCTGGAAATCCAAACCACTAGAAGGTGATCTATTTATGACATGCACAACTGTACTAACTGCCTTGGCCCAAAAGCTCTGTGGTAGGCCATGGCTAAGCATACTACGTATATGCTCCTCAATGGTTCTATTCATCCGCTCAGCCAAACCATTCTGGGGGGTGTGTAGGGGATGGTCAACTAACACTTAATACCCCTCTCATCACATAACTGCTCAAAAGCATGTGAGACATACTCACCCCCATTATCTGTGCTTAGGCATTTTGGCCTATACCCAGACTGGTTCTCAACCAATGCAAGCCATCTTTGAAACACAGCCAAGACATCGGATTTCAACTTAATGGGATAAGCCCAAAATTTTCGTGAAAAATCATCTATGAACGTAACAAAATACTTTGCACCACCCATAGACTGATAAGGCATGGGCCCAAAGGCATCCAAATGTATCAATGCCAAGGGCTCACTCATGCATGGCCTACTAGACTTCTTATGCGTAGACCTAGTCTGCATGCCATAAAGACAATGCTCACGTGAATCAAAACATGCATCCTCAAGGGGCGGTAAGTACTGCAAACCAGAAAGCATTTTCATTCCCTT
Organism: Lygodium microphyllum; assembly: GCF_053477565.2. Taxonomy (NCBI): domain Eukaryota; kingdom Viridiplantae; phylum Streptophyta; class Polypodiopsida; order Schizaeales; family Lygodiaceae; genus Lygodium; species Lygodium microphyllum. The sequence continues at coordinate 70,921,734 of NC_141140.1, forward strand.
CAAAGACATATGGCCCAAACGAGCATGCCAAAGAGATATATGTGGGATAGAACCCATAGACAAAACATGATCAAGGGAAGAAGTGGATACAATCAAGGGATAGAGGCTGCTAGCCTTGGCATCTCTTGCAATCACAAGTCTGCCACGAGTGATCTTCCATGCAGAGTCTCCAAAAGATATATGATAACCTACATCATCAAGCTGTCCAACTGATAGAAGACTGCGTGTCAAAGCAGGTACATGACGTACATCCTGCATAACAAAACTGCTGCCAGAAAAAAACTGTAGCCTAACATCACCAATGCCCACAATATCAAGAGAGCTGTCATCACCCAAGCGCACAGAACTTGAAACAATATAGTATGAATGAAACCACTCTCGGCAAGGTGTCACATGAAAGGATGTACTTAAGTACAAGAGCCAACACTGTGCATACATAGAGTGTATCTCTATCATTTGCAAAGCACTAGAAGAAGTTGCAAGGATATAATCATAATCAACATCCTCAAGCTGCATAACATCATCATCTCTTTCATCTGTGAAGCACTAGAAGAAGCTGCAAGGATATAATCATCATCAACATCCTCAGGCTGCATAACATTGATCTCTTCAATTTTAACACTGGACTTTGCACAAGAACTATGTTGCGATCAAAAGACTTATCCTGCACTTTGTCTTTCCCCTTATCTTTGCACCTTTCATTGCACAGTTCATGGCATTGTGGCCTAATATGGGCCTTTTTTCCACAATGGTGACAAGTAACATCTGCATTCCTACCACGGGATTTGCTATGTGATTTCCCATGAGACTTGGACCAAGATTTCTGAGAATCCTGTCCACGGCCACTGCCACTACCATGCTTTCCATATCCATCATTCCTGCCTCTAACTGTCATAGCATGCGACATATGAGAGGCATCCAAATTCTTACGATTAACCTCTTCCTACAGAAGAGCACTCTCAACATCAGATAATTTCAAGGTAGCAGTAGAGGCACATAATGCAGTGCAGAATACATCCCATGACTCATTAAGAGTACCAAGCAAGAAAAGAGGAGTGACATCCTCTGCAAAAGTGATGTCCTGCGAAGTCAAGTTCTTGAGTATAGCATGGAACTGGCTCAAGTGAGCAGACATAGTCACATTCTCCTTCATGCGGCGCAGATCCATAAGCTGCTTCAGCCAATACATATGACTCGCTAGACTTTTCTTATCATAGAGATTCTTGATTTTATCCCACAACTGCCATGCACTCACTTCTTCCTCAAATATATTTTAATGAACCTGTTTTGTGAGAGATAATACAATAGTGGACTTGCATAACTCATCAAGCTCAAGCCATTCTTCATCTGGCATAATTGTAGGCGGATGTCCGCTTAACCTCAATGGTTTGATCTGCAATTTCTGCACCAATACCTACTAAATCTGGCTCTTCCAAAAAGATTAATTCGTACCATCAAGCTTTGTGATGTTAAAAATAGCATGATCAGTGGATGAAATCGCCATAATGTGGGCTGGAAGACTGTAGACACTTCAAAACTGCTTGCTATTTACTGCAAAAAATGACAAAAAAATCACCAAAATCGAGAGAAAATGGCGAGAAAAGTGTAACCAAAGCTGCTACCCACCAAGTACTAGTGAAAGTACATCATTTTAGAATATTTCAGCATGAAAAATCCATGTCAGTCTCGAGTTATATGCTTGGTGTAATAAATGATAGTAGGATACTGTGACAAGCAATTGCTGACCAAATCACTGCACCAAGTCAAGAAATGACAGCCAAGACATGACCAGCCATAAACGGGCATAAATAAGCACCAAACAGTCATCAAGATCCTGAGCAAACACCCAAACATGTCACCAAAGCATCCGTTAGTGAGTAGGCATACCCCCTGGACAATAGGGCAAAGTGTACATAACACTAGCAAGACCTGGCACTAGTAGGTGTATGCTCACAAGAGTGCAAAGCCTAAGCTTAGGTCAAAAGTAACTCCAAGATATCGGTGCATGAACCATGCAACATTTAAGTGTAAGAGATCCCAAAGTCTCAAGTATCTGCAAAATGCTCAAAATAGCATAAACCTCCTGCTGCATACAAGATGCTCCCATGTCACCAAAGGCGGATAAACGAGCTCAACGGCTCAATCAAACCAAGTCAGAGTACCAAAGACAGGTAACCAAGACAATGCCTCAATAGCATCCAAGGTCGTAATGGAAAAATCCAAGTCAATGTCCAACTGCTCAAGGGAATACTCAAACGAATGTCGAGACGAGCTCAAACAACTGCCATCCACAGCCAAAGCATAAAGCATTCACCAAGACATCATAACCCGTACTGGGTAGCCTAGGCATCAACCATGTCATAGATGAAATGCTAGTTGCAAAGAAGCGACAGTCAAAGCGAAATTGAGCTCTAATCTTAGCTCAAAAGCATTCCAAAGCATAAACAAGACATGTGGCATAGTCCAAATACATCATGACATCATACCGAGTAGCCGGGAGCACCCCGTGACCAATAGGCATAACCCAACTGTAGCATAAATAGCTTCAGCCCTGAAGTTTCCAGTAGCATATAACCTCTATAAATTAAGCAAATCAGTGCTCAATCCAAGCTCAAATCCATAGGCAAACCATAGGCATACATTCCCGTATGTATAGGCATCAATCGGGCATAATCGGGCATCAAATGCCAAGACCTATAAGCATAAAATTGAAGTAATAGGTGGCTGCCCTGTTTTGGACAGATCTGGGATTGTTCAAAACAGTCAATGGCTGAGCTAAATCAACTCCAAATGCATCTCACATAAGAGGCATAATATCCACAAGTGATCCGGTATCAATAGACATCAATAGAAGCATCACATAAGCCATAGGCATACAAATACATGGTCTCAGACCTGAAATCTGTTGCAAAATATTTTGTCATCAGATTTTGGAAAATCCGACATCACCATTGCATCCGGAGCATGCAAAATCCTCAGTTAGACTCTTACCTTGCCTGAATCGGGTTCTGAATGTCCGAGATATGACAAAAAGAGTGATTTTTTGGGCCAGATTTTGAAACATGCGCAAAAAAAACGTGATCTGGCTAGGGGGGGGGTCTGCTATCCCATGTGTCAACAATGGGGCCCAAAGGGGGCACAAATGGGGGCCAAAGAAAGCCTCAGCAAGCCTTGATAGGCTGGAAGCAAGATCCAGGTGAAGGAAGCTCCAAGAGGTGTGAGCTATGGCTGCCCATAACCTGTGAAAACCCTATTTACCTAGACCTATGGACTGCGATAAATCTCTGAAATAATGAAGCAATACCTCAATGTCAATGCCCTGATAGTGCCTCAATAGGTCGGGAAGAAGCTCAGAAAGCCGAGAAGTGACGGGAGCTCAAGAGAATGAGCTATGGCTGTCGGGAAAGAGACCCAATGCGAGTGGGGAGTCAATCGGAAGCTGAGAATGTCATGAGCCAAGCTCAAGAGTTGGGAAGTCGTGCTCTGATACTAGTTGAAAGGTGAGAAGGATCAAAGCTTGCACTCGAGAGCTATGGCAGGAGAGCAAGAGTAAGAAAGAGAGAGACAAGAAATGGAACTCCAACAATCACAATGTGTGACCGGGCCTTCCTTTATTCAAACTGTCACTAAAAGAATAAAGAATAAAGTGATGGTGCCGGGCACCCGCCACTTGCAGTGTGTAGTGGTGGTGACTATTAGTGTAGTAATACATAGGCGGCTAGGCAGAGGCGCCTTTACCCCCAACAATTAAAAAAACAATCCATGGATAGAGATTCATCTACAAAAGTCTTGGGAGGATTTTGGAAAAATTGCAAGCAACACATCCTCTCCACCAATACAAGATATCGACTAGGAAAACAAAGGGCATGAAAGTACAATATATCTAGTTTTTGGGGATCAATATTCACATTTTCACTAATGCAAAACTTCGGGATTGACTTTTGATCATTATGCAAATATCGATATTGCATGTATGCAAGGTTTTAAGCAAGGTGAGCAGTCAATCTCACTAAAGGATCTAAAGACTGAGAATACTATTGAGAAAAATACATATAATTCTGAAAACCTTGGCTAGTAGTCACCTATTCCCCTAGAATCAATGGACAATTTATTTGAGGTCCTATAAAAGAATCTGTTGAACTCCATCCCCATCGTATAGGAATCTTCTAATCAAAGCCTGCATAGCCAAACCAATTGAGGGGGATGATGGATAAAAGTGGGAGGAGATGGAAGAGGAACAAGTAAGAGAGGATAAAGGGATGGGTAAGAAAAATCATAAAATGAAGAATGAGATAAAGAGGGATTAGCTTAGAATTTAGGAGAATCTGCTAGAAATGGTGTTAATGAGTAGGCTGGAAAAGTGAAAAGAATAGTTGTGGATGGGCAAGGACAAAAAGGAGAGGAAAAAGCATGATCCTCAATAAAAGAATAATAAGTAAAAGTAGGGATCTAAGGAGCACCTTAGGGTTGAAATAGAAGGGGTAAAATAACTTATGGATTAGATTGATAAAGTGAAAGATAGGTTTCATGTCTATGGGCCATCTGATGTTGATTATAAGATAAACAAGGCACTGATGGATCTACGATGATAGGCATCAAAGGAAGATGAATCAAAATGAGGTTTTTTGGAAAGGTGGGCTAAGAGATCCACCCTCAGTTGGTTAGTATTGAGTAGGATCTTTGTTTTGACGTTGATTCAAAATCATAGAATTAATCATTGTATACCAAGAATTCTTAGGAAAATCAGCACTTTGGAGAAATATGCCTGAAGAAACATCTAATATATCTACAACTCCAAATGTTTGACATACAAAAAAGCTTGTACTACTACATCCCCCACATACAAAGCCAAGTCTTCATCATTTGGGATCAACAAGTGACCTTGCAAGTACATGTAAGACATAAGCATGGTATCTGTAGTCACAAAAGCCTCAAAAACCATTATGACCACTTTAGTCAACAAATCAAATGACCAAGCTCCACTCCAACCATCTTTTAGAAGAGGCAAATCCATTGTGGAAAGCTTAACATAAAAGGCCAACTTATGATGTTGATAATGAACAAAGAAGGAGTGATTTGGAGAAACAAACTCCTAGAACTACTCAAATGAAGACTACAACAAGTCCATTCTTGTGAATGAATCTTTTCACATTGGCTTGGAATAAAGGGTATAATGTGGCATTTCTTTGAAGGAGAGCTAAATCCGTCGAGATAAGGAAGGAACTGGCTGCACAGAACAAATCTGTAAAGCAGAATAGGATTGAGCCAATTGTTCCTTAAGCTATTGAATCTGAGTATTACTCTCGTATAGCTAACTTCAGCTCTTCTATTTGGGCAAAGCTTTTAGCTAGAATTGAGACTCCCTCAACAACCTATCCCTCCCCTTAGTCACAACAACAACTTGGATTTAGTCTCTACCAAATTGAGCTTGCAAAGTAGAGATCTCCTCTTTTTGGGCATCAATAACCTTAGTCTGTTGCTCCATTTGTGTACAGAGGTCAGAATTTTTTTCTTGAGCAACGGCTAGCTCATTATTAGCTTTATTCAACTCCTCCTTGGACTTCTAAACCTCTTCATAATAAGAAGAATAAAGCTATTGGATACAAGGATTAAATGAGAGTTCAATAGAGCTATGGATGTCTTTGCACAAAAAGGGAATTGTGTCTCCTGCCCATCAGACGTTGCACAGAGGGAATGGAAATTTCAAGAGTACCATCTCCATGTGCTCTGAAAAGATTTGGTGTTGTAAGGAAAGCAGGCAGCTGATTGCAAGATTAAAAAAGAATTAAAACTGGAGGAATGGAAACTAGTATTAATTCAACCACTCTCTTAAGACACTTCCTCTGAATGACCATAGGAAGGGAAGGATGAACATCCTCAATTATAACATCATCATCTTTAGTAGAAGGAGGAGGAACCTCTAGAGGATCAACTGGTAGTGTGGGAATTTCATTTGCAAGGCAACATATGTCAGGAAAACGGAAAGGTAAGAACCAAATGTGACATGATTAGTCACATTACCCCTTGTGGCTCTAATAAAATGCTGATCCATCTTAGCTAGAAGATGTGAACTCCAATCAATGGTAATACCTTTTAGCACCATGTGGGAAGCTATAAATAACTCCTTCCAAAGATAATTAGAAGGGGTTTTAGCATGCATAAACCTGTCCTGAAGGAACTGACACAATTGTTTCTAGAAAGGATTGGAAATCATGGACACACTAATTCATGAAGTAGTGATAACCCTCTTAGGATCCAAAACATCCTGGTTCTGCTTCTAACAGCTTTAGAATATCCTCATTGGAGAACAATTGATGGGTAGTAGGAAAAGGTTCTCCATGGTATGGTAAAGAAAGAGCTTTGCCCAGGCTCTTAGGCATCATGTGAATAACTCTTACCACCAATAGGACTAGACCTCTTATTGTAAGAGGCTAAAAACTAATCACATGTGTCAAAATCATTCGAGATAAGTGGTAGTGGAAGTGTCACAGATTGGGATAATCCCGCCTTCACAATAAGATCCAAATCCAGCAATAGTGAATAGTCATGCGACACCAAGAGAACATAATGGACCAGGGGAGGAGTATGAGGTGTCATTTAGATGATTCACATACACACCACACTCACACAAGGAATGCCTGCAAAATAACAAAATAACAATAGATATAAGATATTGTCAACAACTCATATGGACCTGACCAACTAACTGACCACCCCAAGCAATCCACATCCTAGAGAAATTTTAGCATGACCTTTGCACTTATGCGATCGAAAGCTTCATGCTATGCATACAAACAAGCACCCAATATCCCCATAGTGTCAGGCAATCCAAATAAATTATAATCCAGTCACACTGTATCCCTAACTCCAATCAAATGAGCAACAAAAATACTAGACTAAACCAAAACCAAAATCAACTAATAACCAAACCTCAACTGACCAAGACGGTCCATAGGGACTACGATTGACAACCACATCACCCACCCCACATAGCGCTTCATTGAAAAAGAGAATGGTGCAATGTGGGAAAAAAGGGAAAATCTAATTGAACATTCATTTTACAAATTATTTAACAAGGAGTAAACTTTTATTAGGTGATTAGCCTTAATTAAAAAACGACGGTTCATTTTATCCATTAAAAAACTTATTAAGTTGTTAACATCCCTGAACTATGTCCCAACTCAGGGTCTCGAAATGCAAGTTCATTTTTTACAAATTAATGTGTATAACACTATTTTTAGTGCGTACACTTGTGACAGTAGATTCATTTTATTATAAATTTAAAAGGTATGTTTAGCGCGTGCATGCTACGTGAATGATTGGTTTATTTTAATTAATTAAAATGTGTGTTCAGTGTGAATGCCTGTGGAAAATGTGGTCAACTGGTTCTTTTTAAATAATTAATTGTGATGTTTGGTGCAAAAAGAGAAAATAAGGGGAGGAATGGGGTACCCTGGAGGACGGTGTGTATGAAATTCACTCTAAATGCACACAAAAAACAATTGATAAAAGGAAAAAGGAACACAATCATGATTGAGTCCAAAATACAATGTGGCTAGCTGAAAAAATTTCGACATAAGCGAAAATACCACAACCCATATGTATTTTGTTTAAATTATTATTTTTCTTTACATATATATATATATATATATATATATATATGTATGCATGTATGTATGTATGTATATACATATATACATGTATATATGTATGTATATATGTATGTATGTATATATATATACATATATATGTATATATATATATAGATATATATATATACATACATACATATATACATGTATATATGTATATATATACACACACACACACACACACACACACACACATACACAAAATCAATAAGACAAAGTCGAAAAAGCAATCATGAAAATTTACGAGATTTTTTCAAATTTTTTAAATGTATCTACTAATTTTGTGAATTATTATGATTTTAAAGGTTGTTATATGATTTTTAGTTTTTAGTTATTTTTTATTGATATCTTTGGCTAATTTTCATAATCAAAATTTCCAAAAAAAAATCCAAATTTGGTTTTTTTTTAATTTTTAATTATTTTAAATTTTTATACTTTTTTAATTTTAAATATTTTCATAATTAAAAAATATGAAAATGCATGTATCCGAGCGTGAACTGCATTTTGACTGCGTGTGAACAACTGCAAGCTCACCACCGCATGGAAAAAAGGCATGTGCGTCCTTGCGTATGAACGAATGCTAGCATGAACAACCACCCACGAACATGAAAATAGTGCACGTGAATGGGCCCTTCATATAGGCGACACACGAATGTGGCAGTGTACACATGGCGAAAGGGAAAATAAACAGGGGAAGGGTAAAAATAAATGGGTGGAGGGGTAAATTGGGGGTAGGAAGGGTAAGGTTATGGGGGGGGTGGTAATTAGGGGTAGGGGGGTTAAGGGTGTGTGGGTTTAACGTTTTGTTTGGGGAGGGTTAAAGGTATGTTTGGGGGGGGGCAGGGTAAGAAGATGTTGCCTGCGTGGGCACTGGGTCGGGGTAGGGGGGTTTGATGGGTGGGTGGGTGGGTAGGAAGAATGGGGAGGAGGCGGGGAAGAGATCGAGGAAGGTGGGGCTGCTACCAAGTCGCAAGCGTCGGGCAATAAAGGTGGGCAGTGTTCGATTGCACGGCGGCAACGACAATGCAGCGGCAATGATGTCAGCGCGACGGCTACAGAGACGAAGGGCGACATTGTGATGAAGGATGATGATGCAACAACGTGGTGTCTGCGATGGCGGGTGGGAGCTCAGCGGCGGCATCCACAGGAACCTTGGCGGCTGGGAGGAGACATGAGCGGCGGCAACATCGGTAGGGGCAGTGGTCGCAAGAGACCGTGCGACGGCCGCCCGCAAGAGGGAAGGAGCGACGAGAGGAGATGGAGGGAGGTAAAAGGATGGAGGGAGGGAGGAGATGGAGGGAAGGAGATTTGGTTTATTATTATTATTATTATTATGTTTTTATTTTTAAATTGAAAAGCGTGCCCCCCTAGTTCCGCATACGAACGCAGGTGGGAGGTAAAAGGATTTGTGTTGATATGAACGAACGGGGATGGATGAGAATCTAAGCGACGAAATGCCACAGGGTGGAAGCCAGGCACACGTATCAAGGCAAAAATCGGTTGTTTATGCGACATGCGAGGGAGAAAATGCAAAAATTAAACAGAAAATTTAACTCAAAGAGATCCGGGCATCGGATCAAGATGTCATAAAAAGCTAAATGAGGCAAGGTGACGGTGGGAATGGCATGGACAATGCATCCGGCATGTTTGTCAACAAAGAGGGGGATTCTATTAAAAAATATAAAAAATCTAGCACAAAAAATCACACGAAAATTATTTTCACAAAATCTGTAAGTCGAAACAAAATGTGGAAAGAAGGAAAATTACTCGTAATGAGTAGTCGATAGTCATATCTTGTCAGAATGCAGTTTTGATGAGAATAGGACTTGTTCATATAAAAATAATAATTAAAAAACACTCGAAAATCCAAACAAAAATTAATTCCCAACAATTCAAGTCAGAACAAGGGGAAACAAAAAGAAAAATGTCCAAGGAATTGTGTGCGACAGGGTTGTCAAGTCAAAATACGATTCTGGTGCAAGAAAGGCACATCACATGGAAAAATATGTAAAAATGAGCACAAAAACATATGAAAAATTTAATAACACAAAATCACTGGGTCGAAACATGATGGAGGAAAAAGAAAAATTGTGCTAGGGAGGTTGGACAAGGTTGTCTAATTAGAACTGAATTCCGAGGAGAATAGGGCAAGTTCACATTAAAAAAGAGTAAAAATCACATATGAGAATATTTGAAAATATGCAATAATTAATAACAAAAAAATCGTGCATTGGAATGATGAGAAATATAAAGGAAAAATGTAAAGAAAAAGGGGTAGGTTGAGGCTGTTATATTAGATCATTGTTTCGAAGCAAAAAAGGTGGGTTTACATGGAAACACGTCTAATTGGCAGAAAATGCTTCAAAATTTAATAGCTCAGGAACTGTGGCTTGGAATTGAGAGCCGTAAAAATGAAAAATGGCCAATTTGAAGGGAGGAATAGAGCAATAAAGTGGGATATGGATTTTGGTGAATGTAAAATACATTCACATGAAAAAGCAATGGAGTAAAGAATAAACACAAACAAACAAGGAACGACCCTAGTGGGGACAAGGTGAAAATAGGACAATTGGTTGGGGAAGGACCCTAATAGGATAAAATCAAGACATGGTATATATAAATGATCAGATAGGGGTGCTTCCATGAGGGTATGCAAAATATACACACAAGGGCGCATCCTCACACTTAAGACCTTACCGAGGAGGGGGTACTAGGCAATAGGAACCTAGGACGCACATCACTTAATGGATAATAATTGAAATCCATATTTCACACTCAGTTTAGAAATCCACAAGAGGAATGGTTTAGAGGGAGTATGCCAGCGTACACAATTAATTCTGCATCAATGCATCCCAACCCATTTGACATAGGTGCAAGAAGAAAGGCCATGGAGCCTTGTAGTGCAGTGCGCTAAATAGAGAGATGTGTAGTGATGATGGAGGAGGCCCGTCTAGTGTATGCATAGGAAAAATAGAACATATGTGATGCCAATTTTCGTAATGTCCCTTAATCCTCACCTCTCTCAGTTGTTGATGGAAGGAAAATCAATCACTCACAGGCCCCCTCATACTCTATTAATAAATACAGTAGGGCAATCCGTTCCTAAACCCCATTGATGTAATCCTCATTGTCACTTGTGCAAAGATTGTATGCCTTGTGCACAATTGATGGTGCAATGGTGCATCCCGTCCTATACTGGCATACAGTGTAAGAAGGAAGGCCAGAAGCCTTATAGTGATGTGTACAGGAATAAATTGTGCTTTGTGCATTAAGAGGCCCATCCCGTGCATTAAGAGGCCCATCCCGTGCATGCAACACTCCATTTACACATCTCACCTCTCATTTGAATATAAAGGGCAATGACTGGTCACTCACCCCACCCTTTGGCTCATTCTCATTTGATAAATACAAAGGGAATCCCATACTCACATCCCCATCTGGTTAGGATGAAAATTCACATCACACAAGGGTTGTTGATGAAGATCATTTTTGTCCAGTTAATAATGTCAACTTGTATCGGTTGATGAAGAAGCATACATAGTGAGGTAACTAACAAGTCTGGTACTTGGATTGCATGTTGAAAATGTCAGTTGTTGTAGGAGTTAGAGGCACTGAGGAAGTTGCAGGATACATCACACCAAGGGAGGTGGCTTGGAACTACATCTTGAAAAAACTCTGCTAGTGATTCAGCTATCTTAGACTTTGGGGTGTGCCACATTTTCCACAGCTAGCTTCCTGTCATCCAAGGGTGTGTGCCACCTTTTCTTGAAATGAGACTTGTTTTGATAGGGAATTTCTTCCTTTTCTCCCACAATAGATTTTTTTACTTTCTTTTAAAAAAAATCCCAAATGTGTTTTCACCTTTTCTTGAGACGAATAGGTCGGCATGCATGATAGGGACTGAAGTCCTTTTCTCTCATAATTGATATGTATTTATGTTTTTTTTCTTTTAAAAAAATGGTAGAAATACCATGTATCAAAACCATCCTCACCACCTCTTCTGGATCAAATGCAAAGAGAGCAAAGAAGGGGTGGAAGGTGGTTGTGATTAGCTAGAAGAATGAGGTCACCTCATCAAGATAAGTTGGAGGGCTATTAGGAGCAATAGGCAAAGAAACCTTATCAATTGACACGCAAGGAATGAAGGGACTATCGGCGGTGATTGTTAGGATCCCCAGGGAGGGAAATACTTCTTTAAGAAATAGGCATTAATCAGGAAGGGATCACTAGAAGCATCGATTGTCTACACTTGGGTAGAGCCATTTAAGGTTGATAGCAAATACCTTATAGGGGCCCATCCAACACTATTGAAGCTTTGCCTAGAAACTTGCCAAATCTCAAGTCATAGGCCAAGACTAAGTCACCTTCCTTAAATTCCTACTTGATGGAGCTATCATGATAGGCATTTCGTTGAGCTTGCATGGCTTCCATACACTGTAGGGGGATCCTGCGAGTTCCATCCAAATATTCCAAGTGTAGGAGATGGTGTTGCAAGGACTTGTCATCTCCTAAACATTCTTTGATAGCTACGCACAGAGAGGGTAGCTCTAGTTCAATAGGGAAGATGGCTTCTATACCATATACCAACTGGAAAGGAGTTTGTCATGTAGCAACCTTATGGGAGGTTCTATATGCCCATAGGGCCTCTATAAGTCGGTGATTGTCCCAATCACAGCAATGTGTAGCAATCGTCCTTGTCATGATTTAGTAGGGGATACAATTGGTAACTTCAACTTGGATGTTGGCTCTAGGGTAGTAAGTTGTGGACTTGCAATGGTAGATTTTATATAGCTCTATCAATTCTTCCATAAACTTGTTGAAGAAGTGAGTACTCTATCACTTACTAGCTCTAGGGGACTACCAAAATGGATGATGATGTTCTCATACATGAACAAAGCCATGATGTTACCATCGTCCCGCTTGAGAGATTTGGCTTCACACCACTTTGTAACATAATTAGTATGTACTAGGATGTATCCTTCTCAATGGAGCCAACGAAGTCACTTTCTCACTTCTCGAACAGTTTTAGGGGAAGGATGGGTTGCAGTGGCATAGCACTAGTTTTGCTAGGCTTTCCCATCCGTTGACAAGCATCACAACATTTACAATAGTCATGGGCATCCTTGTGGAGGGTCAACCCCACCATATCCTGCGAGCAAGGCCTTTCTAGCTATCACTTCTCCTGCAAAGTGTCCTTCGCATGGCTTGTCCTAGCATGCTTTGAGCAGTATTCTAATATCTACGACCACCACACATATTTGCGTTACTTCATCTATGCCTTTCTTGAAAAACCTTCATGCTTGAATTTAGTGAGGAAGTTCGTCCTATGTGCCCAACGTTCATGCTACTTGTCTCTCATACCACTGAAATGTCATGCCTTTGAAAGTGGTAGGTGTTGGAAGAGAGAGGGAGAGAGACAATGTAATGGAGCAGCAACCTGACCTTCAGGTCGTTCATCATATCCCATTATTTTCATAGACTACTAACATAACATAAGTGTATACAATAGTACTAAGGTCCGTAGGACCATTCACACTGGGTCTAAGACCACTGATTTATTTAATGTCCCACACTTGCTGATATAGCTGGACACAGCTAATGTCGGTCATACATACTGACAAGAGAGTAATGGGAGCTTGATATTCTAACACTCCCCCTCAAGCTCAAATCATCTAATGAACTCCAAGTAGCTATCTGAAACTACTAAACTTATCTTTACCCAAAGACTTGGTAAAGATATCTGCAACTTGTTCATTAGTCTTCACATGCATAAGATCTACTCTCCCTGCAAGAACCATCTCTCTGATAAAATGGTAGTGTACCTCTATGTGTTTTGTCCTGGCATGGTATATTAGATTCGTTGGCCAGGAGTACACTACTAAGATTGTCACATAATAAGGTCACTAGAGCATCCACTTGAATATCCAAATCAGCCATAAGCTTGAGCAGCCATGAAATCTCACATGCTGCCAATGCAACACCCCTGTACTCTGCCTTAGTGCTAGACAATGCAACCGTTGGTTGCTTCTTGCTGCTCCAGCTAATCATGCCACTTCCAAGGCCAAAAGCATAACCACTCGTAGATCTGTGATCATATGAGCATCCTGCCCAATCCACATCTGTGTATCCAACTAGTTTCAAGGACTTATCTCTCATATAGAACAACCCATAATCTACAGTGGACTTAACATATCTCATAATCCGCCTAACAGCATCCAAATGTGGCTTCCTGGGCTTCTGCATAAACTGACTTATGAGCCCAACTACATAACTCAAATCTGGCCTAGTGATGGTCAAGTAGATCAGACTTCCAACCATCTGCCTGTACATAGTCACATCCTGAATTTCAGCTCCAGTGCTAATGTCCAGCTTGACATTCTGATCAAGGGGTGTATCCAATGGTCTGCATTCAGCCATGCCATACTTCTTCAGCATTTCTATGGCATAATGTTTCTGCATGAGACATAAACCATTTTCAGCCTTGATTACCTCAATATCCAAAAAGTATTTCAATTCACCTAGATCTTTTATGTCAAATTCAGATTTCAGCATCTTCATTACATGCTGTATGCCCAAGTCATCATCACCAGTGATTATCAAATCATCAACATATATGACCAGCACTACTAAGGTCTTCTTTGTAAATAGGCTGTGATTAGCCCTACCAACAGTAAAACCCAACCTCTGCAAGTAGTTACTGATCCTAGCATGCTAAGCTCTCGGAGCCTGCTTCAGCCCATACAGTGCCTTTTTCAGCTTGCATATATAATGCTGAAAATCAGGGTGAACATACCCTTCTGGTTGAACCATACAGACATCCTCTGCTAAGTCACCGTTAAGAAATGCATTCTTAACGTCTATTTGCTATAATTTCCATCCTTTAGCAGCAGCCAAAGCAATCACAGTGCATATGGTTGCCATTTTGGCAAAGGGCTGAATGTTTCCTCATAATCAAGTCCATACTATTGGGCATACCCTTTAGCAACCAGCCTGGCTTTGTACCTTTCCACACTGCCATCTGACTTGCATTTGATTTTGTAGACCCATTTGCAGCCAATGGTCTTTTTTTCTTCAGGCAGTGGCACGAGATCCCATGTCTTATTTTCAGCCAAGGCATTCATTTCTTCATCCATAGCTGCACACCAGTTCTCATTTTCCACTACTTCAGCATATGTACCTGGTTCTTTGATCTCCATCACATTTGTCATGTAAGCATAATGCTTTGCAGTGTAGCCACTATATGTCACCCTGTCAACAGGGTATCTAACCCTCTGTGAGCATCTAAGCTGTGGTGCACTGCTCGATTCCCCTCTCTCATGAGGCGGAATGTACTTGCTCTCTACCTTACGCCAAGTGTATAGACAGTTGGAATACCAAGTTCACTATCTAAAGTGTCAGTAGACTCATATCCAGAAGCCATCCTACCATGTGTCATCATCCCAGATACATCCTCAGTAACTTTCTCTTTTCCTTTGTCCGCGATATCATATCTCCCCTTCACTGACATACTGGTGTCAGTGGTTGGACGGTGAGCTCCTCAATCTCCCTGTCCATGGAGATAACTGTTTGACTACTAGGTCCTGCCATAGCAGTGCTCTGCTACATATCAACTATAGATACATGAGTGGAAGGCATATCCGATGGCACTAATGCCAGTGATACATACAAAGAACCCATCTCATAAAAAATAACATCCTTGCTCACCAAGGTCTCCCTGGTAGAGGGATCATAGCATTTGTATGCCTTCTTCTCTTGTGAATATCCAATGAAGACACACTTATGCGCTTTTGGATCTAGCTTCTTCCTTTTTTCATTTGGAATATGCACATAAGAAAGATAGCCAAAGAATTTTATGTGACTTACATCCGGCTTATAGCCATACAACTTCTCAAATGGTGTCACCTCATGAATACCTGCAATGGGAGTCCGATTCAAGATATACATGGCTGTCATAACAGTCTCAACCCAATAATAGAGTGGCATCTTCTTCTCATTCATCATGGCACGAGAAACTTCCATCAAGACCCTGTTCTTCCTTTCAGCTATCCCATTTTGCTGAGGAGTGTAGCTGCAGGTAAGCTGCCTACCTATGCCATTTTCAGCCAGAAAGTTGTCAAACTCATTTGACACATACTCCCCACCACTATCTGACACATACTCCCCACCGCTATCAGACCTCAAGCAAGAGATATAACAGTCCAAATTCCTTTTCAACCAGCTTTTTAAATTGCTGAAAAATAGCAAACACCTCATCCTTTGTCTTCAGAATGTAAACCCAAGTATAGCGACTATAATCATCAATGAATGTAACATAATACTTCGAGCCTCCCATGGATGCATTATGGACTGGCCCCCAAACATCAAAGTGCACTAATTGCAACGGACGTGTACTCTACCTTACATGCCTGACAAATGGCAACCTTGACTGCTTACCAAACTGGCAAGCATCACATACATGACCAATATCTGAATATTGGAACTTGGGTAAACCTGTAACAAGCTGTTTTTTCTGCATAATTTGCAGCCTTTGCAAATTTACATGCCCCACTCTCTTGTGCCAAATTTCCAAGTCTCTGATAATTCCAGAACCATGGGCAAACATGGCTGAATTCAGCTCTGGCAAGGTAACATCAAGAGTAAACATTCTGCCATTCCTGTGACAACTAGCTATTAACTTGCATCCATTACCAAACTCTTCAATAAAGCAACCATGCTTGTTGAATCTAACCTGCAAGTTTTGCTCTGTCATCACAAACAGTAGGTTCTTCGTAATCGAAGGAACATGCAATACATCATACACATTTTGCTTTTTGCCATCATGAACCACAAGAGGCACTTTGCCTTTATGCTCAATGCTATGCTGCGTGTCATCACCTATACAGATATAGCCATTTTTTTCAGCCACCATATCAGTGAACCAATCACCATGAGGAGTCATATGGTTCGATGCCCCTGAGAATCAATATATCAAATTGCATCATCAGTGGATTTTTCAGCAACTCTGTCTTTTACATACTGCATGGCAAACAATCTATCTCCTGAAGTATCATCTGCCTGACTAGATGTAGCAAAATGCCCATGTTGTTTACCTTTCTGATTGCCCTGCTTCTTCTAGCAGTCCTTGGCAATATGCCCATACTTTCCGTAGTAATGACAATCCTTATCCTTGTTTGGATTGTCAAATGGACGTTGCTATTGCCAGGAGCCTCTACCTCTAGGGCTAGATCTCTCCCTGTCTCTAAAGTTTCCACCACCACTTGCATTCGATATCTGCTAATTGTTATTGCCATAGGATGCATTTTACTGGCCTCCTCTACCAAATCCATAGCCTCTACCACGGTTTCCACGACCACATTGATTGGAATAGAAAATTGCATCCTTGTTTTTAGAACTGCTAGATCATGCAGCCAAACCAAGCTTAACCTCTTCATGGATAAGCAATGCAACCAGCTCATTGAAATCAGGCATTTCAGCCCGCACAGACACAGAAGTGTTAAAAGACTTATACTCAAGCCCCAAGCCATTCAAGGTCACATCAACCATATCTTCATCTTCAACCTGTGAACCAACACATGCCAACTGATCCGCAATGGTCTTAACCTCCGTGACATAATCCTATATAGATCTACTCTTCCTCTCCATGTTGTTGAACTTTTGCTTCAACTGTATCTTCCTGGCACTTGTGGTTGTGCCATAATACTTGACCAAAATGTCCCATGCATCCTTAGGAGAGCTGCAGTTCATTATCTGCATTACCATGGCATCTGAGATACATAAAGAGAGCCAGTGCAAGACTCTACGAGCTCTTTCTATCCAAGCTCGGTGTAATTGTCTATGCAAGCTTATTGCAGTAAAGAGAATATGCAGTTTGAAACCTGTAATTTTTCAGTATAACCAGCAGTGAATTTACTATCAAAAACCACTTTAAAACATGTCATACATGCTCCAAACTTTCCCAGACATTTGCTAGTATATGTAGGCAACTAGATATAGTCATATGGGCACAAAACAGTGCATATCTAGCAAGTACAAGTGACATAAATCTACTCACAGATTGTATACAGCCAATAAACTGTCAAACCAAGATGTATTTCAGCCCAAGAGATCCTCAAGCCACTTCATACATATGCCACTATGTGTAGGGATCAATACATAACCATACGGGCATTCGCAGACTCTCTGTCTTCAAGAAGTAATGTCAAAAAGTACATGAACTGTTTATGACGAGCCAATACCCTATGAATAGATTTGTTTCTAGACTTAGATTTCAGTTTTTAAGAGCCTTCAATGCTCATCTCAATGCTCATAGAATTCAACAATTATATCCCATACCATACAACTCCCTGTAGGTAACAAAAGGCATGTACTTCTTCAAGGCAATGAGTATATGATGATGACAGTTTTCAGCCTATCATAAAATTTCAGATCTGAATATTTTATCAGTAAAATGCAACCCAAATGCATCAAACTCAGTACATATGCTTCCTTAATGAACCCTCACTTCAGTAGAGCTCAAAATGCTCATCAAATGGCTTCAAAACTTCAGGAGGACTCTAGTGTATGCTGCCCTGTTCAATGATAGTTTCTAGCCATTAAAAAATTCTAGATTTGAATATTTTTGCCACCAAGACCTCATCTCATAAGCATATCAACCAATACATATGTCTGCATAAGCATATCTATGCTCAAATCTCATGTCGGAGATACATACATGTTGTGTATTCCCTATTTGTAACAGACCTGGACTGTATTTCAGATCTAAAGCTCATTGTTCCACCTCATACATCAGCTCCAGACCAAGCAATGGCTTATCAAGGCATCAAAGGACCTTCCAAGAAGCATTTTCAAGCTGGAGATCAACTAGGTAGTGATTGATATCTTCATTAGCAGCAGAAAATGACCATTCAAGATCAGGCGCAAACACGCCAGCAGGCCTGGGGGTTTCAGCAGCAAGTATACTCCACAAGGATAGTTGATGCTTGCTCTTGAGTGCTCAATGAAGCCTCTACAATGCTTCAAACAGGCTAGGATAACCCTCTTGTATAATGACAACCCAAAATGACAAAATGCATACCTTCACAGATACAATGATAGCCTGCTTCTCTTCAACCACTGCCCTGAGTCTTCAGGTTGCAGGTCTTTCTCACAGCTTCATGCCTTCAAGAGCCCATCCATGATGGCTCTGATACCATGTTGGAAGAGAGAGGGAGAGAGACAATGTAATGGAGCAGCAACCTGACCTTCAGGTCGTTCATCATATCCCATTATTTTCATAGACTACTAACATAACATAAGTGTATACAATAGTACTAAGGTCCGTAGGACCATTCACACTGGGTCTAAGACCACCGACTTATTTAATGTCCCACACTTGCTGATATAGCTGGACACAGCTAATGTCGCGGTCATACATACTGATAGGAGAGTAATGGGAGCTTGATATTCTAACAGTAGGGAATATCACCAACCAATTCTCAAGGGTTCTGCTGTTGTTGGCTATACACGCCACCATGAACTCCACTACATTAAGATCAGGGTCTTCATTGTACTTTCCCTTAAAGATGGGCAATGAGACTGCATTCGCTAGCTTGTCATCAATATTTCCAAGGCAGATCTAACTAGGAAGGGGACCTTGAGTTACCATGGGGACTTTTGTAAAGAGTGTTGTTATGACATTAAAGGAGGCTTCTACTGCTAGTTGGTTCTCATATTTGATTTTTTCCTCTTCTCTTCTCACGTACCTCTCAACTCATTCTAGTGCTTGCCTCTTGATTGCATTGTTGGGTGAAAATGATCCACTGGGGACATGATGCTACATGGGGTCAAGTGGGGTAACACATGCAAATATCATTGTTTGTCTTTCTAACACCTCTGCGTAATGGGAGTCGGATTGATAGGTGGAAATCCCAATTGGTACCATGCATGTTCAACACATGGTTGTGATATTTCAACTTTGAGATCGCACCTCATGCAGGAAGAGATATCCTCATACAAGGAACATGTTCTCGCTTCCGATTTTTGAGTCCCTGAGTGGAATTTTACATGGCAAGGGGAATGTTTGCCATCTAGCAACTAAGGGGAAGTAAGGGTCAGCTTGGTAAAATAGGGAAAAAAGAAAAAATGTGAGAAGCTTTTTGAAAAAAGAAGAGAGGGAGAAGGGTTCTACATAAGACAATCAATGTATCAGAGCGATAGAGAGAGAAGAATCTTGTAGTTTGAAGAGAATGGAGAAATCTGAAGAAAGAGGCCATGAAGTTGAAGTTATCGAAGCCATGGAGCATGATGGTAGGGCAGTTGAAGTCCATGGACTGATGCGAGTTCTCAGTTTTTAGATGATGGTAATAAGAGTTTTCCTTTTGTCTTGTTTTATTCTACTGCTTTGTGGGGCAATTGTGCTGCGTGGGGTTGCCATTCCTAAAAAATAGGAGTTGTATGAATCTAAAAGCTTGTGTTGTCAGAGACTTAGCCATGGTTGCTTTTGCATCAAATTCTCTCTAAAAATGGTAAAATTTGAGCTTGAAGGTTTAAATTGCTTAAGTGTTGAGTTGAAGTCTCATGTTGCCTTGGGGGTTATTAGAGGCCAAGTACCCAATTCATCTACCAGTGTCATTCATTAGGGAGTTAGCTCCACCCATTTTGTCTGTACTCAACAAAATAGAATTAGAAGGGCTTTAGTCTTTGGAGGACTCTCTTGCCAACATTTATTCTACTTCCTTCTTTTCAACATGTCTAAATTTAGCTTTCATTCCATTATGTAGAGGGGAAGATATTCACTTTTGAAGGTATCAAAACTCATTCTTCTAAGGATCGTTGTGGTGCCATCATCATAGTAATGCTAGCTTTTGATGGATTCAATAGTGTATATTGTGAAGATTACTCTATCTACTAGCTTCCAATGGGTTGCTAATTGGACAAATAGAAGATTGTCAGTCCACCAAGCATCCCACATATCTTGCTGTTGAGCATCTACAAATAGATTTCAACTCTTTTCTTTCTTGTTTTTGTGAACTTAAACTAACCATGACTCCTGAATCTTCTTTACAATTTTCCACTTAATGATGTCTGAAAACTCTTCAATGAAAGCCAAATCTCCCATGGATGGTCATTTTCTTTGTTTCTGCTCTTCAGTTTACTCCTAAACAATTTGCCACCAAGATGCACATATTTGTCGTTTCAATAGGGAGAGGAAATAGTCCACCACATAGAGCGTGCATCAAGATGGTAATATGTTTCCACCATTGTGGGATAAATTTCTTGTAGAAAGTGGCTTTAGCAATGAATATCTCCAATTCTTCAAGAGTTGTAGGGATTATCCAATCTTCCATTGCTTTTTCCCCCCTTCAACAGTACCACTTCTTCCATTTCCAACCTCTATTGGTGCTTGTTAATGTTAGTATTCCCTGGTTCTCTACACCAAAAATATGGAGCCCCAAGAGGAACACCAAGAAAACGGTGAATCTACTGCAAGAAAGTCTATCTTGTATCATCAACAAGCATGCTCTTCATATTTTTTGTGACCACAACAAGAGAAACAACACCAATCTTCTCAAATCTTCACACAGCTTTATATAACAATTCTCCCACAGATTTATCACAACAAAACTTCAACACATTCTTCATATTCTTCATCAAAAGAATACAAAGGAATGCTCCACTTTGAATGAAAATCATCACATAGTATTCATATTCAATAGTTTCATAGTCTTCATAGTCTCCCTCACAATCTCTCACTCATAGATACATTGTTCTGCATAGATTTGGCTATCTTTCACTCTCACTCCCTCACTCACTCAGTCACTCACACACACTCTCTCTCACATGCTCTCCCTAAAAATAGTACATTGGAATAATCAAGAATAATAATCCATAACTTCTCTTTGTTTGTGGATACTCCTTACAAGAGGTATGCCTGATATGAAACGTCACTAGAGCCACTATAATGTCCTTTCATAGCTCAACAATGTCATGTGTTATACAAAAAATACCAAGCCAACCTTAGATAAGTTTTGTAGCTCCTCAAATAGTCTGTCCCTTAGATTAAAAGGCATATGCCTCATTTTTTGTCAAACAAGACGGCTACCTTCCTTCAAAGGAATAGTATGCACATCCATACTAGAAGGAATACCCCTCATCTTATCATAGCTCCATGAAAAAATATCACGGAAGTCTTGGATCAAGGTCACGTAGTTCTTTTTCTCTTCTACACTAAGCATAGATTCTAATTTAATCGGCCATGGCTTATCCAACAAACCAAGATCTAGCTCAGTCACATCCACATCTCTGATTCTATCTTGAGCTTCTATCGGCTCATTCAAAGTCACCTGGTAGATATCTTCTATAGTGGATCCCTCTCTTGATTCATCACTTTTGACAAAATCTCACTACCAGAAGTATCCTCTAATGCATCTATTTTTGTTGAAGACAAGGGTACACTCTCTCTTTGAGGGGATTCAAGATATGCATCCACTATTATGCAACCAATACCTCTGTCAAAAATTAGATGATCAGTAGGTATATCAACTTGAAAATCAGATTGCAAGATCCATGGCCTTCCTAATAATACTTGATAGCTTAGTCGTCCTACAAAACCTAATAACCCTAAAGTCCAAATTCATTCCACATTAGCAACAATCACATGGATTTTGGTTATGCAACCTTTTGGTTGTTTTAAACTGTCATTACCCATCCAAAGAATTGTGGAGGCATCCTTTTGGATATTCAGTCCTAGCCTTTCCATCAATTCTGAACTCATAATGTTGATGGAGAATCCTATATCCACAATGGCATGATTCTCTAATATGCCATCAACATATGTTGCTGTCCTTGGGCAATGCTTTTGAACACGTCCCACATGGGCTTGATAATATACCTAGTACAAAGTATCTTCTTAAACACTTTATGCACTCTTGGAGATACTTGATCAACTGCAAGAGGTACACATCATGCTTTACCTCACAAAGAGAATCGACTAAGTCAAATTCATGATAATTAGCAATAGTTCTCTTTTCCCACTAGATCATTTTGTCTCCTGGTCGCACAAAACAAGCTTAAGTGCCTCTTTCTTGGCTTTAACCTTCTTCTTTGGTAGCTCCTTATTGGAGTCAACTTTTCCACTATTAGCTTTTAGAGGACTAGCTTACACATCAAGTTTAAGGACTTGTATCTCCATATCATCATGTTTTGGGTTTGCTTACAGGTTTTACATTACCCCTATTTCCTTCTTTAACCTTTTGTCCTCTTGTAATGGCTCATAAATTGGAAGCCTTAGTGATTTCGACACACAGAGCTTTGATAATGTTAACACCACTAATGCTAGTTAGCTCTTCTACAATAGCTTTTCCTCTTTGCAATTTTTGCTTTGGTCCCTCATCCTACTAAAGGTTATTCCCTTGTGCTTAATGATTAATTGGACCTAGTCACTTACTCCCTAAAGAGAACTAAATTTACTCCAACAAGTAATATATAGATGGCTGGGACTAGTTTCCACATATGTTGCATTTGACATTAGGGTAGTTTCTTGGAAAGTGTTTCCACCACACCACTTATAGCTAAAACTTGATGGACCACCCTCTTCAAGCGTGGACTTCCTATCAAGTTTTTCTACTTTAAGATATTAACATCCACAACTATTCATCTATAATGTTCCATTATCATATCGGTATAATGCTTCATCATGTCCTTGACTTCTCCAAATAACATTTGATGCACTAGACTCATAACTATGATCATCTAATTGCCATTAGGTTAGCCTAACCACCTGATTAAGGATCACTACTTAATTGGCATGACATTAGGGTTCATCATTTGGCTTACATTATTTAGTGGAACCATTTGGCTAGCCATTGGCATAGCAACATTAAGAGCAGCTAGCAACATATGCACATTC
Source organism: Lygodium microphyllum (assembly GCF_053477565.2). Classification (NCBI taxonomy): domain Eukaryota; kingdom Viridiplantae; phylum Streptophyta; class Polypodiopsida; order Schizaeales; family Lygodiaceae; genus Lygodium; species Lygodium microphyllum. The sequence goes on from NC_141140.1 coordinate 70,945,272, forward strand.
TTTAGTATGATTTCTCATCCATTCGATTTGATCACATGTGTAATACTCTCACCTTGCTTCCACCAATCAATGCCAAATTGTTTTTAGGACCTAGACTCAAATTTAGGTTTGCCCTAGATGCATAGGTTTCTTGTAAGCGAGACTCTACCTCCTCTGCTCGTGTAATAGTAGTGTATATATCGACAAGAGCAACACTACTCAACTGCACTTGGATGTTGAAGTCTAATCCATGTAAAAAGTACTACAGTTGGTGTTGGGAGTAAAGGCGCCTCCGCCTAGCTGCCCATGTATTACTACACTGATAGTCACCGCCATTGCACAATGCAGGTGGCGAGAACCCGTCACCATCACTTTATTCTTTATTCTTTTAGTGACAGTTTGAATAAAGGAAGGCCCGATCACACATTGTGATTGTCGGAGTTCCCATTTCTTGTCTCTCTCTTTCTTGCTCTTGCTCACGCGCCATAGCTTTCGAGTGCAAGCTTCGATCCTTCTCTCCTTTTAACTGGTATCAGAGTACAACTTCCCGACTCTTGAGCTTGGCTTATGGCATTCTCAACTTCCCATTGACTCCCCACTTGCATTGGGTCTCCTTCCCGGTAGCCATAGCTCATTCTCTTGAGCTCCCGTCACTCCCCGGCTTCCCGAGCTTCTTCCTGTTGGGGGTAAAGGCACCTCTGCCTAGCCACCCGTGTATTACTACACTGATAGTCACCGCCACTACACACTGCAGGTGGTGGGCGCTTGTCACCGTCACTGTATTCTTTATTCTTTTAGTGTAGTTTGAATAAAGGAAGGCCCGGTCACACATTGTGGCTGTTGGAGTTCCCATTTCTAGTCTCTCCCTTTCTTGCTCTTGCTCTCCCGCCATAGCTCTTGAGTCCAACCTTCGATCCATCGCTCCCTTTCAACTGGTATCACAGCTTTGCTTTTCGACTCTTGAGCTTGGTTCGTGGTATTCTCAGCATCCCATCGACTCCCTACTTGCATTGGGTCTCCTTCCCGGTAGCCATATCCGACTCCTTTGAGCTCCCATCACTCCCTGGCTTCCTGAGCACCTTCCCGGCATTGTTGGGCACCTTTAGGGCATTACATCAGAGGTATTTGATCATTTTCTTTAGGGTTTACTTCAGTTCTTAGGTCTCGCAGGCTGTAAACAAGTTGTGGGTAGCCATAGCTCACACCTCTTGGAGCTTCCTTCACCTGGATCTTGCTTCCAGCCTATCAAGGCTTGCCGAGGCTTGGTTTAGGCCTTTTTTGGCCCTCATTTGTGCTCCCTTTGGGCCCCATTGTTGACACATGGAATAACAGACCCCCCAGCTTGTTCACATTTTTTTTTTGCACGTGTTTCAAAATTTGGCCCAAAAATCACTCTTTTTGTCATATCTCAAGCATTCGGAACCCGATTCAGGCAAGGTAAGAGTCTAAGTTGGGGTTTTGGCACACTCCGGACGTGGTGATGTTGGACTTGCCAAATTCTGATGACAAAATATTCTGCAACAAATTTCAGGTCTGAGACAACATGTATTTGTATGCCTATGCTTGTTTGGGCATGACTACATAACCGGTTTGATGCTTATTGCATCCCGATTGATTGGGGGACTGAAGCTACATATAATGCTATGATTTTGGCCTGATTTTGGGGCTGGAAATACACAGTTTATAATAATAAATGCATGCTGAATACTCTTGGGCTGAAGCTATCTTTCACGCTTTGACATATGTCTATTGGTTCTGGATGTATGTCTTGGGTTATGCTATGATGTATTGATAATCGAGGGACGACTTCGAGCTTGTCATTGGATCCGGATGCTTTTGGAAGCTTGAGCTTATTTCAGCCCGCACTTATTGACATTGGTCTATGCTTGACAGTGGTCAGTCCTTTGACAATTATACGCTCTTTGGGTACATGCTTACCCGTTGCCTACGACTTGATGCTCATGTCACGGTTGATTACCCTATGCATACGTTGAGCTTGAGTGCTCATTGAAGCTCCACCTTGGATGCATTTTGGATTATCTAAAGTAGCCTTGGATGTTACTTGGCTTGTTAGAGTTTGGATTGGGATGTATTTGATGTCTTATATGCTTACGGATGCTACATACGGATGCTCTACCGCCTACATGTTCGGGATGTACTATTGATGTATTGTCTTGGACTTATGTCATTGGCACTGTGTCTTGCCTTGGCTTGAGCGCTTGAGCTCATACATATAACTTTTGTGCCAGTGGGAGCATTCTTGAATGCTTATTAGACATTGAGCAGGCGATACTTTTATGCATTGAGCCGTTACATGCCATTGAGCACAGACACTTGAGACTTTGGGACTTCTTACCTTTTGGGATGATACATCATATGTCTTGGTTCACTATATGCTTATGAGTGAAGTCTCAATTTTGGATCCGTATCTTTGTGAACTAACACCTACTTGTGTCAAGTTTTGGTAGTGGCAGGAACACTTTGCCCCGTTGACTAGGGGGCGTGCCTACTTACTTGTAGATGTTTTTATGAAATACTTGGGATTTGGATTCATGCTTATCGACCGTCATATGCTTATGCTATGCCGCATGATGCGGACTTTGGTTTTGGCAATATCTGATTGCCTTTGGATCCGATTTTGGCACTGTTATCTCTCTTTTACTGAAATCTAAAATTTATTACAACAAGAATATATGTATGGACTGACATGGATTTTTCATGCTAAAACACTCTGAAATGATGTTCTTTCACTACTACTTGGTAGGCAGCAGCTTTGGTTCCACTTTCCTCGCCATTTTCCCTCGATTTTGGTGATTTTTTGGTCATTTTCTACATTAAATAGCAAGCAGTTTTGAACTGTGTACAGTCTTCCAGCCTACATTATGGTGAGTTCGTCCATTGATCATGCTATTTTCAACATCACTAAGCTTGATGGTACAATTTACTCTTATTGGAAGAGCCAGATTTGGCAAGTGTTGGTGCAGAAATCGCAGATCAAACCTTTGAGATTAAGCAGGCATCTGCCTGCAACTATGCCAGATGCAGAATTACTTGAGCTTGATGAGTTATGCAAGTCCACCATTGTATTGTCTCTCACAGAACATGTTCACTACAATGTATTTGAGGAAGAACAAAGTGCATGGCAGTTGTGGGATAAAATCAAGAATCTGTATGACAAGAAAAGTCCAGCGAGTCAAATGTATTGGCTGAAGCAGCTTTTGGATCTACACATGAAGGAGAATGTGACTATGTTTGCTCACTTGAGCCAGTTCCATGCTATACTCAAGAACTTGACTTCGCAGGACATCACTTTTGCAGAGGATGTCACTCCTCTTTTCTTGCTTGGTACTCTTCATGAGTCATGGGATGTATTCCGCACTGCATTATGTGCCTCTACTGCTACCTTGAAATTATTTGATGTTGAGAATGCTCTTTTGCAAGAAGAGGTTAACCGTAAGAATTTGGATGCCTCTCGTGTGTTGCATGCTATGACAGAGAGGCAGGAATGATGGATATGGAAAGCATGGTAGTGGTAGTGGTCGTGGACGGGATTCTCAAAAACCTCAGTCCAAGTCTTGTGGGAAGTCATGTAGCAAATCCCGTAGCAGGAATACAGATGTTACTTGTCACCATTGTGGGAAAAAGGGCCATATTAGGCCACAATGCCATGAACTGCACAATGAGAGGTGCAAAGATAAGGGGAAAGACAAAGTGCAGGATAAGTCTTCTGATCGTAGCATAGTACCTGCAAAGTCCAGTGTTAAAATTGAAGAGATCAATGTTATGCAACCTAAGAATGTTGATGATGATGATTATATCCTAGCAGCTTCTTCTAGTGCTTTGCAGATGATAGAGATACACTCTATGTATGCACAGTGTTGGCTCTTGGACTCAGGTGCATCCTTTCATGTGACACCTTGCCGAGAGTGGTTTCATTCATACCGTACTATTTCAGGTTCTATGCGCTTGGGTGTTGACAGATCTCTTGATATTGTGGGCATTGGTGATGTTAGGCTGTAGTTTCCTTCTGGCAGCAGTTTTGTTATTCACGATGTACGTCATGTACTTGCTTTGACACGCAGTCTCATGTCAGGTGGATAGCTTGATGACGCAGGATATCATGTATGTTTTGGAGACTCTGCATGGCAGATCACTCGTGACAAACTTGTGATTGCGAGGGGTGCCAAGGCTGGTAGTCTCTACCCCTTGATTGTATCAGCTTCTTCCCTTGATCATGTTTTGTCTGTGGGTTCTATCCCACATGTATCTCTTTGGCATGCCCGTTTGGGCCATATGTCTTTGAAGGGAATGAAAATGCTTTCAGGTTTGCAGTACTTACCACCCCTTGATTATGCATGTTTTGATTCATGTGAGCATTGTCTTTATGGCAGGCAGACTAGGTCTATGCATAAGAAGTCTAGTAGGTCACGCATGAGTGAGCCCTTGGCATTGGTACGTTTAGATGTCTGTGGACCCATGCCTTGTCAATCTATGGGTAGTGCAAAGTATTTTGTTACGTTCATAGATGATTTTTCACGAAAAGTTTGGGCTTATCCCATTAAGGTGAAATCCGATGTCTTGGCTGTGTTTCAAAGATGGCTCGTATTGGTTGAGAACCAGTCTAGATATAGGTTAAAATGCCTAAGGACAGATAATGGGGGTGAGTATGTCTCACATGCTTTTGAGCAGTTATGTGATGAGAGGGGTATTAAGCATCAGTTTACCGCCCCCTACACCCCCCAGAATGGTTTGGCTGAGTGGATGAATAGAACCATCCAGGAGCGTGTATGTAGTATGCTTAGCCATGCAGGCCTACCACAGAGCTTTTGGGCTGAGGTAGTTAGTACAGCTGTGCATGTCATAAATAGATCACCCTCTAGTGGTTTGGATTTCCAAGTTGCAGAGGAGGTATGGACTCGTAAACCTCCCTCTTATGTGCATCTCTGTGTCTTTGGAAGTGAGGCATTTTGCCATGTTTCTAGGAACAAGAGAAGTAAGCTGGATCCCAAGAGTGTCAAATGCATTTTCCTTGGTTATGGGGATGCAGGCAAGATGGGTTACTGTCTCTGGGATCTGCAAGTGCGGAAAGTCATCCGCAGTCATGATGTAGTCTTCCATAAAGACAAGATGCATAAGCAGTCTGAGAGAGTTGTTGAGATCTGCAGGGTCATATTTCAGGAGGAGCCGAGGGCTCCCGCATAGCTAGTTGGATAGCCTACAGCTGAAGCAGATGCTCAGTTAGGGTGTTGGACAGGTAGTTGGGCAGGTAGCAGAGCTTGCCGTGAGACAGTCTACTAGAGACAGACATCCACCTAATAGATTTCAGCCCTCGATGCATTATGTCTTGGTTACAGATGTAGGAGAGCCTTTAACCTATGATGAGGCTATGCGCAGGGGTAACAGTCACTCCTGGGAGAGGGCTATGCAGTCTGAGATAGACTCCCTGCATAAGAATGATACTTGGGATTTGGTTTCCTTGCCTACAAGCAAGAAGGCTTTGCCATGCAAGTAGGTGTACAAGCTAAAAAGTACCCCTCAACACCCCAATCCGGCATATAAGGCTAGATTGGTAGCAAAGGGTTTTAAGCAGGAGCATGGTGTGGACTTTGATGAGGTCTTTTCTCCTGTGGTTAAGAAGACCACCCTACGCTTAGTCTTGGCTTTGGTTGCTCAGCTTGACTTGGATTTATACCAGATGGATGTGAAGACGGCTTTCTTACATGGGAAATTGCATGATGAGATTTATATGGAGCAGCCTAAGGGCTTTGCAAAACCTGGCAGGGAGCACCTAGTGTGCAAATTGAAGAAAAGACTTTATGGCTTGAAACAGGCACCTAGGGAGTGGTATCATAAGTTTGATGCCTTTATGCAGTCACAAGGCTACAGCCAGAGTGCTATGGATCCGTGTCTCTACATGAAGAAAGCCCGTGATGGTTCTTTATTGATTCTGGTACTCTATGTGGATGATATGCTGATAACAGGGAAAGCTCATGATGAGCTACATGCTCTTAAGGCTTAGCTCAAGAAGAGCTTTGAGATGAAAGATCTGGGACAGGCCGCTCATATACTTGGTATGCACATTAGATGCGACAGGCATCAGGGACTCCTTTACTTGTCACAGAGGGAGTACATTCATAAGGTCCTTGAGCGCTTCTGCATGCAGGACGTAAAGCCTATTGGCTGTCCATTGCCTTCTTATGTGAAGGTATCACAGGCTGATTGTCCACAGACAGATGAGCAGAGGGCCGAGATGGCCAAGATTCCCTATGCATCTGCAATGGCCAGTCTTATGTATGCCATGATAGCCACTCTTCCAGATATTGCCTTTGCAGTTGGTGTTGTGGCACGCTATATGGCTACACCTGGAAAGAAGCATTGGGATGCCATAAAGGGTATCATGAGGTACCTCAAGGGCACTACAGATATGTGCATATGCTATAGCAGCCAGGATACAGGAGTCATGGGGTACACTGACTCTAATTATGCAGGACACGCAGATAGTAGGAAGTCCACTTCCGGCTATGTATTCACCTATGCTGGAGGTGCTGTTTCTTGGATGTCCAGGGTGCAGAAATACATGGCCCTTTCTACTATAGAGGCCGAGTATGTTGTAGCCACTGAGGCTTGCAAGGAGGCCATTTGGTTGGGTTGTTCAGTGCTGACCTTGGTATTGATGCTATCCCTACACTGCATTCGGATTCTATGAGTGCTATTCAGTTAGCCAAGAATCCGAGTCAAGAATCCGATCTTCCATGCGAAGACGAAACACATTGAGGTGAGATATCACTTCATACGTCGGGTCATTGAGGACAAGTCTGCTGATCTTGTCAAGATCTTGACTGACGAGAATTGTGTAGATCTGCTCACAAAAAGCCTCTCTACAGAGCGCTTTGCCTTCCTTAGGAGGTTGATGGGTGTGGGATGAGATGATGTCTTTCCTCATCCTGTTGTACATGTGTACATATTGCACTATCTATTTTCTTTTTCTTATCACTCCTCACTGGGGCAGATTCGCCTTTAAGTGGGAGGTTGTTGGGGGTAAAGGCGCCTCTGCCTAGCCGTCCGTGTATTACTACACTGACAGTCACCGCCACTACACACTGTAGGTGGCAGGCACTCGTCACCGTCACTTTATTCTTTATTCTTTTAGTAACAGTTTGAATAAAGGAAGGTCTGGTCACACATTGTGGCTATTGGAGTTCCCATTTCTAGTCTCTCCCTTTCTTGCTCTTGCTCTCCCGCCATAGCTCTCGAGTCCAACCTTCGATCCGTCGCTCCTTTCACTTCTCGACCTATTGAGGCACCATCAGGGCATTGACATTGAGGTATTGCTTCATTATTTTAGAGTTTTATTTCAGTCCACAGGTCTAGGAAAACACCGCAGCCACCATTGAAGCTTCCAACCTTCATATCCCTTTGCCCCCGGTTATGGGCTGCTAGCGGCTTATTCCCAGGCCCCCTTGGCTCATGTTTGAGCCCTCCAACCACCCCAAAGTTGCCACATGGACCAACAGGACAAGCAGTAACTCCACGCAGATTTGTGTCTTTTTGGGCAGCCACACAGTCAGCCACTTCAACTCTAGCTCCAGCTTGGCATTGATCACTTGTTCATGCTCCATTTCGGACTTTTTGCACATGTATTCATACTTGGCACTGATCCTTTGAGATTAGGCATTGGTTGGTGGTTGAAAACAATGTTTCAGGACTATTATAAATAGTCCATAGACATTTGATGCTAGTGCTACATTCACAATTTATGCCTATGCTTGTTTGGGCATGACTACATAACCGGTTTGATGCTTATTGCATCCCGATTGACTTGGGGATTGAAGCTACATGTAATGCTATGATTGTGGCCTGATTGTAGGGCTGGAAATACTCAGTTTATAATAGTAAATGCATGCTGAATACTCTTGGGCTGAAGCTATCTTTCATGCTTTGACATATGCCTATTGGTTCTGGGTGTATGTCTTGGGTTATGCTATGATGTATTGATCATCGAGGGATGACTTTGAGCTTGTCATTGGATCCAAATTCTTTTGGAAGCTTGAGCTTATTTCAGCCCGCACTTATTGACATTGGTCTATGCTTGACAGTGGTCAGTGCTTTGACAGTTATATGCTATTTGGGTATATGCTTACCCGACGCTTATGGCTTGATGCATTTGTCTTGGCACAGTGTACCATGTACTTGTTGAGCTTTAGTGCTCTCTGAAGACTTGGCTTGGATTCTCATTTGCTATTCTAGAATTTTGTATTGGATGTCATTTTGGTTGTCATAGATATTTATTCGGGATCTATGTCTTGCTTATGGATGCTACCTACAATTGTCTTGTAGCCGTCATGCTCTTGGGATGCTATTGAGACACTATCTTGGTTACCTATCTTTGGCACTTTGACTTGGTTTGATTGAGCTGTTGAGCTCGTTTATCTGTCTTTTGTGCTAGTGGGAGCATCTTGTATGCTTGACTGACATTAGGCACGAGGTTTATGCTATTTTGAGCATTTTGCAGATACTTGAGACTTTGGGATCTCTTACACTTAAATGTTGCATGGTTCATGCACTGATATCTTGGAGTTTCTTTTGACCTGAGCTTGGGCTTTGCACTCTTGTGAGTATACACCTACTGGCGTCAGGTCTTGCTAGTGTTGTGTATACTTTGCCTTATTGTCCAGGGGTATGCCTACTCTCACTGATGGATGCTTTGGTGACATGTTTGGGTGTTTGCTCAGGGTCTTGATGACTGTTTGGTGCTGATTTATGCCCATTTATTGCTGGTTATGTCTTGGTTGTCATTTATTGACTTGATGTAGTGATTTGGTTAGAAATTGACTCTCATAGTACCCTGCTATCATTTATTATAGCAAGCATATAACTCCGGATTGACATGGATTTTTCATGCTAAAATATTTTGAAATGATGTACTTTCACTAGTACTTGGTGGGCAGTAGCTTTGGTTACACTTTTCTCGCATTTTCTCTCGATTTTGGTGATTTTTTTGTCATTTTTTACAATAAACAGCAAGCATTTTTGAACTTCTATACTCTGTTGAGATATCGAGCTCCACTCGTGATATGCCAGGGTGACCATTGTGCATTTATGTCACCGACGTGTTAGTTGCAGATGCGGTTGGTACATCGCCCATGAATAATAGCTACATGACAGCTATCCTTATCTACTCTAGTTCGTGGCTCAATTAGTATGCCACCTTAGTTAGTTGAGTTTGGTTTGAGACCCATATATAGGGTTCTTCTATTTCTTTGTACTAGAGTTCTTTTTTGGCTTACACAACTAAGAAGAGGAAAACTGTTTTCAGCCTCCACCCTTGTGTGTATTCCCCCATTGTGTAAGCAAGAAAGCTACAAGTGAGACTTCTTCCTTCTCTCCCACAATCTTGACATACTCTTCCAGCTTGCATTATGGAAAGTTCATCCACTAATCATGCTATTTTAAACATCACTAAGCTTGATGGTACGAATTACTCTTATTGGAAGAGCCAGATTTGGCAGGTATTGGTGCAGAAATCGCAGATCAAACCATTGAGGTTCAGTAGGCAACCGCCTGTAACTATACTAGATGAGGAATGGTTTGAGCTTAATGAGTTATGCAAGTCCACTATTGTATTATCTCTCACAGAACAGGTTCATTACAATGTATTTGAGGAAGAATAGAGTGCATGGCAGTTGTGGGATAAAATCAAGAATCTCTATGACAAGAAAAGTCCAGCGAGTCAGATGTATTGGCTAAAGCAGCTTATGGATCTGCGCATGAAGGAGAAAGTGACTATGTCTGCTCACTTGAGCCAGTTCCATGCTATACTCAAGAACTTGACTTCGCAGGACATCACTTTTGCAGAGGATGTCACTCCTCTTTTCTTGCTTGGTACTCTTAATGAGTCATGGGATGTCTTTCGCACTGCATTATGTGCCTCTACTGCTTCCTTGAAATTTTATGATGTTGAGAGTGCTCTTCTGCAGGAAGAGGTTAACCATAAGAATTTGGATGCCTCTCGTGTGTTGCATGCTATGAAAGTTAGAGGCAGGAATGATGGATATAAAAAGCATGGCAATGGCAATGTCCATGGACGGGATTCTCAGAAATCTCCATCCAAGTCTTTTGGGAAGTCACATAGCAAATCCCGTGGCAGGAATGCAAATGTTACTTGTCACCATTGTGGGAAAAAGGGCCATATTAGGCCACAATGCCATGAACTGCACAATGAAAGGTGCAAAGATAAGGGGAAAGACAAAGTGCATGATAAGTCTTCTGATCGCAGCATAGTACCTGCAAAGTCTAGTGTTAAAATTGAAGAGATCAATGTTATGTAGCATGAGGATGTTAATGATGATGATTATATCCTTGCCGCTTCTTCTAGTGCTTCGCAGATGACAGAGATACACTCTATGTATGCACATTGTTGGCTCTTGGACTCAGGTGCGTCCTTTCACGTGACACCTTGCCGAGAGTGGTTTTATTCATACCGTAGTGTTTCGAGTTCTGTGCGCTTGGGCGATGACAGTTCTCTTGATATTGTGGGCATTGGTGATGTTAGGCTGCAGTTTCCTTATGGCAGCAGTTTTGTTATGCAGGATGTACATCATGTACCTGCTTTGACATGCAATCTCATATCAGTTGGACAGCTTGATGACGCAGGTTATCATGTATCTTTTGGAGACTCTGCATGGAAGATCACTCGTGGCAAACTTGTGATTGTGAGAGGTGCCAAGGGTGGCAACCTCTATCCCTTGACTGTATCCGCTTCTTCCCTTGATCATGTTTTGTTTGTGGGTTCTATCCCACATGTATCTCTTTGGCATGCCCGTAGTACTTACCACCCCTTGATTATGCATGTTTTGAAAATGCTTAGTCTTGGCTTTGGTTGCTCAGCTTGACTTGGATTTATACCAGATGGATGTCAAGACGGCATTCTTACATGGGGACTTGCATGATGAGATCTATATGGAGCAGCCTAACGGCTTTTCAGAACCTGGCAGGGAGCACCTAGTGTGCAAATTGAAGAAAAGCCTTTATGGCTTGAAACAGGCACATAGGAAGTGGTATCATAAGTTTGATGCCTTTATGCAGTCACAGGGCTACAGTCGGAGTGCTATGGATCCGTGTCTTTACACGAAGAAAGCCCGTGATGGTTCTTTATTGATTCTGGTACTCGATGTGGATGATATGATATTAGCAGGGTTAGCTCATGATGAGCTAGATGCTCTTAAGGCTCAGCTCAAGAAGAGCTTTGAGATGAAAGATCTCGGACAGGCCTCTCATAGACTTGGTATGCACATTAGACAGAGCAGACATCAGGGACTCTACTTGTCACAGAGGGAGTACATACATAAGGTCATTGAGCGCTTCCGCATGCAGGATGTAAAGCCTATTGGTTGTCCATTGCCTTCTTATGTGAAGGTATCACAGGTTGATTGTCTGCAGAGAGATGAGCAAAGGGCTGAGATGGCCAAGATTCCCTATGCATCTGTAGTGGGTAGTCTTATATTTGCCATGATCGCCACTCATCCAGATATTGCATTTGCAGCTGGTGTTGTAGCACGCTATATGGCTACACCTAGCAAGAAGCATTGGGATACCGTAAAGGGTATCATGAGGTACCTCAAGGGCATTGCAGATATGTGCATATGCTATGGCAGCTAGGATACATGAGTTGTGGGGTACACTGACTCTGATTATGCAGGACATGCAGATAGTAGAGAGTCCACTTCCAGCTATGTATTCACCTATGCTGGAGTGCTATTTCTTGGATGTCCAGGGTGCAGAAATGCACATCCCTTTCTACTACAGAGGCTGAGTATGTTGCAGCCACCACTGAGGCTTGCAAGGAGGCCATTTGGTTGGGTCATTTGGTTGCTGACCTTGGTATTGATGCTATCTGTACACTGCATTCGGATTTTATGAGTGCTATTTAGTTAGCCAAGAATCTGGTCTTCCATGCGAAGACAAAACACATTGAGGCAAGGTATCACTTCATACGTGGGCTCATTGAGGCCATTTGGTTGGGTCGTTTGGTTGCTGACCTTGGTATTGATGCTATCCCTACACTGCATTTGGATTTTATGAGTGCTATTTAGTTAGCCAAGAATCCAGTCTTCCATGAGAAGAGGAAATACATTGAGGTGAGGTATCACTTCATACGTGGGCTCGTTGAGGACAAGTCTTTGACCTTGTCAAGATCTCGACTAACCAGAATCTTGCAGATCTACTCACAAAAAGCCTCTCTACAGAGCGCTTTGCCTTCCTTAGGAGGTTGATGGGCGTGGGATGAGATGACGTCTTTCCTCATCCTATTGTACATGTGTACATGTTGTACTATCCTTTTTTTCTTTTTCTTTTCACTTCTCACTAGTGCAAATTCACCTTTAAGTGGGAGGTTTTTGGGGGTAAAGGCGCCTCTGCCTAGCTGCCCATGTATTACTACACTGACAATCACCACCATTGCACATTGCAGGTGGCGAGCACCCGTCACCGTCACTTTATTGTTTATTCTTTTAGTGACATTTTGAATAAAGGAAGGCCTGGTCACACATTGTGACTGTTGGAGTTCCCATTTCTTGTCTCTCTCTTTCTTGCTCTTGCTCTCCTGCCATAGCTTTTGAGTGCAAGCTTCGATCCTTCTCTCCTTTCAGTTGGGCAGCACTAGGTGGAATAGAAATAGATATTTACAATTTGGGAAATACCTCTTTTAGTTTCTTGGTGTACACTCAAGTATTCTCATGGGGCTCTTGACATGTCACATTTAAATAGCCAATACTGACCACACCTCGCAGAGACAAACTCTCATCTCGGAAGGCTACAAAAAATAAATGGATCATGATTATGGTCTTGACTTCCAAGCCATGGTACCACATTCTAGCTCTTTCTTTTAGAGTTGTTGAAAAACATCATGAGATGTCCTTTGTCCTAAAGTAGACAATTAAAAATTAATTTCTTGAACTCACTTATGTTAAGCTCTACATCTTTCTATGTGAACTCATCAAAGATGGGTAGAGGAAAACGTAGGGATGGAAAATTTGGTGTTCTTGCAGGTATTGCAATGGGCTGTACCATGATGACGATCGGGTTTTATCAGGGTTTGTATCAGTGGGATTATACTCCCACTCGAGGTAGATTGACTTTTTGGAGAAAGGGGAATGCTAGATCTTCCTTCTCCGTCTGATGGACTAACAGGGATATTGATTGGGTCAACAAGACCTCTCCTTCTTAAAGGTATCGATGTCAAGACCAAAACTAAGCCCCAACATTGACTCTAAGGCTCTAGCCAGGCCTTTATGCTCAACCAAAATGCCTCACCTCCTTGTGATGTATAGAGAATATGCTTTCTAATCTAACTTATACATGTGTTTGTACTGTTTATAGTCCAAGCGATCCCTTCCCAACTCCTCACAGGGAGTACCCAAACATAATGGTGCCTAGCACCCCCGTAGCACCTACACAAGAAGCACCCCTCGGCTAACCCACTATGGCTTTCCTACACCTTGGGGATTGGATCCAAGATGCACTATTTAAACATAAAGCATGTACGACACATAATCCTCTTTTTATACAAATCGTTCCTAAAGATGAAGTAAATCCTCACTGAAACAATCCCCAAAGAAATGAATGTACTAAACCTACAACTTGGGACTTCTCACGCTCTCAACGTGGGTCAACATTTAGGAAACCAAGTGCTATGCAACCTAGGAGTTGATACTCGTTTGATACCATGTATATAGAATGTCATGCAAAGGTGAATGCCCACGAGTGCACAAACAATTTATTTAATTAAATCAACAACATGGATGTGTACAACCAATTCTTTTCATAATTTTCATACTACTAGCATATTTTCTTTGATTCATAAGGGACATCACCAAGGCTACTCATGCTACTGAACCCTTTAACTTTTAAAATAAATGTGTTCTATATTTAAAATGCATTGCAAGAATCAGATTTCAACCTATATTTAGCACTCATGATCCCTCCCCTTCCTACCATTTAATGTTATGCTTGTGGTGGTAGGTATAGAGGATGTTTTCATGTCATTTTCTTGTCTAAAAAGCAATAAATCATTCACTATAACATGAAAATTGGGCTAAGCTTAGACCTCATACCGCCTTAGCCCATCATACATTCCACAAACACATTCAAAATTTTTATCAATTTTTGGCTCATAAATTTTTTCCATGGAAAAATCTATTTTTCTTGATTTATTTTAAATAAATTTTTGTGTTTCTCTAGTTTTTTGAGTCAACAAATTAAGTCACACCCTAATCCATCTTAACATTCAATTTCACCCCACAAAAACACAATTTGATTGTCAGAAATGATGAAAACACCATTTTTCTTTAAAAATACACTTTTCAAATGTTAAAAAATTAATAACTCATAATTATGAGTAAAAATTCTAAATTTTACAACACACAACTCTCAAATATATTTCAACTAAGCAACAAAAAAGTTTTTGTTGCACATGAATGAGAATTGCATCATAAGTTATCAAAAAAGATTTGAATTTCCATTGAAAAAGGGCTTACTGCCTTTCCTCGTGTTTTGAAAATTAATATTTGCACTTTTAGATAGCTACTGAACCTGTGATTGATCCTCAAACCATGTTGGCCATCATTCCTCGACATCCACATGATCCGTTCACAATTGGACGACCAATCTTCGTTCCAATCTCTTCACATTTACTTGTGCATGAACCATTCTCCAAGAGAGAAAGGAGATAGAAATATTGATTTCTAAATTCCCTCTACAATCCACCATTTTTGCACAGAGACAAGAAATTGAGAGTTAAAAAATGGAGAAGGAGGTTGGTATGATTAGATTGGTGGGTTGTTTGTAGCCTCCCAATCCCCCTCTCCCCCAAATCCTCGTCGTTGTGCAAGCGGACCCTTTTTTTCACAAAAAAAGCCCCCCCCCACGATTCGTCAATTTTTTGTTTCGGGGGGGGGGGGAGTACGCCAAGGGTCATACCCTCTCATGTCTCCCCCCAAGTTACTTTCACTTTCTCCCTTGGTCCTTTGTGCTCAGCTTCCAGCTACTCCCTTGTTCAATGCCTGATTCCACTTTTGAGCATGTCCATCTTTAAGTCCCAAACTACTTGAAACTTTTCCTACTTCAATCTGATACTCAAAAAAATTATGAAAAATCTGCAACCACTATAAGGTCTGTCTTTTGAAGTGATTTAAATTCCCATCTTCCACGGCCACTTAAAATTGTAACGGATCCGTGTCTTTCGCTTCCATCGAGCTTTGAATTCCACATTAAATTCTCATCATTTGGCACTTGTATGGCATTTCCTCAATGTTTAAATTCCGCTCTCATTGGCAACCACGAGATAGGGTGACTCAGCCCATCGAATCCATGAAATTGATTTTCACATAAAGAAACTATCAAGAGCATCAAGTTGCTTCAAAGAAGAATACATAACAAAATACAAACATAGCTCTCACCCTACCCCATGATCAAATCAAGGCATAAAGATCCACAATGGATAGGTCAAGTATAACCTAATAGAGATCCAGAGCTAGCCGATAACCAACTGCTCCAACATAGATAACAAGTTGAAGAGAACTATCAAAGAAGTCATCCTAAGTGGTGGTTTGAACTACCTACCTATAACCTAGGACAACTTGACCAAGAGCTCCTACTAAGCGAGGACTCCTATAGCTTGCTAATCTTTCATTCCCAAATACTTTTGAGTCATCACTTTTTAATACTTCAAGACTTGATACTCGGGCATATAAAAATGAGGGATCTAAGCATAGTGACCTAAGGAGAACAAGGCATCGGCCTCAAGTATTGACTCGATATCCAAGAACCTACCAAGCCCTCACAAGGCCACACTAAATCCTTTTATCCTTCCACTTACTTTTATTTTCACTCCAACCATCCTTATTTATTTTATCTAGCTAGACATCATCCCCACAAGACAAGACATTGGCCTCGGATCTGTTAATCGTCCCCAGAATCCTATCAGGCCTTTGTAAGGCAATGATTATCTACTCTTTGATTTTTCTTTTGTTTCATTTATTTTCCTTTTGTTCAAGGGTTAGAACCCCTTTTTACACACCTTCTTATACTATAGTCTTCGTATATAGGCATTGTTTTGGCTCTTTCTTTTATTTAGCATGCTTCTCTAGCTGCCTCACAACTAGCAAAAACTCCTAGAAATAGCTACCTAGTAGGCTAGTAGGATAGTGTCACTAGGACTACCTTCTAAAACAATTCTTAGGATGCTCGACAATGTCTTTATATGAGGTAGATGATTACTTAAACCTCCCCAAGCACACCTATCCTTACCTTGGAACTTCATGCCTTGACTGCTAGTTCCCAACAAAATAAAAATCCCCACATACACATAATCATTCAGCATAAAGGGAAAGACTAATAAATGAAATATATCACATAGACTTGGCCACAAGAAGCATCGGTGCAGGAAGAGGCTCGCTCCAAGTACTCCATCAAATCTGTATGGTACAATACTAAAACAAGAAACATTAATTGTACCCGCACCATATAAATGCATGGTCCTCTTGTCCTAATTAAATAAAATATTAAACTCTACGAAAATGGCCCTCTTGCCATAATGAAATAAAACATTAATCACACCATTCAGTAGTTTATTATTACTGAAAATAAACTCTTCGTCCCCGCATAACTTTGCTGAAGCACAAAACTAGACCAAGGATATGGGCTACTCAAACCCTACCATAACTGCATCAAATTATTATCCAAGCCCTCGCATAAATGGCAAGGGGTGTTTGACGAATATGACATTGAAAAATCCTATGCGCCCACGATAGAATAGGAAGGTGATCAAGTACTACCTAACTCATAACCCAAACTAGCCAATCGACGTCCAAAATAGGACATGCCAATAAGAAGTCCCCATAGTAGTCTTGGGCTAATATCTAAAGGTAATTGTAAGAGCCCCTCAGGACCATAGTTAAAAAAGACATCTTCAACAAAATCATAATTGGCCAGCAAATCTACAAAGCAATTCCATTGTCAGGGAATCGGCTAGTAAATCACTATCTCAAACATTTGCAACATATCCAAGGCTACATGTTGGTACATCTGCAAAATGGGATCCCTCACACTAAAGGTCCCATTCAAGTGGTTGATCACTAGTTGGGAGTCACCTTTTACTAATAAATGGAAGATACCACAATATTGGGCTATATTCAGCCCCATGATTAAGGCCTTGTATTTTTCCATATTATTAGTTAAAGAGTTTCCTAAATATACTCCCATTTTTATAACAATTCTATGCCAAGGATCTTTAATGACTACTCCCACACTTACATGTTTAGCGAGCCTTCGAGAAGCTCCGTCAAAATATAGAGTATAGACCCAATCTTCATTGATAGGCCACACCATATCAATCAACCTACTCATACTTATGATAGTCAAAGTTGAGCTGAGAGAGAGGATGTATAGCAGGTACAATTTCTCCTTCCTCACCAAACTCAATAGGGACACTAACAAGAACCTTGTGACAATGGTGGCAATAGACCTTAATACCCCAAGTAAAAGATTTGTCTTGGTACTTAGTGATATGATAACCTTTACTCGACTAGATAATTCAACCTTGGTGGTAATAATGCTCTAAGTGCACGCGTTCAAGATAAGGAATGATTCTACCTATCCAATTGTCTTGGTACCCACTATAGGTTTAAGCTAGATTCTAGAAGACCTGCAAAGGCACCAAGTCTGGAGTCAGCCCTTACATATACTAAGGCTTCAACTTATTAAAGTTCACTTTATTTTTAAACTTTCCCCCTTGCAAATCCACTAAAAGGGTTGTAGACCCATTCTTTCCTATCCGAACAATCTTATATGACTATCCCATTTAGGTTCTAGCTTGCTAGGGAATAACTCACAATATAACACCAACTGACCCTTCATGAATTCATATTTTGTAGCTCGAAGGTCATGGAGTGCTTTTATCCTCTTCTTCTCTACTTCTTGATGTAACAAAGTCTATAGTTGGATTCCATCAAGATGTGTAAGAGAATCGAACCTTTATTCCAATGCTTTTGCCTCACCCAATGAATGATTTAGACCAAACCTCATTGTGGGTAACTCCATTTCTTAGGGTAAGACACACTTCTCCCCATATACCAACTTCAATGGGGTGTGGCCTATTGCTCTCTTAAATGTCGTGTTGTAAGCCTAGATAGCCACATGAAGTTTCTTATCCCAATCGAGCTTACCCTCGGATACTGTCTTGGATAAAATACCCAAAAGCTATTTATTACTACTCTCCACTTGTCCATTTGCTTAGGGATTATATAGGGTAGTTTTATTGTGTTTAATTTTAGCACTTCCGTCAAGGCTTCTATGACCTTGTTCAAAAAGTGTGTCCCATGATCAGACACTAACTCTTTCAATGAATTGAAATGGCACACAATTTGTTCCATGACAAAACTAGCCATCTCCTTGGTATTATCCTTCATCGTAGTTTGAGCTTCAGACCAATTTGTAAAGTACTCTATTGCCACAATGATGTAATGCTTCCACATAGTTGATGAAGGATGTATAGGTCCAATGAAATTAATGCCCCACTTCTCGAATGGTAATATAGCCATGATAGGAGTCAGTGGGCACTTCCTATTCTCCCTAATGTCATGTCTCTAACATGTGTCACATCTCTTGACATACAGAAAAGCATCGTGGAAAATGGATGGCCACCAATATCTGGCTCTCAAAGCTTTCTGTGCAGTTAACCATCCAGCAAAGTGCTCTCCACAAGTAGAGTCATGGCACTCCTCTCAGATAAATGAGACCTCATAAGGTAGGACATATCAATGATAAACCTCATCAACCCCTTCCTAGTATAGTGTTCCTGCAATCAAGGAAAATTTCAAGGCTTTTTGTCTAAATTTCCTCTTTTCAAACTTTGATAAAGCAGATCTAGCCCTTTCTTGTAGTTATATAATGTTATGGCAGCATACTAAGATGGGATGGAGGCTGTATCAATTTTGAATAGACCCTCAAGGTCATTACCTTTAGCCAAGACTTCATTTGGCTCTCCAAAATCCGTAAGACATTCAAGGATGCCCTGAAACTTCGGTGGCCTACTCCTAATTTCATAGTCAAATTCCTACAAGGTGATCAACCATTTTACTAGATAGTCAGGTGGCAGCAACTTATTCATCAATAGCCTTAATCCCTCTTCCTTCATATAAAATACCACCTTTTCATAAAGGATGTAATGCATGAATTTCTTTGTTGCAAATACCATCCCAAGACACAAATTCTCCATGTAGGTGTAATGAATCTCGAATATCCCCAATTTATGGCTAGCAAATGCAATTGGATAATACTACTTCTCCTCCCAAATCTGGGCTAAACAACGCCAATTGATGCTATGCACTATGGCTGTTGAAAATATATAGAAGACCTTACCCCTTTTGGGTACTTTCAGGACCGGTGCTTTCACTAGTTCCTGCTTTACATCCTCAAAGGATACTTGACATGGGCCACTCCAAACAAACCAACAATTAAAGGACAATAGATTTGTCAATGGCAATATCCTCTTTGCCAGTGCATTGATAAATATTTGATAGTACCCCACTAATGACAGAAAGCTATGTACTTCTTTAGGACTATGTGGCAGACTCATAGCGACAATAACCTTTATCTTTTCAAGATTGGTTGCAATACCAACGAAGTTAACCATATGGCCCAATAGCAGCCATAGGGCCCTCCAAAACGCACTTTCTTGGATTAAGAGCAATGCAAAACTATTTACAATACTCAAAATATTTTCTTAAAATAATCAGTTGTCTCTCCCTTATGGTAGCTGCCCCCAAATCATTAATAAGTATTTTCAACTCCTTTGCGATATATCACCAAAAGTCTTATCAATAGTACATTGCCAAAAACCCGATGCATTGCATAACCCAAATTCCATAACATGATATGCAAAGGTTCCAAATACATTAATAAATGTCGTTTTTAATGTGTCCTCCTTTGCAATAGCCATTTGGTTATATCCAACAAAGCAATCCATGAATGAATAAATATCTCTACCTGCTACTTGATCCAGAATTTGATCAATATATGGCAGTGGATAGTAATCTTTGACCAAATGTTTATTGAGCTCCCTAAAATATATGAAATTTTGAATTTTTTTTCCTGATAAATACCAGAAGACACCACTTTGTGTGTTGTACAAGAAATATCAAGTCAGGCTTACACAATTTTTGCAACTCCTCAAATAGTCCCTCCCTTAGTTCAAAAGGCATATGCCTCACTTTTTGTCGCACAAGGTAGCTAGCTTCCTTCAAGGGAATGGTATACATAGCTAGACTAGGAGGAATACCTCTCAGCTCATCATAGCTCCAGGTGAAGATATCACAAAGTTCTTGGATCAAGGAACGTAGTCCTTCCTTTGTTCCAAATTGAGCACAGACTCTAATTTAAATAGTCATGGATCACCCAATGTATCAAGGTCCAACTCAATCACATCCACGTCTCTTATTCTAACTTGAGCTTCTATCAGCTCATTTTAAGTCACCCGGTAGGTATCCTATGTATAGTGGATCCCTCTTTTGATTCATCACTTTTAACAAAGTCCCACTACCATATGGATCCTCTAATGCATCTAATTTTGATGAAGATAAAGGTACTTTCTCACTTTGAGGGGATTCAAGATATGCATCAATTATCACACGTCACGCACCTCTGCCAAAAATTAGATGACCAGCGGTTATATCAACTTGACAATCAGATTACAAGATCCATGGCCTTCCTAATAATACTTGATAGCTGGGCCGACCTATAAATGTGATAACCCTAAAGTTCACAATGCATTCCACATTAGCAATAGTCACATGAACTTTGGTAATGCAACCTTCATGTTAACCTAAACTATCATCGACCATTTGGAGAATTGTGGAGGCATCCTTTTGGATTTCTAGTCCTACTCTTTCCATCAATTCTGAGCTCATAATGTTGACGGAGGACCCGATATCCACAATGGCATGTTCCATTAATATGCGGTCAACTTATGCTACTACCCTTTGGCAATGATTTTCAGCATGTTCAAACCAATCATTTCCCACTTGAGCTATTCCCAAGGGCTCAATGATATACCCAATGTGAAGAATCTTCTTGAACTCATTACACACTCCTGGAGATAACTTGATCAATTGCATGAGATTTACATCACACTTTACCTTGCAAAGAGAACTTGCTAAATCAAATTCATGATAGTTAGCAATGGTTCTCTTCTCCCACCAGACCATTTTTTCACTTGATCTTGTTGAAGAGACTTTAGTGCCTCTTTCTTATCTTTTACCTTCTTCTTTATTAGCACCTTATTGGGGTCAGCTTTGCCATCAACTGCTTTTAGAGGACCGGCTTCCAGATCAGGGTGAAGGACTTGCGTCCCCTTATCATCTTGTTTATCTCAACAAGTTTTACATTATCCTTGTCACCCTCTTAACATTTTTTCCTCTTGTAATGGCTTGCAAATTGGAACCCTCAGTGGCATTAACACACACAACTTCGATAAGGATGACATCATTACAAATGGGCAACTTCTTTACAATAGCTTTCCCTCTTTGCAGTATTTGTTTTGGTCCCTCATCTTGTTGAAGGTTGTTCCCTTGTGCTTGATGATTTATTGGACCTTCAGCTTACTCCCTTGTTGAAGAGAGCTAACCTTAGTCTAGCAAGTACTAGCTAAATGGTTGGACTTCCCGCATATGTCACATTTGACATTAGGGCAGTTTCTTGAAAAGTGTTGAATGCCACACCACTTACAATGAAATCTTGATGGACTATTCTCTTTAGGGAGTTGACTTTTTATCAAGTTTTGCTGCTTCTTTAGGAAATTAACGTCTGCAGCTATTTGTATATATTATTTTGTTATCATATTAGTATAATGCTTCACCATGTCTTTGACTTTGCCAAGAAGTTTTGATGCACTAGACTCATAACCGTGATCCTCTACTTATCGTTCAGTTAGTCTACCACAGCTGCTTAGGAATCAACTATACTGATTGATTGGAATGGCATTAGGGTTTGTCATCTGGCTTTCATTATTTAGTGGAGCCATATGGCTAGCTATCCACATGGTCACATTACTAGAAGGGGCTAGTAGCACATGGGCACACTTCACACTATGCTTTCTCTCCCCCCCTCCACCCTCATATATATATATGTATATATATATATATATATGTATATATATATATATATATATATATGCATACATATATATATATATATATATACATACATACATACATACATACATACATACATACATACATACATACATACATACATACATACATACACACACACACACACACACACACATATATATATATATATATATATATATATATATATATTCTCTCTCTCTCTCTCTATCTCTCTCTCTATTCCCTCTTATTGTCGTCATTTTATCTCTCCTTCTCCACCCTCTATCTCTCTAACTCCCTTGCCCCTCTTCTCTTTTTTCCTCCTTACTTTGGCCTCAAAACTAGCCGCAAATACATGCAACAACCTTATCACTTGCATCAAATGCTTGGATGCTACCTTCACCACGTTTGCTAAAATCTACAAATGGTTGGATTTAGGCTTCCTCAATGAGCCATTAGCAACAAAAGTACACTCCTTGCCATGCACTTGGTAGGAATATGAAATCATCTTTGTCAAGATTCTCAAGGTGGGTCTTGACTTCCACCGGTCAATTCCAAATTATTTCCAAGCCGCCCTAGACTCTAATTCAAGTTTTCCCTAGAGACATAAGCCACTTGCAATCATGACTCTATCTCCTCTACTCATGTAATCACAGTATCAATGTCAACAAGAGCAACACTACTCAATTGCACTTGGATATTAAAGTCCAATCCATGTAAAAAGTACTAGAATTGAGTAGCATCTAAAATGGGAATATACGTTTGCAATTTAGGAAACACTTCTTTTAATTTCTTAGCATACACTCAAAAATTCTCACGAGGTTCTTGATGTGTTACATTGAGAACACGTAGCCAATACTGACCACCTCTCTCAAAGGCAAACTCTCTTCAGAAGGACGCAAAAAATAGATCAATTCTAGTAATGGTTCTAGCTTCTAGACTTCGATACCATTCTATAGCCCTTCCTTGCAGAGTCGTATTAAAAAACATAATCATATGTCCCTCATCTTTGGATTCAATAGTTGACCATTAACTTTTGGAACTCATTAATGTGAAGCTCTACATCTTCCTATGCTAAACCATTAAAAATGGGTAGAGGGAATCCTAAGGCTAGTAGATTCGGTGTCCTTGCAGGGATTGCAATAGGTTACACCATGACGACAATCGAATTTGCTAAGGGTCTTTGAACTGGTGGATCTACTACCCCACTCAAAGTGGGTTGACCAATTGGGAGGGGGAAAGTACTAGAGCTTCCTTCTCCTCCTAAAGAATTGCTCATAGAACAAGGATTGCTAAGACCCCCCTCATAGGGATATCAAGTTTCTCTGTTGAGGAGAATAGCTCCTAATGATTTTGGCCCTCCGTCTAGCCCTTTTAGCTCTTTCTTACTTCCAAATCTCGGCTTGATGGTCTTTTGGATATGTTTCACTATCTTTTGGCATACACTAATTAACTGGTCCCTATCAACCAAGATTTGGAAATCATTAGTAGCTTCCAGCAAATGCACCACCTTTCGGGACCAAAATTGGGCCCAATAACTAGCTCTAAGGCTCTAGCCGGTCGGGCCTCAATGTTCAACCAAAATACCCCATGGTCTCACAGCCAAGAGTGTATAGAGAATACGCTCTCTAATCTAAGTTACACATACATTTGTATAGTTTATAGTCCAACAGATCCCTTCCCAACTCCTCACAAGGAGTACCCAAACATAATGGTGCCTAGCACCCCATAGCACATACACAGGGAGCACCCCTCATCTGACTACTGTGGCCCCACTATGGCTCTCCTACACCTCAAGGATTGGCCCCAAGATGCATTGTTCAAACATAAAGCACATACGATACATAATCCTCTCTTTATCAAAAGCATTTTAGGATATGAAATATGATTCTCACTGAATCAATCCCCAAAGAAACGAATGTACTAAACCTACAACTTGGGACTTCTTACACTCTCAACGTGGGTTAACATTTACGAAACCAAGTGCTAGGCAATCTCAGAGTTGATACTCATTTGATACCATGTATATGAAATGTGATGCAAATGTAAATGCCCACGAGTGCACAAACAATTTATTCAATCAAATCAACAACGTGGATGTGCATAACCAATTCTTTTCATGATTTTCATACTACTAACATATTGGCTTTGTTGCATAGGGGACAACACAGAGCATACTTGTGCTATTGAATCCTTTAACTTTTAAAATAAATGCATCCTATATGTAAAGTGCATTATAAAAATTAGATTTCAATCTATATTTAGCACTCATGACCCTTGCCCTCCCTACCATTTAACATTATGCTTGCAATGGTAGTGTAGAGGATGTTTTCATGTCATTTTCTTGTCTAGAAAGTAATAAATCACGCTCTATAACATGGAAATGGGACTAAGTTAGGGCTAGACCTCATGCCTTAGGCCCACCATACATCCACAAACACATTTATAAAATTTTGTAAATTTGTAATGCATAAAATCTATTTTTTCTTATGTAAAATTTATTTTTCTTGATTAATTTTAAATAAATTGTTGCATTTGTCTTATTTTTTTGAGTCAAAAAATCAATTCACACTCTAATCCATCTAAACATTCAAAATTTTTCCATATGAATACAATTTGATTGCCCAAAATGACGAAACACCATTTTTTCTTTAAATATATGCTTTTCAAGTTTTCAAAATTTAATAACTCATAATTACAAATATGAATTCTAAATATTATGATACACAACCCTCAAACATATTGCAACCAAGTATTAAACAATTTTTTGTTGCACACACATGTACGAGAACTGCATCATAAATTGTTTTTAAAAAAAATGAATTTCCATTGAAAAATAGCTTATCTCCTTTCCTCGGGTTTCGAGAATTAATATTTGCATTTTTGGGTAGCCACCAAGCTTTCTATTGATCCTTAAACTATGTTGGTCATCATTCCTTGACATCCATATGATCCCGTCACAATTTGGTGCAAGCCAAATAATTAGTCTTCATTTCAATATCTTCCCATTTACTTGCGCATGAACCACCTTCAAGAGGAGAGAGAAATACTCATTTCTGAATTTCCTCTATAGTCCACTATTTTTCGTGCGAAGACAGGTGATTGAGAGCAAAAAAATGAAGAAGGAAGTTGGCATGATCAGATTGGTGGATTGTTTGTAGCCTCCCAACCCCCCTCTCCCAAATCATTGTTGTTGTGTAAGTAGCACCTTTTTCTTCTTTTTCACGAACCCCCGCACCCCCCCCCCCCCCCCAATGATTCATCAATTTTTTGTTTTGAGGGGGGAGGGTAGCTCAAGGATCATACCCTCTCATATCTCCCCCCAAGTTACTTTTACACTCTCCCTTGGTCCTTCTCATGCCACACGGCTTCCGACTACTCCTGTGTTCGTTGGTACCCGATTTCACTTTGGAAAAATCCTACGCATCTGTCTTTAAGTCGCGAACTACCTTGAATATGTTCTACTTCAATCTGATACTTGAAAAAATTATGAAAAATGTGCAACCACTACAAGGTCCATCTTTTGAAGTAATTTGAATTCACATCTTCCACGGCCACTTAAAATTGTCGGATCTGCGTCTTCCACTTCCGTTGAGCTTTGAATTTTTCCTTGAATTCTCATCATTTGACACATATCTAGAATTTTCTAGTATTTAAATTTCGCTCTCAATCAAACTACTACACTTAGGAGAATACCTCCTAATGATCTTAGCTCACAGTCTAGCCCTTTTAGCTCTTTCTTGCCGTTGAATCTTAGCTTGGCTGTGCGTATCAAGAAATAATGGATCTATTTTAATGCTCTTTGGCATATACTAAAACAACTGGTCCCTAACTAACCAAGATTCAAAAACCACCACTTATGAGTGGCTTCCGACAAACGCACCACATTTTGGGACCTGAAACGGACCCGACATTGGCTCTAGGGCTCTAGTTGCGGGCTACTAGGCTCACCAAACCACCTTCACAACCTCACGGCCAGGAGCCTTTGGAGGGTGTACATTGTTTCAAATAAATCACACATTTGTATTGATTTGCAGTCCAACATTTTTCCCTTCCTAATTTCAACAGAGAGAGTATTCCAACATACAAGTGATCAACATCTCAATTCACATACACAAAGAGCTCACCCCAATAGAATGTTGTGGCTCCTATGGCTCTCCTATACCTCAAGAATTGGCCCTAGGATGCACCATCTTACACATAGAATACAAACATAACAGAGTCCTCTTATAATATAAATGTAACGATCTAGGAGACTTTATTTATTCCTCACTTAATCGGTTTCCCAAGATATCACACTATCCTATAGCAAAGGAAATCTTACACTCTCAACATTGGTCATCACCTAGACATACAATTGCAATGTATCCATGAATTTATATTCTAATACCATATTTAGATTTCATATGCAAAGTGTATGGCACTCTATGCTCAAACAACTTAACTAAAAACTAGCCAACATGAAGTTAGAAACAATCTTTTCATGATTTCTTTCTATTAGTGTCGTACTACACTAGCCCATGCTACTGAACCTCTTAAAAGTTACATGAACAATGGTCAATATGCTAAGATATGCAAATAAATCAGCAACTTAATAAAATATCTTTCCACTTCAATCCCATATCCCCTATCGTTTACATTTTTTCTTGCTTGCAAAAATGTAGGGAGATTTCACGATAAATTTTCATAGAAACAAGCGCTAAACACACACTTTAATATAAAAATAAAGGAAAAGTGAGGCAAACCCTCATGCTTTACTTTCATTACAGAATCACAAATATTTTTTAAAATTTTTATAATTTTGAACGCACAAAACTTAATTTTCTCTAATTTTTTATTCATTATTTTTTATAGAATTTTCCATTTATTTCAACATAAATTAATAATTTTTTGACTTTTTTGATTGCATGACCTATGTGAATTGTGATCCATCAATATACTCATTTTCATGCCATGCAAACATCATTTGATCTCCAAAATCCAAGAACAATCCCATTTTCTATTAAATCTCGTATTTTGAGTTTTGCGATTTTATTATTTTTAATATGTGAAAATGAAAATGAACGAATTTTCAAAATTCCAAACATCAACATAAATATTACAACCATTTCTTAATCATATGCACAAAAGATTAATCATAAAAATTAAATAAGAGTCACTTACTCGAAAATCCGCATATATATGTCTCGTATTTTGAGAAAATGGAGCCATTAATGCTATTTTCCAACCGTTGACACATCCAAATCACCCAATATATGATGGGACCTAAAATGGGCTGGCACTAGCTATGACACTAGTTGGGTCTCATGCACAAAATAGACAACCCCACCACAAGGCCTCGCGAGCCAGGAGCGTTTGTACTATAGTGATGTATACTAAATAGACTTAATTATGCATTTGTAACTAATATATAGTCCAACGTTTACCTTCCCTTCTCCTCAGAGGGAGATCCCATAACATATAGGCATAGTGCCTCGTCACACAAACATCAGGAAGCTCCCCTCGGCTGATTGCTGCGGCTCCACTGCGACTCTCCTACACCTCGGGGATTGGCCCTAAGATGTGTCGCTCCAATACATAAAACATAATGCACAAACTCCACTCTTTTCTTGTTTTGTGAAAGGTGAGAAGGATGAAGCTTGCACGGAGAGCTATGGCAGGAGAGTAAGAGCAAGATAGAGAGAGACACAAAGTGGGAACTCCAGCAACCACAATGTGTGGCCTGGCATTCCTTTATTCAAACTGTCACTAAAAGAATAAAGAATAAGTGACTGTGACGAGCGTCCGCCACCTGTAGTGTGCAGTGGTGGGTACTACCAATGTAGTAATACACATGCGGCTAGGCAGAGGCACCTTTACCCCTAACAACCTCCCACTTAAAGGCGAATCTGCCCCAATGAGAGAGAAAAAGAAAAGACAGTACAATATGTATACATGTACAACAGGATGAGGAAAACGATGTCATCTCATCCAATGCCCATCAATCTCTTGAGGAAGGCAAAGCGCTCGGTAGTGAGGCTTGTCGTGAGCAAGTCTGCAGGATTCTTCTCAGACAGAATCTTGCCAAGGTCAATAGACCTGTCCTCAACGACCTCACGAATGAAGTGATACCTCACCTCGATATGTTTTGTCTTCGCATGGAAGACCAGATTCTTGCCGATTGAATGGCACTCATAGAATCCGAATGCAGTGTAGGCATAGCATCTGTCATACCAAGGTCTGCAATCAAACGGCCTAACCAAATAGCCTCCTTGCAAGCCTCAGTGGCTACAATATACTCGGCCTCTGTAGTAGAAAGAGACGTACACTTCTGCACCCTGGACTCCTGTATCCTGACTGCCATAACAAAGACACATATCTGTTGTGCCCTTCAAGTACCTCATGATACCCTTCATAGTATCCCAATGTTTCTTGCCAGGTGTAGCCATATAACATGCCACAACCCCAACTCCAAGAGCAATATCTTGACGGGTGGCTATCATGGCATACATAAGACTACCCATGGCTAATGCATAGGGAATCTTGGCCATTTCGGCCCTCTGCTCATCTATTTGCGGACAATCGGCATGTGAAACCTTCATATGAGAAGGTAATGGACAGCCAATAGGCTTAACATCTTGCATGAGGAAGCGCTCAAGGACTTTATGAATGTACTCCCTCTGTGACAAATAGAGTAGTCCCTGAGTTCGATCGCACGTAATGCGCATACCAAGTATATGAGAGGTCTATCCTAGATCTTTCATCTCAAAGATTTTCTTGAGCTAAGCCTTAAGAGCATCTAGCTCGTCATGAATTGTCCCTGCTAAAAGCATATCATCCACATAGAGTACCAAAATCAGTAAAGAATTGTCACGAGCTTTCTTCGCGTACAAGCACGGATCCATAGCACTGTAGCTGTAGCCCTGTCACTACATGAATGCATCAAACTTATGGTACCATTCCCTAGGTGCCAGTTTCAAGCCATGTAGACTCTTCTTTAGTTTGCACACTAGGTGTTCCCTTCCAGGGTCTGCAAAGCCCTTAGGCTGCTCCATGTAAATCTCATCATGCAAGTCCCCATGTAAAAAGGCCATCTTGACATCCATCTCGTACAAGTCGAGGTCAAGCTATGCAACCAAGGCCAAGACTAAGCGTAGGGTGGTCATCTTGACCACAGGAGGAAAGACCTCATCAAAGTCAACACCATGCTACTGCGTAAAATCCTTAGCAACCAATCAAGCCTTGTATGCCAGCTTGGGGTGTCTAGGGGTACTTTTCAGCTTGTACACCCACTTGCATGGCAAAGCCTTCTTACCCTGAGGCAAGGAAACCAAATCCCAAGTCTAATTCTTATGTAATGAGTCAAGCTCAAACTGCATCTCCCAAGACTGACAATCACCCCTATGCATAGCCCCATCATAAGTGAGAGGCTCGCCTACATCTGTAACCAATACATAATCCATAGAGGGTGCAAAACGGTCAGGAGGTTGTCTATCTCGAGTAGAACACCTCAACCCAGGCTCTACTGCCTTACCAACATCCTGTCTAACATCAGCATGTCTAACATCTGGGCCATGAGCATTAGGTGATGTTGTACGCTGTCTAGCTGGCCGTGGAGTGGGCTGAATGGGAGTAGGTGGCTCCTCCTAAAAGATAACTCTATGTACATCAACCACTTTCTCAGGCTGCATATGCATTTTGTTCTCATGAAAGATGACATCATGGTTGCGGATCACTTTCCATGCCTACGGATCCCATAGACGATAACCCATCTCTCCTACATCTCCATAGCCAATGAAAATACATTTGACACTTTTAGGATCCAGCTTATTGCGTTTGTCCTTGGGCACATGGTAGAATGCCTCACATCCAAAGACACACAAGTGATCATAAGAGGGGGACTTGCTTGCCCATACCTCCTTTGCAACTTGAAAGTCAATGCCACTACTAGGCGACCTGTTAATGAGATGAACTACAGTAGTAACTGCCTCAGCCCAAAAGTGTTGCAGTAAGCCAGCCTGGCTAAGCATGCTATGGACCCGTTCCTGAATAGTCCTATTCATGCGTTTAGCCATACCATTTTGGGGTGGGGTGTAAGGGGCGGTCAACTGACACTTAATACCCTGCTCATCACAAAATTGCTCAAAAGCACGTGATACATACTCACCCCCATTATCTGTTCTTAGGCATTTGAGCCTTTTCCCAGACTAGTTCTTTGTCAATGCAAGCCAACGTTGAAATGTGTCTAAGACATTGGATTTTCTCTTTATGGGATAAGCCCAAACCTTATAGGAGTAATCATCTATGAAAGTAACAAAGTACTTTGCCCCACCAAGTGACTAACAGGGCATGGGCCCACATACATCGGATTGGACAAGAGCCAAGGGATCAACCATGTGTTTCTTACCAGACTTTTTATGTGTATTTCTAGTCTTCCTGCCATATAAACAATGATCACAAGAATCAAAATGTGAATAGTCAAAAGGCAGAAGATACTATAAAGCATATAGCATTTTCATTCCTTTAAGAGACATATGCCCCAAATGAGTATGCCAAAGGGATACATGGGGAATAGAACCCACATACAAAACTGTTGAGAATCTGTCAACCACACCTTGTGTATGCCCCTTTGTATGGAACAGCTAGGTTAGGAAGATGCAGTTTATTCTAGGAAGAGAGACAGAATCCCATATGCACAGTGGATGAAATGTGCCACCAAGCAATCCTATATAATGATGTACTTGACTATCACTTTTATATGATGATAATGCAATAGTACTTGTCTCTTTCATTCAAGTCTCTGTGTCATTGTCAGTCCTACACAAGATTGTGTTTATGAGTTCAAGTCTCAATCTTGAAACCTAATTCACTTGTGTAACAGTTGTCTTCTTTGTCAATGTCAACATGAGTAGTATCTTCATCTTCCATCCTCCATAGCTTCCGCCTTTGCCATGCTCTAGATCCCGCATTTCTCACATGGTATCAGAGCCCAGTTGGGCATGGCATTGCTTGTCTAGCCTCTCTCAGTCTCTCTTAACCTCAGGTCAGCTCAAGTCCAGCTCATGGTTCCATTTCTTACCTCTATCCTCACTGAAGCTTCCATGGCAGCCATAGCCAGCAGCACCCTGTCAACTTGAAGCTCCTGGATCTTTCTCCATAGGTCATATCTAAACCTACTCTCTTCTAGCCATTTGTTACTTGACTCCCAAGGCTTCTTTCTATCACTTAAGATCTTGACATTGGCCACTCCATAGCTCAGCATTGCTTAAACTGTCAATCTCTGCTCTGTGTCTGCCATAGCCAGACAGGACCTACCTTGCTTGGAGCTTCTATATCTTACTCTACAGGCCATCTTAGCCCACGATTCCTTCTGGAGAAACATCCCTCTACTCGTGGCGAAGCTCCCTGATACATCACAGTCGAACATTGGTCATCATCGAGCCCAGCATTGCGGAAATCGCGGAAGTCTGTACAAACTGCGCCTACTCACGGAATTCGAATCTGCGCATGCAGTACGGGCCGCGATCTGGACGATGAGATTAGGGCTTTGATAGAGCATCTCATAAGCTACATTTTCATAAAAAAAGTTTTGAAAATGGTCAACCACAGCTCCCACAATTTGTAAAAAACCAGGGCTGCCTCAGAAACCCTAAAAGTCAGCCATAGCCAAAACCTTGAAAGCTTCATTTTTTTTCAATTTCTCACTCCTCCAAGCTCACTGAAGGCCCCGCCACTCTGATCCACTGTGTCACTGAAGTTCCCAGCAAGATTTGCCTTCCAAGCTAGCAAGCAGAAGATTCAAAGTGAAGGTCAAGTTCAACGAGACGACATCAACAAGCATCAAGAATCAAACTACATAGTGTGTTTTCACACTAATATTACTTGTGTCTCTTGACACACTGCAATCTGCCCTTCCACTGATAAATCTGAGAATCTGGAGTTGATTTGCTGCTCATCCTTGGTCATGGAAATGACGAACAAAAAGATCGCTATGTGGATACACTCCATGAAGAGCAACATGACTTGTGTTGTTTATCTACACTACATAGAAGATGTGCCTATTCTACTTGCAGGGAAGATTCAAGCCTTGATTCAAGTTTCATCCTTGTGTTTATTTGAAGAACTAGAAGACATGCCTATTGCTTTGGGGAAAATAAGAAATTCTTTGCTTGAGGGGAACATAGACATAGACATGAACATGAAGACCGCAACCGCAACCAATGCAAGCAAAGTCCATAAAGAAGCAGACCAAGAAGATCATGAAGAAGAGAAGAAAGATAAGAAGATTTTCCATGATGCTGACAAAGAAATAGCATATGTTGAAAAAGACCACAAGGGCTTATTGGTCCTTGTCTCTCATTTTCTGTTTTAAAACCATTGTACCTGACTTAATGTTCCTTCATAAGCTTTGTAAACTCCTCATGTAGCCTTGTACTACAGCCTCTGTACACTTTGTGAGGCCCCTGTTACAGCCTCTGGATGTCCACCATGTTTATGGTACCCACACTTAGCCTTTTTTGCAACAGCCTCTGGTGTTTTGCCATGTTTGTGGTATGCCCACACTTTGCAGGTACTACTCTCACTAAAGCCTCTACACACTTTGTACTTTCAGGTTGTGATTGAGGAGGGGTGTTGAGAATCTGTCAACCACACCTTGTGTATGCCCCTTTGTATGGAACAGCTAGGTTAGGAAGATGCAGTTTATTCTAGGAAGAGAGACAGAATCCCATATGCACAGTGGATGAAATGTGCCACCAAGCAATCCTATATAATGATGTACTTGACTATCACTTTTATATGATGATAATGCAATAGTACTTGTCTCTTTCATTCAAGTCTCTGTGTCATTGTCAGTCCTACACAAGATTGTGTTTATGAGTTCAAGTCTCAATCTTGAAACCTAATTCACTTGTGTAACAGTTGTCTTCTTTGTCAATGTCAACATGAGTAGTATCTTCATCTTCCATCCTCCATAGCTTCCGCCTTTGCCATGCTCTAGATCCCGCATTTCTCACAAAAACATGATCCAATGTAGCTCCTGATACAAGTAAGGGATAGAGGTTGCCAAACTTGGCACCTCTTGCAAGTACAAGCCTGCCACGAGTAATTTTCTATGCAGCGTCTCCAGAAGACACAAAATACCCTGCATCATCAAGTTATCCAACTGATATAAGGCTGTGAGTCAACGCAGGTACATGGTGTACATCATGCAAAACAAAAGAGCTGCCAGAAGGAAACTGCAGCCTAACATCTCAAATGCCCACAATGTCAAGAGACCTGTCATCACTAAGGTGCATAGAACCAGACATAGTATGATAGGTATGAAACCAATCTCTACAGGGTGTCACAT
Organism: Lygodium microphyllum; assembly: GCF_053477565.2. Classification (NCBI taxonomy): domain Eukaryota; kingdom Viridiplantae; phylum Streptophyta; class Polypodiopsida; order Schizaeales; family Lygodiaceae; genus Lygodium; species Lygodium microphyllum. The sequence goes on from NC_141140.1 coordinate 70,978,746, forward strand.
GAAATGACACACCAGAATCCAAGAGCCAGCATTGCGCATACATAAAGTGTATCTCAGAAGTCTGTAAGGCATCGCATGATGATAAAGCTGCAAGTATTTAATCGTCATCTGAATCAGTAGCATGCATGACATTGACCTCTTCTATCTTCACACTAGACTTGGCAGGTACTATGATGTGCTCAGAAGACTTTTCTTGCACTTTATCTTTTCCCTTTTCCTTGCGCTTATCATCACGCATTTTATGGCACTGTGGCCTAATATGTCCTACTTTTCCACAATAATGATAGGTAAGATCAAACTTCCATCCACGGGACTTATGTGACCATGTGACTTGGACCTGGACTTCTGAGAGTCCCTGCCCTTATGATCATTATCATGCTTGCCATTTCTACCACCTCTAACAGTCAATGCATGTGAATAGCGGGAAGCATCATTGTTTCTCCTGTTTATTTCCTTAGTCAATAAAGCACTCTCAACATCTTTGATTTTCAGCCCATCAAGCTTGTTCGTGCATATGGTAGTATGGAATACATCACATGATTCAGGAAGGGTGCCAAGCAGAAATAACGGGTGCAATTTATCATTGAACTCAATACCCTGTGACAACAGATTCTTCATGATAGCATGAAATTGACTGAAATGAGATGATAGGGATGACCCCTCCTTCATGCAAAGGTCCATTAACTGCTTCAATCAATACATCTATGACACAGGACTTTGTTGCGCATAAAGCTCATGAATTTTCTCCCATAAGTCCCATGCACTCTGACTCTCATCTTCAACAACATTATGATGGACCTCTTCTGAGAGTGACAAAATAATGGTAGACTTGCATAGCTCATCAACTTCCATCCAAACATCATCATCCATATCCTCAGGTTTGACACCCTTGAAACACAAGGGTTTAATCAGCAATTTCTGCACCAAAATCTACCATATTTGGGACTTCTAATACCCATAGTTGGTACCATCCAACTTGCAATGTTAAAGAGAGCTATATCTTTCAAATGACCAGCCATACTGTCCCAAATCAATGCAAAATAGTACAATTGCAAGTTACTGTAGTTAGCAAAAAATGCACTAAAACCTCTGCTAAAACTGGTTGAAAGAGTGGATTTCACAAAAAAAAGCACATGTCCACCAAATATGATTAAGATAACATCAAATAGAAAGCATTACCCTCATAGAAGTGCTCAAAGTCTGTAGATTTAACTTGCTGTAATAAATGACATCAGTATATAAAACTGTCCTAAAATGAAGCAATCACTGATACATATGTCACTACAACTGCCAGGTAACAAGATACATCCAAGAATGAGTAAGCATGAATCGAGCACCGAGAACTATCAAGCAATGCAAAGTGTCCTTCGAGCATACATCTCATAGGCAAAGTCCCTGTATGCATAAAGAGGGTCTCATGATAGCAGAGGAGACCAACAACCATAGGCAAACGGACTAAGTATGAGTATCAACACTCAGTGAGTAGCCAACCAAAATGCATAAACCGCTGACAATAAAGTGATAGGAATAGGTGCTTGCTCAATGGCAACATCAAATTAGCTCATAACCAAGGCTTTGAAAATGGGCAACATGACAAGCATATACATGTAAGAGATCCCACAAGCTCAAGAGTAACTGTAAGTGCCAAAGCTCTATATACATCCAAGATCAATCAGAGGCTCCCACTTGAAGCAAAATCCAATGCAAGCATCAAATGCATATCACCTAGCATCTGATAGCCAAGTGAAATATATGTGACATCCCAGAGGAGCATGAATACAATGTAATTGACAAAGAGTAGCATGAACCAAGCATTTCAAGACTATGTATAATAGTTCAAGTAAATGTCCAAGCATCAAGTATTCAGCTCAATAATGTTCCATAAGCATATCCAGATGCTTGACATGAGGTGTAGACATCAGTTCATGAGTAGCCAAGCATCCAAGTATCAAGCAAGTAGCTCCAAACAATTTAACTAGCATGCATAGGTGACATAACCCGTAATGGTGGTCAAGGTGGTCAAGCATAGACCAAAGCATGCCATAAGTCATCAAAGACGGAGCATCCAAGTGCTTTCCAAAGCCAAGCTCAAGCTCAATCAATGATCTGGAGTGTAAGCCAAGCTCAAAGTCGTACCCCGAATGTCAATACATCATTGCATATCCGAGAGACATAGCTTGAAAAGCATAGGCATAACCAAGCATGAGTTAAATAGCTTCAGCCCAACTATGTACATCAGACATTCACTACTTCAAATTGAGTATTTGCAAGCCCAAATCATCACCAAAATGATGGCAAAGCATTACCATAACATCCACCAATAATAGGCATCCATTGCATAGGCATACGGGCATGAACTGGTGTAGATAAGCTTCAATGTACCTGCAAAAAACCCTGTCAACTGGTTGTAACGAGCAAGTCTAATGTGTATTCTAGCACAGAAGAGGTTCAATCCAAGGCTCCAAGCACACTAGCAATGCCAAGCATCAATAGGATGTGCCCAGGAGGGAATATGACCCACAAATGGTGTTTTAATCAGGGAGCAAAGCATTGAAGCTCAAGGACTTTGACCAGCAAAAGTTGGCGTAATTAGTGCAGGTATGGCAAGTTTGACAAGATTGTGGGAGAGAAGGAAGGAGTCTCGCTTGAAGCTTTCTTGCTTGCACAATGGGGGAAGACACACACAAGGGTGGAGGCTGAAAACAGTTTTCCTCTTCTTAGTTGTGTAAGCCAAAAGAACTCAAGTACAAAGAAATAGAAGAACCCTATATATGGGTCTCAAACCAAACTCAACTAACTAAGGTGGCATACTAACTGAGCCACGAACTAGAGTAGATAAGGATAGCTATCATGTAGCTATTATTCATGGGCGGTGTACCAACCGCGTCTGCAACTGACAAGTCGGTGACATAAATATACAACGGTCACCCTGGCGTATCACGAGTGGAGCTCGATATCTCAACACTCCCCCTCGAGCTCAATCCCAATTCCTGCACACCAAGCAGGTCTCTGAACTTGCGCAGCTTCTCTGCGCCCAATGCCTTCGTGAATATGTCAGCTACCTGATCCTCTGTGCTGACATAAACTAGATCAATAAGACCTAGTAAAACCCTCTCTCGCACATAGTGATAATGCACCTCAATGTGCTTTGTTCTAGCATGATAGACTGGGTTATTTGCCAAGTGTATACTACTCATGTTGTCACAATAAATGACAACTGGCCCATCTGTAGACTGATGCATATCATAAAGTAGCTTATGCAACCAAGCTACCTCACATGTAGCCATTGCTGCACCCCTGTACTCAGCCTCTGTGCTCGACAAGGCAACTGTAGGCTGTTTCTTGCTGCTCCAAGTGACTGCAGCACTCCCAAAAGAGAATACATATCCACTGGTAGATCGTCTATCAGAAATACTACCAGCCCAATCAGCATCAGTGTATCCATGCAACTGTATCTGAACCCCAGTCTCATAAAATAGTCCATACTGCAATGTGGACTTCACATACCTAAGTATGCGTCTAGCCGCATCCAAATGTGGTTTCCTTGGAGCCTGCATAAACTGACTTACCAATCCAACAGCATAGCTCAAATCTGGCCTGGTAATAGTCATATAAATCAAACTTCCTACTATGCGTCTGTACATAGTAGGGTCTTCTAGAAGCTCACCTGCATCTGTGCTCAGCTTCACATTTTGCTCCAAAGGAACTGAAATAGGCTTACAGCCTGTCATCCCATATTTGGACAGCATGTCCAATCCATACTGCCTCTGCAAGAGCTGTATCCCACTTGGTGATCTAATCACCTCAATGCCCAAGAAATAACGCAGCTCTCCCAAATCCTTCATCTCAAACTTCTGCTTCAATAGCATTTTCACATGAAGGATATCTTCATCACTGTCACCTGTCATAATCAAATCATCAACATAAATGACAAGCAGCATAATACCTTTCTCTGTTTTTCTCACATAAAGTGAGAAATCTGCCTTGGAAATCTGAAAGCCAATAGTGACAAGATACTGTCCTATCTTGTTAGACCATGCTCTAGGTGCTTGCTTCAAGCCATACAAGGCTTTCTTCAACCTGCAAACAAACTCAGGATGAACAGCATGCACATAACCTGGTGGCTGCTCCATATAGACCTCTTCTTGCAAATCACCATGCAAGAAGGCATTCTTTACATCCATCTGATGTAAAGACCATCCCTTTGATGCAGCCATAGCAATGACTGCTCTTACGGTTGCCATCCTTGCAACCGGACTAAATGTTTCTTCATAGTCAATGCCATATGTTTGTGCATACCCCTTGACTACTAATCTTGCCTTGTATCTGTTCACAGAACCATCAGCATTGTGCTTCACCTTATAAACCCACTTACAGCCAATTGCATTCTTACCTTTAGGCAAAGGTACCAATTCCCATGTAGCATTTGCTTCCAAGGCATCCATTTCTTCATCCATGGCTTTCTCCCATTTTTCTTTTCCCATGGCTTGCTCAAAAGAAGTGGGTTCTGGTTCATGTATCACTTTGACCATATATGCATAGTGAATGGCTGTAAATCCATCATATTTCAGCCTATCCACAGGATACCTAGCTCTCGTAGACCTGCGCAAAGTAGGTTCACTCCCAGGTGCTCTCAAAACATCCCTGGTCTTCCTTACTCCAGGTGTAACAATAGAAGGAATACCCAACTCATCATCAATGCTCTGTTCTGAGCCACTGGATTCACCATCCACATAAGAGTGACCTGCATTCACATCAAACATGGGCTGATCAACCTTCTCTTTTCCTTTTCGTGATACCTGCATACCACTATCTGCATTACTTTGAGAAGATTCTCCTGATCTCAATCTGCCTGTCCATGGCGAAGAATGTGAACCACTGCTAGAGGACGCTCCAGGTCCACTAATATTTTGTGACTGCTGCTGTGAATTCTGTGCAGCATTACCATTTTGTGCATCTACATCATCAATCACATTTACTGGTTTATACCAGCTACTCATCTCATCAAAAACAACATCTCTGCTCACTGTAAACTTACGAGTAGAAGGGTTATAGCATCTATACCCTTTTTGCTGCAGAGAGTAACCAATAAAGATGCACTTCTCAGCTTTTGGATCCAACTTGGATCTCAACTCATCTGGCACATGTACATAGGCAATGCAACCAAAAATTTTCAAATGAGAAATATCTGGTTTCCTACCAGTATACCTCTCCTCTGGAGTCATTCCATGTATTGCTGCAGTGGGAGTCCTGTTCATTATGTAGACTGCTGTAGCAACTGCTTCAGCCCAATAAAAATCTGGCAAGTCTTTTTCATTGAGCATGGCACGAGATACCTCTCCAATATGCCTGTTTTTCCTTTCTGCAATTCCATTTTGTTGTGGGGTATAACTGCATGAATATTGCTGCTTTATGCCATGCTCCTGCAAGAACTTTGCAAACTCATTTGAGAGGTACTCTCCCCCTCCATCTGACCTTAGGCATTTTATTTGCAGACCTGTTTCTTTTTCAGCCATAGCTTTAAGGGTTTTGAAATGCCCAAAAACTTCACTTTTCTTTTTCATAAAATACACCCAAACTTTTCTGCTATAGTCATCAATAAAAGTGACAAAATAATGACAGCCTCCAAGAGATGCAGCTTTAGTAGTCCACACATCAGAGTGGATTAATTCCAATGGCTTCTCACTCTCTTGAACATGTCTAGGAAATGGTTTCCTTGCCTGTTTTCCAAACTGACAGGCTTCACATACCTTATGCATTTCTGCAACCTTGAATTTGGGCAATCCTGCAACAATATTTTGGGCCTGCATTGATTTAAGTCGCTGTACATTAACATGACCAATGCGTTTATGCCAGATATCAATATCTGCAACTACACCGGTCCCATGTGCAAACATTGCTGCACTCAATTCAGACATGTCTACATCCAATGTAAACATTCTGCCCTTCTTCTTTCCTTTTGCTATCAAGCGACCTTTATTTTTCATATCCTCAACAAAGCATCCATGAGGATTAAATCTGACCTGCAAGCCCTGTTCAACCATTTGGCCAACTGAAACCAGATTCTTGGTGATATTCGGGACATGAAATACATCGGACAGGTATTTCTTTTTCCCACCCTGCATAGACAAGGGAATTTTTCCAATCTGCACAATAGGATGTGCAGTATCATCACCAGTCTCCACAAATCCTGGTTTTTCCATTTTCCTTGCATCCTCCATCCATTCTGCATGACCTGTCATGTGGTTTGATGCACCTGAGTCAACATACCATACATCATTGCTTTCTTCTGCACTTGTCATAGAATTGTTCATGTGCTGCACCATGAACAAATGCTCATTTCTGTCATCACCCTGTCTACTAGAAGATGCATAATTCCCTTGTTGCAGTTTTCCATTCATGATGTCATTCTGCTTTTTATAGCAGTCTTTAGCCATATGACCCATTTTACCACAGTAGTAGCATTCAACATTACTGTTTGCATTTTGGCCTCTTTGCCATCCACCACGACCTCTTTGGCTCCCCCTGCCTCTAGAGTTACCACGTCCTCCTCCATAGGACTAGTTTTCTTGAGTTTGCTGCATATTCTGATTTCTGCCACGGCCTCCAAATCGGCCTCCTCTACCTCTGCCTCTACCTCTTCCAGCATTTGAGTAGAAGACAGCTTCTTTTGAAGTTCCTCCTGAAGAAGATGCACCACCATTTCTCTGTTCCTCAGAAATTAGAAGAGCAATCAACTCCTCAAAATCAGGAAATCTTTCACGAACTGAAATGGATGTCCGAAACTGTGCATAATCCTTTCCTAGACCATTCAAGGTCACGGAAACTAAATCATCATCTTCCACTGGCGACCCAATGGAAGCAAGTGCATCTGCAATCTTCTTCACCTTCATGTGGTAGTCGTTGATGCTCATACTTTCTCTTTGCACATTATGCAACTCTTGCTTGAGCTGCATTTTCCTGGCTTGCGTATTTGTGCTATACATTTTTGACAAAGTATCCCATGCCTCCTTTGGCGTACTTGCATCCTGAATATGCACAATCATAGAGTCTGAAATACTGATAGACAGCCAATACATAACTTTCCTGGCTCTCTCATGCCATGTTTTAAATGCCTGCATTTGTTGTTGATTGGGAACATCAGGAAGAACTGGTTCTTCTTCATTTCCTGCAACAAATTCCCAATATCCTTTTCCCATAAGGAAATTCGTCATTCTAAACTTCCATGCCTGGAAGTTGTTCTTGTCAAGCTTTTCAGTGACAATCTGTGAAAGAGAATCAGATGCCATTACAGAATACTGCAAAAAATTCTGTCACTGCAAAAAACACAGCTTCACCCTCACAAGGGCAAATCTGCAAAACTGGCGAAAGTGGTATTTGACCACACAGTCACTTCCTAGTGACGATTTTGCATAAACAGGAACCAATGATGATTCTGAAACTCCCAATGTCTCTGCGCACAAGCATACGATGCAATCTCTACAGTAACTTTTCACCGACCTGTAGAACAGTGGTCGCACAGCATAAAATAGGGTCTTTTCCTGAGTGCGTGCAGAAAACTTCCGCCTTCAAAACAGGCCCCGAAATGGCCTCAAATTAAAAAAACAGGGTCGCCGAGAGCTAAAGCTCTCTCCCGCAGCATATACTACCCTCTTGCTTCAGCGCGAAGGGCGTCTCAACCTGAGACAATGCACTCCTGCAATTTCCGGCTGTGCTACCTGCAGAGATCTGCTCCCAAAACAGAAAATGAAAGCAACACTGCTCCTCTTACCAGACCACCGCGAGCTTGGCTTGCTTTCTTGAGCTCCTTACCACGAACAAGGCTCTGATACCATGACAAGATTGTGGGAGAGAAGGAAGGAGTCTCGCTTGAAGCTTTCTTGCTTGCACAATGGGGGAAGACACACACAAGGGTGGAGGCTGAAAACAGTTTTCCTCTTCTTAGTTGTGTAAGCCAAAAGAACTCAAGTACAAAGAAATAGAAGAACCCTATATATGGGTCTCAAACCAAACTCAACTAACTAAGGTGGCATACTAACTGAGCCACGAACTAGAGTAGATAAGGATAGCTATCATGTAGCTATTATTCATGGGCGGTGTACCAACCGCGTCTGCAACTGACAAGTCGGTGACATAAATATACAACGGTCACCCTGGCGTATCACGAGTGGAGCTCGATATCTCAACAAAGTTGTGCTCCTGATCCATGTGGCAAGGATGAAGGCCATAATAAGGTTCAATGGGGCCAATAATAGCCTAAGTAAAGGCTCATGTAGGCTCAATGAAGCTAAGTGAAGAGAGGAGCTTCAAACTTCAAATGAGAAGCTTGATAATGGTTTCCCCTGCCCTGCCTAAACTATAACCAGCATAAACCTTGCAAAGAAAGAGTGTATACCTCTGTGTGAATACCCCGAGGGTGCCTTAATAGGTCGGGAAGCGAGAAGCCGGGGAGTGACGGGAGCTCAAGGGAGTCAGCTACTATGGCTGCAGGGAAGGAGACCCATGGAGTGTAGGTATTCAAATGCGAGCTGAAGACTCCACGAACCAAGCTCAGGGAGTTGGGAAGCCAAGCTCAAATACCAGTTGAAAGGTGAGAAGGATCGAAGCTTGCACGCGAGAGCTATGGCAGGAGAGCAAGAGCAAGATAGAGAAAGACACAAAGTGGGAACTCCAAAAACCACAATGTGTGGCATGGCCTTCCTTTATTCAAACTATCAATAAAATAATAAAGAATAAGTGACTGTTGTCAAGATTGTGGGAGAGAAGGAAGGAGTCTCACTTGTAGCTTTCTTGCTTGCACAATGGGGGAATACACACAAAGGTGGAGGCTGAAAACAGTTTTCCTCTTCTTAGTTGTGTAAGCCAAAAGAACTCTAGTACAGAGAAATAGAAGAACCCTATATATGGGTCTCAAACCAAACTCAACTAACTAAGGTGGCATACTAACTAAGCCACGAACTAGAGTAGATAAGGATAACTGTCATCTAGCTATTATTCATGGGCGGTGTACCAACCGCATCTGCAGCTAACAAGTCAGTGACATAAATGCACAACGGTCACCCTTGCATATCACGAGTGGAGCTCGATATCTCAACACTCCCCCTCGAGCTCAATCCCAATTCCTACATACCAAGTAGGTCTTTGAACTTGCGCAACTTCTTACGCCCAATGCCTTCGTGAATATGTCAGCTACCTGATCCTCTGTGCTGACATAAACTAGATCAATAAGACCTAGTAAAACCCTCTCCCGCACATAGTGATAATGCACCTCAATGTGCTTTGTTCTAGCATGATAGACTGGGTTATTTGCCAAGTGTATACTGCTCATGTTGTCACAATAAATGGCAACTGGCCCATTTGTAGGCTGATGCATATTATAAAGTAGCTTATGCAACCAAGCTACCTCACATGCAGCCATTGCTGCACCCCTGTACTCAACCTCTGTGCTCGACAAGGCAACTGTAGGCTGTTTCTTGCTGCTCCAAGTGACTGCAGCACTCCCAAAAGAGAACACATATCCACCGGTAGATCATCTATCAGAAATACTACCATCCCAATCAGCATTAGTGTATCCATGCAACTGTATCTGAACCCTAGTCTCATAAAATAGTCCATATTGCAATGTGGACTTCACATACCTGAGTATGCATCTAGCCGCATCCAAATGTGGTTTCCTTGGAGCTTGCATAAACTGACTTACCAATCCAACAGCATAGCTCAAATCTGGCCTGGTAGTAGTCATATAAATCAAACTTCCTACTATGCGTCTGTACATAGTAGGGTCTTCTAGAAGCTCACCTGCAATCCTTCATCTCAAACTTCTGCTTCAATAGCATTTTCACATGAAGGATATCTTCATCACTGTTACCTGTCATAATCAAATCATCAACATAAATGACAAGTAGCATAATACCTTTCTCTGTTTTTTTCACATAAAGTGAGAAATCTGCCTTGGAAATCTGAAAGCCAATAGTGACAAGATACTGTCCTATCTTGTCAGACCATGCTCTAGGTGCTTGCTTCAAGCCATACAAGGCTTTCTTCAACCTGCAAACAAACTCAGGATGAACAGCATGCACATAACCTGGTGGCTGCTCCATATAGACCTCTTCTTGCAAATCACCATGCAAGAAGGCATTCTTTACATCCATCTAATGTAAAGACCATCCCTTTGATGCAGCCATAGCAATGACTGCTCTTACGATTGCCATCCTTGCAACTAGACTGAATGTTTCTTCATAGTCAATGCCATATGTTTGTGCATACCCCTTGACTACTAATCTTGCCTTGTATCTGTTCACAGAACCATCTGCATTGTGCTTCACCTTATAAACCCACTTACAACCAATTGCATTCTTATCTTTAGGAAAAGGTACCAATTCCCATGTAACATTTGCTTCCAAGGCATCCATTTCTTTATCCATGGCTTTCTCCCATTTTTCTTTTCCCATGGCTTGCTCAAAAGAAGTGGGTTCTGATTCTTGTATCACTTTGACCATATAGGCATAGTGAATGGTTGTAAATCCATCATATTTCAGCCTATCCATAGGATACCTAGCTCTGGTAGACTTGTGTAAAGTAGGTTCACTCCCAGGTGCTCTCAAAACATCCCTGGTCTTTCTTACTCCAGGTGTAACAATAGAAGGAATACTCAACTCATCATCAATGCTCTGTTCTGAGCCACTGGATTCACCATCCACATAAGAGTGACCTGCATTCACATCAAACATGGGTTGATCTACCTTCTCTTTTCCTTTTCGTGATACATGCATATCACTATCTGCATTGCTTTGAGAAGATTCTCCTGATCTCAATCTACCTGTCCATGGCGAAGAATGTGAACCACTGCTAGAGGACACTCCAGGTCCACTAATATCTTGTGTCTGTTGCTGTGAATTCTGTGCAGCATTACCATTTTGTGCATCTACATTATCAATCACATTTACTGGTTTATACCAGCTACTCATCTCATAAAAAACAACATCTCTGCTCACTGTAAACTTACGAGTAGAAGGGTTAGAGCATCTATACCCTTTCTGCTACAAAGAGTAACCAATAAAGATGCACTTCTCAGCTTTTGGATCCAACTTGGATCTCAACTCATCTGGCACATGAACATAGGCAATGCAAAAAAAAAAATTCAAATGAGAAATATCTGGTTTCCTACCAGTATACCTCTCCTCTGGAGTCATCCCATGCATTGCTGCAATGGGAGTCCTGTTCATTATGTAGACTGCTGTAGCAACTGCCTTAGCCTAGTAAAAATCTGGCAGGTCTTTTTCATTGAGCATGGCACAAGATACCTCTCCAATATGCCTGTTTTTTCTTTCTGCAATTCCATTTTGCTATGGGGTATGACTACATGAATATTGCTGCTTTATGCCATGCTCCTGCAAGAACCTTGCAAACTCATTTGAGAGGTACTCTCCCCCTCCATCTGACCTTAGGCATTTTATTTGCAAGCCTATTTCTTTTTCAACCATAGCTTTAAGAGTTTTGAAATGCCCAAAAACTTCACTTTTCTTTTTCATAAAATACACCCAATAAAAGTGTCAAAATAATGACAGCCTCCAATAGATGCAGCTTTAGTAGTCCACACATCAGAGTGGATTAATTCCAATGGCTTCTTACTCTCTTGAACATGTCTAGGAAATGGGTTCCTTGCCTATTTTCCAAATTGATAGGCTTCACATACCTTATGCATTTCTGCAACCTTGAATTTAGGCAATCCTGCAACAGTATTTTGGGCTTGCATTGATTTAAGTCACTATACATTAACATGACCAATGCGTTTATGCCAGATATCAATATCTACAACTGCACCGGTCCCATGTGCAAACATTGCTGCACTCAATTCAGGCATGTTTGCATCCAACATAAACATTCTGCCTTTCTTCTTTCCTTTTGCTATCAAGCGACCTTTATTTTTCATATCCTCAACAAAGCATCCATGAGAATTAAATCTGACCTGCAAGCCCTGCTCAACCATTTGACCAACAGAAACCAGGTTCTTGGTGATATTCGAGACATGAAATACATCCGACAGGTATTTCTTTTTCCCATCCTGAATAGACAAAGGAAATTTTCCAATTGCACAATAGGATGTACAGTATCATCACCAGTCTCCACAAATCTTGGTTTTTTCATTTTCCTTTCATCTTGCATTCATTCTGCATGACCTGTCATGTGGTTTGATACACCTGAGTCAACATACCACATATCGTTGCTTTCTTCTGCACTTGTCACAGAATTGGTCATGTGCTGCACCATAAACAAATGCTCATTTCTGTCATCACCCTGTCTACTAGAAGATGCATAATTCCCTTGTTCCAATTTTTCATTCATGATGTCATTCTGCTTTTTATAGCAGTCTTTAGCCATATGACCCATTTTACCACAGTAGTAGCGTTCAACATTGCTGTTTGCATTTTGGCCTCTTTGCCATCCACCACGACCTCTTTGGCTCCCCCTGCCTCTAGAGTTACCACGTCCTCCTCCATAGGACTAGTTTTCTTGAGTTTGCTGCATATTCTAATTTCTACCACGGCCTCCAGATCGGCCTCCTCTACCTTTGCCTCTACCTCTTCCAGCATTTGAGTAGAAGATAGTTTCTTTTGAAGTTCCTCCTGAAGAAGATGCACCACCATCTCTGCTCCTCAGAAATTATAAGAGCAATCAACTCCTCAAAATCAAGAAATCTTTCACGGATGGAAATGGATGTTCGGAACTGTGCATAATCCTTTCCTAGACCATTCAAGGTCACAGAAACTAAATCATCATCTTCCACTAGTGACCCAATGGAAGCAAGTGCATTTGCAATCTTCTTCACCTTCATGTGGTAGTCATTGATGCTCATACTTTCTCTTTGCACATTGTGCAACTCTTGCTTGAGCTGCATTTTCTTGGCTTGCGTATTTGTGCTATACATTTTTGACAAAGTATCCCATGCCTCCTTTGGCGTACTTGTATCCTGAATATGCACAATCATAGAGTCTGAAATACTGATAGACAGCCAATACATAACTTTTCTGGCTCTCTCATGCCATCCTTTAAATGCCTGCATTTGCTGTTGATTGTGAACATCAGGAAGAACTGGTTCTTCTTCATTTCTTGCAACGAATTCCCAATATCCTTTTTCCATAAGGAAATTCGTCATTCTAAACTTCCATGCTTGGAAGTTGTTCTTGTCAAGCTTTTCAGTGACAATCTGTGAAAGAGAATCAGATGCCATTATAGAACACTGCAAAAAATTTTGTCACTGCAAAAAACACAGCTTCAGCCTCACAAGGGCAAATCTGCAAAACTGACAAAAGTGGTATTTGACCACACAGTCACTTCCTAGTGACAATTTTGCATCAACAGGCAACAAGGATGATTCTGTAACTCCCAATGTCTCTGCGCATAGGCATACGATGCAATTTCTACGGTAACTTTTCACCGACCCGTAGAACAGTGGTCGCACAGCAAAAACAGGGCCTTTTCCTGAGTGCATGCAGAAAACTTCCGCCTCCAAAATAGGCCCCAAAATGGCCTGAATAAAAAAAACAGGGCAACTAAGGGCTAAAGCCCTATCCGTAGCATATACTGCCCTCTTGCTACACCGCGAAGGACATCTCAATCTGAGACAATGCACTCTTGTACTTTCCGGCTGTGCTACCTATAGAGACTGTTGAGATATCGAGCTCCACTCGTGATACGCCAGGGTGACCGTTGTGTATTTATGTCACCAACTTGTCAGTTGCAGACGCGGTTGGTACACTGCCCATGAATAATAGCTATATGATAGCTATCCTTATCTACTCTAGTTCGTGGCTCAGTTAGTATGCCACCTTAGTTAGTTGAGTTTGGTTTGAGACCCATATATAGGGTTCTTCTATTTCTTTGTATTTGAGTTCTTTTGGCTTACACAACTAAGAAGAGAAAAACTATTTTCAGCCTCCACCTTTGTGTGTATTCCCCCATTGTGCAAACAAGAAAGCTACAAGTGAGACTCCTTCCTTCTCTCCCACAATCTTGACATGGCATCAGAGCCTTGTTCGTGGTAAGGAGCTCAAGAAAGCAAGCCAAGTTTGCGGTGTTCTGGTAAGAGGAGCATTGTTGCTTTCATTTTCTGTTTTGGGAGCAAATCTCTGCAGGTAGCACAGCCGGAAAGTGCAGGAGTGCATTGTCTCAGGTTGAGACGCCCTTTGCGGTGAAGCAAGAGGGCAGTATATGCTGCGGGACAAGGCTTTAGCCCTTGGCGACCTTGTTTTTTTTATTTGAGGCCATTTTGGGGCCTGTTTTGGAGGCGGAAGTTTTCTGCACGCACTCAGGAAAAGGCCAGTTTTATGATGTGCGACCACTGTTGTACAGGTCGGTGAAAAGTTACCACAGAAATTGCATCGTATGCTTGTGTGCAAAGACATTGGGAGTTACAGAATCATCCTTGGTTCCTGTTTATGCAAAATCGTCACTAGGAAGTGACTGTGTGGTCAAATACCACTTTTGCCAGTTTTGCTGATTTGCCCTTGTGAGGGTGAAGTTGTGTTTTTTGCAGTGACAGAATTTTTTTGCAGTATTCTGTAATGGCGTCTGATTCTCTTTCACAGATTGTAACTGAAAAGATTGACAAGAACAACTTCCAAGCATGGAAGTTTAGAATGACGAATTTCCTTATGGGAAAAGGATATTGGGAATTTGTTGCAGGAAATGAAGAAGAACCAGTTCTTCCTGACGTTCCAAATCAACAGCAAATGTAGGCATTTAAAGCATGGCATGAGAGAGCCAGGAAAGTTATGTACTGGCTGTCTATCAGCATTTCAGACTCTATGATTGTGCATATTCAAGATGCAAGTACGCCAAAGGAGGCATGGGATACTTTGTCAAAAATGTATAGCACAAATACGCAAGCCAAGAAAATGCAACTCAAGCAAGAGTTGCACAATGTGCAAAGAGAAAATATGAGCATCAACGACTACCACATGAAGGTGAAGAAGATTGCAGATGCACTTGCTTCCATTGGGTCGCTAGTGGAAGATGATGATTTAGTTTCTGTGACCTTGAATGATCTAGGAAAGGATTATGCACAGTTTCGAACATCCATTTCAGTTCGTGAAAGATTTCCTGACTTTGAGGAGTTGATTGCTCTTCTAATTTCTGAGGAGCAGAGAAATGGTGGTGCATCTTTTTCATGAGGAACTTCAAAAGAAGCTGTCTTCTACTCAAATGCTAGAAGAGGTAGAGGCAGAGGTAGAGGAGGCCGATTTGGAGGCCGTGGCAGAAATCAGAATATGCAGCAAACTCAAGAAAACTAGTCCTATGGAGGAGGACGTGGTAACTTTAGAGGCAGGGGGAGCCAAAGAGGTCGTGGTGGATGGCAAAGAGGCCAAAATGCAAACAGTAAATGTTGAATGCTACTACTGTGGTAAAATGGGTCATATGGCTAAAGACTGCTATAAAAAGCAGAATGACATCATGAATGGAAAACTGCAACAAGGGAATTATGCATCTTCTAGTAGACAGGGTGATGACAGAAATGAGTACTTGTTTATGGTGCAGCACATGAACAATTTTGTGACAAGTGCATAAGAAAGCAATGATGTATGGTATGTTGACTCAGGTGCATCAAACCACATGACAGGTCATGTAGAATGGATGGAGGATACAAGAAAAATGGAAAAGGCAGGATTTGTGGAGACTGGTGATGATACTGCACATCCTATTGTGCAGATTGGAAAAATTCCTTTGTCTATGTAGGATGGAAAAAAGAAATACCTGTCCGATGTATTTCATGTCCCGAATATCACCAAGAATCTGGTTTCTGTTGGTCAAATGGTTGAGCAGGGCTTGCAAGTCAGATTTAATCCTCATGGATGCTTTGTTGAGGATATGAAAAATAAAGGTCGCTTGATAGCAAAAGGAAAGAAGAAGGGCAAAATGTTTACATTGGATGCAGACATGTCTGAATTGAGTGCAGCAATGTTTGCACATGGGACCCCGGTGTAGTTGCAGATATTGATATCTGGCATAAACGCATTGGTCATGTTAATGTACAATGACTTAAATCAATGCAGGCCCAAAATATTGTTGCAGGATTGCCCAAATTCAAGGTTGCAGAAATGCATAAGGTATGTGAAGCCTATCAGTTTGGAAAACAGGCAAGGAAACCATTTCCTAGACATGTTCAAGAGAGTGAGAAGCAATTGGAATTAATCCACTCTGATGTGTGGACTACTAAAGCTGCATCTCTTGGAAGCTGTCATTATTTTGTCACTTTTATTGATGACTATAGCAGAAAAGTTTGGGTGTATTTTATGAAAAATAAAAGTGAAGTTTTTGGGCATTTCAAAAATCTTAAAGCTATGGTTGAAAAAGAAACAGGCCTGCAGATAAAATGCCTAAGGTCAGATGGAGGGGGAGAGTACCTCTCAAATGAGTTTGCAAAGTTCTTGCAGGAGTATGGCATAAAGCAGCAATATTCATGCAGTCATACCCCACAACAAAATGGAATTGCAGAAAGGAAAAACAGGCATATTGGAGAGGTATCTCGTGCCATGCTCAATGAAAAAGACTTGCCAGATTTTTATTGGGCTGAAGCAGTTGCTACAGCAGTCTACATAATGAACAGGACTCCCACTGCAGCAATACATGGAATGACTCTAGAGGAGAGGTATACTGGTAGGAAACCAGATATTTCTCATTTGAAATTTTTTGGTTGCATTGCGTATGTACATGTGCCAGATGAGTTAAGATCCAAGTTGGATCCAAAAGCTGAGAAGTGTATCTTTATTGGTTACTCTCTGTAGCAAAAAGGGTATAGATGCTATAACCCTTCTACTCGTAAGTTTACAGTGAGCAGAGATGTTGTTTTTGATGAGATGAGTAGCTGGTATAAACCAGTAAATGTGATTGATGATGTAGATGCACAAAATGGTAATGCTGCACAGAATTCACAGTAGCAGTCACAAAATATTAGTGGACCTGGAGCGTCCTCTAGCAGTGGTTCACATTCTTCGCCATGGACAGGCAGATTGAGATCAAGAGAATCTTCTCAAAGCAATGCAGATAGTGGTATGCAGGTATCACGAAAAGGAAAAGAGAAGGTTGATCAGCCCATGTTTGATGTGAATGCATGTCACTCTTAAATGGATGGTGAATCCAGTGGCTTAGAACAGAGCATTGATGATGAGTTGGGTATTCCTTCTATTGTTACACCTGGAGTAAGGAAGACCATGGATGTTTTGAGAGCACCTGGGAGTGAACCTACTTTGCGCAGGTCTACAAGAGCTAGGTATCCTGTGGATAGGCTGAAATATGATGGATTTACAGCCATTCACTATGCATATATGGTCAAAGTGATACATGAACCAGAACCCACTTCTTTTGAGCAAGCCATGGGAAAAAAAAAAGGGAGAAAGCCATGGATGAAGAAATGGATGCCTTGGAAGCAAATGCTACATGGGAATTGGTACCTTTGCCTAAAGGTAAAAATGCAATTGGCTGTAAGTGGGTTTATAAGGTGAAGCACAATGCAGATGGTTCTGTGAATAGATACAAGGCAAGATTAGTAGTCAAGGGGTATGCGCAAACATATGGCATTGACTATGAAGAAACATTCAGTCCGGTTGCAAGGATGGCAACCGTAAGAGCAGTCATTGCTATGGCTGCATCAAAGGGATGGTCTTTACATCAGATGGATGTAAAGAATGCCTTCTTGCATGGTGATTTGCAAGAAGAGGTCTATATGGAGCAGCCACCAGGTTATGTGCATGCTGTTCATCCTGAGTTTGTTTACAGGTTGAAGAAAGCCTTGTATGACTTGAAGCAAGCACCTAAAGCATGGTCTGACAAGATAGGACAGTATCTTGTCACTATTGGCTTTCAGATTTCCAAGGCAGATTTCTCACTTTATGTGAAAAAAACAGAGAAAGGTATTATGCTACTTGTCATTTATGTTGATGATTTGATTATGACAGGTGACAGTGATGAAGATATCCTTCATGTGAAAATGCTATTGAAGCAAAAGTTTGAGATGAAGGATTTGGGAGAGCTGCGTTATTTCTTGGGCATTGAGGTGATTAGATCACCAAGTGGGATACAGCTCTTGCAGAGGCAGTATGGATTGGACATGCTGTCCAAATATGGGATGACAGGCTGTAAGCCTATTTCAGTTCCTTTGGAGCAGAATGTGAAGCTGAGCACAGATGCAGGTGAGCTTCTAGAAGACCCTACTATGTACAGACGCATAGTAGGAAGTTTGATTTATATGACTATTACCAGGCTAGATTTGAGCTATGCTGTTGGATTGGTAAGTCAGTTTATGCAGGCTCCAAGGAAACCACATTTGGATGCGGCTAGATGCATACACAGGTATGTAAAGTCCACATTGCAGTATGGACTATTTTATAAGACTGGGGTTCAGATACAGTTGCATGGATACACTGATGCTGATTGGGCTGGTAGTATTTCTGATAGATGATCTACCAGTGGATATGTGTTCTCTTTTGGGAGTACTGTAGTCACTTGGAGCAGCAAGAAACAACCTACGGTTGCCTTGTCCAGCACAGAGGCTGAGTACAGGGGTGCAGCAATGGCTGTATGTGAGGTAGCTTGGTTGCATAAGCTACTTTATGATATGCATCAGTCTACAGATGGGCCAGTTGTCATTTATTGTGACAACATGAGTAGTATACACTTGGCAAATAACCCAGTCTATCATGCTAGAACAAAGCACATTGAGGTACATTATCACTATGTGCGAGAGAGGGTTTTACTAGGTCTTATTGATCTAGTTTATGTTAGCACAGAGGATTAGGTAGCTGACATATTCACGAAGGCATTGGGCGCAGAGAAGCTGTGCAAGTTCAGAGACCTGCTTGGTGTGCAGGAATTGGGATTGAGCTCGAGGGGGAGTGTTGAGATATCGAGCTCCACTCGTGATATGCCAGGGTGACCGTTGTGTATTTATGTCACCAACTTGTCAGTTGCAGACGCGGTTGGTACACCGCCCATGAATAATAGCTACATGATAGCTATCCTTATCTATTCTAGTTCGTGGCTCAGTTAGTATGCCACCTTAGTTAGTTGAGTTTGGTTTGAGACCCATATATAGGGTTCTTCTATTTCTTTGTATCTGAGTTCTTTTGGCTTACACAACTAAGAAGAGAAAAACTGTTTTCAGCCTCCACCTTTGTGTGTATTCCCCCATTGTGCAAGCAAGAAAGCTACAAGTGAGACTCCTTCCTTCTCTCCCACAATCTTGACAGAGACTTGCTCCCAAACTTGAAAAATGAAAGCAACACTGGTCCTCTTACCAGAACGCCACAAACTTGGTTTGCTTTCTTGAGCTCCTTACCACGAACCAGGCTTTGATACCATGTCAAGATTGTGGGAGAGAAGGAAGGAGTCTCACTTGTAGCTTTCTTGCTTGCCAATGGGGGAATACACACAAAGGTGGAGGCTGAAAACAGTTTTCCTTTTCTTAGTTGTGTAAGCCAAAAGAATTCTAGTACAGAGAAATAGAAAAACTCTATATATGGGTCTCAAACCAAACTCAACTAACTAAGGTGGCATACTAACTGAGCCACGAACTAGAGTAGATAAGGATAGCTATCATCTAGCTATTATTCATGGGCGGTGTACCAACCGCATCTGCAGCTAACAAGTCGGTGACATAAATGCACAACGGTCACCCTGGCATATCAGAGTGGAGCTCGATATCTCAACAATTGTGACAGGCGCCCGCCACCTGCAGTGTGCAATGGCGGATACTGTCAATGTAGTAATATATGGGCGGCTAGGTAGAGGCACCTTTACCCCCAACATTTTGTACGATCCATGAATATATAAATCCTCACCAAACAGACCCAAGGAAAGTGTACAACTGACCTATAGCAAAGGCTTCTTTCCACTCAATGTATAAGTCATGTCCCAGGAAGACAATTGCTATGCAATCCAAGACTGATACCATGTCATGCATCATGCATAGTGCATACGATCCTAGTGCACAAACAATATTCAACAAATCAACATTTTGTGATGTGGAAAAAATAGCCCTTTCATGATTTTCACTAAACATATGCTTCGATACATGGAGACTAGTACCAATTCCTCGTGCTACTAGCCCCTTAAACTAAAATATCGCAATTCTAAATGCAATTTACAATTAAATATTTCAAAGATTCACACCCTCTAAGCCCTCTAAATCTCTTAACCACACCCGATCCCTCTAATATTTAGGCTATGCTGTGTTGCATAGGTGTAGGGCATTATTTTAGTATGTATTTTTTACATAAAATAAAAAATCCATGAACAATGACACATGAACAAAGCCAAACTGAAGACAAACTTCATGCCTCAGCTTTGTTGTACAACCACAACCATGAATCATAATTTTCTAAATTTTTATAACGCGAAAATCCTATTTTTTCTATTTTTAGCTATTTTTCTTTATTTATTTGTGCATAAAAATAGATTATTTTGTGATTCATGACTAGTGACTTATTATGACAGCTGAAAGATGTTTTATCTTAGAATTTTATCCCACATGCATCTATTTCCCCCTCCTAAAACCAATAAAACCTTCATTTTTACACTAAAGATATGCTTTTCTAGCTATAATTTAATTATTGCAACTATTTATTATTATAGATTTGCATTTTTTCAATGCATATCCCTCAATCATAATGCGAAAAAACTCCTTTTTTTTGTTCCATATGAATTCCATTTCAACCATCAACATCGACAAGAAGCAAATTTCCTTTGTAAAAATAAGGCATACCGCTTATTTCCATATTACGGGTTTTTTGATTAAAATTTCTGGGTTGCCAATGGACCGATCAACAACAAATATTCAATGCTAAGCATCTCCCCTCAGCCTTCTCTTAATCTTGGAGCAATCTGATTCATGCCAGGCAAGCATCCTTCAACCAGTCTTCATTCTTCTTCATGTGCATGAGCTGCCCCTTAAGGGGAGAGAGAGGGAGGAGAGAGAAAGAATGAAACTCTATCAGGCCATCCAGGTAGCCAACTTGCGCACAAAGCCAAGCGATAGGGAGCATGGAGAAGCACAAGGTCAGGGATATAATCAGAAGGGGGCTTTGCTTTGAAGCTCCATAGCCCCCCATAGAAAAATCGTCATGCACAGGAGGACACCATTGCCATTTTTCATGCACTGAAAAAATGTCCCCCCACCCATGAAATCAAAATTTTAAAGGGTGGCCCCCAAGGGTCACCCCCTTTCACTTCTCCTTTAGGCCCCTCCTCACCAAGTTTGGCCAATTGCCCGGCGCCGGTCATTGGTCGTCCGACATCCAATTCGAGGTCTGAAAAATCCTGCACGTCTGTTCGAAGTCCCCCACTGCTAAGCATCTCCCAGAGTCTCATACGACAGTTGAAAATTTTATGAAAATTTCCCAACCGTCCCTCGGTGGGTCTTTAAAGCACTTTTGGAGCTTGCCGCTTAAAATCGTACTGATTGCAGTTGCCGCCTTCAACGAAGTCTATTTTTCCCTGAAACTCAAAATTTTTGGCTATTTTTAAGCACTTCTCGGCTTAAAAAATCATCTCTCAATCTACATGCCATTATTCTTGTGAATCATCATCCATCCCCAATTCATCGAATCAACTCTCCCTCATATGTAGCCATATGAATAAGAAATTGATGCTAGGAGGCATATTCCACGGTGGATTCCATGAGGTTTTTTGGTGGATTCTATAAAACTAGAGGCATATTCTACGGTGGATTCCGTGAGGTTTTTTAGTGGATTCCGTAAAACTATATGTATTTGTCGGGCCTCGTACACAAGGTGGATTCCTTGTGCGAGAAGTTGACGGGGACGCTTGTCCTTTTCGAGCGTCGGATTAATTTAATGTGCACGTGGGTGATTCCATAGCGAGTGATTCCGCAAAATACATATCAAATTAATGGATATTTATGAGTTTAGAGTGCACACTCGAATTAAATTAATGTTAGGACAGTATTCCAACCTATTTTAATTATTTGTAATTGAAGACTACTAGGTATTCACTATTATTTATTTATTTTATTTATAAAAAATTGTGAATTCTTCAGTTGATATGTAGAGCAAGTAACGGTGGCTTTGGGTAGCACTAGGTATTAGCGTAAGTCCAAGCGTAAATTTCATAATTATGATTGGTTATCTTAAGTATAATATATAATATTATGTATTTATATGATATTGTATTATTAAAATTATTACTCTACTTATAAGTTATAAGTTTAAACTTCTTTAGTAATAATTAGATCATTGTCCTTAGTACTATTATTTTATTTGTTTATTTTAGAATATGAGATTTAAGATATGCTTTTATTGAAATAAGCATTCTTTATGTAATACCTTGCTATTTTCTTAATGTGGTTAAGTTTAGAAGGATTTTCTAGCTTGCTTTATAAAAGCAACAGGATTGCATGCAAAACAAGAGAACAGGGTGAATACTGAGTTTTTTTCGTTTCTCCCTTATCCAGAATCGAAATTCAAAGTTTCCAGGGTTGTTTTGGGGATTTTGGCATGCTCCAGACGCAATGATGATGTCCAAATGTCAAGGTTCAGAGCACAGAATATTCTGCAGCAAGTGGAGCATGTTATAGGATTCCTCTTGACTCTTAGGACTCTATATTTCAATTTATATTTGTATTTTCTTTGTAATTATATGTAAAATATGAATGAAAATATCCATGTAAAACTATAATATATAATTAAGGATGGCAAACCATGGCTTTTGCCATGGGGGAGGTTGGGCCCAATTGTGTGTTTTTCTCTTATCTTTCTCAATCTATTGAGTTATTCAAATCCTTTTATGTATTATAATGTTGTTTGTATTTAATAGTTGAGATGTTTGATTTGTTAGATTTTTTCACTAAGTTTTATTATGTGTGATATAAAGTTGTTATGATTGAGATTTGATTTGCTAGATTTTCCACGTGTTCCGCTTCTTCGTACCATTGGTATCAGAGCTTGGCTACACTCCGAGTTTTCAATTGTATGATATTAGTGTATAAAGGCAAACACCGTGGAACAATTGCAATCTACAAAAGACAAATCACTTTAGATGAATATTGCAACTACATTTCTCGTGTTTTGGACAATCTTATGTCCATAGTTGATTGACTCGAATTGATCCAATTTGTTCTTCTCTGAATTTGGATTATAGCATGGACTTGGCTATGCAAATAGGATGTTATAGCCAAAAAGCTTTTAAAGTTTATCTCATAGTAAATCATAGCTTTGTTTTATATTATAAAAGTTTCAAGTTTAAGCACATTAAGTCTTTATTTATGTAGCAGGCTATATCGAAGAGGCACTTGAAAGTAGTCTAACTATTGCATATGCTTCACCATAAGAATCCTCTCGAACACCATAAAAATCCTCTCGAACAACTACTTTTTAGGTAATGTAACTTTTTACTGGTTCATATTTTGAGGATGGTGTAAAACCAAAAGTTTTAACCTCAGAAAGATGTGTAGTTGTTATTAGACACATATTTTACAAATTTTGAATATTTAGCGAGTTATTTGAGTCCTAAAGTGACCCTAAATTTAAATTTCACAACAGTATGTAGAAAATTATGTAGTAACCAACTTTGAGCCCTATTTTTTATGACCTTACCTTCAGATTTGGTAATCCATCATAGAGACATGAATTGTAGACCTTTTTGTTGTCTACAACTCTCTAGTCATCATTATGACTTGAACCTATCTACAAAGAAAGTAGGTCTCGCAGTTAACCTAAACTTAGTGAAATTTGTAAATTTCAACCTATACAGACATCTAATTTCCTAGTAGGATAGCTTTTAATCCATTTGGAATTTGAGTATACTCCCAAAAGAAAAAAAAATAGCTTGTACAAAGATCTAAAAATTATATTAGACATGGTTTTGTCTAAAGATGCATATATTAAAAGATAATCATATCTAGATATACCATTGAACTTGAATATTACTATTTTTTAACCAAGAGACTAGTATTTTATCCAACTTTAGTCTTATCTCTAATATGTTTCTTTTTAAATTTTAGTCTTAGTCAAAAGTAAATGTTTTGTAAAATTCCTTATAAGCTCCAACTCTCTAGTTATAGACTAACTTGATTCACAAGAAAATATAAGTTGTTTTTATTCAAAGTAGGCCTTCATTATGATTCTCACTCTAATTTTTTACGATTATAGTATGCCTTTAATGTTGTTATCTTTTGATTTGATAAACATTGAGACTAATAAATTTTTCTTAAAAGTAATTTGGAAAAATTTTCAACTTCCTAATTCTATTGCGAATTTATGCTTTCTAGTAAAGATAGAGATCTCCAATCAAGGTAATATAGGTAAGTATTTTACTTCTTCTTTTTTTAGAATTCTTAGTTAAATTTTTACTTACTACTAAACTAGAATAACAATTTTATTTTTTATTGTCAATACTTTAAGTATGAGATCTAGTATTCATAATATTTCTGTCTTATCTTTTGACTCTCTTACTCCCATGAAAGACATCTATGGCACTAACACTAGTTTTTAATCTTATTAGAATCAATTGTTTGCTAATAAGTAGACTTTTATTGATTCATTATCTTATACTAGATACTTGGTAAAATTCAAAAAAAAAAAAAAACTCATTCAATTGAAGACGTGACCGCCCACGCGCTTAGTGCTTACCCTACACTGCTAGCTCCACATTGAGCAGCTAATAGCAATTGTGGACAATTGCTATCCCACCGTGGGGGTATGATGCCAAGAGGCATATTCCACAGTGGATTTTGTGAGGTTTTTCAGTAGTGGATTCCGTAAAAATAGAGGCATATTCCACCGTGGACTCCGTGAAGTTTTTCGATGAATTCCATAAAACTATATATATTTGTCGGGGCTCGTACACAAGGTGGATTCCTTGTGTGAGAAGTTGATGGGGACACCTATCCTTTTCGAGCATCAGATTAATTTAATGTGCACGTGGGTGATTCCACAGCGAGTGATTCCGCAAAATACATATCAAATTAATGGACATTTATGAGTTTAGAGTGCGGACTCGAATTAAGTTGAGGTTAGGACAGTGTTCCAACCTATTTTAATTATTTGTAGCTAAATATTGCTAGGTATTCACTATTGTTTGTTTGTTTTATTTATAAACAATTGTGAATGCTTCAATTGATGTGTAGAGTAGGTAGCTGTAGCTTTGGGTAGCACTGAACGTTTGCATAAGTCCAAGCGTAAATTTCATAATTATGATTAGTTATCTTAAGTATAATATATAATATTATGTATTTATATGATATTATATTATTAAAATTATTAACTCTATTTGTAAGTTATAAGTTTAAACTTCTTTAGTAATAATTAGATCATTGTCCTTAGTACTATTAATTTATTTGTTTATTCTAGAATATGAGATTTAATATATGTTTTTATTGAAATAAGCTTTCTTTATATAATACCTTGCTATTTTGTTAATGTGGTTAAGTTTAGGAGGCTTTTCTAGCTTTCTTTATAAAAGCAACATGATCGCGTGCAAAACAAGAGAGTAGGGTGAAAACTAAGTTTTTTTTGTTTGTCCTTCATCCGGAATCGGAATTCAAAGCTTCCAGGGTTATTTAGGGGTTTTGGCATGCTCCGAACACGATGGTGATGTCAAAATGTCGAGATTTAGAGTAGATAATATTCTGTTGCAACTAAAGCATGTTATATGATACTTCTTGACTCTTAAAACTCTGTATTTTAATTTATATTTGTATTTTCTTTGTAATTATATGTAAGATACAAATGCAAATATCCATGTAAAACTATAATATATAATTAAGGATGGTAAACCATGGCTTTTGCCATGGGGAAGGTTGGGCCCAATCGTGTATTTTTCTCTTGTCTCTCTCAATCTATTGAGTTATTCAAATCCTTTTATGTATTATAATATTGCTTGTATTTAATAGTTGAGATGTTTGATTTGTTAAATTTTGCCACTAAGTTTTATTATGTGTGACATAAAGTTGTTATGATTGAGATTTGATTTGCCAGAATTGCCACGTGTTCCACTTCGTACCATGAATAAAGAGGAGAGAGAAATAAGAGAGAAGGACTGAAAATGGATCTTTTCATTTAGTGCATCATTTTTTGTGAGAACCAGAGCAATGGATGGCAAAGAATTGATGGATCTTATGCCCTAGAAGATGGAGAAGATTAGAAAGCAAGCAAGAAAAACCAAATTTTTAATGGGAGGAAGGGGCACTGAAAAAAATGCACCCCCTCCTCCCTCCCATGTGTTTGTAATGAAGTTTGGCTCTTAATCATGGTTAAAACATTAACCACCCAAATAACTAGTTCACATTTGGCATTTTCACACTTGATTTGAAGAAGTGGTTTTTGGAGGGGCAAATGGTCTCGGAATTGTGATCTGACTAGATGGGCACCTTTCTAGCATTGAAATCTATCACCCTGACCTAAATCACATGCTTTTTGGCTTCCAAATCTAGTAGTTGCTTCATAACACCAAAACTTGCGGCTATTAAATGGGGGATTAAAGAAACTCCGATTGATGAATAAACACATGCATTGGATTCCTGGTGTCAAAATGCATCTAGGAAAACCCTAGCTCCTTGATCCATGCTTGTTCCAATTTTAACCAAAACCACCTCCTTTACGGGTCTCACGCTTCTTTTGCACTTGAAATTCAACTTTAAAATCAACTCTCACCTAAGTGAGTGTGGGGGGAATGAAAAAAAAGGCTAGGAGATTAGGGTTGGAGTTGATCGAACAAGGCCACTAAGTGTATCTAATTTGAGGACCCCTAGGTATAGTGCAGAGTGTATGTACATTTTTGCTTTCATTTTCTTTTATTTTCTCTTTTTTTAAAAATAATACAACAATGCTACACAATGGGTATTTTAGCCTTATAAAAGGGATAGCAAATTTTTTATGCATGGAAGGCTGAGAATAATTACTCCTTGGGAAAATAGATTTGTTAGATCTTTAAGGCTCGATTCAAAGCTATGAAAAACGTGTCGTTGATGAAGAGTTAGAAGTTTGAGAGATGGTGGAAATTCTTGGGTATCCGTTTCTCTTCATACTGGAATTATAGCAGTTGAGATTTGTTCAACGAAATAGATTCCTTAGTGTCAGATTTCTTCCTGTGTTCCCTTGGAGTTTACTGATAACCCTACACATCCAAGTCTTCAATCTTGCTTGTGTAATTTAGGTCTTCCATATCTCATTGACTTGCTACTTCTTTGTTGCTACTTTAAGCATATCATTCGCTACGTGTTTGTTTGTATTCACTTGATAAAATCTGAGAGTGTAGGCAATCAAGTTCAGTGAGGACTTAAAAAATTTCAAAAATTGTTGTTTAAAATCACTTACCATTTCTCGTCTCATCAACTATTGGTTGCTTCTACTTGCTCCCTCCCTTCACAAAAAGTGATGCAATGCTTCCATACGTTGCATGAATACTAATAGTGTGGTGTGGATGGATTTTTTTATGTTTTTTGGGTTTTTATTTTGATTATTAGTTTTATAAATTTATTATGTACAAAATTGTAATGTATAAGTTTTTATGATACATGGTTACTCTACCAAGATGTGAGCCATTGATAAAAAATCATGATTGTACTAGAGTGTAACATATTTATCAAGAAGTTGCAGTAAATTTGCCATCAGTGTTAGGTATGTTGCAATGTTGAGTACTACATCTCCTTGATTTAATCTACTCGCCACATGGAGCTCTTCTTCTATGAGGTTTTTGTTGAGTAAGGGAAGGTCTAAGAGAGGTTCAGTTTAGCGTGACTCCTCGTACAATGACAAATACTAGCTATGTACATTGGGTCAATTTGGAATTTTCAAATGCCTCATCATTGCTTTGAAATTGTCATGAGCTGACTTCCAAGTATAGCCATTGAGGTTCTCATAGTGTATGAGACATACTCAAATGTGCTACCATTCTTTGCCTTCTCTTCTAGTGCTAATAATTTCTTAATGGTTGGGGGGCATAATGGATTACGGAAGGTGGGGACCAAACGATGTTCCTCAGCTTCCTTTTCTGGAATGAGTCACAAAAGGTTATCTAGTTGTTTCATCATATTGCTTGTTGGGATGTTCCTGCTCTTCCCAAGATAGTTGCCATATTAGGTAATCCTCGAATTCCTTAAGGATGATTCCAA
Source organism: Lygodium microphyllum (assembly GCF_053477565.2). Taxonomy (NCBI): domain Eukaryota; kingdom Viridiplantae; phylum Streptophyta; class Polypodiopsida; order Schizaeales; family Lygodiaceae; genus Lygodium; species Lygodium microphyllum. Next base: position 71,006,869 of record NC_141140.1, read on the forward strand.
CATCATACTTGGCATAAAGACAAGCAAGGCATGTGATTTTATTGCTTAATTCTTTCAAGTAGATAGTCAATGGTTGATTTTCATTTTGGGCAACTTCCACTACAATATCTTTTAATCTTCTTAGCTATAAGTTAGGTTTCAACTGAGTTGGAGGTTTTGGTCAGATTGAGCTTGACTTGACAAATCTATTAACTCTCTTGGGCTTGTTAGGTTGGTGCTTGTATCACTCGTTTTTAAGGGACTAGCAGTATTCTCCTTGGCAAAGTTCATGGGTTTAGTCATAGTTGAGAAGTGTGGCTGTTGTGATTCCATATGTTGATGGGAAGTAGTAATGATTGAGTCAATGGGTTTGGAAGTTGTAGCAATTGAGGAAAACTATAGTCCTAGATCCTTTTTCTAATTGGAAGGATTCATGGGATTAAGTGATGCTTATGTGTTTCTTGTTCCTTGAGGATGTATCATTAAGGGAAAAAATTTGTCCCCTTTAGAGCCTCTATTAAGGGTTGCTTTAGGAGAGAGGTAAGGATTCTTGGCATGGATCTGCAAGATGATTGTCCTTTTCTCTTCTAGCCATGTGAGAAAAAGTCATAGGTAAGTCACTTTTCCTTTCATTCTTTGATGGAGTGGATGGCACTAGGGAAAAATCAAGAGTTAGACTAGGTTTTATGTCACACAAACATGGATTAAACCACTTGAAGAAGTCATGATTATATTGAAGAGAAGTATAGCCATCTAGAATTGTGGAATCTTGGGTAAGGCAAAATACATATGCACGAACATCAAGCACCATGTTTCCTACTCTTAGCCTACTAGCCACTATTAGGTCTTCTTCAACAAGAAGTTTATCATACAAGGGATAATTTTGGATGGTGGCTACTAATTCAATATCATGGACAATTGATAACACTCGCAGGGATGTACGAGCGGCATATGTGTGGCCATGCATGGATGTCTGCAGATCTTTCCTTTGCTTAGCTACTATCATCAATTGGTGCCCAAATTTAGTTGTTAGAGTTTGGTTAGAATGCCATTTGTGCCTAAAAGTATCTTGTCCTTTCCCTTTGCACTCTAATGCTTCTAGATTTTTCTTGTTCATCTCACAGGAGGGTAGTGTAGAAAGAGAGGATTAAACACAACTCTCTAACTTTGGAATTTGGCATAGCTTTTATGATTCCATTGGTAATGATTGTGTAGCAAGAGCAAATGTGTTGCCACTGCTAGGCTTTCTATTGCTATTTAGGTGAAGCATTCTTAGGAGACTTGGAACTCCTAAGCATGCTATTTGATGCCTCTAGTGGTTGCTCATTGATCGTCGAAGGTGCAACTTTTTCCTCACTTGGATGGTCATGTGCAGTTTGAGTAGTATCATGAGGTGGACACTTTAGTTCCCCTTTTTTAGTTGTTGGCTTAGGATTTATTGCCAACTTTTCCTTGGATTCGACAAGTGCATTAAGCACTTGTACCTCAATGTTAGGCTGATTTTCCTTTTCTTAATAGGTGAAGGTTGGGTTCTTGGTTTCTATCATAGCTAGCTTAATCTCTCAAGTGGTTTTTATCCTAGACCATTATCCATATTTAGGTTATCTCCTTTGTTTCTTTTGGGCTATGATTGACAGAGGTGGTGATATAGGTGGTTTAGTTAACCAAATCCATCAATTTCCTATGTAATACCCTTGAGCATGTAGCAACACTTTAGATCCCCATTGCATCATTGTGCTAACTATCCATTGACATTTATGGTGGTATCCTCAAGATCTTTGTCATTTCTTGGGTGGGGGTCTATTTTTGGTAGTATTGTGAATGGGATTGGAGCTATGAGATGTTTGGATTTTCTTGCTCGAACTAGGGGACTTCACACTAAGGGGCATTTGCTTTCAATCTTGTGCCTTCAGTAGTTCTCCAAGGACTTCATGACTCTCTTGGCTTGAGTTTTGGTCTTACCTTGAAATTGATTGCTTACAATTGTCTTGAGAAATGGCAATGTTTCTTTTGCTAAAGACCATGATGATTTTGACACTAGGTGGAGTCAAGTGTATTCATTGTGTCTCATAGTTGACATTGTACTTAGTTGCACATTTGAAAGTTTTGCCAAGTAGGATTTCTTTCCCAACATCCTCTCAATTAGGAAGCACATAAAATATAGTTGGTAGCCTTTTAGTTTCTAAGGCCATTAAGATCTTGCATTTTCCTAGAAGAGAGTATGGTGATCCTCCACAAGAAGTGACTGTAGCATTTATTGGCACTAGTTCGGGTTCTTCTATGTAAGTCCAAGCAATATAAGTGAGCATATTGTAATCACCTCCTTCATCAATGAGAGTTTCAATTATGTGCTGTCATTTCACAATTAATTTGACCCTAAGATAGGCAGATGGGATTAGCTCATTGTAATTGGGGTCAATGGTGAAGGCCTTTGCCATGCTAGTAGAAAATTTAGGGACAATAGGCATAGAAAAATTGATATCCGATGCTATGTGTTCTGAACATTTGTGACTCATGGAGGTTAATCCAATGCATTGAAGGTCCCTAGCATTGGTTTGTGCCTTTGGAGTAGCAGGTCACATGGCTCGATTGATGGCAATTCAAGCAAGCTTTAGGCTTGCAAGGCTGTGCGGTACATGATGTATGGGGTGGGTCATGAGATGGTTGCATGGCATTTGTGGTTTGTCAAAATTGGACACATATGGTTTGCATTTTATCTTGTAGTTGGTTTGTTGTGTTGTGGAGATGAAGAAGAATTCTTGCATCTCTAAGCATGTGATCTCTTTCCAAGTTTTGATCCCTAGAAAAGTGAAGGTTTTTTTGACTGAAGTTAGTTAACTGTCTTGGTGGGAATCTATGTGGCAATGGGAGGGTACTCAACCTTACAACTTCCTAGGATTTCTACGTCATCATTCAAACCTTGTAGCTTTTGAAATCATTATGGAGAATTAGGACATCAAGTGTGTTGAGAAGGATCTAGTGTACTCATGAAGCAATTCAAGAGTTTGTGTTGGCACTAGGGGCTTCTAGTGAGTGATGAAGGTGAAGAGTTGGATAGAAGAATGAAGTTATAATTCCCAGGTTAGTTTTCTATGTTTAGGTGCTCTTGGATTTCCAATTTGTTCCCTTTTATACATCACTAGACTTGGTGTTTCTATTAGTTCAAATTTCCATAATCACATGTTGACTAGCATGAGCAAAAAAATGCACTTTTTCTTGAGTTCAATTTCACACAAGTGCATAGTGTGCAAGCATGCTTTCTCTCTTTTCAACACTCGTGGATCTTTAAAATATTATGCATCACTTTAACAAGATAATCATAATTCAACAATGATTGTAAGGATTGTGGTGCCTTTTACTTGTGTTGGCTTTCATTGGTTCCATATGGTTTGATTCTTGAATTCTTTGGCTCCTTGTATCTTAGACCGTGCTTTTCTCAACTTCTTGCAATCTTTCTTCAAATTTAGTATCTGCTCCTCAAAGCTCACTACACAATGAAGTTTCACATGTGCGATGGTGCAATCGAACATATGTACCTCAGTTCTATTATGTGTGGATAGGTGGTGCAATGTGAATGCATGGGCGTGTGGATCATAAGGTGGATATGTAGGTAGTAGGTATATGTATGGTTATTGTGTATGCCCTATTTTGCAATGGTATGTGCAAGTTATTTATAGTAATTTTAATGTGTGGTGGATGGATCATAGTGTGTGCTCTAGGTGTATGCATGTGGATAGTGCAATAGTGCACTATGCATACAAAAAATGCACTAAAGTACTTATGTGTGTATGCAAACATGCACTTATGAGTGCATTTTAGATCAATGCAAGCTATGTGAGGTTCAAGATGTTCCTAAATGCTAGTGAATTTAATGCCTACCCTATGTGTACTACTATAGGGGTGCATTTCAAGTGTGTGTGTTGCATGGGAAACACGGTGCTACAGCACGAGGTGTTCCTAAGTTGGGTGTTTAGAACAACAACACACTAGGTGTGGTTGATATGCAAGTGTACAACATGCACATGAATGGATTCTATCTGTGAAGGGACGTGCTAATGTGTTGAGTGGACACGTGTCTAGTGTGCATATGAGCATGGCTAAAAGTAGTGTGGGTGCACTAGGCGTATGAGCATATGAGCATGCCTAAAAGCAGTGTTGGTGCACTAGGCATGGTGAGTGAGACTAGGGGTTTAGACATACGAGTGACAAGGGTGTGTGTGACTAGGATGGGCAGGTGTGCATTGGGCATAGTGGGCATACCTGCATGCACAATGCATTGTGGAGTGCAACGAGCATGTGTGAACATTTATCCAATGTATGCTACCTAACGTGCTATGAGAGTACACACTCATGTGAACATGTACATATGGGGATGTGGATTTATGCATGCATTTATGGAGACATATGGTAGATAGATGCATGGTATATAGTTAGACACACTATCTGCATAGTAGTCGACACACAAATGCACATGTGTGTGATCAAATGCACATATGGATGCACTTCGAGTGAATCGATGCACATGGATGCCTTTAATGTAGGTATGATGTACACTATGGATGTATAGATGCACATGTGTATGCACAATACATGGATGCATTATGTGCAATTAGATTAGTGAATTGGATGTACTAAGGTATGTGGATACACGTTGTCGAGGGTTGAAATGACCTGATTTTTTGGCTAATTTTTTGTTTTTGTGGACTAAATGGTTGACTTTTGATTGATTTTATCTGATAATTAGTTGGTTTGGAAGTGTTTGGGAGTGTTTTGGATAAGGTTGAGTAGGTTTGAGAAGATCATGATAGTTTTCAGTGGAGATATGATGTTTTGACATGTTCTGTTGATGTCCTTATAATGTCTAATTGGTTCTGATTGAGCTTGTTTAGCTTCTATTTTGTTTTGATTTTTTCTATATGAGAGGTTGGAATAATGACTGATGGAGTTTGAGAGTTTTTGGAAGCTTATTGATTTATTATTGATGGCTTTGAATGGTTTTAGTTGAGCTAAAGGCTTTTTGATGACCTTTTGTATGGTACTATGTGTAGACCCTCTGTTGAGCTTCTGTAGAGCCTCTATCTCTGTTCTATTTCTATTTTGTATGCCTTTGTAAGTGTTATGTGGGATGAATGTGTAGTTTGGGAACGTTTTCTAACCTTAGAAAGAGATGAATGCAAATTTAAAATAGCTTAAAGAAGCAGAAAAAGTAGCTATTGAAGACTTGTTTGCTAATAATTTATCAAGAAAAAGAAAATAATCAAATTTGGCTTTGCATGGATTTCAGGGAGCTCAATAAGTAGACTATTAAATATTACTATCTGCTACCATTCATTGATTAGATTCTAGATCAGTTAGTGGGTACATATATCTATTTGTTGCTAGACTGCTTTGCCAATTATAACCAAATGGCTATCGCAGAGGAAGATAAGTTGAAAATTGTATTCATCAATGTATTTGGTACCTTTGCATATCATGTGATGGCTTTTGTTCTATGCAATGCGCAGGGTCTTGGCAATGTACAGTTAATAAAATTTTTGATGATATTTTCCTAGAGAAGTTGAAAGTTATTGAGGACTTGGGGGCAACCACCACAAGGGACAGATAGCTGATCATTTTAAGAAAATATTTCGAGTAATGCAGACAGTTTTGCATTGCTCTTAATCCAAGAAAGTACATCTTTGGAGTGCTCTATGGATTGCTATTGGGCCATGTGGTTAGCTCCACTGGTTTTGCAACCGATCCTAAAAAGATAAAGTTTATAGCTGATCATTCTAAGAAAATATTTCGAGTAGTCCAGGCAGTTTTGCATTGCTCTTAATCCAAGAAAGTGCATATTTGGAGTGCTCTATGGATTGCTATTGGGCCATGTGGTTAGCTCGACTGGTATTGCAACCTATCCTAAAAAGATAAAGGTTCTCATCGCTATGATTTCACCAGGTACTCCTAAAGAAGTGCATAGCTTTTTGTCGAGATATCAGATATATCAACACTTTATTAATGCACTGGCTGAGATGACATTGCCATTGATGAATATATTCTATTTTTTTGGAGTGATCCATGCCAAGTATCCTTCAAGGGTGTGAAGAAATAATTGGCTAAATCTCTAGTCCTGAAAGCACATTGAAGGGGTGAGATATTTTATATATGTTCAATAGCTACGATGTGTAGTATCAATTGCTATTTATCCAGATTTGGGAGGAGAAGTGGTACCATCCGATTGTGTTTACCAATCAAAAAATTGGGGATATCCGATATTAATTATACTTACATGGAGAAATTGTACCTTGGGATGGCCTTTGCTATGAAGAAATTCAGGCACTAGATCGTGTAGAAAAAGGTAGTATTTTATATGAAGATAGAAGGGCTGAGGTTATTGTTGAATAAGTTGCAGCCACCTGACCACCTAGCAAAGTGGCAAATCACTTTGTAGGAGTTTGACTATGAAATAAGGAGTAAGCTACCAAAGTTGCAGGGCATCATTTAATAACTTGTGGATTTTGGGGAGCCAAAGGAAGTCTTGCCTAAAGGTAGTGACCTCGAGGGTCTATTCGAAATTGATACAGTCTCCATTCCATCTTGGTATGCTACCATAATGCACTATCTATCCACATGAGAGGATGGAGTTTCTTTGTTGAAGGCTAAAAAGAGGAACATTAGATAGCAAGCCTTGAAATTTTCCTTTATTGTAGGAATACTATATTGGCAAGGGGTCAATGATGCTTATCACTAATGTGTCATGTGTCATGCCTAATGAGGTTCTATTTATCTTGGAAGAGTGTCATGACTTCACTTATGGAGGGCACTTTGTTGGTCGGTTTACTACGTAGAAAGCTTTGAGATTTGGATATTGATGGCTATCCATTTTCAAGGATGCATTTTCATATGTCAAGAGATGTGATACATATCAGAGACATAACAATAGGAAGAATAGGAAGGGCCCATTGACTTCTATCATGGCTACACTACCATTTGAGAAGTGAAGTATTGATTTTGTTGGATCTATATATCCTTTGTCAACTACATAAAAGCATTATATCATTGTGGTGATAGAATATTTCACAAAGTAGTCTAAATCTTGCACTACGATGAAGGATAATGCTAAGGAAACAACTAGTTTTATTTTGGAACAGATTTTTTGCTATTTTCATCTATGTAAGGAGTTTGTGTCTGATCATGAGATAATTTTTTTTTGAGTAAGGTGATTGAGGCTTTGGTGGAAGCTTTGAAGATTAAGCATAATAAGACCATGCCTTATAGCCCCCAAGCAAATGGGCAAGTAGAGAGTACTAATAAACAGCTTATGCAAATTTTTTCCAAGATTGAATCTAAAGGTAAGTGTGATTGGGATAAGAAGTTGTATGTGGCTGTTTGGGCTTATAATAAGACATTTAAAAGAGCTACAAGTGAGATCCCTTTTATATTAGTATTTAGGAAAGAGTGCATATTACCTTTGGAGATCAACCTCCCAATAGTAAGGTTTTCTCTAAAGCATTATTTGGGTGAAGAGGAAGCGTTACAAGAAAGTTTCATTTCCCTTACACATCTTGACGTGATTAGGCTACAAGCCTTGTTACATTAGGAAGTAGCAAAGAAGCAGATGAAAATACTTCATGACCTTTGGACTAAGAAGTATAAATTTTCTAAGGGTCAATTGGTTCTATTCGTAGGTAAGTTGGAACCCAAATGGGATGGTCCTTATAAGATTTCTAGTATAGGAAAGAATGGCTCTACAACCCTTTTAGCATATTTGCAAGGGATAGAGTTCAAAACTAAAGTAAAATTCAATAAATTGAAGCCCTATTATGTATATGGGCTGATGTCAAACTTGGTACCTTTATAGGTTCTTCAGGATCCAGCTTAAATTTGTAGAAGGTACCAAGACTATTGGATGGGGAAAATTATTCATTTTCTTGAGACCCATATTTAGAGCAGTGTTACCACCAAGGCAAAGTGATCTGGTGGAGTAAGGATTATCACATTAGTGACTGGCAAGACAGATCTTTTATGTGGGATATTCGAGTCTATTTCCACCATTATCATAGAGTCCTCACTACTATCCCTAGTGAGTTCAGTGAGGAAGGTGGGATTGTACTATCTTACACCCTCTCTCTCAGTTATACTTAGACTATCATAAGTATGAGTAGGTTAATTGTTGCGATTGTAGATTACATCAATGAAGCCATGGTTTACACATTATATTTTGATGGAGCTTCTCGAGGACCTGCTAAGCATGTGAGTGCTAGGGTTGTCATAAAAGATCCCCATCATTGAGTGGTTTTAAAAATGGGAGTGTATTTAGTCACTACTTTTATGAATAACATGGTGGAATACAAGGCCTTGCTTCTAGGATTAAATCTAGCTAGATATATTGGTATTCAGTGATTATTGGTGAAAGCCGACCCATAATTAGTGATCAACCAATTGAATGGAACCTATAGTGTGAGAGAGCCCATTCTAAAGATGTATCATCGTACAACCTTGGACACCCTGATCTTTGAGGCAGTGATTTGTCAGACTCCCTAGCTAATTATGCCATTGTTGAAGATATCATTCTTAACTATGGTCCTAAGGGATTTTACAATTGCTTCTTAATGTTAGTCCAAGGCTATTGTGGGGATTGTTGCTGACATATCTTGTTTTGGCCGTGGATGGTTAGTATGGGTTATGAGCCATGTAGTGATTGACCATCTTCCTATAATATCATGGATGCATTGGATCATTCAATGGTATATTTTTAGGACACCCCTTGCTATTTATGTAGATGGTTAGCCAATAATTTGATGCATTTAGTGTAGGGCCTAAATGGCTATCCCCTTGGTCTAGTTTTGTGCTTCAATAAGATTTATGTGGGGGCCAAGGGTTTGTTTTCAATAGTAGGATACTAAATGGTGGGATTTATTGGTCAATAGTAGGATGCTAAGTGGTGTGCTTTATTGGTTAATTTTGTTAGGCCAAGAGGGACCTTTGTTCTTGTAGAGAGTTGTTTGACTTTGTTAGGCTAAGAGGGCTATTTGTTTGTTTGGTGAAGGTGCAATTAATGGTTTCTTATTTTAGTATTACACTAAATAGATTTGATGGAGCACCTAGAGAGAGCCTCTTGTTGTGCAGAAGCTTCTTATGGCCAAGTCTAGGTGATATTCTTCCTTTATGATTTCTTTCCCTCTACGGTTTGTGTGTATATGTATGTGAAAATTTTTTCTTTTGTTGGGGGACTGGTATTCAAGGCATGAAGTCCTAGGGTTAGGTTAGGTGTATTTGGGGAGGTTTGAGTAGCTGCCTGCCTCCTATAAAGACATTGTTGGGAAATCTAAGAGCTATTTTTGAGAGTAGTCCTAGGAACCACTTAAGATGGCTCCTTTGACAGTTCTTTTTAGCAAGCCTGTGTTGAAGCAATTGGTTAGCGACTAGCTCTAGATCTCTACTAGACTATGCTTGGTAGCCTATTCCTCCTTGTGGACTTCATGCTTTGATTTTGTCAAGGGGTAGGTTAAGAGTTGTGTTTGTGCTCTTTTGTGTAATTTTTTTTGTAGGAGCTTAATGCTCTACCATTTTTGGTTGTGCTGATTATTTTGTGGGTTTGATAGGGTATGTCACCCTATCCTGTGGTCACCAATGAGAGCTGATTTTAAAATTGAATTTCAAGTGCAAAAGAAGCCTATGAAGGGTAAAAGATGCGGTTTTGGTGAAAAAATGGAACGAGCATGGGTCAAGGAGTTGCAATTTACCTAAATGCATTTCAACTCCAAGAATCCAATGCAAGTATCCATTCGTCAATCGGAGTTCGTTTATCCCCCCATTTAATGGCTGTAAGGTTGGTGTTATGAAGTAGCTACTGGATTCAAAAGCCAAAAAGCATGTGATAGAGGCTAAGATGATAGATTTTGATGTCGGAAAGTCATTTATCTAGTCGGATCATAATTTTGAGGCTGTTTCCCCCTCCAATTGGCTCGAAACCACTTCGGGTCAAGTGTGAAAATGCCAAATGTGAACTAGTAGTTAGTTGGGTGGTTAATGTTTTAACCATGATTAAGAACCAAACTTCATAAAAGACACATGAGAGGGGGAGGGGAGGCATGTGTTTTTCAACATCCCTTCTTTTTCCCATTAAAAAATTGATTGTTCTTGCATGCTACGATCTTCTCTGTCATCTAGCATATGAGCTCCCTCAATTCTTTTCCATCCATCACTTTCCCCTAGGGAGAGACTACACGACAGGTTTTCAATTATAGGTACTCAAGATTCCAAGGATCAATGCCCAATCTATTATTCTTCAAGATCTTCCATCCCAATACTTTGGATATTTGACTCACCATGCAAGCTTGCCCCAGGAGAATATTCACCATCATATCCACCAAGAGACTTCCAAAGAATAGCCACCAACTTTAGCCACTAGGATACCTACCACCATTTCGACAACAACTTACCTTATAATTAGAAGCTTCTATGCCATCAATAGTTTGAGGAACTCCTCCAAGGAAAACACATAGTAGTCCCTAGCATCCACATCTTTGGTGCAAGCTAAATCATACCACCTATGATAATAAGTGCCATGAGATTGGCACTCATCTAGGAGGGTGATAATGTTAAACACAAAAAGTATGCATCATGCAATGTGCAAGCAAGCACAAGAAGGAGCCTAAATTTTTGGAAATAGTCTTCCAATTATTAACCACAATATAATGCATATTCAAATGGCCAAATGGTTGCAACCATTGTATTAATTTATTATGTAAATCTTAAAGTCAAGTATGACCCCATGCAAGTTGTAATGATAGCATAGGCTCTCATGGAAAATTTCCAAAGGTTCTAGTTTATTCTTACCATAAAAAAAGCATGCAATGAGAGATTACCATTCTTGAGGCCCTAAAGCGGGTTGCATGTCCAAGAGGATCGTCCTAGAAATCATGTATAAAAAGGATGAGAATGAACAGGATAAGCTATTTATGTGTATGCAAACGTTTTGCGGTTACCTTCTTATTTTCACTGTGAGAGAGTGAGTGAGGGTGAGAGTGAGAGATTGAGAGCAAGAGAGTGTGAAAGAGTGAGGGTGAGGGATCAAGAGGGTGAAGCTCTACTTATCTTCTCTCCAAGCACTCTCTTTTCCCATGCCCATGCTTCTATTTTGCATGTGAAATTCATAGAGGGTTGAGAGTCAAAGGAGCACTCACTTGGATTGTGGAGTGTGCAAAGTGCATCCTTCATAGAATTGAAGGAAGGCCATGCCACTTATCACTACAAAAACAAATATTTGCAACTAGATGATAGATAGTTGTTGATTCTTATGCATAAAATCTCTTGAAAAAATAAAAGTGTGTCCAACGTCCCACTACATTGAGCTTGTGTAGCAAAATACCTAAGATCATTCCTTGTGGATCAAGCGAGACTCTCGCCTATGAGGTAGGCCTAGAAAAAACCTAATTGTCTAAGCTTGTGTATTCCATGGGGTCCAAGTGGTGGCGCTTAGGATGGGAAATTGGTGAAATTGTCCAATTACCCAACTCCCTAGTTTTCCTAGGTGGTTATGTTTCATTATTGACCAATACTTCAACTATTATTGTGATTCCTAGATATAAGATGGGTACTTGAGCTTGAGTTGGTGCAGATGGAACCTCATTTTTTTGTGCAATCTCTTGCTCAGATCCAATGCTCCTTCTTTGGGATGCATCACAAACACATGAACTATCCTACACACACTCCTTGCTTATTTCCCTTCTCAATCCTCATAGAGCTCTCATACTCATACGATCTTCAAGGTAAGATTTGACAAGAACAAGAAGAGTATTTGAATGGGTAAAAAGACTAGCTAGATCCTAGATATATGGTTACAAATAGGGTAGAGATATAAGGTAGTACTTAGGTTTGGAAAGAAAATGAATCATTCAATGTAGATAAGCTAGAGATTATGGCTTAGGCTATGAATATGACCTATCTTCAAGGATACTATAAGTAAGATCTTCTCTTTGAGCTTTTGAATCAATAGGATAATGGCTGGTGTTAAGCTTGCTGTAAAGAAAACACAAAGAAAATAAATAAAATTAAAAAGAAAGCTCAAACAAAGTAAATAAAATTAAAAAGACATAGAGGATAGAGCAAAAAAAGGTGACCCAATGGAAAAACAGGAGGAAAAGAGCCAAAAGCACAAGAATCAAACTCGAAAGCCCAAGGCAAGTGCAAAGGGGGAAAGGCACATTTTAAATATAAAAGTGCATCCTAGATCCTTTCAAAAGAGCTCCAGGTTTCCTTCTGTGCAACTTGTAATTGTAGACAGACATGGGTGAAGGAATCATATAAATAGATAGGGAATAGGGAAAGAGGACCTAGGCTAAAATGGCCGGTCATATAAAAAAGGATGGGCGTCCAAAGAGGAATAGGGCATGTATAAAAAGCCAAAAAGTGAATAAAGAAGCTCATTCTTATGTGTGGCCAAAACTAGCTCTCTTCTTCTCCTTGTTCTTCTTGTTCTTGCTTGTGCTTGTGCTTGAGATAGGGAGTGTGAGAGGGAATGAATGCGTGAGGGTGAGGGATCTTCGTGGAGAAGCTCTCCATCTTCTCCTCTCTTCTTCTTCTTCTCTTCTCTTCTCTTGCCTTGCATGCAGCAATGGAGCTTGGAGCTTGGAGCTTGAGGATTGAGCTTGCACCTTGGATCATGGAACTACCAGAGAGCTTGAGGGAGGAGGCAACTCAATCGAGCATGAAGATAAGCTCACTATGCTTGTAGGTATGAGAGCATGCACTACTATGTGAGAGGTAGCCATTGCACTTGGCTTGAAATGCTTGAAATGATAAGAAATTCTTGGATCTTGGCGGTTGAGCAACAAGCTCCCACATTTTGGTTCCATTGCTAGGAGCAACATATTCAAGCTTTAAGTGCTTCCGTGTTCTGAATCAAGTATTGGAGTGGGGTTTGCCCCAAACCGGTACTTGAGATAGGTAGGAAGTGACTCGGAAGGCATTTGATCTCTTTTACAAGTAAGCTTTTTAGTTTTTAAGAAGGTTTAGGTGATTGGGTTGGATTTTCTTAGGTGTTTATTTGTGGTTTCGATGCATTTAGGTAGGGGAAAATCAGGAAAAACAAAGAAACAAAGAGTAGGATTACTACTATAAACAGGGAAGAACAAGAAGAAAAAGGGGCTTTCGTGCATCTAGAGAGAAAAGAGAGAAGGGAGGGAGTGGAAGAATGAAGAACGAGGTTTTTAAGAGGCCAGGAGAGTAAAGGGGAGCTTATTTCTGCATTTAGAGATGAGAGAGAGAGAGAGAGAGAGAGAGAGAGAGAGAGAGAGAGAGAGAGAGAGAGAGAGAGAGAGAGAGAGAGAGAGAGAGAGAGAGAGAGAGAGAGAGAGAGAGAGAGAGAGAGGTGAACAAGTTTATTGCAGGGTAGTAGGGAGGCAAGAAGAGCTTCGATTTGTGTGATCACATGCATTCATGGGCTATAGCTTGGTTGTTTTGATCATTGACACCTTATTGTTTGATCTTGGATCTTGCTAGGGGGGACTAGGACGAGGCATCAAGAGCATCACGACAGATTTTTGGCAAGGCTGCATTATTTTTTGCTACCATGTTTAGACCATTCGATTCCCAGAATTGGACTGCTTGACTACCCCAAATATATCTAATTTTCAAAATTGAACGCAATTGGATGTTTGATCAAACACAAACTCAGACCAGTCTAGAATTAGACAATCCCAAAAATCAAATAGTGTAACTGTGTGATTCAAACAAATCGGACTCAGACAGTCCAAAATCAGATAGCCCACAATCGAATGTCTGATTCTGCGAATCAACCCAAAAAGTGACATTCAGTAAATGGTAAACAAATATGAGCTGCAAATAAAAATGGTACACCATGGTAGACCAGCCAAGGACATCATAGCCGATCTCGAGGAGAAAGAGAGAAGATTGGCAAGGAAAGTGTTGCATAACATAGCTGTGTACAACTAACTGTAGTGAGCTCAAAAGCTAAGATAAGACATAGAAATGTGTGAGGTTCAATGTGTCTTAGGTCTCACCAATAGAACTTGGACAAGACCAAATGCTGAGAGGGAGAGAGCACTAGAGGCTAGTCTTATGTTAAGCGAGTTTCTCATGAAGCAATTCTTACACAATACAGTCGCGCAAAGCAACCCTAGCGACTATGTTGCTAGCAAGACTAGGAATAACACCAAACTCTAAGAGCCAGACTAAAATACCTAGGATTTCCAAGCAACTCAACAAGTATCATCTCAGCAATGACCCGTATAGCTTTGTGGAGCAATTTGAGCAAATATGTGAGGCGAATGGTCTCACAAACCTAGCTCAATGAGCATATGCTTTTGGACTTTTCCTAGGAGACAAAGCATGGATGTGGTTTGCTAGCCTAGATAATGCCGAATGGAATGATTTTAATAACCTCAAGAGTCTCTTCATCAAGATATTCCCCAAAGTAGGATACTCCGAAGCAAGAGATCTAGCCAGAACACATAAGACAAGGTAAAGGGCATTGACGAGAGCCAAGAGTTGGCAGATATGAAGTTAGAGTTGGCTAAGCTTCCAGAGATGGTGAGAAGGCCCACACGACCTCATGTGCAATGTGTGCATTGCGGAGAAAACCACCTTCTTGCCAAATTCCTAGATCCTAGGTTAAGACCATGTGCTAATTGCTATAGATTTGGGCACTACATGATGCATTATAGATTGCAAAGAAGATTTCCATACCCGCAACCATACAATTTAGTCGTACTACCTAGGGAATAGGCCGCCGAACTTTAGAAGGGGAGCTCCATTAGCTCTCCTAGTACCCAATGACTCAAAGCCAATCATCCTTAGGATGGGGATATCAATCCTATAGGGATACCTAGACCACATGGACCCATCATGACCCATCCACCGAATGACACTCTTATACATTATGTAGAGAAGCCGAATGAGGATGAAGCATATGTAAACCCTTATGTTTCATACAACGAAGAGGGGAATCCCATCTTGATGCATTTCAAATTGGTGCCGGTGATGGCACTAGGCAATTGGAAGAGGTAGAGGACTAGGAGGACAGCACCAAGACCCCATCATGTGCTAGACTTGTGATCACCCAAGGCATACCTTCTCTCGCTGCCCCAAAAGGGGGCAAGCCAATCGAGACAAAGCTGACTTGAGATGTCTGAAGTGTAGGATCAGAAACTTAAATGATGAGTGCCCTAGGTGAAAACCTTCCACTAGTTCAACAATCATGCCATCGGTACCTTGGGGTTGTTCGGAGTCGAGACACTTGATGGGGATGCAACCATGATCTTGTTGAACATCATGACCCAAGCACAAAGGACGCATGCTGGTATCTCATTATCCTGACCTAGCAATCTTGATGTAGCTTCAATAGGGAAAGAAGAGCCGTAAGAGGAGGAGAAAGAGGGCTTAGATGAAGATAATGCTTACGACATATAGTGCCACCACACTACCCAAGGGGAAGCAAGTCATGGATGCAAAAGTGGAAACATCTACTCCTAAGACAACAAAAAAGGGGAGTCACAAGATTGGGGAGTATTTCAATCCAAGAGGGTTCCAATTGGAAGTAGTGGATAAGGGAGTGGGTGCAAGAAGCCTAAGAGCATCTTGAGGATGCCAAACCTATCATGGAAGATGAGATTGATGAGTTCTCTAGCGTGAGCACACCAATCTCACCTATGCAGCTAAGATTAAGATCGAGAGATACAATCACATCCCATGTAGCACTGCGTGGATAGAGCCTAGACACCACAATCACATAGACCAGCCAAGATCACTGGCAAAATAGTGGAGAGCCTAACGAAAATCAAGTTGTTGGCAACCTGCTCATGACATTCATATCAGCACCTGTGACTTTACATCTGGGAGAGTTGCTTAGGTAGAACCTATTGCTATGGCAAGGGTTGAAGTAGTGGGTAGAAAGACCTTGTAAGCTTGGATCAACTGACTTGCATGACCAGGATGCAGTAACGCATATACAGAGCTCAATGAGGAGTGGATTTTGGGCCCAATGAAGTGCTCAAAAATTGCTAAAAAATCTGAATTTCAAGGGAAAAATAAACTCTGTCGAAGGCGGCATAGGCAATTGGGTCGATTTTAAGCAGCAAGCAGCCAACGGGTTCAAAAAGTGCTTTAAAGACCCACCAAACGATGGTTGTAGAATTTTCATAATTCAAGAAATTCCTAATAGTGGGGGACTTCGAGATGGACATGTAGTAATTATCGGGAGTCGACGGATGGGCGCGAGAATGGGAGTGCCCGAAGGCCAAGACCAAAAGAGGCCAAATGTAAATGGACTTAGAAGGAAGGGGGGTTACCCTTGGGGTCTTCCACCCCAAAAATTCAATTTTGTGGGGGAGGGATCCTTTTTTTCCTATGCTCACAGCAAAACAATGACATACTCCCCTCCTCCATGGAAAAAAATGAAGGGTGGGGCTGAAGAACAACCCCCCCACCAATTGCAACAGTGATCCACATTATTTCTTCTCTCTCCAATGCCACTCTTTTCTCCTCCAATGACTGCCCGGTTGCTTAGTGCTAGTTTTAGTCTTTCTCTCTCCTCCCTCTCTCTCCTACAAGGGGTAGTTCCTATGTGTGAAGGGAGATGAAGCCCGGGTGGTGAATGGCATGGTACTGGATCACTTCTAAATTGACTTGGGGCTGGAGATGGATTTTTGGAGATGGGCTGAGCATTAATGGTGGACTATTTTGCTATCCCGAATCCAGTTTTAGAAACCCACAACCATAAAAAACCCGATAATTCTATTTTATAAAGGAAATTTTACTTCTTTTTGAGGTTTGATTGGCCAAATGATGTTCATATTGGATGAAAATTGGTAGGAATGTTGTTTGATGTATGTTTGATGATTCTATGCTAGAAAAATCAGAATACCTAATTCTATAATGCTAGAAAAAAAATTCTAAAACTCGAAAAACATGCATTTTACTAAGAAAATGGGGTTTTTGTCATTTCAGGTTCTATAAAAAGGAAGCATGGGGGATGAAATGTGAAAAATGGGTAACTCTCAGTTGTCATACTTTAAAAAAGCTAGAAAACCCAGTAAACACTCTATTTTCTTTATAAATAAATAGTAAAAAATAATTTAAAAATGAGAAAATTTAGGTTTTTGTGCTTCAAAAAATAATAATAAATATGCTTATTGTTCATGAATGTTTGGCAAGGTTGATGCATGATGTTAAGCCTAAGCTCATCCTTGTTTTTTGTGTTTTAGTGTAATTTTGCTTTATAAATTGAAAACGACAAAAAAAATAAAACCCTACAGCTATGTAATGATGCAACACATAAGCAATAGGGGGAGAGAAGGGTTGTGGAAGCAGCTAAGTGCTGAGAATGAAGTAAAGTTTGATCTTTTGGTTGTGCATGTTGTCGCAACCTATAGGGTTGAAGGTCACTAGAGGGGTTTGGCAAGAAAATTGGACAAAATAGATGGAGATGTGTCTTAAAGAGATAAGTAGATTACATTGATTGTTTAAAGGTTCAAGAGATACTTCACGGCCAATCACAGGGGTTTGAGAGAGAAGAATTTATGGGGGTTCAAGTGCTTAGACTCCGGAGTTGGTAGAGATAAGAAAAGGGTTGAAGGTTTCAAGCCAAGTTCTTGAAGATGTTGATAGAGCTTTCAACTGCATGTTCTTAGCAAAGATCACAAGAGTATTATCTCATAAGTTCTAACTCAAATCAAGATTGTTTTCTTGACTGTAAGAGCAATCACAAATTATAAAATCAAGTATAATATGCTGTCATGTATCATAACCAACTCTACATCCCATCATTCATACATGATGCCATAGCATGAATCAACTTTGCATGATTACATTCAATGTAGACTGTTAGGGACAAAAGCTTATGAGCCAATTACAAGGCTTGTAAGGCAAAGAGAATGCCTTTAAGAGAGCTTCAAATTGAGTTCCTGATAAGGATAAGTTACCACAGCCAAGAAATAAGAGAAAAAGTTCCTATTAATTCAACTCAAAGCATCTATGAATGATATACAAGCATTGCACTGCCATAGGGGCACATAATACTTGCATATTTTGATAAGATGTATTCTATAGAGTAAGAAATAAATTAAAAGAACAATGTTGTAGCTAATTATCTAAATATGGCTGAAGATATCAGCCCCAAATCAGCCCAAATATCTTTCAGAATTCACCTCTGATGATAGCATAAACTTCCCCTAACACAATGTTGGCGTGTTTGGTGTCAAGAGTCCACCACAGGGGTAAGAGACAGTAGGGTGAAGTTGGAATGAATGGAAAATAAAGGGAAAAAATCCTAGAGTCACAATGCATCGGTTTTAACTTAACTGACAAGTCCTTAAGTATAATCAGCACTATTAATTGTCAGGCCACGAAGCTTACGCTCATTGATTTTTCATCTTGAGGAGTAGATGGAAGAGAAGGGGTTCGAAGAAATTGAAGAAAATAAGAATTCTCCCAAAAAGAATTAGAAAATGTTGAAATATACTAACAGAGATGAATCCTGTCACTTTATTCCTGCATTATGAGAAGATAAAACTCTAATAGACAAAAATGTGTATAAAATAATACATTCCTCTATGCTGCTCAAATTGCCAATCTGATGCTTCCATTGACTCCGAAAGGGGAGTAAAATACATGGATACCTAACCAGAATTCAGTCAGATCACTCCTTCTTCATCTCCAACTTTGGAGTGTTGTTCACTGCCTGAAAACAACGATCGTGCGTCGCACGATTTCACTAATCTCTCTTTTTACATAAAATCCTCTCAAATTAGCTGAAAGCTACATGCTTTCTTTTACATGTTATCATAATCTAGAATTTGTCTACAGTTTTATGGATTTTCACAGGAGATAATATCTAAAATATCAAAAATTGGCTAAAACTTGTCCAAAAATCTAATATTTTTGAACCATGGACACTAATACTAATGTCTAAAATGCCATTGGCTCTCTAAATCAATAAGAAAGCTACACTCTAGATTTTTTTACACGGTGTGCACGTAGCGGCACGACATCGTCATATAGCACAATCTTTTATTTAAGTGTTAAGAGGCTAGTAGCACGAGGCAACTCGATGCTAGTCTCTAGCAACGCAACAACAACAAGTAGATTGAAGATCATTGAAGGGCTGATTTTACACTCCACTTTGTTGATTTGATTTAGAATAAAATTTTTGTGCACAATAAGCATACATTTTTGCATTTTTCATGCCACATGGTATAAAATCCTGGATACATAGCACTTGTATACCGAACATTGACCAACGCTGAGAGTGTGAGGAGATCATTTGCTGTAGGTTAGACGAGCAGTTCCTTGGGATACGTTGAGTGAGGAAATATCAACTCCTGGATCATTCGATAAATCAAAGAGTGAACTATGCATCGTGTGTCTTATATGTTAAGGCAATGCATCAAGGGGCCAATCCCCGAGATGTAGGAGAGCTATAGTGAGGCCGTGGTGTTTCAGCCAAGAGGTTGCCTCCTACATATGTGATATGAGGTATTATACCTATATGTTATGGGATCTCCCTTTGAAGAGTAGGGGAAGGGAAACGTTAGACTATGTCCTATTACAAATGCAAGATCAATATTAGAGCTTAGTATAGCGCATTCCTTGGACACTCTTGGCCGCGAGGCTGTGTGGGGTGTCTTGTGTATCTTAAAGGCCCGGCTAGTGCTAGAGAGCCAGTGTTGGGCTCGTTTTTGGTCCCGACACTCAATCCTAAACTAAGTGCCTAAATCTTTGCAGTAAATGCTTTTTGGGAAGGCACAAAGATGTAGCCAGTCTTACCTTTCAATTCATTAGAATATGCTACAAGAAAGGGAATTGTAGATACAGGAGCAAGAGTTAGTGTGCTCAGCCACATAGTCTTGTAGGCTTGGGGTAACCCACCTATGGAGATTGCTAGGTTTAATGTCACACTAGCTAAAGAAGTGAAGGTTAAGCCATTTGGAGTGTTGATAGATTGGCCCTTGAAGATAGTGGGAGTCTAGTTCTTAGTGAACTTCATAGTCATGAAGGGAGTAGACTGCGACATCTTGTTAGGCTAACCCTAGATGCAAAACTCATGAGCAATATAAGATAGTAGCAATGGTCTAATATTCTTAGATAATAGATTGGAAGCTATGAGAGTTGAGATGGATACCTAGAAAACCACACTAGTTGACCTAGATACCATCTCCACTATGTTGAAAGGAGACTCACGAGTTTGTAATTCCTATAGGCCATTGACAAAGTATGTCCCTTGCCCAAAGGACAAGCGGGGTTGGATGCATATGCTAGCCACAATCAATCTACCATTCTCAGATGAAGAGGAGGATTATAAGCAAGCCACTAGAGTTGCCGATGAGTCTCACAAATTCACACTATCTCAATTGTCAAAGAGTAGGACCCCACCATTAGTATCACTTTTCATGATTGCCATGAGCTTTGGCAATTGACCAACACTTGTCTCCTTCCACATTCCATCCAATAGAATCAAACTCCAGGGGATTCTTGAATATTTGATGAGAGAGCTACCTAGTAACCAACTTACCAATCTCAAACCCTTCAAGGACCTCCTGGATGAGTTAAAGTGGCAATGGACCAAACTGGACAACTTGAACATATTGTAAAATTGGGCACTAATCACGGAAAAGAAGAATACTAAGAGCAAAAGCCTAAGAGATGAGAAGCAGTCAGAATGTGAAGATTTGGACAACAATTATGAAGACTACTACTACACAAATGAGGAAAGTGAGGAAGAGGCCGATATAATAGATTATTATACGGATGACTGAGTGATCAAACAAATATGAGTAGACTCCAAGCCAAGGAAAGCTAACATCTTTAGGATTGAAAGGGAAGTCATCAGGACAAGATGCGATCGTACTTTGTTGGACCACCTAGATGTAATGGACTATGAGCGAGCTGAGTTAGTTCAACAACCAAGCAGCATGCTACTCTCTTTACAATTGAATCGGCCTTAGAGCTACGACCACCGGGGGAAACTCCTTCTTCTAGAAAAGGTTGTGAGTTTAACTCTCAATCAAAAGTGAGCTTCAAGAGCGATCCAGAGATACCCCGACCATCTAAAACCAAATGCACCAAAGGGGACCTACTAGTCCACCTAAGGCTCAGGTGATTGAGGGAGGAAAAGAGGAAGCACTCAAACCAATCAAAACAAAGAGCAAGGAAAGCCTCAAGATCTACTAAGATGCTTCACAAATTCAAAAGAGATGACATAGTGGTGATCTTGGTGGGAGCTAAGAGACAAGGACATGCAAGCAAACCAATAGAGGGGTCCACCAAGGTCAAGAAGCCAACTTAGCAGGGGAACATAGATGATTTTAACATCCAATGTATACTTTCATGTTATAGAATATGTGGCGAAACTATTTTTAGACTTTCGAAAGTGTGGCAATTTGTTCTCTAAACCAAATATATCCTATAATTGGTTGGAAAATATTTTTTATGAAAATAATAAAGTAATAAAAGGTTTAAAGTGTTATTTTTGAACTCAATATGGTACATTTTTCTCAAAAATAACATAGAAAAATCATTGAATGAAAGATCATTCAACCAATGACTGTGTTATTGTAAAGAAAATAGTACAACTAAAGCAAGGTAAATCAAGTCAATACACTAATTAAAGCTCAACTTTCTGTGAGAAAATACCTATAAATAATGTATTGATAAGCCATAGTGCAAGATTCACTTGGATTGTGTATACAAAAGCTTCACCAATCAGGTTGATTACACAAAGTGCAACTTGATTATCTTAGGCTTACCATCCATCAGTACTAGGAACTCCATCATTTTCATATAGTTTTGTTGATGATGATGATGATATTGATGTCAACCCTGTGTTGATGTCCAATTGATTTCGCTGATTATTCATTGATATCCAAAATGCCAAAGCTTGTTCATACGGAAAGCTCCCTATACTGAATACTGATGGGAAACATACAATCTCATGCAAGTATCTAAGTTTGTACTTAACTTGTTGCGCACCTTGTTTTTAAAAATGCCATAACACTAAACATTCTTTCATCCTCCATGGATCCTAAAATAATTGTTTGAGTCAAGTCAACAAGTCAAAAATATTCAGGCATACGATCTTGGAGAACTTGACTCATGCTCAACCTGTTCCATAATCGAGTAATTGCACCTGATTTTGTAGGCTCTACAAGTTCTATAAATTGATGCCACATGGTCTCTTCAAAGCATAACATTGTGATTGTTGCAAAAGTTCATCTCCATCTATTACCGAGAAGCCTGCATCAGACCCTTGCAATTGTAACATTTTCCCAAAGTGATCTTTAAGAACATGAACTCTTTTCTTGAAATCTACTTGAAGAGCATGCATGTCTTGCTAATGGTTCCAAAATTGTGGATAAACTATTGACATTGCCTCCAATAGTTCATCTCTTGGAAACTGTTCTCTTATTTCCTGTGACATAGACTATGCAACTTGAGCTAATGTAATTTTAACACTTTCCACTACATTATTAAAAGTTTCCATCTTTATAGGCTCTCTTCTAACAAGCGTCCTCGAACTCGCTTCCTGGAGACATAAAGATGTGCCAACCTTGAATGTACTTTGATGCATACTGTACCATTTCTGTTTATCTTTAAAAAGCTCTTGATAGGTTCTAATTCAAAGTTCATGATCTCATGCCATCTTTTGAATCTCTCCTCATGCAAAGGATGATTCATATCTGCATAAAAAGAATCTAATGCCAATCATATCATCTTTCGAATATTGCTATATTCAGTCATATACATTGTTCTCTTTTCAACAAGCTTCACAAGGACATTAAGCTCCGCAAGTAGAGGAACAATTCCTATAAAACAAAGATACGAAATATTAGATATCAAACTAGAAAAAAAAAGTTCAAGCAGTATGTTCAACATTGAAATACCTATCAATGTAAGTAATGTCTCTACATATGTCAAAGCTGTTAAAATCTCTAATGCCTTGTCAGTCTCCTTCGACTTCTAAGCTGCCAATCTATGCATGAGTCCTACTAAAGATGGGTACTCCTCTAATAATCTCCTAGCTATTAAGTAAAATCTAATCCACCTTGTATTCACATGCTTCAATAATTTTCTACCCTATGTTAAACCCTTTTCAATCTCTTGGAACTTTAAATATTGTTTGGAACTCCTACAAAAAAAACTACTAGATGTACTAACCGATTGCTCCACCTTTGCAACACTATCAAACTCATCAACTATTTTATAGGCCAAGTTCATTCTATGTGCCATACAATGAATTCCTAACATGAAAGGCGCTATAGAAGTTTGTATGCGGACACAAATTCCTGAGTGATGGCCTTACATAATTGTTGCTCCATCAACTCCCACACAAATTAGCTTTTTTGCAATCTCAACCCTTGATAATTGCAATATACTCATCAAGCTTTATTCAACTAACAAGAACAGATTCTCTGTTGTGGCATCTTTTTGCATTTTGTTTATTATAAGAAAATATGCATGACGAACATGATTTTTCACAATATAAACAATCATGCAAACCCAACTAGTATTATCTCTAGATGTGGCCTCATCTAGCAAGAGAGCATAAAATTGAGAAGATTTGATTTTTTCTCTCAAATCTTGGTTGACAACCTCATCTAATGCTTCTACCAAATCCCATCCACTATTGTGTGATCAATGCAATTGTGGAAAATTATCAATAGGAAATTGTGACAAGAATTCCTTATACTCAGGATAGTCCATCATTGGTCTTCCTCGCCTTAAAATATAAAAAACAGTATGCACGTAAAAAAGCCATTACAATTTGATATTACACATAATATAGAATATATTGTAAATATATTAATAATTATAAATGATTTAAAAATGACTTCAATTGTAGGATTTTACTTTGCAAGGTCTTATCTTGCATTTTTTCGAACATGTTGTTAATTGATAACTTCTCACATTGTGATTGCTCAAGCAAATGTTTCTCATATAGTCCTGCATTCTTTAGATGTAGACACTCCTCACTAGACTTCCATCTTACTTGAATTACTTCTTGCCCATCAACAATGGTTTTTTCATATACCTTTCATGCATGCTTCTGTATAGTGTCAATTTTGAGCTAAAGTTTGTAATCAGTTTCCCTTTTCCATGAGCAACAAATACATTGAGTGTTTTTTGGAGTAGAATCATCTGCTGGTATAATTGGCTCAACGAATGGAATTTTACTAACCCAATCTAGCTGAAATGTATACTTTGCAAGGCTCCAAATTCTTTTATTTTTCTTCTCGCTAGCTTGTGTGCTTTTCAGGGAACTTGACATCTCTTCTTCATTTGTTTATATAGGTTGGCATGGAGCATTTTGTATAGTTGGTGTAACTTGTGTTTCAACTACTCCAACACTAGTAGTGGCACAAATTTGTTGATCTCTTGCTATTTGATATGGTGTTTCAGTCTCACTATTTGCTTCATTTCCAAGTATAGATGCATCTCGTTGATTTGTTGATGTCTATGAATCATTAATAACATTTGTGGTTGCATGGGTATTTAATGGAGGACTGAAAAATGTTGCAATATCTCCCTTTGAAACCTCACAAATTTTTTGTTTCTTCAATCTGCCCATGCATGTAGAAAAACACATAAAACAATACCTAAGATTTTGTTTCTTCACAATGCCACTACAAAATTATATCAAATTTTAAAGAATACGAGTTGCACATGAATCCAACTTGAAAATCAAAGAAACAAAGAAACATACAAACAATTACCACTTAACTACGACTCACAAATTGTTTGCAAGAAACCACACACACACACACACACACACACACACACACACACACACACACACACACACACACACACACACACACACACACACACACACACACACACACACACACACACACACACACACACACACACACACACACACACACACACACACACTGCAGTGTCATGCACACACACATATGATCACATAATACATTTTATACCAATTGCACATAAATCCAAATATGACTTGGAATTTAAAGAAACATATAAACCATGGTCCATTACCAACTTAACCACGACCCATAAAAGATTGATTTCAAGCCTTTAGATTAAATAACCTTGTTTGCAACAAGGAACAATACCCTTAAATGTGTGCACATACACATCCTTGCACATTTTGTACCAATTGCACATAAAACAAAATATAACTTGAAATTGAAAGAAACATATAGACCATTACCAACTTAACTAAACCCACAAAAGATTGGTTTCAAGATTTTAGATTAAAGCACCTTATTTGCTAGGAATAACACACATACACACACGTGCATGTACACATACATCATTGCACATTTTTTAAAACCTTACTAAATAATGACACTAGCTCAATGGAGATAAAATGTGATATGGTTGATAATATGATATCCAAGTTTATCATGGAATTAATCGTAAAGTAGCTATCAAAAGTTCATAAAAATCTCTCAGTGGTTCTAATGACTATGAATTTTTCTAAGTGTTACCTTTATTAAGTGCATTATGATAAGCATTGTGGTCTATTATGTAAATATCAAGATATTATTATTCGCACTCAGAAACCTCATGTATACATTAGAATACTCATGAGTCACCAGTGTTTCACATTTGTTAATAACTAGAAATAATTTATAATATAAAATCTTCACCATGATACAAAACATGACACATTGCAAACAGCGAATTTTAAAACTTGAAAAAACTATCAATCATACAAAACAAATTGTGAATGAGACATAGACATGAAATCTTGGAATAATTACTCCTAAAAATTAAAAGCACTTAACTAACTTAATCTATAGGCATAAATTACGAGTCCCGTTCCATGGAGTATAGAGTTTTACAAAGTTGCCAATCTTTTCAAGACATGTTTGGATTCACAAGTCATGGAAACTCCAAAATTTGATAGATTGTTTTACAAAATGCAAGTAGAGACTGTAAGAGTCGAGTTATTCAAAAGGGGTGAGCTAGGATAGGACCAAGCTCTACAAGGGGTCTCTGTGCCTTTGCAGGATCAACCCCACACTCTACCCTCAAAAAGTTGTCGAGGTCTACAAAGGATATACGTGCAACCTTGTCATCTACCAACATGCGATCACTTGCCTTTAACTCTGTCAGATGCATGATCACTTGATCTAGGGCATCCCTTGGCTTCCTGCACAACCACAAGTTTTGGCCTAAGTGCCAAAACTCAATAAGACAAATGATGAGCTAGCCAATTGCATACACATTTGACTCCTTGCTATAGGTAGACTCGCATAGTGGTTCGTAGATCTCAAGTGCAATCAAGGTCTTCTTCTCCTTTCCAACTCTCCTTTTTGCCGACGCTCATCTATGAGGTGCATGGGATCATTTGGACCACCACAATTCATTGCCAATATTGTCATGCTAGAAATGAGCATTAAATCCCAGTCTATAATGCCAACCCTAGGGATGTTCTCTTTGGTAAAGTCTAGTACCATTGTAACATATCCACTCGTCCACTTGTGGTACACATCTTAGCAGCCCATCGGGAAGACCCAAGCGTCCTCCCACTCCAAGAAGCACCCACCACAGAGAGACCTCTCGCGGTGGGTTTGGTCCATATACCCAGCGCGGCTAACAACCCCCTTGGACAGGGCCAAGCAGGCAGTCACAGCTAACTGAACCTGCCACTCCCTCCAGGCCTTTAACCTGAAGAATTAAGTGTTTTGTCTTGAATTAGTTCCTTGAGCAAAGAAATTCAAACAATGTATCTAAGTGTACAATCATAATCAGTTCTGTGGTCGTTCATATGACCAACTGCTAAGGTGTTATTCCTTTTTCTTGGATGCTCCTAGCATTCGATCCTGGATTGTTCGTGACTTGACAAGATCCCAAGGGCTTGGCAAGCTAGGTTGCTTGTTTCCCCTTTATCTATGGGTTAGGGTTTCTACCCTGCCGACCCTAATTATCCTTACCTTAGGTCTCCTTACAAGATAGATCATGGACAACCCCGTTGTCCTCGGTTGGTCAACTTGTTGGTTATCTCCTAGATCCCTATGTACCTTTATCTTTGATCTTAATTGATCAAGATTGTCTATCCCCTTGACCATGGTTGGTCAAGATGGTTCTGTTTAGAACAGTCCTACTCCGTCTTATGTATAATCTTCTTAAGCCCTCTTAAAATTACTCACAGGCGCTTAAGCTTTTACCTATCCCTCTTGAAGTCACCAAGGGCTTTGACATGGGACTCATGGATCGTAGTCCTATTTGGTAAATTACAAACAACATTGAATTTTCCCAACAACTTTAATGCACGCAACGTAATGCCATTCCTTCTTTCAATGATTACAATTTTGGTATAATCCACATGATGTTCTATGCCACACACGCGAAGGTATTTTCTAAGCATGCAATCTTAACATTATCCTTTACGTAATTATTTACATGACCCATAACCTTCTTGAATGATCTGACCTTTATAACTTAATGTAATTATTGTATGAGCCTAGCTGCGCTTTTAAGCTTTTTTGTAGCTTATTACATGTACCTTAAAATCCTTCTTGCGATACAGAGATGCACTTTTGTTTCTTTCAATGTCCTCTGAAATTCATTTTAAGCAAGAATTTGTGCAAGGAACAATGCACTTTATGCAGGAATTCTTGCAAGTAGTTTTTGGTAATTTATGATGCAATTATCTAATCAATTTCACCTATTATGATGCCATCTTACAACGGAAATTGTCTTGCTCGTTACATACATCACAACTAAGTTCATACCTAGGAAATTATCAAACACGCAATTAATGTGATGCATGTAAATATGGTTTTTTGCCGTGATAATTATAGCCTATGATTTAATAATAGAGCAACCTGGGTTTGGAGTGATGCCGTGATTCCAGTGGTATTGATGCTTGATGAACTGTTCGTGGTTGCGGTGCCACCTTGTTTCAAACCTCCATCCACACTTGCAGGGTTTTCGGCCATCTTTGTGGAACTATTCTTCGGGGCCATACTCAAAGACATGTGTACAAGTGATAGAGTTCTCACACTCTCCTATGCAAGATTCTCGCCGCCTTTCCTTGAGTGGAGGAAGAGATTGAAGGGGGAGGGTATTTTTAGAAATTCTTCTTCTTCTTCTTCTCTTCTTCTCCTCTCTCTCTCTTCTTCTTCTTCTTCTTCTTCTTCTTCTTCTTCTCTTCTTCTCCTTCTCTCTCTCCCTCTTCTTCTTCTTCTTCTTCTTCTCTTCTTCTTCTCTCTTCTTCTTCTTCTTCTTCTCCTCTCTCTCTCTCTCTTCTTCTTCTTCTTCTTCTTCTTCTTCTTCTTCTTATTCTTCTCCTTCTCTCTCTCCCTCTTTTTCTTATTTTCTTCTTCTCTTTCTCTCTTCTTTTTCTTCTTCTTCTTCTTCTCTTCTTCTCCTTCTCTCTCTTCCTCTTATTATTATTATTATTATTATTCTTCTTCTTCTTCTTCTTCTTCTTCTTCTTCTTCTTCTTCTTCTTCTTCTCTCTCCCTCTTCTTCTTCTCTTCTTCTCCTTCTCTCTCTCCCTCCTCTCTCTCTCTCTCTCTCTCTCTCTCTCTCTCTCTCTCTCTCTCTCTCTCTCTCTCTCTCTCTCTCTCTCTCTCCTCTTCTGTCACGGCTAGGGCAGCACTGCTAACGACAAAAGAGAGGGGGCGCTACGTGCTGACCTGGGCGGGGGTTGCCTTGCGAGGGGGGGAGGGCTATGTGCTGCCGTCGATGTCCACAAGGGGGTGCTATCCTCCAGCCCCACGAGGGGGATCCCTTTTATAGAGGGAGGGAGGGAATTGGTATGGGGGGGAGACGGCTGTTCACAGCCGCCACCCCTCCCACCTGGGGGCCTGCATGCCCCCCTCTCTCACTTTACTTACTCTCTCTCTCCCCCCATGCAGTCGGTAGGGGAGAGAGAGGGAGAGTAAAAAAATTTGCCTAAATTTTTAAAAAAAATTAGGGGGGGGGGATATTACATCCTCTCCCCCTTAGAGGAATCGAGATGTCCTCATCTCGAGAAGACCTAGGGGTATTGTTGGTTGAGAGTATTTTCATCCATCCAAACGACATCTTCTTCTGTATAATCTTTCCACTGGATGAGGTATTTTCTCAAGGTCCTTGATCTCAAATGCCTCTCCCTAACATTTAGGATTCTATCAGGCCGTAGCTTAAGGACTCCTTGGCTAGGCATTACAATTTGCTGATCGTCAAGTACATGATTCGGATTAGGTAGATACTTTTTCAATAGGCTAACATGGAATACATTATGAATGTTTAGAGTTGCGGGCAGCTGTAGTTTGTAAGCATTAGGCCCTAGGCACTTGGTGATCTTATAGGGTCCACAATACCTTGGACTTAGCTTCTTGTACTCTCCCAAGGACAGTGAACTCTTTTTAGGGCGTACACGGATGAAGACCATATCACCTTCGATAAAGGATCTGTCTTGTCGTTTCAAGTCAGCGTAAGCCTTCTGTCTATCCTTTGCAGCTTGAATGTCTTGTCTTATTGATTTGATTTGATCATCCATGTCTTCCAGCATCTGCCTTGAAGCTTCTACCCTCAAAGTTGGATCTGAGAAGTTCAAAGGGGTACGACAATCATGCCCATACAATGCTTGAAAAGGGGTCATCTGAATACTCTATTGATAAGAAGGATTGTAGGCAAACTCAACTAGTGCTAAATATTGAATCCACTTTTTGGGTTCGCGACAACAGTATGCCCTAAGCATATCTTCAATGACTTGATTGACTCGTTCTGTTTGTCCATCAGTTTGGGGATAGTAAGCTGTACTGAAATAGAGTTGAGTTCCAATAGCCTCAAAGATAGCCCTCCAGAAGTGTGATGTAAAAAGAGAATCACGATCAGTAATGATTCTTCTAGGTAACCCATGAAGTTTGAATATTTCCTTGACGAATAATCTTGCGATGTCTGAAGCTTTATAGTTTGTCGTGACAGGGATGAGATGTGCGACCTTGGTGAGCATATCTACTACAACCATAATAGAGTTATATCCTCCCTAAACTTGGGGTAAGCCAACAATGAAGTCCATACTAATGAACTCCCATTTCATTTGGGGAATGTCAAGTGGTTGCAATTTCCCAGGCATTTTGACATGTTCTGCCTTAATGCATTGACAAGACAAACATTACGTGGCATATTTGAGTATGTCTCCCTTGAGCCTTTCCCAATAATAGCTCTTTCTGACAGCATTAAGGGTCTAGTCATAACCAGGATGTCGTGAGAAAGGGGAGTCATGGGCTTCCCACAGTATCTTTTGCTTGAGAGTTTGGCTTGCAAGGATACATAATCTTGTCCTAAAGTAGACAAGCCCACTACTGATGGAGAATTCTTGATACTTCATCTTTAGCTTCGGGTCTTGATCCTTGATGGGGATCTCCCTTAGCATTTTTTGATAGATTGGGTCATGATATACCCCTTCTTTTGCTAGCTCAAGAATCAGGTTGTTTGGCATTGATACCTTTGTGGCTAGAGACCTTGCGATTGATGGATCTTGCAAAATGAGAGAATTTAGAAATGCCTTGCGATTGAGTGCGTCGGCAACCACATTCTCTTTTCCAGGCCTATATTTGATTTCAAAATCATATTCTTCTAGCACTTCGATCCATCGACGTTGTCTCATATTGAGCTCATTCTGAGTGAAAATCCATTTAAGACTCTTGTGATTTGTTACTAAGGAAAATTTGTTACCTAGCAAGTAATGTCTCCAAAGTTTGAGAGCATGGATGACAGCCAATAGCTCCAAGTCGTGGGTAGCATAATTCCTTTCATGGCTCTTCCATTTTCTTGAAGAATATGCTACAAGATGACCTTCTTGCATAAGTACACATCCTAAAGCAAGTGCGCTAGCATCATCTACCACTTCAAACTCCTTACTAAGATTAGGAAGTTTCAGGATGGGTGCTGATACTAAGCATTGCTTTAGTTTGTCAAAGCTAGTCTGTTCAATAGGTGACCAACTACGAATTTCTTTGACAGAAGTTGATGTTGGCCATTCCAGAACGTCTCTGACCTTAGCTGGATCTACTAAAATTCCTTCTGCTGATACAATGAATCCCAAATATTCAATCTATTGCTTGAAAAATGCGCACTTCTTCTTCTTGGCATAAAGCTTGTGTACTCTCATTGTTTCAAGAATAATGCGAAGCTGGGGTTCATGATCCTTTTCCTGTTTTGAGTAGACTAGGGTATCGGTAAAAAAGATGAGTACAAAGTCAAATAGGGCCTAAAGATATCCTGCATTAACCTATTGAAGGTAGCAGGAGCATTCGTCAACTCAAATGACATCACTAGGAATTCGAAGTGTCCATACCTTGTACTGAATGCAGTCTTCGGAATATCTTCTTCCTTGATCTTTATGCGATAATATCTAGACCTGAGATCTATCTTTGAGAAGATCTTTGCTCCTTGAAGACGGTCAAGTAATTCATCTATTCTTGGAATGGGGTATTTATTTTTTATGGTTGCTTGATTCAACCCTTTGTAGTCAATGCATAGGCGAAGCGTTCCATCTTTCTTCTTTTGGAACAACATTGGATCTCCCCATGGTGAACTGCTAGGATGGATGTAGCCTTGATCTAACAGTTGCTTGAGTTGCTCCTTTAGTTTGATAGCTTCCGGGATGGATATCTTATACGGCCTCTTTGTGACCGGTGCAGCTCCTGGCACAAGTTTGATTTCGTGGTCGACTTCCCTTTGGGGAAGAAGTTCCATCAGATCTTCAAGAAATACATCTGTGTATTCCTTTAACCATGAAAGTTCTTCTCTAGATTTTTGATTCTGATCTAGCTTATTCAGTTTAATTAGATAGAGAGGTAGACCCTTTTGAACACCTTTTATTATCTGTATTACTTTTGCCAACTATATTTTTGGCTTACCAGTCTCACCTTGAGTCGTGACTAATTCCCCTTCAAAATTTCAGAAGGAGACTTGGCCTTTCCCACAGTGGATGTGGGCATCATTGGGTATTAGCCAATCCATTCTGAGTGAACATTCGTGGACACCTAGGTTCATTACCCTAAATCTCACAGAAGTTGGCTTCCCACCCAGTAGGAATTTCACCTTAGCAGTTTGCCTAGTATAAGTAACCTCATGACCATTTGCTAATTCCAAAGTAAAGTAGGTGCATCTATTGTAGCTATCCCTAATCTCTTTGCATAGATTGGTGAGATAAAGGAGTGTGTACTGCCACAGTCAATCAGGGTTTTGAAGCTTTTACCTTGGTAATCTGATGGAGTTTGAATCACCAAGAATTGGCGATTTGGACCCATCTTGTGAAGAGTGGCATGAACTGTTGCCCTCTCCATGTCAGTATCCATGGATGGATCTTCTTCATTGTCTAGTTCCTTGTTGGAAACACTGGAGGTTCTCTCTCTGGCCATAACGGTGGTTCCTTGGCCATGAGCGGCTCTATTTTGACCTTGGAATTGCCCTTGGCGACGTCCTTTGCTAAGCTTGGGACACTCCCTCTTGAAGTGTCCGGGCTCTTGCAATGGAAGCAACCTGGGTTGCAATCATTGCTTTGTGTTGGAACAAAGTTGTTGACAGCATTGGCCCTAGCTTTCTTTCTTTGGCCTTGATTCTGATCCTGTGCTCTCTTAGTCTTAGCCATAGACATACCCTTATTCTGATCTTTGTAAGGCCAAATCTTGTTGTTCCTTGGTTTAGTCTGCACCTCCCATATTATTAGAGCAGCTCGAATGAGTGCGTCTTGTAGGTTCGTTGGACGCATTGATTCCAATCGATTATTTATGGGTGGATTCAACCCAACATAGAATTTTAACACTAGTGTTATATCCATTGGGGGTGCATAATTTAGGAGTGAAACGAACTTCGAATAATATGCTTCCAGGGATAATCCTAGCTGCTTCAAGTCGTAGAATTCATTCATCTTTTATGTGCGGTAGGCAAGTGGCAGATACCTCCCTTGCACGGCTTCCTTAAGCTTATCCCAAGTGACTATCCCCTTTGAGATCGCTTGGTCTTTGCACCACTATTTCCACCAAAGTCTCGCTTTGCCTGTAAGCTTAAGTTTGGCGAGCATGGCTTAGTTAGTAGGTGCAGTCCCTGCTGCCTCAAAATAGTCCTCCATGGACTCAATCCAGATCTCGACGTCGGCTTGAACAGTCCTTTCCTTGCCATCAAACTCGAGTGGCTTAATTTGTTTGAGAAGGAATTTCTTCTCTTGAACCACAGCTGGACTTAGTATAGGAGTCGGATTTGGAACCTGCGCTTGGGGTTGCATCTGAACAATAAGATTCTTTATGTTAACATCTTATCATATGTTCCCATATTACGTTAATGTGACTAGCATAGCTTTTTAGCCAAGTGATTTAATCACTTAACACCTCAATTAACATTTATGATCAGGATAGATAATTGTAAAAAGTCTTATTTACTCATGAAGGCATAATCCCGTGAGTACATTTATTTTGGATAAGTAGGACTGGCTGATTGATACATCAGTTTGGGGAAAATAGGATTGTGTTACAATCAGCTATAGGGACAGAATAATAATATGGAGTGGGGTCATTGATTTTCAAGAAATGATAAGTCATAGGAAGATTGGGGTATCCCTTCCTTTGATACCCGTTCTTCTCATAGCACCCTAACACTTTGATCTTGTCAGCAGAGATCACCCGAGTCACTTCTTCATAGACATACTTGTTCTGCTTGACTTGTCAACCGCTAACATGCAAAGTTTCCTTTACGTGAGCTTCGACAAAGATGAACAGCTTCACGATCTTCAAATCCTCCATCCACTTGATTCTCTTCAAGTTGGTCTAAAGGTACGCGAGTTGGTGGGCTGCTATGTAGTATATTCCTGAATCTCCCGTCCATCTCCACTCCGCATATAGGAGCGAAGGATTATAGATGCGGTCCAAAATATCCATCATGCCAAGCCTCTATTGATAGTTCAAAGCGTGCATTGCAGTCATGAACATCACCTGGAACACCAAGAACTTGCTCCATGCTTCGTGACTCTGCAACCCAGCATCCATAAGTGAGTAAAGAAATGTTTTCAACAGAAAATACTGCTCTATTCTACTCACCCTCCCCTATTTACCCCCTTATTCCCTTTATTTTCCTCCATTAAGATCCCTTGTAATCTTTAGATCTCGTTGGTTTGCCTGATACCAACTGTAACGTGTCCGCTCATCTACTTGTGGGACACGTCTTAGCAGCCCATCAGGAAGAGAGTCTAGAAAGTGCCACCTAGGACTCGCAAGGAATGTCACAGGGTTTGCGATCTAGGTCTTCCTGAGTCTGCCCTAAGTGGAAGTATTTGGCCATTCCCACTTAGGATCTACCTAAAGTCAAGGTTTCTTTCCTATCATCAAAGTCTCTAGGAAGTAGCTAGTGTCGAGCTCCAGATGAACCACTTTGCAAAGGAACAACAGATTCAAAGCAGATTTATACTGCACTTGGTTCATGGAGAATGGGAAACTAGAGGGATGTGAAGCTCAACCTCTTTGCCCATAAGGCATAGTCCCATTCCGTTCCCCTAAAAGAGCATAAATCGGGATTCGAACTCTACTGACGCTAGGTCTTCATAGACTTGTTATCATGTCTTTTGAGAAACGTTCCCAGCTAACCGGGACCACCCTTCCGTAGGACGGACCCAAGTCACATCCACTGCACTTTCCTCGGTTTTCTTAGTTATCTAACTACCTACCACATTATATTTGACATGCAAAAGCAGCTTCCTTAATTAATCAATTTAAACATAGGTTCCTTCACGTAACTTAGGCAATGACACAAAAACAATGTCAAGCAAATACC